>NC_091776.1:29138221-29807628 GCF_029378745.1 Bos indicus | reverse complement strand
CGCGAGCAGTTACCGGCTGAGGTAGCGCGCGCCTCTCCGACTCTGCTAGAGGTCCTCAAGCCTGGGCTTGCGGTGCTTTTGCCTCAGCCCGCGTCGGGTGAGGGCTCGCGGCTGCGGCTGCGACACCCGGCGCGTGTTGGCAGGCTCGGGACTAGCGCCGCTGAGGCAGGCTGGGCCGACGGGCGGTTAGCGCCCCGTTCGACGCGGGGAGGGGCGGCACGCCGAGAGCTGCACGGCCTCCTCACCCGACGCGGGCGGCCGTGGCGACGGCGGCCGGGTTCTCGGGTTCTCTTCCTCAGGCCGGAGCCAGTCGGTGTCCCGGCGGAGCGACGGGCAGCCGGGCTCCCTTGCCCCGGGCCCCCCCTGGCTGGGGCGGCTGGGGCAGGGGGACCATGTCTGCTCGCATTCCAGTGCCCGCCGCTCACCCTCGGGAGGAGCCTCCCGCGGGAGCAACTGAGAGGGAGTCGCTGGCGGCCGCGGCGAGCCGGCAGGCTGAGCAGCTACCCCCGCTCGAACGGGAGGGCAAGGAGGCGGCGAGGGAGGAGAGGGCCGCGACCGCCACCAGCGCGGGGGCGCGGGGTGAGCCGTCGCCGACGCCGGTGCTGGGACACAGCGTGCCTCAGGCGGCCGTGCCTGTGAAGCCCCTGGCGCTGCACCTGGCGCACAAGGCGCGCGGGCCCGGGGGGCCCTTTGGCGGGGAGCCGCCGCGACCGCTGCCGCGGGACCCGCCGGCCGAGAACGCCCGGGAGGAGGAGGCGGCGGCGGCCAGCTCTGAGGAAAAGCTGCAGCCGCCGCCGCCGCCGCCGAAGGAGAATCCCTGGACCAGAAAGCCTCCCCAGCACCTGTCCCCCGCCGGGACGGGGCCTCTGCCGTTGCCCCCACTGGAAACCTTGGAGGCAGGTCTGTGGCTCCTCTGCGGTAGGCACCGGGAGGGTGTGTGCAGGGGCGACTCGTGGAGACCAAGGCTCCGCGGGGCTGGGGGAGGGGCAGGGGCAGGGCTCCTTGCCCTGTCAGTCGGAGGTGTTTCGTTCCAAGGTGTCATTCATTCTGCCTATTTACATAAATGGACATCTGGGAAGGGAGCGACAGGAAGAGGTGGGACCTCGGGTTCTCCTTGACTAGTGGAGGCACGGCGGGGGCAATGGAGCTGAGCCACTCCGCTGGCACTGCCTCAGTTTTGTCTTGCCTCCACGTGGTAGTGACTTGGGAAAGCTGACTTGAGGTAGATGTTCAGTTCATCCTACAGAAGTTTCTGTAGACTGAGAAGAGGTGAAGCAAGTCGGACGGGGGATTTATTAATAATTGGAAGCGTAGTTGTGATTTTTTTATTAAGAAATAATTGATAAGCTGAAAATTGTCAGGGTTTTCAAAACGGTGTTAAGTAGTCATATTAAAAATGAGACACTGTACTGTAGTTGTTAGTAAAAAGTTTTGAGTTCATAATTGTGGAAAATTGTTGAAATTGGGTAGTTGACCGGAGAGTGAATTGCTCATTAGGTGAATAGTAGTCATAGTAGTCTTGTGGTTCAACGGTAAAGAATCCTTCTGCCAATGTAGGGTATGCCTGTTGGATCCCTGGGTCGGAAAGATTCCCTGGAGAAGGAAATGACAACCCACTCCAGTACTCTTGCCTGGGAAATCTCATGGACAGAGGAGCCTGATTGGCTGCAGTCCATGGGTCGCAAAGAGTCAGATACGTCTTAGCGACTATACAACAACAAACATTCAGTTACCTCTCCTTCCTAGAGGAGGTAAGATTGTGCCACTGAATTTGATGCGGACCAATGCCCTATGTTCCCTAGAGATTTATTTTGGTTATAACAGCGTCAGGTTTTTTTTTTTTTAAGTTAAATAGATATCCTAAATAAAACGAAGACTAGTTTTGCTGTCTAATTAAGTTGTAGTAAGTTAAGCTTTTCATATAGAAATTACAGCTGTTTACTTACAAGTGTTTGCTTTTCTTAAAGGTTAACAGTGAAACAGGGAAAATTTAAGCGTGTTTACAGGGTTGTGGGGATCAAATGAGACTAAGGAATGGTCAAATATAAGGTGATTGTTATAGACACATTTTGCAGCTATAGTAACATTTCTTCTAAGGAACTCCAATAGAGGGAGATAAGAGTTGGTTTGCACAGTAATAATCATTTTTTAATGCTGCAGAACAGTATAACTTTAAATAGTTATTTTACATCTGAGGTTTGATGGTCTTTAAATTATCATTTGATAAATCTTAACACAGAAAAATCTACTCAAAATTTTTTCTCTAAATTTAAACTTAACACCATTTTCTCCTACCTGCAAAGCTCCATTTGTTTACCACTATTACTAACTGAAGAGAACAGAAGTCTTAAATCGAAAACTTTAGTGAATCTTAATGTCTGTCTCACCTCCCTACTTTGAGACTTACACACATTATACATTATAGTCAGTGATCTACCAAAAAAAAAAAAAACCCCTCTTGGTTGTACAATTAATTTGACAGGTTTTAAGACTCAAATTTTAATTGGAGATTACCTTGCTAAAATATTTAACAGTTTATTATAATTAGCCTGCAGGTGCCTTCATTAGGGACCTTAATCTTTGTTGCAGATTAAGCATCTGGTGATTAACCAGGTGTGGTTCCCATGGACTTTAATTTTGCTGATGTTTCTCTGTAGGCAACATTTCTGTTCTTGGAATCTATTCTGTACCTGCAGGAATACTGTTCTTTATATTTGGAGTGCTGTAGTAACTTTATAGTCTATCCCCAACACTGACTCTGTACTTCTACACAAAACTTCTACACAACTTCTATTCGTAACTGAAAAACTTTGTCTAGGTAACTTAGATAAGAGTTTGTGGAGTAGAAATGCACAGCTTGCATTCTAGACCAGATTAGCTACTACCTAGCTAGTTGACTTTCAGCAAGATTTCTGGGCCTTGTAAATGAATGAAGTGGATGTATTTTCTTTCATTTCTTAATACCAGAGGGCCTTCTGTAACCTAGGTCTGCCAGCTTTCTATTTTCCTAAGTAAATTTGCAACCTCAATCATAATGATATAGGAGCAGACGCCCTTTATGGTTCAGAGTCCAGAATAGGTACAAACTTAGGGGAGTGTTAAATTAGTACAATAATCTTTTTCGTTGGAAACCTATGTGATTTATCCTATAAACCAGGAGATTCATGAGAGGGAAAGAGGATATTAATTATGCTATAATATCAGAATTAAAGTTACGTTTTTCCTAGCCAAACGAGGATTTACTGTTACTCACTTAATGAAGTACCAGAATTCCATCCATAAAGTTTTTGCCAGAAAGTTTACTACCAGAGATAGAAACATAGGAGATGTAGGGAAGTATTTCTGGACTTGTAGTCATGAATTTTTTGTTAGAACCTGGAGTTCTAACTGAATTGCAAGTGAGGAATTCTTCAGCCCTGTGACACACTTTCCTCCACTTTGGGAATGGTTCTGGCTTGTGTATTGGTGTTTCTGGTAATCCAGATAAGAACCTCTTTTCAGCGAAAGCCCGGCCCACAAGAGAGCCTGGAATAGTATCACTGTGGTCTTAAATTCTGGTCAGGAGACTAGAAAGAATTGTTCCCCGATCCATGTTTAAAGTAATTTTACTTATTTTGAAGACCTTTACTAAAGTCACAGTATGGGATTTATGAGTCACTTACCTTGTACCCATGGTTATATTTTGCATATTAAAAATCAGCTTTCTAAATTTAATTTTTACTCACAAAAATATTGATTTGGGGACTTGCCTGGTGACCTAGTGGTTAGGATTTGGCTCTTTCACTGCAGAGGGCCTGGTTCAGTCCCTGGTTGGGGAACTACCCTTCATGCTGAGTGGTTGGGTCACAATACAAAAAATTATTTTTTTCTTTTTCATCTTTAGTCTTCTTGACCCCCATCAACCTTTTCTCCAAGTGTGTTTCCCAGAAACCTCAAATAAGCTTACTGTAAATCTAATAATGTTTTACTTGTTATATAAATTATACATAAATATGTTTTTATAAACACAAATTTGCTGTTCCCTTCAAAAAGAAGAATAGTCATGTTACCAGTTTATTGAATATCCTTTCAGACCTTTCTGTGAAATTATTTCTAAATACAGTGTTTTGTATGTGTATTTAGACTATTCTCAATTTAAAATTTTGCCTGATCCTTTTATTTTTCTTTACAGTGAGTTTTTAAATTATATTAACACTAGTTTCAGGTGTGTGATTCAGATTTGCATATGCATATTGTGGACTTCCCTGGTGGCTTAGTGGTAGAGAATCCACCTGCCAATGCAGGAGATGCGGGTTCGATCCCTGGGTCAAGAAAATCCAGATGGTGCTAGTGGTAAAGAACCTGGCTCCAATGCAGGAGACTTCAGAGGCACAGGTTTGATCTCTGGGTAGGGAAGATCCCCTGGAGAAGGAAATGGCAACCCACTGCAGTATTCTTGCCTGGAAAATCCCATGGACAGAGCTTCCTGTCAGGCTACATACAGTCCATGGGGTTGCAAAAGAGTTGGACACGAATTAGCAACTAAACAACAACATTGCAAAATGATCACCATATGTTTAGTTAACTACCATCTACATACTTTTTATAAAAATTTTTTCTTGTGATAAAGTTGATGCTTTTTAGTCTAAACTTTAAAAAACTGCAGAGAAGTGGTCTATAAATATAACTGATGTAGTCAGTTTAGCCATTTACCCATTAATCAACATCCTGGTTGTTTCAAACATCTTTATGCATTTCTCTTATATACTGTCTGATTTACTCTAGGATAGCTACATGGAATTGTTAGGTCACAGTGTATTTGTTGACAGGTTGTTCTCTAAAGTGACTACAGATTGATAGTCTCAATTTTAGAGTCTGAGAAGTTAAGTAGGCTTTTTTACATATTTTTTTAAGGCACTCATTTACTGTAATAAAATGGCATTTGATGACATTTCTCCCTTAAATATAATAAAACCATGTGATTAATGATTGATAACTGTCAATGCCTTTTCTTAATTAAAACTTTGCTAAAGATTATGGTCATGAAAATTAGAGTAAAATCACCTATAATGTTGCATTTTTTTATTCTCACTATCCAAGCTTTTCAAATGAGTTGTTTTCTTATCAGGAATTGTTTCCTTATAGATTAAGATATTGCAGTAATACTCAAAGTTGCATTTTGGCTCACCAGTGATTGAAAAATGGATATATGAAGATCACGTAGTTGTTTATGTGTATGTATATATGTGTGTATGTATGTTGGATATATATACATATATATATATGTATATACACATATAAACGTGAGTGTGTGTATATATACATTGGAGCTTAAATTTCTTAGGCTTCATCTGTCTGAAAATTTTTTAAAATTAAAGTTTCTATATTTCTAAGTTTTTAGGTTGGCTTTCTTTTTTAGTCTTAGATTTTTACCTAATGACATACTGGAAGAACAGCTTCCTCCATTTTGTTTGGAACATGGGAAAATGAAAATATTTTCTTGGTCTTGTTTTGCCTGTTCTATATGTGTGTATAAAATTATATGTAGAATCTGGTATATTAATACATACACATTTGTCTTATTTCTTAAGTTTTGCATTATTTTTTATAAATGTACCAATAAAATCCCATGGATGGAGGAGCCTGGAAGGCTGCAGTCCATGGGGTCGCTGAGGTCGGACACGACTGAGCAACTTCACTTTCACTTTTCACTTTCATGCATTGGGGAAGGAAATGGCAATCCACTCCAGTGTTCTTGACTGGAGAATCCCAGGGATGGGGGAGCCTGGTGGGCTGCTGTCTATGGGGTCGCACAGAGTTGGACACGACTGAAGTGACTTGGCAGCAGCAGCAGCAGTACCAATAATATAACTACTATATTGTTGAATATAGGAGTTATATATTTATTTTTTGGCTATGCCACACAGCTTGTGGGATCTCTGGAGCAGTTTTCTAGAACAGTCATGGCAGTGAAAGCCACGAATCCTAACCATTAAGCTACCAGGGACCTCCCTAGAGGTTATTTATTTAAATACAGTTATCTAGGGAACTTCCTAGAGGTTATTTGTTTTAATGAAGTCTGGTGGATCTTCCAACCCAGGGATCAAACCCGTGTTTCCTGTGTCTCCTGCATTGGCAGCCAGATTCTTCACCACTGAGCCACCTAGGAAGCCCTTTATCTGCTACAATGAACATAGTTTTTTGGCTGTGCTGCTCGGCAAATAGGATCTTAGTGTCCAGAGTGTCCAGTTGAACCCATGTTCCCTGCAGTGAAAGCATGGAATCTTAACCACTAGCCCGCCAGAAATCCCTACAGTGAAAATTTTATACAGACATCTTTGTATCTTGTCTTGATTCTCAGATAATTTCTGAGAAATGGAATTTTTTCCTTAAAATGTATATGCATTTTATTTAATTTTTAAAAACTTTATTGGATTCCAGTTGATTTACAATGTTGTGTTAGTTTTAGGTGTACCTCAGAGTGATTCAGAATGTATATTCATTCTTTTTCAGATTATTTTTTCATATAGGTTGTCATAGAACATTGAGTACAGTTCCCAGTGCTATACAGTAGGTCCTTGTTGGTTATCTTTTAAAAGGATATATATATATTAGTAGTAGTAGTACTTTTTTTGCCACGTGGCTTGGGGGTTTTATTTAGTTCTCCCACCAGAGATTGAACCCAGGCCCTTGGCAGTGAGAGCAGAATCCTAACCACTGGATTGGCAGGACATTCCAAAAATAGTATATACATTTTAAATGACAGATTACCCTTGAAAGAGTCTACTACTTCATATTCATTCCAACAGCATGAGAGAAATGTCCATTTATACAGGCTTCTCAACGCTTGGCATTTTCTTTTTTGTCAGCACAATAGGTGAAAATTGTCTTCACTTAAATTTCTTAGTGCCATTTCGTGTTTGGCTACTGCTATTTCGTTTTTGAATCATATTTATCTTTTATTCAGATTTGTTTTTTTAAAGCTTATGTCATTCTTTTAACTAAAAAAAGAGTAGGTTGATGAGGTGGTCTAAGAGAGCAGCACAAAGGACTTCCTTATGTTGAATTTGGAATTAGACAAATGTATTCACAGTTGGCGTTGCACAACTGCGTGTTCCCTTTCTGCCTCTGTTGGGTAGTCTACCCTGTGTGGTTAATAGCATGAAGGAGCAGACCAGAATGCTTACTTTTTGTGGACAGCTAGCTCCCAAAGGAAAGAGGGGAAAGGTGCTGGCTTTGCAAGTCAGTTCTTTTCCTAAACTCATTAATCAGGAAACATTGTTTCTGTGGAAACAATTGGGACTTGGGAACAGGAATGTTCTAGGACAGTCTTCCTTTTAAAAAAGTAAATTAACTAAAAGTGCCACTTGGTAACCAGTATTAAGAAATCCTTCTTTCTTATCCCGGAGTATCCAACCACAGTAGCCAGCATAATTTGTCAAATATCTTTTGATGAAAATAAATTACCATATTGGTAAACTAGAAATATCCAAATTACAGTGTGTACTTAAAGATACTCTTATCAATAAAATGTCAGAATTATAGAGGCCACAGAATTAAATGCGATCAATTTTCCCATGTATTACCTGAGGAGTTGAGAGATTAAAATTTAAACAAAAGAATTGGTTGAAGTAAAAATCTCTTTCCCTTTTATTTTTAAATGTGTGACGAAATAAAGATCCAAGATTCTACCTTCCTGGCTGCCCTGCATGGCTTGTGGAATCTTTTGTTCCCAAATCATGGTTTGAACTCAGGCCTCTGGCAGTTAGAGAACTGTGTGCCAGGGAGTTACCTCCAACTTTTTTTTTTTTTTAATTGAAGTATAGTTGATTTACAGTATTGGGTTACCTTCCCAGCTTCTTTTAGCCAGAGGTTATAATCAGTGTCTGTGTAGGGTATGGCACCATGTTGATTTTTAAATCAAAAAGATTATTAACTTACATTCGAATATTTTTGTTTGTAAATAACTTACTTGTCATTTAATACTGAAGTTTAAAAGTTTATGTGGTCAGAATAATTTTTAAATTTCTGACCTTAATTTTGTGATTATTAATGTCTTCTTGATTGTAATAAAACTCACTTTTGTGGCCTATGCCTAACTACTTCCCATTACATCAAATAGTTTGTGTAAGGCTGTGTTTTGTAACCACCAGGCAATAATTTACTTGACTTAGCAATATTTTGGGATGTGTTTTTATTTGGCTAAGGGAAAAGTCTTTCAAATGTTTGATACTGTGTAACTTTCATAAAATATATGTGCTATTTATAGAACATACCTTAGTCAAATTCCAGATAATATTTGGACAAATACTGTTTTTGTTAGATTAGATTTTTTTCCTGCCTCCCTTTTTGTCCTACCCGTCTATCATATTTTTTTCTGCATCTCATTTTTCTTAATGAAGTATTTATCCCTATGCATATTTATATGCATGTATACATTTCCCTGTAGTAGTTTCTGTAGACTTTTTAAGAAGTGGTGAAGCAAGTTGGAGAAGGGGGATTTATTTATAAATGGAAGCACAATTGTGAATTTTGTTATGAAATAATTGATAAGCTGAAAATTGTCAGGGTTTTCAAAACAGTGCTAAGTAGTCATATTAAAAATGAAACTGTATTATGGTTGCTACTGAAAAATTTTGAGTTCATAATTGTGGTGGGAAATTGTTGAAATAGGATAGTTGGACCTGATAGTGAATTGCTCATTAGGTTAATAATAGTCTTGTGGTTCAACGGTAAAGAATCCTCCTGCCAATGTAGGGTATGCCGCTTGGATCCCTGGGTTGGAAAGCTCCCCAATGACAACAAACTCCAGTATTCTTGCCTGGGAATATCCCATGAACAGAGGAGCCTGATTGGCTGCAGTCCATGGTCGCAAACAGTCGAACATGACTTAGTGACTGACTACACAATATGCTTCCCTGGTGGCTCAGATGTTAAAGAATCAGCCTGCAGTGCAGGAGACCCAGGTTTGATCCCTGGGTTGGGAAGATTCCCTGGAGAAGGGAATGGCTACCCTTGCTTGGAGAATTCCATGGACAGAGGAGCCTGGCGAGCTACAGCCTATGGGGTTACAAAGAGGGGGACATGACGGAGCAACTGACGTTTACTTACACATTTACTTGTGTCCCTAAAGTATAAGGAAGTGTAGAGCAAATAGGCATGTACTCACTATCTGCTTTAGGAATAGAATTTCTACAGTTTTCACATTCCTTGTGTGCCCATCCCTGGGGATGTCGTCATCCTTCATCCAGCTTCCTTTCATAATATCTTATTTGAATTTTTCTGGTTTTAACTCAAAAATCATTTTATTTTACTCTGAATTAGTCATTGCCATGATTTATGGGATTCGTTGTTTACTAAATTATTGTGTTTTCTGTTTATTCGACTTTAATATTTACTTTAGGGCATGTTTAACTAGATAATCATCGTGCTAGATAAAAAGACATTTTAAAGCTTCATTTGGAGACTATTGTTATCCATCATTGTCTTCTTATTCAAGATAGGGACAGGTGATGATACTGTGATAGTCTTACACATGCTTTTACAGACGTCTGTTTTATTTTTTATGGCTTGATTCTAGAGATAAGCTATTTTCGTTTTTCCAAAGACAAATTGAAGTCTTCTGACTTATTTTCTGGATGCTTCTTGATGTATGTGAATATATTTATATATACAAATATATTTATATATTATATATTTAAATATTACATGTATTATATATATAATATATGGCTTCCCTGGTGGCTCAGTGGTAAGGAATCCACCTGCCAATGCAGTAGATATGGGTTTGATCCCTGGGTTGGGAAGATCCCCTGGAGAAGGAAATGGTAACCCATTTCCTTGCCTCGGAAACTACATGGACAAAGGAGCCTGGAGGGCTACAGCCCATGGGGTTGCAAAGAGTCAGACACTACTTAGCAATTAAACAGCAACAACATATATATATATATGTTATATATATATATATATGTTATATATATATGTTATATATATATATGTTGTTGCTGTTTAATATATATATATATACACACACACACACACGTAATATATATACACACACACACACACACATATATATATATATATAAATATATATAAATCCCATTGGGAATTGATTCGCCAACTTTACAAAAATGTGTTATATTTCTAATTTTTCCATGTTACACCTGTTAGTGAAAGGACTGGTCTGTCAGTTCAGTAAGCTGTTAATATTTTCTTCTTTATTTGAACACTGTAGACCACTTTCAGTCCATGTTTGAAATGTGGTTGATTTCTTGTTAGGAATTTGAGTCTTAGAACTTTGCATTTTGTTGAAAATAATGACTACGTTGACTTACTGAAATTGCTTTAATTGTTACTTTGTCAAATATTTTAAGTGATACGGCTGTAAAAAACAGTTCTTTGTATTTTTTTTTTTTTTTTAGAGCTCAGTTCCCCTCAAATTATAAAAGCAGGAAAACTCAAGACAAAGAAATCCAATAAGGTATATTTGACAATAAATAATTTTTGACTATTCTGAAAGGAACTCCTCAGATTACTGTGTATTTTTCTCTTCTGTCATTGATGTTTGATATTAATATACTAGAGAATTGTAGCCTTTTCCAGATCTCCATGTGTATATGTTATGCTGCATCTATCAGTTTAGTCAAAGTTGTTAATCGTGCCAGAAGTTGGATTATAAGACCAAAGCATTCTTTCTGGGTTCTGTTGTTTGGAGAAAGTTTTGGATTAATTTGGCAAATGCCTACATATAAATGAATGTAGATGATTTTAAAAGTTACATTTACTTTTAGAAAAATCTTTTTCTATTTAAAAAATTCCTAATTTGTATAACATTTCTTTTATTACTTCTTAGGCTAGTGATTTCAGTGATATGGCAAATTGGCCAACACCAAGTGAATTAGTGAACACTGAAGTGAGTATTCTTTTAAAACCTTTTTTTAAATAAAGGGAAAGTATTCTCATTTCACATGCAAACTTTATTTTACTTCAAATTTAGAGAATCACATTGATAAAGTACCCATTTTTCAAATACTTTGATTTCTTTCATCCCATTGCCTTCATCTGGTTGTATTCTCAGGACCATATATTTGGAAAGGTGGGGTACTGTGATGTCAACTTCATGTTATGCCTACAAATAGATTATTTTTTAAAGTAATGTCTAATTGAAGCCCATTTTGTATTTCAAAATTTATTTTATATACATTTGAGTAAAATTTTTTCAATGTGTTGAAGTCTTAAGTCTTTATATACACATACATATATATATGTATAACATATCAAAAGATGTTCAATATATGGATTTTTAAAAACAGTTTTAGATTTTTATGTTTGCTTTATTTATTTATGACTCTGCTGGGTTTTTGTGCTGCTCTTGGGCTTTCTCTAGTTATGGTGAGCAGGGGTAGAGCATAGGCACAGCAGTTGTGGTGCACAGGCTTAGTTGACCCCGGGCTTGAGGAATCTTCTTGGACCAGGAATTAAACCCATGCCCTCGGCATTGGCAGGTGATTCTTAACCACTGGACCACCAGGGAAGTCTTAGTAAATGGATTTCTAATTTAACTATGAAAGAAGCTCTAAAAAGATATTCTGAAATAGTCTGTCAAAAGGCTTTTTAGGGACTTCCCTAGCTGTCCAGGTGTTAAGACCATGCTTCCACTGGAGGGGGCATGGGTTCAGTCCCTGGTTGGAGAACTAAGATCCCACGTGTTGGAGCCATAGTCAAATAAAAAAATAATAATAAAAAATAAAAAGGATTTTCTTTTTAAAGAAGTAGTATATATAGTCATCTGGTTCCATGGTTTCATTTGACACTGTACATTTTGTTATTTGTATTTTGTGCAGTAATATGGGAGTATAGTTTAATATATATGAAACAACTTAATGAATAAACAACATAATAAACTGTATATGAAGGGTACAGTCTGATATACTTTGACCTGTGAAACTTTCTCCACAAACAGGGTAATGAACTTGATTTGTAACTCTTCTCTGTCATGTCCCTCACCACGCCATTATCCCAACCACTGATAAGTTGTACTTAGTTAATTTGCCCTTTCTCCAGTTTAAAAAAAATTTTTTATTGGAGTATAGTTGATATACAATGCATTTACTACAGTTTTATATAGGTGGAGTTATACAGCATGTACTTTTTTTTTGCCCCTGGCTTTCATTTAGCTTAATTATTTTGAGATTTATTTATGTTATATATATGAGTAGTTTGTTTTTATTTACTGGGTAGTAGTCAATTGATAGATATAATGCTGTCCATTCACCTACTGGTGAACATTTGTGTTGATGCCAGTTTTTTGACTGTTAGGAATAAAGCTACTACATAAACATTTGTGTACAAAATTTGCATGGATATATGCTTTTATTTTTCTTGGGAGTAGAATACGTGGATTTTATGGTAGCTATTTAAAATGTTAAATTACTAAACTTTTTATTCCACCAGCAGTGTATGAGAATTCTAATTGCTCTATATTCTCACTAATACTTGACATGGTCAGTCTTAATTTTAATCAGTTTAGAAGGTGTTTGATGGTATCACATTGTAGTTTTACTTTGCACTTTTCTGTTGATGTCAAGTACATTTTCATGTATATTTGCAGTCGGTATATCTTTTTGATGAAACGTCTGTTTAACCCTTGCCCACTTTTTGTTTCCTTGTTGCTGCATTTTAGAGTTCATTATATATCTTGGATACAAGTCCTTTTATCAGATACTTAGTAACTATTTTCTCCTTGTCTTTCACTTGACTTTTCTCTTAACAGTGTCTTTTGTAGTTTTTTATTTTTGTAAGAGTTGTCATTTGTTTTACGATATGTAGGTAAGGTATTACCACAAATTTGGGAATGTGTTAGACAAAATGTTCATGAAAATTTAACTCTGTAAAACCTTTTGCAGTGTCAGAGTGTCATCAGTCAAGGCAATAAGAAGCCACAAAATAGAAAAGAAAGAGAAGACAAGGTTGAAAAGAGAAGTGTTAACAATGAAAGCAAAGAAAACCGGGAAACAAAATTAGATGGTCCTGGTGAAAATGTCAGTGAGGATGAGGCTCAGTTAAGTAATCAACGAAAAAGAGGTTGGTTTGTTTATACCTTCATTTTGATTTTAAGTATTTAAAGAGAGCTGTAGTAATGAAGAATCGTATTTAATCAGTTGATTGCTGGTAGTCACCAGTGAGTAGTTTGGATTTCTTCGCAACTGAGTGACTGAGCACACACACACACACACAGAGCGCACGTTTATCTTTAAAACAAGGAGTTTGTCGTTGTTAGTCACTAAGTTGTGTCTGACTCTTTTGTGACCCCATGGAATGTAGCATACCAGGCTCCTCTGTCCATGAGATTTCCCAGGCAAGAATACTAGAGTGGGTTGCCATTTACTTCTCAACTCAGGTAATGTTCCCAACCCAGGTATCAAACCTTCATCTCTTGTGTCTCCTACACTGGCAGGTGGATTCTTTATCACCAGGGAAGCCTAAAACGAGGGCTTATTTATCCCCAAAGAATCTCATTGATACTCATTAGAATTTAGAGTATAGACTTTAGAGAACTTTTAGATTCTTTCGTATTCCCTTTTCCTTATCTGTCCATAGTTTGCCATATTTGTAGGAAATTAATACAGTAATATTCTCTTAATTAATTTGGTAGTTTTCCCTTTGCCCATAAATCTTTTTCTTTTAGTCGAAAATTGTATTGGGCAGAAATCTGAACATTTTGAAACCTTAACTGTGCAATCCATGAATAGGTAAAGATTTCATTGTACTATAGCTATTAATTACACTATCATTTAGTCAACAAGTAATGTCAAATTGCTTTTATCTCTGAAGAAATTAGGAAAATACAAAGATTTATCAAATGCAGTTAGATTTGCAGTTAAACTTCATTTTGAAAAAGCTCATTAGTAGTTATGCTGGATAAACTAAAATTTGAGGCAGTTATTTTAAACTAAAAGTGTTTTGAATCAATATTAAAACAATTATCAGGTGTACCCTGTTCTAAAGCCTAAGTATCAAGTATTAGATGAAAGTAGTGTGTATACTTAATATTTTTTATAACTTCTTTGTCAGAATTAAATTGAAGAGTGTGCATTTCACTTAAAAGCAAAAGAATTCCAGTTATATTCTATTATTGTCTTTTAATTTGAGCTTTAGAAACGTTGCAGTTTTCATTTATTTAATTAAAATTTAGAGTCCTTTCACAATTGCAAAGCTTTAATGAAAATTGTACATTGTCCTTAAATGATTTTATTTTGTTTTCTTCAAGCTAATAAGCACAGATGGGTACCACTCCACTTAGAAGATGTAAGACCAGAGAGTCAAGAAAGACCAGGGTCCCGGAATAGCTCAAGATGTCAACCTGAAGCAAATAAATCATCACATAACAATAGGAGAAATGACACACGAAGTAAGTAACATTTTAAGAGAAAAATGACTAATTTAGCCTTAATGCTCATTATTGTAATAACCATGTATACAATATAAAGTATTTGAGAGTAAGTTGCAGATATTGTGCCTCTTATTCAGAGTTAAAGAGTATATATCATAAGAACAGTAACACAGTCTGTCTGTCCACAGACAGAATTTCTCAATAATGCCCTTTGCAGTTTTTCTGTCTTTCGCAGAATCTAACCTGTGATCACACATTGCTTTTACTTGTCTTCTCTTTCATCTCTATTAGTTTGAGATAGTTCTTCTACTTTTGTCTTTTCATGATGATCTTTTTCTGAAGGACATAGGACAGTTATGTGTCTGTGCCGTACCTCACTTTGGGTTTTCTGATGTTTCCTCATGATTGGGTTATGAGTTTTTGGCAAGAATCCTGCAAAGGTTAAATGATTTTCTTTCAAGTGTGTAACTTGAAAATACATATAATATTGGTGTATCCTATAATTGGTGATACTAACTTTGAGCAGCACTTGATTAAGATGAGGTAATCCAGGTTTCCTTATGATAAAGATACTCTTTCTTCGCTTGGTGATTAACATGTGATTTGAGGTCAGAGACTTTGAGAATACCCATTTTTTTCATCAGACTTTTCATATGAGCTTTAGTTTCCACTGATGATTTTTATTCTTACATGACTGAGGTATTAACCGTGATGGCTACAAATGCTAATTTAGCTAGTGCAGCATTCCTTATTGGCATTCCACTGTAAGGAACAACTCCCTGTTATTATTGGTATGGATTAAAGTCATCTTATATTTTCAGCGGTTGAAATCATTACCATGATTGTTTATTTTAATGCTCAAATTGTCTCAGAGTTGGCTCTTGGGAGCCTCTTATGTATGTTTCTGGATCCTTTAAAAAGTCAACTTTACTGAGCTAATAATCAAAGAAACTACACTGAAATTACTGTCAAGTCCCTAAACACAAGTTTACTTTCTGTCAGATTTTATTTACCTTTTCATAATAAATTCAACTATCAGATCAGATCAGTCGCTCAGTCATGTCAGACTCTGCGACCCCATGAATTGCAGCACTCCAGGCCTCGCTATTCATCACCAACTGCCAGAGTTCACTCAGACTCATGTCCATCGAGTCAGTGATGCCATCCAGCCATCTCATCCTCTGTCGTCCTCTCATCCTTCTGCCCCCAAACCCTCCCAGCATCAGAGTCTTTTCCAATGAGTCAACTCCTCGCATGAGGTGGCCAAAGTACTGGAGTTTCAGCTTTAGCATCATTCCTTCCAAAGAAATCCCAGGGCTGATCTTCAGAATGGACTGGTTGGATCTCCTTGCAGTCCAAGGGACTCTCAAGAGTCTTCTCCAACACCACAGTTCAAAAGCATCAATTTTTCTGCACTCAGCCTTCTTCACAGTCCAACTCTCACATCCATACATGACCACAGGAAAAACCATAGCCTCGACTAGATGGACCTTTGTTGGCAAAGTAATGTCTCTGCTTTTGAATATGCTATCTAGGTTGGTCATAACTTTCCTTCCAAGGAGTAAGTGTCTTTTAATTTCATGGCTGCAGTCACCATCTGCAGTGATTTTGGAGCCCAGAAAAATAAAGTCTGACACTGTTTCCACTGTTTCCCCATCTAGTTCCCATGAAGTGATGGGACTGGATGCCATGATCTTCATTTTCTGAATGTTGAGCTTAAAGCCAACTTTTCACTCTCCTCTTTCACTTTCATCAAGAGGCTTTTGAGTTCCTCTTCACTTTCTGCCATAAGGGTGGTGTCATCTGCGTATCTGAGGTTATTGATATTTCTCCCGGCAATCTTGATTCCAGCCTGTGCTTCTTCCAGTCCAGCATTTCTCATGATGTACTCTGCATATAAGTTAAATAAGCAGGGTGACAATATACAGCCTTGACGTACTCCTTTTCCTATTTGGAACCAGTCTTTTGTTCCATGTCCAGTTCTAACTGTTGCTTCCTGACCTGCATACAAATTTCTCAAGAGGCAGATCAGGTGGTCTGGTATTCCCATCTCTTTCAGAATTTTCCACAGTTTATTGTGATCCGCACAGTCAAAGGCTTTGGCATAGTCAATAAAGCAGAAATAGATGTTTTTCTGGAACTCTCTTGCTTTTTCCATGATGCAGCAGATGTTGGCAATTTGATCTCTGGTTCCTCTGCCTTTTCTAAAACCAGCTTGAACATCAGGAAGTTCACGGTTCACATATTGCTGAAGCCTGGCTTGGAGAATTTTGAGCATTACTTTACCAGTGTGTGAGATGAGTGCAATTGTGTGGTAGTTTGAGCATTCTTTGGCATTGCCTTTCTTTGGAATTGGAATGAAAATGGACCTTTTCCAGTCCTGTGGCCACTGCTGAGTTTTCCAAATTTGCTGGCATATTGAGTGCAACACTTTCACAGCATCATCTTTCAGGATTTGGAATAGCTCAACTGGAATTCTATCACCTCCACTAGCTTTGTTCGTAGTGATGCTTTCTAAGGCCCACTTGACTTCACATTCCAGGATGTCTGGCTCTAGGTCAGTGACCATATAAATTATATCCTCTTGTATTTTTTTGCTCAGCATAATGATTTTCACATTCATCAGTATTATTCCATATATCAGTAATTTCTACCTCTTTATTGCATAACAGTTTTCTGTTGAATGGATATACTCCTTTATCCATTCATCTGTTCATGGATATTTGGCATGTTTCTAGTTTTTGGCTGTTATGACTAATGCTGCCATCAACATTTGTATACAAGCTTTTCTGTGGGCATATGTCTGTATTTCCTGTAAACATCTAGGAGGGGATTGCTAGGTGGTATGGTAAATGTGTGTATGTATATATAGACACACACATATATATATACTTAAACAGATACACACACACATACATACATACATATATTTGGTGCACCACACAACATGATCTTAGTTCACTGACCAGAGACTGAACCTGTGCCCTTGGCAGTGAAAGTGCAGAGGCCTAACCACTGGACCACCAGGGAATTCCCTGAGCATTTGGTTTTATAGTTTTCTATTGAAGTCTTTGTATTTTGTTTTTTATTTTTAAAATATTTTATTTAATTTCGACTGTGCTGAATCTTGGTTGTGTGAGTTTACTTTAGTTGTGGTGGGGGAGTAGTTCTCTATAGTTGTGGCACATGGGCTTCTCATTGCAGTGACTTCTCTTGATGTGAATCATGGGCTCTAGAGCGCAGGCTCAGTAGTGGTGGTGCATAGGCTTAGCTGCTCCACAGCATGCAGAAACTTATACCGAACTGGGGGTCAAACCTGTGTCCCCTGCATTGGCCAGTGCATTTTTTACTGATCCACCAGGGAAGCACCTTCTACTGAGTCTAATAATTTTTAAGGCATGTTGTCCTATGAAAGCATTGTACAGCAAATACCTGTCTAATCACCATCTAGATTTAGTAATTTGGCTATCTTTAATTCATCTGCTGAATCATCTGAAAGTAACTTGCAGATATTGTGACACTTGAGCACTGATGTCCCAAGAAAATGCAGCATCCAAGAAAATCAACACTAATTCCCTTATATCATCTAAAATCTAGTTAATAGTTATATTTACTCAATTGTCCACAAAATATGACTTATATAAAATTATAAATCTTGCTACTGGTATTTAGTGAGTAGAAACTAAGGATAACACAAAGACATCCTGCAGTACCCAGGACAGCCTCCACACTAAAAAGTTATCTGATTCAAAAATGTCAATAATGCCCTGGGTGAGAAACCCTGGTCTCTAGGGTATACACATCTTTACATTTATTTCATTGTTTCAGTTTTTCAAAATTGAAATGTATTTATTTTTACTCTGGCATTATACAAAAGTTCTATCTTCTCTATCTTGGTCAATGTTTAATATTATAGGACCTTAAAATATTTTTCACACTGGTACAGATTAGAAAATACCCTTTGATTGTCTTAACTTGCATTTCTCAAGGTCAGTGACACTGAGCATCTTTTTTTATTGTCTCTTTGCATTTCCTTGTTTGCCCTTCCAGTCTTTTAATGATTTTTTTTCCATCTAAGTCACTGCATGTGTGAGAATGTGCATGTGCATGAGATACATTTGTGAGTTCTGTATGTATGCTGGATATAATTCGTGTATTGTGCTTCTGATATCTTCTCTCAGTTTTTCTGTTTTCATTTCCTTTTTTCTTAAGAAAAGAAAAAAGTCTTTTACTTAAATAGAAATATCGTTTCCTTCAAAAATCATATTTATGAAAATAAGTTGTTAGGGTGAAAACAAGTTGTCTTTTTTTTTTTTCTTTTGGAGTTTTGTATAGTATAAAACTCAGTTACCTTGGAACTTCCTGAATTTTTAACAGTACAGTTTTAGCAAAGGATCTCATTATCTTTGTAGCATGTTATTTTATTTATTAGAATATCTTCTAATAAGATACTATTATTATTATAATTATTATATCAGAGGATGAGATGGTTGGATGGCGTCACTGACTCAATGGACATGAGTTTGAGGAAACTCACAGAGATAGTGATGGAAGCCATGATTGCTGCAGTTCATAGGGTTGGAAAGAGTCAGACATGACTTAGTGACTGAACAGCAACAACATAAGATGTCTTTTATGCCAGAGATTTTGACAAACTCCTATGTAATCTCTTCAGTTTCTATATTTCTGAAGAATGACCAGTTACTAATAACTGATTACAAAGTGGAGTGGGGTGGTTACCACATTTTTATAAGGTAAGATGTTAATCATAGTTGCAAATTGGAATGTATAAAAATATTTTTATTTTAAAAAAGGTTGGAGGCGTGAAAGAGAAAAGAGAGATGATCAAGATGAAGTTTCCAGTGTGAGAAGTGAGGGTGGTAATATCCGAGGCTCCTTTAGAGGCCGAGGACGAGGCCGAGGACGAGGAAGAGGCCGGGGCAGAGGAAATCCTCGATGTAAGACATGATTTTTGTTTTGTTAACTTAGATGAACATTGAAAAATGTACAGATCCTCTGTTTTTCCCACTATACCGTATAGTGTTTCAACTGATTTTTGTCTGATAATAAAGATGGTTTTGTATTTGTTAGCCCTTGAGAAACTTCACTTTGGATTTTTCTTTATAGTAACTGTTCTTTGTTTTTTTTCAATCTGTGATCATTTTTCTTTCTTTACTACTTCAAGTGAACTTTGATTATTCATATGGTTATCAAGAACATGATGAAAGCACTGATCAAGCATTTCAAACAGAGCTTAATGCCAGTATGATGTATTACTATGACGATGGTACAGGCGTTCAGGTGTATCCTGTGGAAGAAGCATTGCTCAAAGAGTATATTAAGCGCCAAATGTAAGTCATCAGAGGCTGAACAGATGGGGTAGGAAAATCTGTTATAATGTCAAACTTTAACATCATTGATAATGAATATAACACATTTTTCTAAGCTGTTTATTAGTAAAATTAGAGGATTTTAATAGTATTTTATATTTTATTTCTAGGAAATGTTAGCAAAGTATAGAGAGTATTTTAGAAAATTTATATTGGTTCATGTTGTTGTTTATATGACTCCTGCTTTCTCTACTGAGGTATTTCTCTGCTTACAAGGATATTAGTGAAAAAAGCATAATATGAATGATTAAATATAAGAATTTAAAAAGTGAAACTGTTAGTTGCTCCGTCGTGTCTGACTCTTTGTGATTCCACGGACTATTGCCCGCCAAGCTTCTCTGTCCGTGGGCTTCTCCAGGCAAGAATATTGGAGTGGATTGTTGTTACCTTCTCTAGGGGATTTTCCTAACCCAGGGATCGAACCTGGGTCTCCTGCATTGCAGACAGACTCTTAACCATCTGAGCCACTGAGGAAAACGAGTGTGTATATTTAAAATTGAACAAGTGAAATTTAGCTAATTTGCAAATAAATGTTTATATTAAAATTTGCAGATGAACATAAACGGCAAAAAATGGTTGCTGTCTTCTGACTTTCTTCACAATTGATTTCAGAATTCTGATTGTTTTTTAACTTTTAAGTTCTCTGTGACACATATTAAAAGGAGACTAATCTTTTTTAGTTCAGACTTTTTATAATAGTTGCTTTCTGAATATTGAAGTTGATGTTAGGAGAATATTGCTTGTTCTATTATCTTTAAGCAAGAAAAAAATAACCCTCTGTGTATTAGTATTGTGTAGGATGTTTTGCATGTTTATATAGTGATTTGCATATTAATATAGATATTTGCATATCTAATTTGCTAAAATTTCAACTTCTTTTTTTAAATTCTTATAAAGGGAAGGGAAAGGCTGTTTTTGAAAGGACATAGCAGTTTAAAAATATCTACTTTTATTTTAAAAAAGAAAATGAACCTTGGCCCATTACTAGAAAATAATTTTTGCATCAGCATCAGCCAGCCATCTTCCTCGGATTCCATCATGATGGATTTGATTGGGTTACAATATGAAGCAACTTGTTTATTTTTTTCTTGCTTCTTTTGTTACAGTTGATGAAAACACTGAAGAAAAGGGCCTTTTTATGGGCAGAAAGTGCCTGGCATGTGGCTATCAACTTCAAATTATTATTCCTTTTTGTTTGTTCATTTGTTTGTTTTGGTAACTCTTGCTACCAGGTCCCTTCTGAGACCTGACAGTGGACAGGCAACTCCATGTCAGGATAACTGGCCTTCCAATGTGCTCATACAGGTGAGGGAGGAGAACAGCTACTTCAGTGTTGACAAAATTTCTGACCATGCAGTGTAGAATCCAGAGCTTCAAGGTGTAGGACATGATAATGTCCCCTAGGACAGTGGACAAAATGTCAGACACAGCACTGGGCATGGCTTCTTTTCTTGTCATTGTTTAGCAGCAGAGTTTTTGGCAGGTACTAGAGCGCCAAGTTTAGAATGGCTGTTTACTGTTATCATTCTCTGATTAGTGCACATCTAGATTTGAGGAGTCATGCTTTTTGACTTTGTGTCTTTAAGGTTTCTCATACATATACAGGCTTATTCACTCATTAGTGTTTAGATTTTTCTCTTTGAGAAGTTCCTGAAAAGCTTCTTGTACTTGTGGGATATTATGCTAAATATTTTTGAAGAGGCTTAACTGTATCATAGGTGTTTGAGTTCTTAAAATAATTTTAACTGAAAATGTGCATTAACTATTGGGAGATAGCCTCTTGGCATTCAGATATAAGTATGTTTGCAGCCCATTAAAAGTTTTAAAAAGTGTATACTGTAAGTACTAGTTATTTATGAGTTTATTTAGGTATTGTGTTTTTCAGAGTACTAGATTAAAAAAATTAATGGTTCAGAGAAGTTTTAAGTCTAAGAACATTTTTAACTCGTGGTTAAATCAGATGTCTTAATGTCTGAAAATTTTCAAATTTAAACATATGTATTATGTGCGCACCACATGTCAGGCACTGTGAAAAGGGCTTTTGAGGTATAACGAAAATCAGAATGTTCATTTCTTCAAGACTTAGATTTTTTTCTTAATTTTCTTCAGTGTTTAAGGAGAGTAAATGATTTACCTAGTGCTACTGAGATGTTAGTTGTATTTCACTGATCTAAAGGAGCTTTGCACTTTGATAGTTGGAAAATATCAGTGTAAAAAAACAACTTGGGTATTTACATTTCTAAAATGAGATTTTTTTCTCATGCAGTGAAAGGTAGCTCAAAGCCAGCTTTCATTTATAGGTAATTATTTCTTCAAAATTAAGAATTTGACCTAAATACTTCAAGGGTATCTTTAGTCACCCAGTTGCCACCCTTTGAAAACTTGCTTTGTGATTTGGATATAGTGTAGGATTGTTAAACTGTAAGCCATATCATTTAATATCATATATTTCTTTTGTATTATTCTTTTCTACATTTCCCCCCATTTATCCTCTTGTTTTGTTTCTCTAGAATCTTGTTCTCATTTTTTAAAATATGCAAGCTGTAATTTAAACAAGTGTTTCTGAAATGCCATTATTAATATGTATTCTTCATATTATCTTTGTATGTTGGAACTTGTCGATCCCACAGCTTGTTCATTTATATCTCCCTCTCTACTTTCCTAGAGAGACAATTAAGGTGTGAAAGTTTGCTTCTATAGTTTTTTGCCTATGTTTATACTTCATGGTGTTATAGATGTTCTTTATTTAGCTATATTCTGTTCACTTTTAATGTCTTTTATAGTTCTCCCTCTCAAAGGGGAGGCTGAGGGTCTTGAATCATTCAAATATAAAATTGGGTGTGTGCATCTGTGTCCATATATTCACTCAGCTGTTACTAAACATTGTGCTGTATGCTAGACTTTGGACGTATTAAACAATGTCATTACCCTACCAGCTTAGAAAACACAGCAAACTAATCTACTCTGTAAACTTAATAAAAACTGCTTCTAATATACCATTATTCTCAGTGATGGGAAAAAGTTGGAAGGCAGTCTGTTGACATGTTTAACTTTGTTATTTAGTGTTTAAATGAAGCAAGTTAATGTGACTTTTTTAAAATTTTTTTTATTGAAGGATAATTGCTTTACAGAATTGTGTTGTTTTCTGTCAAACCTCAGCATGAATCAGCTATAGGTATACATATTACCCCTCCCTTTTGAACCTGTCTCCTGCCCCATCCCACCCCACTGGATTGATACAGAGCCCCAGTTTGAGTTTCCTGAGCCATACAGCAAATTCCCGTTGGCTATTTTACATATGGTTAATGTGGCTTTGAAATGAAACTTTCACTTAATTGACTCATTAGAAAGCTAATTATTTAACTGTTTTAAAGAATAACACTCTTTAATTGTTTATGCTTAGGTAAAGCTGATCTAAGTACAAGTTAGTTTTTGAGAAGATAGTATTCTAAATTTCTTTCTATTTGTGTAAGAGAATTTACTAACAGTAGGGTTTTACAGCTATTTATATTTACCCTATATTACAGTAAATGTGTATAATGTTACAATAAATCAAAATAGTTTTATAGCAGTTGATATCTTAAGCAATAGATATTTTAATTTCCAATCGAATAAATTGATGAAATTTATATTTACTTCTTTTTCTTTTCAGTGAGTATTACTTCAGTATAGAAAATTTGGAACGGGATTTCTTTCTTAGGAGAAAGATGGACGAGCAAGGTTTCTTGCCTATTTCCCTGATTGCTGGTTTCCACCGTGTTCAGGCTCTCACTACAAACCTTAATCTCATTTTGGAGGTAATTATTCATATACAGAACAGTCTGTACTTTCAGTTATGCTGTGAACCTAAAACTGCTCTAAATAAATCTATTAAATAATTTTAAGAAAAAAGTAAAAACATTCTTCCCTGGTAGCAGAGCTGGTAAAGAATTGGCCTGCAATGCTGGAGACCCCAGTTTAATTCCTGGATTTGGAAGATCCCCTGGAGAAAGGGTAGGCTACCCACTCCAGTATTCTTGGGCTTCTCTGGTTGCTCAGATGGTAAACAATCCGCCTAGAATGTGGGAGACCTAGGCTCAATCCCTGGATTGGGAAGATGCTCTGGAGGAGGGCATGGCAACCCACTCCAGTATTCTTGCTTGGAGAATCTCCATGGACAGAAGAGCTATAGCCTATAAGGTCGCAGAGGTGGACACAACTGAGTGACTAAGCACAGCACAGTAACCTAAGACTCTTGAGACTGTATCTCAAGGCTTTTTTGCCATTTTATAAAATCCAAATAAATGTTTAACCTTGGAAACCCCTCAAAGGATTACTGATGTTTCCACCTGTTTTTAACCCACCCTTCTTGGTTGGGTTGAACCCCAAAACAAACTTAAACATTCTTGGGTATTCTTGGTCCTTTAGTATTTAGATTGCTGTAAAAGAGCTTGTATTCTCATCATTAAAATTTTGAGAAATTTTCCTGTATACCGAGGGCTAATTTAAAATAGTTATTCCAGTTGTGTTCTCAAAGCTGTTATTAAATCTCTTGTCTGTTTTGTTGTAGAATGGTTTCAGCATTTTTGGTTTTCCGTTCTCTACATATATTCATAATATTCGCCCTTTTTGCTATATAGTTTTCTGAATTTTGGCAGTCTTACACACTTGTGCCACCTGTGTAGCCAATCTTTCCTCATACATAGCCCCTTGGGACACTGATCTGATTTTTTTTTTGTCCCTCTAGTTTTGCCTTTTCTAGACTATCATGTAAATAAATTATACATCAATAGTTTGTAGCCTTTTGTTTCTGATTTCTTTGACTTAGCATAGTGCTTTTGAGATTCATTCTTGTTGTTTCATGTATCAGTAGTTTGTTCTTATTGTTGACTGGTATTTCATAGTAAGGATGCACTACATACAGTTCACTTGTTGATAGACATATAGATTGTTTCTGGTTTTTGGAGATTATGAATAAAGCATAGATCTAAATATTGAGGATTGTGATTGCTGGAATCTGTGGTAAGTGTATGTTTAACTATAGGAAGTTGCCAACCTATTGTCCAAAATGGATTTGACCATTTTGCATGCCACCATTTTGTATGAGAATTCCATTTACTTCTCATCAGCACATGGTATTCTCGGTTTTTTGAAAAATAGTCGCAAAGAGTCAGACATGACTGAGCATGCTCAGATCGCTAAGCAAGCTCTAGCTCTGCAATCATTTTCAGTGAAGTTATCGATTTCCTCCTTACCTCTGTAAGATTTCAATGAAGTTATCGATTTCCTCCCTGCCTCTGTAAGAATCTGGTTATAATTCATTGCATCCTTTTTTGGTCTGTTCATATTCCCATTAAGTCCTTAATTTTTGTATCACTGTCTACTTCTATTATAAAACTTACAGCAGTGGGGAAGGGATATTTTTAAAAGAACTTTTGCATTACTATTATGGTTAGCATTATTGATACGTAGTGGCTGATTTATCGTAAGAAATAAAACTGTTGTGAAACAGAAACACATAAGCATAATGATTTAGAACAGCATAGGTCTGTATTCATTTAACATTCATTATGTACCTACCACTTATTACAGTAGGAAAGATGTCTTTTTTTTCCTTTAGGAAGATAGGGCTTCATTAGGCTTTGTAGTCCTCATAGCTCTGGACTTCAAGCACTTCAGGCAGTGTTCTGAGATTTCTGTAAAGTGGAAATTGTTATAATACATACTTCATGGGGTTGTTATAAGTATGAAATGTGTAATGACAGTATCTGGCATACACCTTAAGCTCTAAATAAAAATATACTGTTGCTTTTATATCCTTCTATTTATACTCCTTTTAATCAGCTTTTTCCAATATGTATTTGAATATGCTCAAGTGTTAACTTTCTGAAAAAGCTATCAAAGGAAGCAAAATATTCTTTATCTATTTCCCATATCTACCTTGGTTGAGAATGTCTACATAGCCACACTTACTGAATCTGTTTCCTCCTTTCCCATTCATTTTCACCATACTGAATTCTTTTTCTTTCTCTCTCTCTCTTTTTTTTTTTTACTTATTTACATACGTATGTTGTGTTTTAATGCTCTTGCAGCATTGTCACTTAACAGTTATAGTACAATGTTGTCTATAGTCATTGTACTGTGCATTATATTGCTGTCTTATTTACTACTACTTATAAGTAAGTAGTACTAAACAACATCAATCTTATCCCCTCATCCATTTCCTGGTAAGCATTTTCTTCTTTTTTTTTTAAACAAGTTTCATTTTTTTAGATTCCACGTATAAGTGATATCATACAATACTTGTGTTTGTCTTTCTCTGCCTTTTTTATCTCACTTACCATAATGTGTTCAAAATTAATCCATGTTGTCAGAAACAGCAGGATATCCTCCTATCTCATGATTGAGTAGTATTCTATTGTGTATATATACCACATGGTTTTTATCCATTCATTTTTTAGAGGTCATTTAGGTTGTCTTCATATCATGGCTACTGTGAATAATGCTGCAGTACATTTGGGAGTGCATGTATCTCTTTGAATATTTTTCATTTTCTTTGGATATATACCTAGAAGTGAGTGGAATTGCTGGATCATGTGATTGATCCAGCTTATTGCATTCTTGATTGTTGCTCCAAAACTGAGCTATTTGTGTCTTCTTTTTTTGTTAGATTTAATTGATTCTGTCTCTGCATCTAGTCAGTTGTATTCAAGTTATTTAACGTCTTACATGCTAAAGTTTTCTCATTGTTAAAATACAACAAATAATTGCTTAAGCTATCATAGAGTATTTGGACTTAGAGGAGTAATTAATATAATAATCATAAAGTCCTTAGAACTGTGCTTGCTATTCTCATCTCAAACCTTGTTGCCCAAATTGGCTGACCTTGCGGTTCCACAAAATGTGTGCTGCTCTTTTCTTACTTCTGTGTCTTTGCACAGGCTAGTCTTTCTCTTAGTACCAGTCATAGGACCTGGACCTAGGGATATAACATCTATATGTTCCAGCATTGCTGGTTGCTCATAATAACAGGACCAAGTACAGAAAAAAAGGACCAAATACAGAAAAAACCTCAGAGACTCAGAAATAACTGACTCATTGTTTCAGAGCTCAAGATAACAAGATTTGGTTTTAGTAAAAATATGTTTTAACACTTGTTTTGTCTAGATCTTTTCCTTAATTTGTGTATGCTATGAATCTTTTAAGGCCTGAACGACAATTTTTCTCCTTTCTGTTTTCTTTATTTTCTTGAATTTTTTCCCCTCAGTGGAGAATCCCCTGTGATTCAAGATTCAGTGGGTATATAGTGAAAAATTTCCTTCTCATCTTTCACCAACAGTGAGCTAGTTAAACCTTCCTTGGTGTGGCAAGTAGTGCTACGCCTTTTTATGTATTTTTCCTGAGATCATGCATGTTTTACTACATAATACTGTTTTGCTCCTTTAATAAAAACAGCAATATATTGGGATATCATTCCATATAAAGAACTTTTAATTTTTTCTTGAAATTTTTTCTTTAAATTGTGACATAGCTTAAACACTGTAAATAAGAAATTATAAGATTAAGGATGACTTCTTTTCCCCTATGTATGTACTCATGTTAAGTATTAAGTTTAAGGAAGCTTGGCTTCCCTGATAGCTCAGTTGGTAAAAAATCCACCTGCAATGCAGGAGACCCTGGTTTGATTCCTGGGTTGGGAAGATCTGCTGGAGAAGGGATAGGCTACCTACTCCAGTATTCTTGGGCTTCCCTTGATAGCTCAGTTGGTAAAAAATCCACCTGCAATGCAGGAGGCCTGGGTTCGATCCCTGGGTTGGGAAGATCCCTTGGAGGAGGGAAAGGCTACCTACTCCAGTATTGTGGCCTGTAGAATTTCATGGACTGTATAGTCCATGGGGTCACAAAGAATTGGACACAACTGAGCGACTTTCTCTTTCTTTTCCCGTATATATGTACTCATGTTAAATATTAAGATTAAGGTAGAACATTTTCACCATCCCAGAGAGTGCACTTGTACCCCGTCCTAGTCAGAATCATTGCTCTCCTCAAACATAGCTGCTTTTCAGAGAGTTCCCTCACCTGTTTAAAATATTACATAAAGTATTTGAATTCTTTTATACCCGACTTTTGCTTATTATTTCTGTAAAGCTTATTGTTACGTGTGGCAGTTGTTTATTTTCCATTCTGCAGTAATATTTAATTGTATCATTATGAATATACTATTTTTTCATGCTCCTATTAGTAGACATTTGGGTTCTTTACGGTATGAATATGTGACTGTTGTGAATGTTATTGTACATACTTTTGGATGGACATACATATTTATTGTCCTGTGAAATTGATAAGTAACAGGATATATATATGTGTGTGTGTGTGAGTGTGTGTATACAAATATATATATATATAGTATATGAGCTTAGCTTTTGTAAATACTGCTAAACATTTTTTCCAAAGTATTGAGCCCATTGAAACTATTGCCATTCAGAGTGTTTGTCTTCACATCCCAGTGAACACCACTGGTAGTCTTTTATTCAAAGTATTTTGAAAACCCATAGGGAAGTGTTAAGGAGATGTTTCTCTTTCTTTTTTAAATTCAGGTGTAATAAGTAATATGCTGTAAAATGCAGGACTCTTAGGTGTTCAGTTTGAGTTTTGAAAATTGTATAAGCCTGCTCCAAACAAGATATATCAATAGTTCATTATTCTAAAAACTTCCACAGTGGCCTTTTCCAGTCAGTTCCCCATCCTTTTGTCCTTTGCCCAGCCTAATCAAACCACTTTTGTGATTTCTGTTACCATAGATTTGTCTGTTATTTATGTTTGTATAGATGGACTTTTTCTGTCTCCTTTCTCTTTCATTTCTGGGTTTTTTTTTTTAATTTAGTGTTATTTGAAGTATAGTTGATTACAGTGTATTTCTCCTGTACAGCAAAGTGATTCAGTTATACATATATATATATATATATATATATCTTTTTCATGTTCTTTTCCATTATGGTTTATGACAGGATATTGAGCATAGTTCCTCATATTATACAATAGGACCTTGTTGTTTATCCATACATCTCTATATAATAGTTCGTATCTGTTGATCCCAAACTCCTAGTTCATCCCTCTTCCAACCCCGTCGGCAACTACAAGTCTGTTCTCTGTGAAGACAAGGGTTATTTTATGAAACTTTTGTTATATATAGACATACAGAGTTGCATATGGATGTATATCTCTGTGAGGTTCCAATGTAAGATGTTTTTCTAAAGGTCAAATCAAATTTTGAGACACTGGGGATCACTTCAGGAGGTGAAACACTAGGATTTGAAAGGGAAGATCCCAAAGGGGAGGCTGAGTATCAGACAGAGTAGAACACTGCCCTCTGGTGGATGGAAAAAGGCAGCACCAGACCTCAGAACTAACATCGTGGCATCTGGTCCCATTACTTCATGGCAAATAGATGGGGAAACAATGGAAACGGTGACAGACTTTATTTTTCTGGGCTCCAAAATCACTACAGATGGTGACTGCAGCCATGAAATTAAAAGACGCTTACTCCTTGGAAGGAAAGTTATGACCAGCCTAGACAGCATATTAAAAAGCAGAGACATTACTTTGGCAACAAAGGTCTGTCTAGTCAAAGCTATAGTTTTTCCAATAGTCATGTATGGATGTGAGAGTTGGACTGTGAAGAAGGCTGAGCGCCGAAGAATTGATGCTTTTGAAGTGTGGTGTTGGAGAAGACTCTTGAGAGTCCCTTGGACTGCAAGGAGATCCATCCAGTCCATCCTAAAGGAAATCCAATGAATATTCATTGGAAGGACTGATGCTGAAGCTGAAACTCCAATACTATAGCCACCTGATGTAAACTGAACTGAAAACCTCAGGTATCAACAGGATCTGGGGTAAAGTTGTTTAGTCACTAAGTCATATGCGATTTTTTATGTAACCCCATGGACTGTAGCCCGACCAGGCTCCTCTGTCCATGGGATTTCCCAGGCAGGAGTACTGGAGTAGGTTGTCATTTCCTTCTCCATCATTTATAGTTTTTAAAATTCATCCGTGTTGTTGCAAGATCTGGATGCTTGGTCCACTGCTTTGCTACCAGAGTGTCATTGCTTCCAGATGGTTCAGTGGACAAAACTAGGAAAAAATATTAAAAAAAAAAAAAAAAAACCATACATGTATCACAAATTCAAAACCATATTTGGGACTTCCCTGGCAGTCCAGTAGTTAAGACTGTGTGCTCCTAATGCAGGGGACTTGAGTTTGATACCTGGTCAGGAACTAGGATCCCACATCCTGCAAGCTGCCTGGTACAGCCAAAGATTAATAGTAATAAGATAAAATACAAGGATGAGTAAGAAAAAAGAAATAATAAAAAGAGATTCTTCTTTATTTCCTTCATTCCATATTTCACACTCTCTTCTCTTTCAGTGATTATCCTGATTCTCATCAAGAGTTTGTTTTTAAAAATTTCAATACTAACTTTATTAATGTCCAATTACAGAAAATATAATTTGAAAAGTAAGCATGATGCTAATATTAAGGTATACAAGTGTAAGATACTTAAAGTAATAAATATAATGTGTTCTCCAACTAAAATACAGTGAGTTTTAAATCTTTATGTTAACACTTTGTATGTTGAGTTTTTATAACTTGTCTTTTTTCCTTGTCTCTAAAGGTGAGTACCCTTGAATTCAGTTAAGATTCAAATTAGTAAGACTCTAATTTTTATTTTGAAGAAATTTTCTTATAGTTTTATTTTGTCCTTAAATTATACCATGTTTATTTATTTATTTATTTATTGAAGTTTATTTTTGAGAGCCAGCATATCCTAGGGGCTAAGAGTTGTCATGTTCAGTTCAGTTCAGTTCATTCGCTCAATCATGTCCGACTCTTTGCGATCCCAGCATTAGGGTCTTTTCAAATGAGTTGGCTCTTTGCATCAGGTGGCCAAAGTATTGGAGTTTCAGCTTCAAAGTCAGTCCTTCCAATGAACACCCAGGACTGATCTCCTTTAGGATGGGCTGGGTGGATCTCCTTGCAGTCCAAGGGACTCTCCAGAGTCTTTTCCAACACCACAGTTCAAAAACATCAATTCTTTGGTGCTCAGCTTTCTTTATAGTCCAACTGTCACACCCATACATGACCACTGGAAAAACCATAGCCTTGACCAGACGTGACAAAGTAATGTCTCTGCTTTTTAATATGCTGTGTAGGTTGGTCATAACTTTCCTTCCAAGGAGTAAGCGTCTTTTAATTTCATGGCTGCAATCACCATCTGCAGTGATTTTGGAGCCCATAAAAATAAAGTCAGCCACCGTTTCCACTGTTGACCCATCTATTTCCCATGAAGTGATGGGACCAGATGCCATGATCTTCATTTTCTGAATGTTGAGCTTTAAGCCAACTTGTTCACTGTCCTCTTTCACTTTCATCAAGAGGCTCTTTAGTTCTTCTTCACCATCTGTGTGGATTACAATAAACTGTGGAAAATTCTTCAAGAGATGGGAATACCAGACCACCTGACCTGCCTCTTGAGAAACCTGTATGCAGTCAGGAAGCACCAGTTAGAAATGGACATGGAACAACAGACTGGTTCCAATAGGAAAAGGAGTATGTCAAGGCTGTATATTGTCACCCTGCTTATTTAACTTCTATGCAGAGTACATCATGAGAAATGCTGGGCTGGATAAAGCACAAGCTAGAATCAAGATTGCTGGGAGAAATATCAGTAACCTCAGATATGCAGATGACACCACCCTTATAGCAGAAAGCAAAGAAGAACTAACCTCCTGATGAAAGTGAAAGAGGAGAGTGAAAATGTTGGCTTAAAACTCAACATGGGGGACAGATAATAGTTTGACTTGGTATTGCCTCATGCTAAGCCTATGACCTTTATCAAGTTACCCTACTTTATTTCTTTGAGCCTCAATTTCTTATCTATGAATCCCACCTTATATTTACAAGGTGTTACGAGGAATCTCTGCATATGTGTGTTTATTATTCAATAATGGTGGGATTTATTATAGTAATTAGGTATATTGCTTAAATTTTACTTGGTGATATTAAGGAAAACAAAAGGAAATATTAATAGGAAAGGAGAAAATTGACAATAAAATTATAGTTGAACCTAATTGAAAATACTCCTGAATTGAAATTTTTTCACAATTAGGATAATGTGCTACATGCTAAATCAGGATATTTCATACTTTGCAGGAGCAAATGATTTAAAATTTTTTTCTGTTCTGGATATTTTTAAAAACATTATGATACTATATGCTGATTTCAGACTTAAATTAGAAATACAGGGTGTACAGTTAAATTTTTGAGTGAAATTGCTTTAATAATTAAAATACCTATTTATAGGCACTGAAAGATAGCACAGAAGTGGAAATTGTGGATGAGAAAATGAGAAAAAAGATAGAACCAGAAAAATGGCCGATTCCAGGCCCTGTTCCACGGAGTGTGCCACAAACAGACTTCTCTCAACTGATTGATTGCCCAGAATTTGTACCAGGGCAAGCGTTTGGTTCACATACAGGTAACAACTTTTCTTCTAGAGCAAACAGCATTAACAGTGGGGTATTTACTCCAGTTTACCTATCTTTGTAAAAGTTTATTTAGACTCAGCAGAAAATTATAGATAATTTAATGTTTTGATGCTTCATATTTTATTAATAATGCCTCCCACAGAAAGCTGTAAGTTAAATAGGGATTTAGGAATTATGGGAAGTGCTCTGCTCTATTTATTCTTATTTGTATACTTTGTCATGTTTGGATTTTTTTCCTATCTTAATTTTACTAAATGGTTATAGATATATTATGCTTGTTTCCCTTTGTAAGATTGGAATAGTCTAAAAGTCTTACACTCAAGAGTGGGGGTAGCCTTCCTTTAATTTTTTTTCCAATGTACTTCAACTTGGTCTTGAAATCATAAGATGACCTATATTCTAAAGCAGAATTGGGGATCTCTTATGAAATTATTATAATTATATGTTAAAGAATTGGTGGTATTTAGAATTTCCCAAAATTGCTTTAATGTTAAAAATTTTTTCCTGGATCATTTTTAAGACATTCCCTCTTGGGAAAAAAATATGTGTGCTTAAACTTTTTTCAGTCAGGGTGATGATCTACTGATGCTCTTGGATGTCATTTCATCGGAATATGCAGAGGAATAGGTGACTCAATGAAATATCATTATAAATATTGGAACAAATCGTGCTGCAGAAATGAAAGCGACCAGACTTCTCTCCAAGACTTTCTACTTCCACTCCTTGTGGAGGAGATTGGGCCAACACTACAATGGAGATAACACCTTTGTGATGATGATGACAGACCCGAGAACTGCTGTTGTTTTTAATAGGAGCTGCCCATTTGCTTGTAATTAGCCTGAGCTGCATGTGCAATTTATTCACGGTGGGAAAGTTAATTATCATTCTGGAAATATTGCAAGATTCTGTCTTTTCCTTCCAGACTTCTGTACTTGTGTCCAGATCAATAAAGCAGAAATAGGCTTGAGTGGAATTTCCCAGTTTGTTAAATCCTTTGCTGTTTTCAGTATAGTGTACATTGTGTAACTCACCTATTGTCATAATATTTCACACGGACTATGAGATTTATTAATGTGGACTGTTAAGGATAAGAAACCTTAAGAAATGAACAAGTGTATTTTTTTTTTCTCTTTGAAATCTATTTTTGATATACCATTATAGAGACCTGCCATCAATAAAGCACTGATGGACAGTCTCACAGATACTTTTATTGAGCATTTCTTTGATTGTTAGCCCTCTGTGCCTCTCTGCCTAGAAAGCAATTTGGGCAGGTGTTTTAAAAGTTTGAGAACTTCAAGTGACAGTTTTTTAGGTTTTTAAAAAAAATATGATGTCTGATTGTATAAGTTAGATTAATTTATTGTATAAACCTGGGGTCCAAGATGATATATTTAACCTTATGAACAGGCATTAGGTCAGTTGTAAAACAGAAACAGGGTAGGTAAGATAGTCAAGTTGGTGATGCCTGTCAATTAATCATTTATGCATTGTTAATAAAATTACAAGAATAAAATCAATGTTTGTACATTTTTGTGTTTCTTTGAATATATACTTATTTACATGCACGTACGTATTGTCTGAATCAAGTCAATCTGTATAGTTACCCAAAGCTATGATTCAAGGTGGATAAAGATGTCATGAAATAGATATCATGAAATATATATGGTAATTTATCTCTGAAAAGTCATGTTGTCAGTTTTCAACTAGGAAAAAAATTTTTTTTTCTAGGTTTTGCAAATTGGAACCTATTAAGTATCTCAAAGTATGTGTCTAATTTTTGTCCACAACTAAGTGGTATTAATTTTTGGGGGGTCACATCCCATGGCTTGTTGAGATCTTAGTTCGCCAACCAGGATTTGAATCTGTGAATGAAAGTGCAGAGTCCTAACCACTGCAGAGCCAATGAGTTCCTATAAACAAGTTTAATGTCAAATAATCCAAGTCATACTCAAACTCATTTGATCTTGGAAGATTAGGGTTTTACTATTAAATGGGCTTCCCAGGTAAGGGCATGGCAGTCCACTGCAGTATTTTTGCCTGGAGAATCCCATGGACAGAGGAGTCTGGGCCACAGTCCATAGGGTCACACAGAGTCAGACACAACTGAAGCGACTTAGCATACACACATTATTATTAAAATTTATACACACATAGTTTGAAGTCTTTTCTCTGTAAAAGATATAGTAAATCATATAGAACATATGTTTAGTTTGTATAGTGAACACCCTTTAAAAACTATCAAAGACTCTGGTTAAGTTTTCTTAACCAAATTCTTTGATATTTTAATGTTGTTTACCTTATGAGCACATGAGTTGTGAATATTGTGAAATATATAACTTCATAGCAAAAACATTACTCAAGCTTAAAGAGCATTTAGAGATGATTAAATTACATAGGTTTTTACAGGTTTTCTTCAATTTCTGTGTTAAAAATAGTATATAACTGATTTCTCTGCCTTGTGCCAGATACTGTTCTAATATATACATGAACTCTGCATACTAATTTAGTTAATTCTCCCAGTTACTAGAGTGCTGGTTCTTAATCTACTTTTAATTCACTGCATGAATAGAAACAATTCATGGCACCAGTAATAGAGTTCTCTGAAGTTAATGTTTTTCCCATTTTGTACAACTTTCAATGTTAATACTAACAGTCCAGATCTTTTCACTCAAACTAATTTTTTGAATTCAATTAATTTGTACCATTAAGTTGTAGAACAGCAGTGTCCAATAGAAATACTTAGTTTGCTACACATGTAATCCTAATAATTTAAATAGTATTAAAAGCTGTAAAACATGAAATTAATTTTAATATATCCAAATGTTAGAACATTAAAAATTATGGACCAATGTTATTTTTGTGCCAAGTCTTTGAAATCTGCTGCATATTTTATAGTTATATCCTGAGCACATTTCAGGAGTAGCCACATTCCCAGTGCTCCGTACCTCCATGTAGCTAGTGGCTATTGTGTTAAACAATGCAGTTTTAGAGCCTTTTTTGTTATGAAATAATATGCTTCTTTTTAAAGCAATATAGTAATTTGGTGGTTGAATCTTGGATCTAACCGTGTCCATGGAAATGATAATAAATCCATCTAATTGTAGTATGTAGTAGATGAACGTAAAATCTTGAAATACTCTTCTCAAACTCCTGGCATGTGCCCTTGCATTTTCATTTAGTAAACTAAAAGGATTGTTGGTATTCATTTATTCAACTTTCTCTATGTAATATTCTACTTTGCAGTATTTTCAAGGAATTCGCTTTGAGGAGTAAATAACGCTTAGAAGTTTACGGTATAAATTTGTTTCTGAAACACGTTTTGTCCAAAGCAAGTGCATAATGCATTATAACTTAATATTCTTTCACTTTTGAAAAAAAATTTTATAAAGGAAATTATGATTTGTATTTTATAAAGTATATAATTACTTTCATTAAAATTGTGGAGAAAGGCATTTTAAATTCCAGCAGAATTGTAAAATATTCTAACTAAATATTATTGCCAGTGCAGTGCACCTTAATGATGTGACACATTATGCTTTTTACAGTATTCAGTTTACTGGATTTAAGTAAACTTTATTAGGAAAAGGAGAAAAGGCTGTCTTAGTGTAGATTCTAGTAGAACCAATGACATTTTATTTGCTTAGTAGCATTTTTTAAGATTCCTTAATTTCATTGCAGTTTATGAACCTAAGATTTCACAGAGAATTGACTGAAATAAATGTGTTGTCATAATTAATAAATGACTGGCATTGATGTTCTTGACAGGTTTGAATGAATGTGTCTCTGTAGGGGTTGATAACATTGCTGCTGTTATTCATTGGCTTCATTCTACATCTTACAGAGCCCTTTCGTTTTGAATATCATTGAAAGGTTATAATTGAGATTGATTTATCATGTTTTTGTGAAGAAAAAAAATAAGCCCAAGTAAAGAAAAAATGTGCTTTATAAGTAAGTAAACCATTATTTTAACTATAGAACTAACTTAAAATTTTAGAGTCTGCCCCAAATTCTCCAAGAATTGGAAGTCCACTGACCCCAAAGAAAAACGCAGAAACAAGTAATCTTCAAGGAATGTCTAGAGGTTTATCTACCAGTTTGCCCAACTTGGACTCAGAACCTTGGATAGAAGTAAAAAAGAGACATCATCCATCCCCAGTGAAACTGAAGGTAAGTTGTTATGACCCAAGTGAAGTTTGTATTCTATATCCTGAGTGGCTTGTAAGGCCACTGTTTTTGAGATACATATATAAAATTTGGTAAACTTTAAAACAATGGTAAAATTTGGAACCATTGCCCTTCAGTAAAAACTTACAGGTTACTAAGTTGAAAATAATTGTATCAATTTTAAAAAATTATCTTTTTTCTGAGTATGATTTTTAAAATATTCTGCTTTAATCTTTTTACTTGAAATTTGTTTGAATACATTTCAGTTTTTTTAAAGATGACAACATTTTTCTAAATTTTGAATTTATAACTTTGCCACATTATATGTAACCTTAATTATAGAATTATTTTACATATAATTATTTGTAAAGAATACATGTCTGGTTTGTTTATGTTTTGGTGATTTTACAGTAAGAAAGGAAAATAATAAATTCCTTGGGGGCACACAAAGAAGTGAGATGATGGTAGTTAGGGAACTATATGAGTTTCTTGCAATAGAACTGCTGTATTTTTGGCTGATGGTTGGTTGGATATGTGAACTTGAAATGTGATAAAAAATGGCTCTGATATAAGCTACAAACACAAATGAGTACAAATAAAATGGAAATCCTAGTAAGGTTGATAGGTAACATCAATGTTTATCTTGTGGTAGTCTGCTATAGTTTTATAGTATGTTAACTTTGGGAGAAAGGGGGTAAAAAATGCACAAGATTTCTGTTTTCTTTCTTTCTTTTTGGCTGCACTGTGTGGCATGTGGAATCTTAGTTCCTTGACCATGGATCAAACCCACAACCCATGCATTGGAAGTGCTGGACTACCAGGGAAGTCCTCAAGATTTCTATTTCTTATAACTATATGTGAATGTACAATTAACTCAAAGTAAAAAAGCTTACTGAAAATAAACTTGGTAATAGTGCCACTAAAATAATTCAAATATTCAAAGTAAGCTCTAAAAGGAAGAGGTCACAAAAAATAACAGACCCAAATGTAGGAAGACTGAAGAAGGCTATCATTAATGTTAAAGATTACTATGGTAGGGCTCTTTATTCCTAAGATTAAAGTGTGAACAAAGAAAGTATGAAGGACTTAAGGGTGTTTCTTCATTGGAGGAATGAAAAGGATGTTGATATTTCACCTCAGCATAGGATGTTTTGCAATGTCTGGAGACAGTTTTTGGTTATTAAAACTGAAAGTGCTACTGCATCTTGTGAGTGTGAAGGCCAGGGATGCTATTCAATATCCTGTAGTGCATAGGACACCTCCACCTCCACCACACATCCTAAAGAATTATGAAGCCCAACATGTCATTAATGCTGAGTTTGAAGACCTAATCCAATATAACTTTGTACTTACTTATATGCCATTAAAAAAAAAAAAATGGAATACATTTAATTTACAATGTTGTGTTAGCTTCAAGAGTACAGCAGAGTGGTTCAGTTTTATATATATATATATATATATATATATATATTCTTTTTCAGATTTTTTTCCCATTATAGGTTATTACAAGATACTGAATATAGTTTTCAGTGCTATGCAGTAGGACCTTGTTGTTTATCTATTTTATATGTGTGTGTACATGTGCTTACTTAGTCCCATGGAATTTTACAGGCAAGAATAATGGAGTAGGTTCCCATTTCCTACTCCATGGAGGAGGTCTTTCCAATCCAGGGATTGAACCTTTGTTTCTTGTTCCTCCTGCACTGGCAGGTGAATTCTTTACCACTGTGCCACCTATAGTATTGTGTATGTTGATACCCAAATTCTAATTTATCCCACTCCAACTCCCACTGTCCCCTGTGGTAACCATAAGTTTTTTATGTCTGTTAGTCTTTTTTGTCTTGAAAAGATAGCTTTTAAATTAGCAATGGTGGTTATACTCAGCATACTTAAGGTTTTCTTCCTTGGGTTATTTTAAAAGCCTAAGGCAGCTTCTCAAAATAAGATTTTTTTTATTAATTTATTTTAATTGAAGGCTAATTACTTTATAACATTGTGGTGGTTTTAGCCATACATTGATATGAACCAGTCATGGGTATACATGTGTCACCCCATCCCAAACCCCCTTCCAACCTCCCTCCCTATCCCATCCCTCTGGGTCATCCCAGTGCACAGGCTTTGAGTGCCCTGTTCCATGCATCGAGCTTGGACTGGTCATCTATTTCACATATGGTAATATACATGTTTCAATGCTATTCTCTCAAATCAAATCATCCCACCTTCAGCTTCTCCCACAGAGTCCAAAGTCTGTTCTTTATATCTGTGTCTCTTTTGCTGTTTTGCACATAGGGTCGTCGTTACCATCTTTCTAAATTCCATATACATGCGTTAATATATTGGTGTTTTTCTTTCTGACTTACTTCACTCTGTATTATAGGCTCCAGTTTCATCTACCTCATTAGAACTGATTCAAATGTGTTCTTTTTGATAACTGAGTAATATGCCATTGTGTATATGTACCACAACTTTCTTTTCCATTCATTTGCCAGTGGACATCTAGGTTCTTTCCATGTCCTAGCTATTATAAACAGCGCTGCAATGAACATTGGGGTACATGTGTCTCTTTCAATTCTCTTTGGTGTGTGTGCCCAGCAGTGGGATTGCTGGGTCGTATGGCAGTTCTATTTCCAGTTTTTTAAGGAATCTCCAAACTGTTCTCCATAGTGGCTATACTAGTTTGCATTCCCATCAACAGTGTAAGAGGGTTCCCTTTTCTCCATGCTCTCTCCAGCATTTATTGTTGGTAGACTTTTTGATAGCAGCCATTCTGACTGGCGTGAGATGGTACCTCATTGTGGTTTTGATTTGCATTTCTCTGATAATGAGTGATGTTGAGCATCTTCTTATATGTTAGCCATCTGTATGTCTTCTTTGGAGAAATGTCTATTTAGTTCTTTGGCCCACTTTTTGATTGGGTCATTTATTTTTCTGGTATTGAGCTGCATGACCTGCTTGTATATTTTTGAGATTAATTCTTTGTCAGTTTTGTTTGCTGTTATTTTCTCCCATTCTGAAGGCTGTCTTTTTCACCTTGCTAATAGTTTCCTTTTTTGTGCAAAAGCTTTTAAGCTTAATTAGGTCCAATTTGTTTATTTTTGTTTTTATTTCTGTTACTCTGGGAGGTGTGTCATAGAGGATCTTGCTGTGATTTATGTCTGTGAGTGTTCTGCCTATGTTCTCCTCTAGGAGTTTTATAGTTTCTGGTCTTACGTTTAGATCTTTAATCCATTTTGAGTTTATTTTTGTGTATGGTGTTAGAAAGTGTTGTAGTTTCATTCTTTTACAGGTGGTTGACCAGTTTTCCCAGCACCACTTGTTAAAGAGATTGTCTTTTCTCCATTGTATATCAAAAAGAGATTTTCTGAAGATCCTGATTAATTTCTGTATTTGTCATGGCAAATCTGGATAACTTGGGAGGATCATATCCTGGATTCATTGACAAAAATTTGTACCATATTTCATTTATTCCAAGATCTACATTTTTTCCTCCACATTAAAAAACTCTTTAACCCCTACATTTTTTGTCTCTTCCTCATAAATTATAAAAAATTTATATATAAAATATAAATTTATATATAACTGATACCAAATAACAAAAGACTCTCTCCTTGCTTTATCATTATTAACAGTTTGGTGTTTTTCTAAGACTTTTTTCATGTTTTTGCAAATGTGAATAATAGGATATGTAGTTTTGTGTTTAATTATATTCACAGAGTGTTAAAACTTCCTTTTTTAAAAAAGTAAAAACTTCTATTTACTAGAATGTTGGCTCCATCAGGGCAGAATTGCTGTCATATTTATTGTTATAATCTCCTACCTACAACAGTACCCAGTTCACGTGAGGATCCAGATAATTATTGACCAAATGAATGAATATAGATTCACATGAATAGGAATTCTGGAGAGAACAATTGTCTTATTCTAGGAATAGGTGAATTAGCATTTACTGAAGGATAAGGATTGATCAGAGCATGGCATTAGAAGATGAGAACATTGAAAAATCTATTTCTTTGTGTTGAGAGTTTGAAAATCTAGATTGTTAGATTTTAGAGGATCTAAAATCTACAAATTTGGACTTTATATATGTCACCCAACAGTAAGCTATTTTACATTTTTCATGAGGGTGGAAATTCAATAATTCGGCGAGTGTTAGTGAATTTAACATGAAATTTTGAGGTAAAAAGATTGAGAATAGGGAGGATCATTGAATCTGGAAGTCCGAAGACCTTATTTTTTCTGGGAATAGCTCTGAAGTCCAGTGGTTAGGGCTCTGCACTTTCATTGCTGGGGGCTTGGGTTTGAACCCTAGTCTGGCAACTAGGATCCCACATGATGTGCTACAAGACTACCTTGGTTGTCTAGTTCATACTCATAGACTAATTTTGAGTTTGTGAAGCAACAATGTCACATTTATAGGCCTTTTCTTCCCTCATCTGTAAAATAAGTTGGTATGCTGTAATGAATGTGCTAAGGATCATGCTAATTTTAGAGGAGTTTTTAGTATAATCTTTCTTTTATTCAGTTTTGTGGGTTTTTTTAGTCTTGAACTTAGTATTTAGCAATTGCTTACTATTTATTGGGCCAGAATAATACTGGCATGATTTTCTTTTACCAATTTGACTGTTAATCCAGTTATTGAACAGTCTTGATATTACTTACATTAACATTGTTATACAACATTTATTATAAAAGTGATAATATTTTTACATAAAATACCAATTCCTTCCTCTAGGAACCACCATCTCTTCCTGAAGAGGCATCAAATCAACTATATCTTCCAGATGAACAAGAACAAGAAGAACTTGATTTTTTCTTTGATGAAGAGATGGAACAAATAGAAGCTCAAAAAAACACATTTACTGATTGGTCTGATAATGATTCAGATTATGAAATTGATGATCAAGATTTAAATAAGATTTTGATTGTAACTCAGACACCTCCTTACATGAGAAAACATCCTGGAGGAGATCGAACAGGCTACCACATGTCTCAGGCAAAAATTACATCTGAACTTGCTAAAGTTATCAACGATGGTTTATATTATTATGAGCAGGATCTGTGGATGGAAGAATATGAAAACAAACACACAGCCATAAAGGTAATTGTTTATACTCAACATCTTTCTATTGATACTTTGTTTTGATTGCATGTTGCTGCTTAGGTTTTCCTAAACTTGAGACCTTATTTTATGAAATTTTGAGTATAAATAAATTATATTTAATTTGAAAAATTCCTAGAAATATATTTACAACCTGAAAAAGTTATTTTATTAAAATGACAGTGAAAAACAAAAACAAAAATGACAGTGAATAAGTGCTTTCATTACCAAAAAATATTAGCACTCCCTGATTAAAAAAATCCTACCTTTTTTTTCAGGTGAAAGTAGTAAGAAGGCCTTTCCTCATTAGAAGAAATAAAAACTAAAGTTATGAACTGGCTTAGTTTATATGCTCTTTACATATGTGGCTATAAGCATTCCAGCTGTGTGAGCAGGGCTTCAGAAAGTAGTTACTTTCGTTGCCCTTTGTGTGCTTCTCACCTTAGTCCATGGTGCATGTTCTGTGACAGTGGAACTCGTTGTTGACAAGTAGACAAGATTACACTATCTTTCCTTGTTGATCATTACTTTGTTGCAGGACCTGTTTGAAAGTTTGCTCCAGTTTTTAATCTTGAATTTCACCCAACCTCCTGGTACCTACACCGGTTACTAAGATAAAATATGAGAGTCTAGAGTAGTCTACTGGCTGTCTGCATTCCTTTTATATGACTTTTAGTGGTATAGACAGGGATTTAAAAGAATCTTTTTCTGCCATTAAATTGATTAGAAAATTCCCCAAAATTAAATATTTGTTTTGAGGTTAGAATAATGAGGAAAAGTTGTATAATATGCCAAATAGGAAAGAGATTTTAGAAATAGAGTTTTAGACAGAAAAGCCAGCCAACTCATGGTTGGACAGAACTGGCTGTGTGTGAAGCTTCATATCATCAAGAAGTGTGCTTTCTCCTTCTCAGTTCTTCTTCCCGGAATTTCCATCACTGCTTTTATCCTCTTGTCTCACCACTGCCTTTTTGAAGATCCTGCCTCAGGAATATGGTAGCTTGTCAGTAAATTGGAGCCTGAGCAATTCTCACAGTCCTACTGCTATGGGAAAGGAAGTATGTTTTTATAAAATTTCTTGGTTGAAATCTTAACTTCTATAAGAATTGTTACATTATTTGTGATACTTTAAATAACATCTAACTTAAATCCTTTTGGGAACAGAAAGAGATAGAAAATAAATTTACAATAGGTTAAGATTGCCCTACCTCCATTCCCTATTCCTCTATCCTGCATCGTTCTTCACCATCTGCCGTTCTGTGTATTGCACTTTTGATCATGTAAATGTCAGATCTGTGAGGAAGGGATTTTTGTCCTGTTTTTTTGTATAGCCGTATCTCCAGTTGTAGCACAGTTGTTACAGTTTCTGATGCAAAGTAGTACTCAATTCATATTTGTTAAAATGGATAATGAATTACAGATTAAACATTATGAACTCACCAGAAGAACCTAACCTTTGTGTATAATGTTGGTTTTAAGAGAAGATGTTTTCAGAGGTCCAGATAATGAAATTTCAAGTCACCTTGAAGCAAATGCTCTTGGCAGGTGACTATTTGCTTGAAAGTGTAGACAGCAGTAATTAAATTCAATTACCTCATCTGTTGCCTTAGCCAAAAGAATATTGGTCCAGGGAAAAAAGTCTTGGCTATATGGTTCTTAAGCATTATGGGTCTGTTCATAATTATGTCTTACCTAATCCCTATTGTTTAACTTGTTCGTCTTTTCTCTAATTCTGTGCTCAGCATATACTTTCTCATTAGAATTGTACTTCTTCTGTGGTTCTGTATAGAGGGAGAGAAATCAGTTATTTAATTATTTATTATTCCTACTGTGTGCATGTGACACCATATCAGGTACTGGGCATGAAATGGAAAGATAACAGGATTTCTACATGCCTATTCTTACATATACTTGGGACAATAGACATTAAAATAAACCACAGTAAGTACCTGATCACAAATTAAGGTGCTGTTGAATTAGGCTATAAGGGAATGCTTGTGAGAAAGTCACAGTTTTAGTGAGATAGAAAGTATAGGTAAGAATGAACCATGCAAATAAATAAACCATATTCTAGGAAAGGGGAATAACGAGTGTCAAGAATATGAGATGGGAAAGAATTTGGTATATTTGAGGAATTAAAAAAAGTGTTTATAGTATTTATACAAGAGAACAGTTATATAGGCATGTATCTGATCATAGAAGGTAACATGTGGGCCTTGTTAAGTAATTTGGAATTTACCTAAAGTTCAAATGGAGTACCTTGAAGAATTTTATACAGGTGACAGCATGTGATCTAATTTTTATTTTAGAAATACCACTTTGGTTACTATGGCAGAGAATGGATTAGATGGGGACAAGAGTGGCAGATGAAATTCAGTTGGGAGTCTATTAAAGTAGTCCAGGAGGTGTATGTTGGTAATTTAAGATATATTGGTGGCAAAGGAAGTGTAGAAATTAGACGACCCAGGTCTGAATCTTAAGGAAGGACCATTTAGGAGTTGTATAGGAAACTGGTGTTGTGGAAGCTGAACACTGTCTTCATAAGGAGAGAATAATCAGATGTACTGGAAGCTGGACAGATTGAGTTTAGGTATGAATGAAAAGAATGCCAAATTGGTAGGGTTGTTTGGTGATCATTTCTGACTTTGTGAAGGGAGTCTTGCTAAATCCATAAGCTATGTTGAAGTGTATGTACCAAAGAGTAGGTATAGGCCTTCTGTTTCTGACATGTCCTTATTGCTTAAAGACAGTTAAAATGGCCTGCTAATAAATGAGAAAATATGAACTTAAAATCCTTGCAGATCTGAAAGGTAAGTTACCAGAATAAAACCAAAGAGGAGTAGAGGATTAAAACCAGTTTTGCCCGGGAGAGCATTTTGAAATTTGGATAGTTTGTGAAGTTCAGCTTTGCAAAAGTCACCCAAAATACAGAGTAAAAGGCAAACCTGTGGCCTAGTCAGAGTCAGGAGTTCTAATAGGAGTCCCTTCCCCTACTGAATTGGTACTTGAAAAACTATACCCTAGTGAAAGGGCACATAACTGCTTTTTCATCTGCTTCTCTGCTGCTGCTGCTAAGTCTCTTCAGTCATGTCCGACTCTGTGCGACCCCATAGATAGCAGCCCACCAGCTCCCCCGTCCCTGGGATTCTCCAGGCAAGAACACTGGAGTGTGTTGCCATTTCCTTCTCCATTGCATGAAAGTGAAAAGTGAAAGTGAAGTCGCTCAGTCACGTCTGACTCAGCGACCCCATGGACTGCAGCCTACTGTGCTCCTCCGTCCATGGGATTTTCCAGGCAAGAGTACTGGAGTGGGGTGACATTGCCTTCTCTGATCTGCTTCTCTAGAGGACTACAAAGCATATTTCCTTAGTTGTGCTGAGCAAGGTATCACATATGAGAATGAACAGAATTAGCAAACAATAAGCCCATACCATGAAAAAATTTAGGTAGTAGAATTATTAAGCATAGTATAGAGTAACTATGCTTACTATGTTTAAAGAATATCTGCAAGGAAAAAGAAATTCTAAAGAATAACCTTTGTAGAACTTTTGGAAGTAAAAACAGTTAAAGGCTAAAATTAAAAACTCAGTTAATTAAAGGGATTAACAACAGATTAGATACAATTAAAGAATCAGTGAACTGGAAGATAGGTTACAAGAAAGTATTCAGAAATCAACAGACAAAGAGATAAAATATATGAAAGAGGGTATAGAATGGTATTCTAGAAAGTCGTTGCTATTATTTGGTATATTTCAAATCTAGTTCTGTAAGTTAACATTTAATGGATTTTATTATAAATCTTTTTATTTTTGAGAAAAGTAAAAAGCAAGTGGAATATAGAGTGAAAAACATGGTCTAGGATAGATATTTATTCAGAGTTTCAGAAGAAAAGAGAGTAAATGGGACAGAGTCAGTGTTTTAATAGGTAATACCTAGGACATTTTCTGAGCTGCAGAGAAGTACCAGAGTAGAGTAGCCAGGGAAAGAGTGGTTACTTTAAAGAAGAGTGGCTGGACAGTTAACTGACAGCTAACTTCTCACCAGTAACATTTGAATGCAACAGACCATGGAATGATGATGTTCATATAGCAAGGGAAAATAACTACCAACACATAATTGTATGCCTTGCAAAAATATCTTTCAAGTAAGAGAGTGCAATATAAGAGAAACTGCAGACAGCAGAACCTCATCAAAGGAATTTCAAAAATTGAAATAAAAGTGATTCCAGATGCCAGAGGTGCAGAAAGGAGTATAGAGCAAAGCAAGTGATAAATATGTAAATAAAACCTAAATAAATATTAACTTTATAAGATAATAACTGTCTTACAGATTAACATTAACACAAACTGAGAGAGTACTTAAAGATACTTTTGTGTCTGAAAAGAAGATAATTGATTATTTTTCAGTTTTAAAAGTTATTATTTTTCAGTTTGTAGGATACCCATTTAAAAATAAATGTCTTAATGGGCTACTGGTTAGAATGTAATATGGTTTAGCTATTTTGCGAAGCAGTTTGGCAGTTCTCAAAATGTTAAACAGAGTTATTATATGACCCAGGAATTCTATTCCTAGGTATATACATGAGAGAAATGACAACATATGTCCACACAAAAACTTGTACACAAATCTTCATTGCAGCATTATGAACGTGTAAAGAACTCAAATATTCTTTTCTGATGAATGGATAAATAAAGGTGGTATAGCCATACAATGTAACATTATTTGGCAATAGAAAAAAGTGAATTTACTGATAATGCTACATGAAAACATCATGCTAAATAAAAGAAGCAAGTAACAAAGTAGTACATATGATATGATTCTCTTCATCTGAAACCCAAAACAGAGAGAAATTAAATTGGTGGCTGCCTAGGGTGGACTTTGGGGTGGATAAAGAAAATAGTGACTGCTAGTGGATACTAGGTTTATTTTTGGAGTGATAAAAATGTTGAAATATTGATTATGATGGTGGTTGCAAAATTGTGTACTAAAAACAATTATACACTGGGATAGATTATACCATATTTGGATTTTATCTTAATGAAATGATTTTTAAATAAGTAAATGGAAAGACATCCTGTGTATATGGATTGGAAGACTGCTGCTGCTGCTGCTAAGTCGCTTCAATCATCTCCGACTCTGTGCGACCCCATAGACTGCAGCCCACCAGGCTCCGCCGTCCCTGGGATTCTCCAGGCAAGAACACTGGAGTGGGTTGCCATTTCCTTCTCCAATGCATGAAAGTGAAAAGTGAAAGTGAAGTCGCTCAGTCGTGTCCAACTCTTAGCGACCCCATGAACTGTGGCCTACCAGGCTCCTCCATCCATGGGATTTTCCAGGCAAGAGTACTGGAGTGGGGTGCCATTGCCTTCTCCAATCGATTGGAAGACAGTACTACCTAAAGTGATCTACAGATTCAGCGCAATCCCTGAATGACAATTTTTGCAGGAATAGGATAACAGATAATGAAATTTATATGGAATCTCATGAGAGCCTGAAGAACCAAAGACAGTCTTTACAAAGAAGAAATAAAGTTGGAAATCTCATGCTGTTGATTTCAAAATACATTTCAAAACTACAGTAATCAAAACAGTGTCACTGGCATAAAGATAGACATAGACAAATGGAATTATAGAGCCCAGAAACAAACCCTTGAGTTGGCTCTATGGTGTAATGATTTTGAACTTGAATGCCAAGACCACAGAATGGGGAAAGGACAACCTCTTCAACAAATGGTGTTGGGGAAACTGAATATTCACATGCAAAAGAATGAAGATAGGCCCTTACTGTATCACCATAATACCTAAAAATTTTAATAACAGATTAAAGACTAAAACCTAAAACCCAAAGTCTTTAGAAGAAAACATAGGAGTGAAACCTTGGAACATTTGATTTGACAGTGATTTTTTGTATATAATACCAAAAGCACATGTGAAAAAAACAAAAATGGACAAGTTGGAATTCATGAAAATCAAAAACTTATGTGTATTAACAGACACAAAACAGGATGAAAGGACAGTCTGCAAAACAACAAAATATTTGCTTATCATAACTGATAAGATATTAATACTATTGAATGTAGAAAGAAACCCAACAACTCAACAAAATAACTCAGTTTAGAAAATGTCGTAGGACTCAAATGGATGTTTTTCCAAAAATAATATTCAGATGGCCAATAAGCACATGAAAGTATGCTCAGCATCATTACTCAACAAGGGAAATACAAATCAAAATCAAATGAGTTAGCACCTCAAACTAATTAGGATGGCTACTTTCAAAATAAAAGGCAAAACACAGAAAATTTGTTGGAGAGGGTGTGAAGAAATTGAAACCTTGCATTGGTGGTGGAAACATAAAATAGTATAGCTCCTATGGGAAACAGCATGGCAGTTACAAAACTCAAGAGCAGCAGTATTTACAATAGCTAAAAAGTGAAAACAACCCAAAATGTCCATTATCAGATGAATTGATAAACAAAATGGTGGTGTATAGGTGCAATGGGATATTATTCAACTTTCAAAAGGAAGAAGGACATCTGTCACATGCTACTACAGCGATAGTCAAGATACGCTAAATGAAATGAGTCACTGAGACATACAGTATGATTCCAGTTATATGAAGTACTAAAGTAGTGAAGTTCATAGAAGCAGGAGTAGAGTGGTGGTCATGGGGTGAGGGGAAATGGGGAGCTATTAAATGGAATAGAATTTCAATTTTGCTTAATAAAAATAGTTTGGTATTTGTTCCACAACATGGTGAATATACGTAACACTACAGAACTATACACTTAAGATGGTTAAGATGGTAAATTTTGTTATTTGCTTTTTTTTAACCCCAATTAAAGGTGAAAATTATAAAAGAAACCCAGCCACTTATCAAGTAAATAAAAAGTAAAGAAAAAAACTTTGGTACATATATTAATATCAGACAGAATAAGCTTACAAATTAGACTTGAAGACAAAAAGAATTACTAGTGCTAGAGAGTGTCTTTTTAAATAATGATTAAAAGTGAAGAAATTCATCAGAAAAGTGTAACTTAAAATTTGATGTATTTAATGCAGAATATTCAAATATGTGAAGCAAAAAGTTAATAGAACAAATCTAGTCATAGTGGCTTAATTTACCTCCTAAGTAAATAAGGAATGTTCAAGTAATTTAAAAAGAATAATTTGATAAACAACTCTGTACCTAGCAACTGCAGAGTATAGCAAATTTTTAAGCATAATACATAAAACATAATAATGCATAAAACACATTAGAATTAAAATAATTTGGTGTTTATTAACAGAAATAAAACCCTTTTTGTTTTGGAACAAAGCTATATTTTATAAATAACTCACCAAGGAAGAAATCATAGTGAAAATTAGAAAATCTAAGTGGCATGTTAGCAAAATTTTAAAGGTGCACCTAGAGAGATAAGACTTAAATGCAAATATTAGGTAAAATGCTTGAAATCAATAAACCAATCACCGTTATTATTTTTTCTGTATAAAAATTTTCCCCCAAGTCTCAAAGCCTTAAAATAAAAATTTCTCACACTGCTTGATAGGGGCTGCTGCAAGTGTGTGTGTGTGGTTCTGTTTGATTGGTATTCATTCTGAACGAGGAGCCCTTATACAGCATTTGCTCATTCATTCATATAGCAGATGGGGTGAACAGGAGGATGAGCTAAAGTGTACTATTGTGTTCAGAATTGCTGCTTTTGTGGGTTTTATGTATATTTACTCAGTCCACTGGCTAAGGCAAATCACACGGCTAAGTGTATGGGCTGGAGTTGTATATGCTCAAATGAGATGAAAGGCAATTACATGGTCCTTTAGGAAATTCGGGCTGTGAACAATAATATTAATAGAATCTACTATAGATTTTATAAAGCTAGAAATTTCTCATGAAGTTACAAAAATTAGCAAAATAAAGTTCCATAAGTTCAGTTCAGTTCAGTCACTCAGTCGTGTCCAACTCTGTGATCCCATGGACTGCAGCACACCAGCGTGATGGACACTCCCTGTCCATCGTCATCTCCCGGAGTTCACTCAAACTCACGTCCATTGAGTCAGTGATGCCATCCAGCCATCTCATCCTCTGTCGTCCCCTTTTCCTCCTGCCCCTAATCCCTCCCAGCATCAGAGTCTTTTCCAATGAGTCAACTCTTCGCATGAGGTGGCCAAAGTACTGGAGTTTCAGCTTTAGCATCATTCCTTCCAAAGAACACCCAGGGCTGATCTCCTTTAGAATGGACTGGTTGGATCTTTTTGCAGTCCAAGGGACTCTCGAGAGTCTTCTCCAACACCACAGTTCAAAAGCATCAATTCTTCTGTGCTCAGCTTTCTTCACAGTCCAACTCTCACATCCATACATGACTACTGGAAAAACCATAGCCTTGACTAGACAGGCCTTTGTTGGCAAAGTAATGCCTCTGCTTTTTAATATGCTGTCTAGGCTGGTCATAACTTTCCTGCCAAGAAGTAAGCATCTTTTAATTTCATGGCTGCAGTCACCCTCAGCAGTGATTTTAGAGCCCCCCAAAATAAAGTCTGACACTGTTTCCACTGTTTGCCCATCTATTTCCTATGAAGTGATGGAACCAGATGCCATGATCTTCGTTTTCTGAATGTTGAGCTTTAAGCCAACTTTTTCTCTCTCCTCTTTCACTTTCAACAAGAGGCCCCTCAGTTCTTCTTCACTCTCTGCCATAACAGTGCTGTCATCTGCATATCTGAGGTTATTGATATTTCTTCCGGAAATCTTGATTCCAGCTTGTGCTTCCTCCAGCCCAGCGTTTCTCATGGTATAATCTGCATATAAGTTAAATAAGCAGGGTGACAATATACAGCCTTGACGTACTCCTTTTCCTATTTGGAACCAGTCTGTTGTTCCATGTCCAGTTCTAACTTGCTTCCTGACTGCATACAGATTTCTCAAGAGGCAGGTCAGGTGGTCTGGTATTCCCATCTCTTTAAGAATGTTCCACAATTTATTGTGATCCACACAAAGGCTTTGGCATAGTCAATAAAGCAGAAATAGATGTTTTTCTGGAACTCTCTTGCTTTTCCAGTGATCCAGCGAATGTTGGCAATTTGATCTCTGGTTCCTCTGTCTTTTCTAAAACCAGCTTGAACATCTGGAAGTTCACGTATTGTTGAAGCCTGGGCTTGGAGAATTTTGAGCATTACTTTACTAGCGTGAAACTTCCATAAAAGTATATGGAAAGAAATAATTGATCTAAAAGAGGTTTTAATCATACAATTATTTGAGATTAAGATTACACTTAGATTAAGACTAAGATTACACTTAGATTACACTAAGATTACACTAAGATTACACTAAGATTACACTTAGATTAAGACTAAGATTACACTTAGACAAAATAGAGGAAAATGTACATTTTTAGCTGCAGTGAAAGTGGGAGTGTACTTACTGATTGTGGAGAAATTTTTATTTTTAAAAGTACTTCAGACCTATAATTTGAACATTTAAATTCAGACAAGGGAAATTTTCTAGAAAAATATGTAAATTACCAAAACTGACTAGAAAAGAATATAAGTTGCTAAAGACCATTTTAAATAATCTTCAAACTTTGATTTAACTTAGGTTTATTAGCAAGTTCTTCTAAAATTGAAATAATTTCAGCCATGCACAGTTTCCAGTGACTAATAGTAAATATTCAAATATTTGTTGAGTAGCTAAGGTGAAAAGAGGAAATATTTGATTCATTTTATGAAAAGAACATAACCTTGATACTAACACCTGAAGAGAATATGAATGAGAAATTCATGAAAATACAAATGATGGTCTTGTAAGATTTATTTTATGATAATATGAAACAACCATAAAAGAATCTATATATTTTCTATGGCAGCCATGACACATTACTATGAATTTGGCAGCTATAAAACAACATGAGTTTATCATTTAATTTTGTAAATCAGAAGTCTAAGTGAGCTCAGCCAGTTTCTCTACTCTGAGCCTACAAGAAAAATCTTGGGCTCTTATCTGTACTTTTATGTGAGAAATTACTTCCAAGTTCATTCAGATCATTTGCAGAATTCAGTTCTTTGTGGCTCCATGTAGAGTGAGGTCCGTCATTTCCATTTTGGCAGACTGATGCCTCTCAACTTCGTTAGAACACCTGTGTTCTTGGTCAGATTGCACTGTCACTCTTTAAATCAGCAGCAATCGGTGGAACCCTGCTTTGAATCTTTCTTGCCACATCTCTTTTTGCCTGTAGTTGGAGAAAGTTTTCTGCATAATAAGATCACTCAGAAAGTCTTAGTTACATCTGCAAAATCCTTTTTGTCATGTATGCAATGTAGTTACATGTTGTGGAGATTGGGATCTGTACATCTATGAGAGACCCTTCTGCCTAGTATAAGGTAGATCTTTAAAAGGATACATCACACTTTTAAGGACAGCATTATAATAGTTTTTAAGTTTTTAGTGAAGACACAAATGAGAGAAATACCAAAGTTCATGTTTGAAAAATCAATGTGATAAAGAAGGTGATTTTCCCCAAATGGATTGAAAGGTCAATTACATTCCAATAAATATTTCAACAGTGTTGTTTTTTTTTTTAAGGAATTTTATAAACTGATTCTAAAATTTATATGGAAATGTAACGGACAGGAAACTCATCACACTCCTAAAAGTGAGGCAACTTGTTTTTATTAAATTAAAGGTATGATTTATTAAATTAAAGATATGAGATAGACTAGGAATGAAATAGGAAGTACAGAAACAATTGGATCCATCTGTGCACACTTGGCAAATGACAGGATTATGTATCAAAGAGATCTGATTTTTAATAAATAGTACTGGAAAAGGGGAAAAAGTGAAATAACAGACTAATGGCTTACAGTGTCATTCATATCAGTGAAGGGCAAAAACATTATTAATGGATAACAGTACAAGGTCTTAATGCACTCAGAGTAGGGAAAAGTTTCTTGAATGGACACAAAAATCACAATCTTAAATGACAAGATTGGTAAATTTAAAAAAAGGGTTTTTCATTAAACATCAAAGAGAGGGCATACATAGTCCACAAAGTGAAGAAGAGATGGTTCTCATTCATTATTTGATAGATACTATAAAACAAATGTATATAGAAGTTAAAAAATAAAAAAACACTGAAAGAGCCAGTAAAAACTAGTTATGAGACATGAACAAATGTTTCACAAAAGAGGAAGTCCAATGATTGAAATTATGAAAAGGTCTTCAAAGTTATTAATAAAGAAGAAGTTTCATTGTAAAAAGCACATTAGCAAAGTTAAAACATCAGGCAGAAGTGTTTGGGAGTATTTAGAAGGAGAACTTCATTAATCCCTCTATGGTAATGCCAAATATAGAACTGTACCCTATGCTTACCATCTCTACTCAATATGCTCTTCGGTTGCATTGTTCAAATGTCATAGCTGTTATAACCACACGTGGTTATTGAGTCCTCAAAATGTGGATAGTCTAAAATGAGATGTGCTTTAAATGTACAGTTTAAAGTCTTAGTAAGAAAAAAGAATGTAAAAAAACCTCAATTTTTTAAATAATCACACTGAAATGATAATACATTTGGTTAGGTAAAATAGTAAAATATTTGCTCTTTTATTTTTTTCTTTTTTAAATTTAATTTTATTTAACTTTACAATATTGTATTGGTTTTGCCATATATCAAACTGAATCTGCCACAGGTATACATGTGTTCCCCATCCTGAACCCTCCTCCCTCATCCCTCCCCATACCATCCCTCTGAGTCATCCCAGTGCACCAGCCCCAAGCATCCAGTACTGTGCATCGAACCTGGACTGGTGACTCGTTTCATATATGATATTATACATATTTCAATGCCATTCTCCCAAATCATCCCACCCTCTCCCTCTCCCACAGAGTCCAAAAGACTGTTCTATACATCAGTGTCTCTTTTGCTGTCTCGTATACAGGGTTATTGTTACCACCTTTCTAAATTCCATATATATGCGTTAGTATACTGTATTGGTGTTTTTCTTTCTGGCTTACTTCACTCTGTATAATAGGCTCCAGTTTCATCCACCTCATTAGAACTGATTCAAATGTATTCTTTTTAATGGCTGAGTAATACTCCATTGTATACATGTACCACAGCTCTTTTAACAAACCTTTTTAAAAACTGTTTTTAAAACTTTATTTAAGCTATAGCATTGAAACATGTGAAATGTCATGTATGAAACAAGATGCCAGTCCAGGTTCAATGCACGATGCTGGATGCTTGGGGCTGGTGCACTGGGACGACCCAGAGGGATGGTATGGGGAGGGAGGAGGGAGGAGGGTTCAGGATGGGGAACACATGTTTTAAAATTATTAAATTTAAGAATAAAAAAAAAAAAACAAAACTTTATTTAAGCTATAGCATGCAGCACACTAGATCTTAGTTCCCCAACCAGGGATTGAACCTGTATCCCCTGCATTGGATGTATGGAGTCTTAACCACTGGACAGCCAGGAAAGTCCCTAAAAAACCTTTTTAATGTAGCTACTAGAAAACTTTACATTGTGGTTTTCGGTATGTATGTATTGAACAGTACTTCTCTAGCAGAACCCAAGAAATGTTCATCAGGAACAATATGTAACAGTATAGCAAAATTATTCATTAAATTCACAAACTGGAAATAACCAAAATGTCCAGCAGCAATTGACTGGATATGTTGTGGTACAGTAAACAATGTGATACTATATAGTAGTAAAAATGAGTGACAGGTAGTACACATCTTTGTTAATCTAGAAAACAATGGTGAGTACAAGAAGTTACGTACAGTTGCTAACAGACTATGATTCCATAAAGCTCTTGAGAACAAGTCAATTCAAAGGTGCATTTTGTAGAAATATGTACAAGTATACATATAAGATAATATAAAGAAAAAGTCTGGGATAATTATCATGTAAGTCAGGGTTTGAGTTGTTTCTGTGGGGAATAAAATACACAGGGTTTCCAGTGTACTAACAGTGTTATGTTTCTAGTAGCTTTTACATACTAGTTTTCTAAACAAGTTGCGCATGTATGTATAACACATTTTCTTGTGTGGCATATTTTATGACAATGCAAAGAACAAGATAGCATGAATGGGAATGTGTGGGACAAGAAGAGGTAAGCCAAAGATGAGTTATTTACTTCTTGGAACTGCAAGGTTGTTCTTGGGCTAAAATCAAGGTTTGATTGGCCCTCCCCACCCCCTCCTTTTTTAAACTTAAATTTTTTTTGAAGTATAGTTGAGTTACAATATTGTGTTATTTTCAGGTGTAATGTTGAACCTGTTCTCATTTTTTGTATACAGCTATTTGTATTCCTGTTCAGCAGTCTCCTTTGGGTGGTGGTGTAAAGCTATATGTTGTTGAAGGCTTCATTAACAGATTTAAAGATAGGGCTTTCTTTGAAGAGACAGGCTGCTGGGCTTCTGCATCTTGTCACTCATATTGCTGGCTGGCTTCTGGGCTTGTGAGGGTCAAGAGTTGTCCAGTCTACTGTCTCTCATGATACCTCTCCCTAATGAGAAATCTTGTTTGAAACTGCAGAACAAAGGACAGAAACCATTACAACCTGTTCTTCTGTCATTATACCCTCTGTCCAAGTTGCTTGTGCGGAAACCTAAACATGCTCATGCCTTTTTTTCCTAGCATTTCAGGAAGAATCTTCAAATTAGAAGCTTTTGAATTACACTGGTCAGTCAGTCAGTCTCATCTTTAGGCTTATAGCATTTGCTGTTGTGCATTATGTCAGTTTTGCCCAGTACTTCTTCGAGGATTATGTGAAGTTAACACAGGTCTATGTGTCAGTTTCCAGAGTTCTCCTTGGCTTTCCTGCCTTTGTATTGTATGATAGAACATACTCAGTTTTGCTGGATGACTGAGACCATCAGCAGGCTCATTGCTGAGAGGGTAGACTGGAATAGGCTCTCTTCTGCCATGACTTATTCTGAATGTGTGGAGCCTAAAGCCTTGGGAGACCTGATGGCTGTAACTGTGTAGATTACTTTGCTGTCTTCTGTTACATTTCCCTTACAAATACAAGCAGGTCTTTGTATTTGTTGCACATGGTAAGAGGAACTTCAGTTGTGGTGATATCTTTGGTATATAGCTGGAAGTGGTGTACAAATTCACCAGGAGATGCCACATCATCACTTGGCAGACAGAAACATGACATCATATTGACTTGGCAAGCGGAGAGTCACCACCACCATTTGAGCTGTTCCTCTTCTCACTAGAGAAGGACACCAACTTGGGAACCTCTCTGGCAATAGCCGGGGACTGTTCTTGACCAGGAGTCAACTTGTGTGCAAGTTTCACTGTGTGCAATTCTGGACCAAAAATTAACTTCTCTGAACTTCAAATGGGGATCATTCTTTTTTTTTTTTTCCAGATGAGGATCATTCTCATCTTCTTTACCTCACTGGGTTTTAAAGACTTAAAAATATATATTTTGTTTATGTATTTATTTGGCTGTATCAGGTCTTAGTTGAGGCAGGTGAACTCTAACATTGCATCATCTGGGATCTAGTTCTATGACCTGAAACCCTTGAATTGGGACTGCAGAATCTTAGCCACTGGATCACCAGGGAAATTGCTTTTAAGACTTTTGAAAACTGAAAGACTGAGCGTGTGTGACAAAGAACAAAGGCCATATGGTTATGTGGAGGAATAATGATACAAATGGAGGTGAGATCAGGAATTTAAAGACAATGCCGAAACTTCAGGCATTACATAGAAATTGTGACATCAAAGTGCAGTCTGTAGAGGTCTTCCCCTCTACAGGCACTGTGAAAGTGAAAGTGTTAGTCACTCAGCCATGTCCGACTCTTTGCGAGTCCATGGACTATAGCCCTCCAGACTCCTCTGTTCATGGAGTTTTCCAGGCAAGAATACTGGAGTGGGTTGCCAATTCCTTCTCCAGGGGATCTACTTGACCCGGGGTAGATTGGGTCACCTGCATTGCAGGCAGATTCTGAGCCACCAGGGAAGTACTATAGGGTCTGATATTTTCATAATTCCTTTTGTGTTGTGTATTTTAAAATGCAAAACTCTTAATTTTTCCTCCTAATATCTTTCTTTGAAAGACTTCCTCAAATTTACTTTCAACATGAGGCCCCATATCAACTGTAGTCATTCTCTCTTTAGAAATGGTTTTGATTTGACTTCTCCCTGCTGAAGAGACAAGTGAATTACACCTAATTTTAGCTCACTGTTTAATTCCAGCCAAAGCCCCTGCACAAGTCAGTTCCTTATTTTAATACACATACTTCAAATATGGTTCGATTTCAAGTTCAGTCGCTCAGTCGTGTCTGACTCTGCGACCCCATGGACTGGAGCACGCCAGGCCTCTTTGTCCATTACCAACTTCCAGAATTTAGTCAAACTTGTGTCCAATTCTTCAGCACTCAGCCTTCCTTACAGTGCAACTATCACATCCATACTAGATGGACCTTTGTTGGCAAAGTAATGTCTCTGCTTTTTAATATGCTGTGTAGGTTGGTCATAATTTTTCTTCCAAGGAGCAAGCATCTTTTAATTTCATGGCTGCAGTCACCATCTGCAGTGATTTTGGAGCCCCCCCAAATAAAGTCTCTCACATGTTTCCATTGTTTCCCCATCTATTTGCCAAGAAGTGATGGGACCAGATGCCATGATCTTAGTTTTCTGAATGTTGAGGTTTAAGCCAACTTTTTCACTCTCCTCTTTCACTTTCTTTCATCAAGAGGCTCTTTAGTTCTTCTTTGCTTTCTGCCCTAAGGGTGGTGTCATCTGCATATCTGAGGTTATTGATATTTCTCCCGGCAATCTTGATTCCAGCTTGTGCTTCATCCTGTCCAGCATTTCTCATGATGTATTCTGCATATAAGTTAAATAAGCAGAGTGAAAATATACAGCCTTGATACAGTCTGGTAGCTTTGTTTTAAGTTAACTCTTTGCCAGGAATTCATTCATTAACATATGTTTGAGTGCCTGCTGTGTGTTGGGGGCTAGGAATGTGGTATTTCAGGATGGTGACATTGGTGAAAGTGTGGATGGATATAATTAATTCAGAAAATCTAGATAATAGATAACTGCCATCCATGATTGACCGTTGAATTTAGTTATGAGCTGCTTCATAAATAGGAAATAAGAAACTTGCTGATTTATCACAGTGGAGCAGTTAAGGGAAAAGCCTGAATGAAGAAATGACAAGTGGAAGAATGTAATACATTCAGATATATGTAAGTATTGAATATTACATTAGCAATATAATATGAATATTGAAGCTCGGTATAATTTATTGGAGAAATGGCAGTGCCTAAAAGTGTTGCTGAGTCCAAGCTTGCTCAGTTCGCCACACAACAGGCCAATAAATCCCCGAGACATGTTGAGGCAAGGAATATGACTATTTGGAAAGTAAGCTGACAGAGAAAATGACAGACTAATGTCTCAAAGTAAGCATCTTGTTACTGACTCTTGATGCCAGATTCTTCTATAGAGTCATAGAAAGAGAAGCAATGAGGAGCTAAAGTCAAAAGGCAGAATAGGGAAGGAGAGGCAGTGAGGAAGAAAAGTAAAAAGAGTCTTCAGTCTTGCAAAACATCTCCTGGAAGGGTCAGCCTTTGGAAGGGACGTGTTAATCTCTTCTTTTTGTTGTAGCTATTCACGGGTGGGCAGGTGAGACTATCTCTCTATGAGTTGAACAAAGGCTTTTTAGTTTAACAACCAGGCAGTGGGGCAGGGTCCTCTGAGGCAGGCCATTTTATGTATGATTGTAGTAACAAAAGAAACAAAAAGCAAGTCAAAGAAGCAGGATTGGTTTTTCCCTGCAACAAAAGGAGATAAGGAGTCAAAGTTTTGTGTGTGTGTATTTGTGTATGAATATATTTTTAAAGATTGGAAAGCACTGGAACATTTTATATGGTTATGGGAATGGTCCAGTGGAATGGGAGAGTTGAGGATATAAAAGGAAATAGAAAATGGAGCTAAATTCTTCAGGTTGTGAAACTGGATAAGATTCAGAGCATATGGATCAGAATTCATCAGCCTTGGCCCTGTTGACATTTGGAACAAGGTAATTCTTTCATGGGAGCTATCCTGTGCAACAAAGAATGGTTAGCATCATCCCTGGCCTTTACCCACTAGATACCAGAAGTACCCCACCCCCATGACAATTTTAAAAAATGTACCTTGAAGAGAGTTATGTGCACAGAATCATCTCTAGTTGAGAGTAATTGATATAGAAGTATTGGTCTTTTAAAGAAAGGCTTTGTGTTCTTTACCTGGAGGGAAGAAATAGAACATGAGCGTGTAGATGGGTTTGTAGATTAGTTGGTAATAAAAGTAATTTTCTTCTCATGATTTTACCCTTCTCAATGAAATGAGTCAGGGTTATGTGGTTGGTCAAAGGGTCGAGAGTGACAAAGTTAAAAAGTCATTTTTGTAGAACGGGAAATAAAGGTTCTTGGAAAAATCAAAGATTTCTGGTGAGCAGTGGGAGGGCTACAGACTATTTTTGTTGCAGAAATTTTACTAGAGAGGCTTTAGACCAAAGAGACCAGACAGGAAAATGGAGGACAGTACCAAGATACTTTTTGATTTATTTCTAAAAATGGTAGATAAGATCCTGTCTCGATCTTACTTGGTCATGAGCATTTAAAGCTGTTAACTTCTTGAAACTTTTTGACTTTCCCATTACACCATATTTTCTTGCCTTTCCTTCTACTTCTGTAGCCATTCTTTTTTCAGTCAGATTTACAATTATCTTCCATCTGTTCCTTAATTTTCAGCAATTTCTAGGTTTATGACTTAAGCCCTCTATATTCTTACTGTTAACTGCTCTCCCTAAGCACTCTTTCTACTCAGGACTCTATTACCACTGTTTTTTTAAATCCCAATGCTTTTATATCTAAATTAGATTTTGACCCTGAATTTCATATACAATGGGTCTAGCTGTTCCTGGGACATTTTCATAATATTTATCATATAGTTCTTTAAAAAACAACATACCCCAAACCAAGTTTCTCCATTCAGAACCTGCTTCTTTGTTCCTTTTCCTCCTCCAACTTAACAGAAGTCCCCAGTTGATTTATGATTCCCATCTTGGTGATTGGGTCTGCGGTCCCTGCATATTGATTGGCATGGGTATATCCCTCTTGCCTCACATTAGTCAGTAGTCTTGTTTATGTTACTCTTACGTCATGAATTCTTCCATATCTCCATATTTCCGGCTTCATGTCACTGCTCTTTTCTCTGTACACTGAAGTACTTGGAGTTGAAATTTCCCAAAGATACTCTTCTCATCTTTAAGCTTTTGCATGTGTTTCTCCAAACCCTTGAAATGCTTTTGCCTCCATCATCTTTGCTACATAAACTCCTAGTCGTGTTTCAGACTTCGTTAGACAAAAAAATAAGGGTATGCTCATTTTACAAATTGAAAATGAGATCCCAGAGAAAAGAAACTGAGCTTAGAAATGGGCATATACTCAGAGGGCATGTAGTAAATCAGATAAACTCAGTTTTGAAATTCACATCCTCATCAACATGAGACTGTAGAGAAACCCTAAGATTCATCCAAGTTAGGAAGTAAAATAGGAGACAGGGGTACATCTTAAATGTACCACTCAACTGAGGAGTAAAGAGAAGAAGCTATAAGAAAAATTGCTTGTTTTCGTCTTGATTCTTGAATGGAGGCAGGTAGGAAGTAACCACCGATGGTCAGACATTTTAGATTTGCAGCTCAAATACATAACGTAGTTCTGTCTGAAAAACTAGAGCTAAGAACTAAAAAGCCTCCTGATGAAAGTGAAAAAAGAGAGTGAAAAAGTTGGCTTAAAGCTCAACATTCAGAAAATGAAGATCATGGCATCTGGTCCCATCACTTCATGGGAAATAGATGGGGAAACAGTGTCAGACTTTATTTTTGAGGGCTCTAAAATCACTGCAGATGATGACTGCAGCCATGAAATTAAAAGACGCTTACTCCTTGGAAGAAAAGTTATGACCAACCTAGATAGCATATTGAAAAGCAGAGACATTACTTTGCCAACAAAGGTCCATCTAGTCAAGGCTATGGTTTTTCCAGTGGTCATGTATGGATGTGAGAATTGGACTGTGAAGAGGGCTGAGCACCAAAGAATTGATGCTTTTGAAGTGTGGTGTTGGAGAAGACTCTTGAGAGTCCCTTGGACTGCAAGGAGATCAGCCCTGGGATTTCTTTGGAAGGAATGATGCTAAAGCTGAAACTCCAGTACTTTGGCCACCTCCTGTAAAGAGTTGACTCATTGAAAAAGACTCTGATGCTGGGAGGGATTGGGGGCAGGAGGAGAAGGGGACGCCAGAGGATGAGATGGCTGGATGGCATCACCGACTCGATGGACGTGAGTTTGAATGAACTCCGGGAGTTGATGATGGACAGGGAGGCCTGGCATGCTGCAATTCATGGGGTCGCAAAGAGTCGGACACGACTGAGCGACTGAACTGAGAATATAAAGTAGTTCTAGATTGTTAATCATCACAGGTGTCTGGCATAAGCATGCCTATATCCTCTCTGGAGGAACTTATTTCAGAGGTTGGCAAACTCTTCTGTACTGGGCTGGGTAGTAAGTATTTTCTGCCTTTCAAGCTACTTAGGATTTCAGTTCTCTGTATCCTGTACTTTGCTTCGTGGTTTTTTGTTTTGTTTTTAAATGTAGCCATTTATTGTAAAAACTGTTTTTAGCTAGAGGGCTCTACATAAAACAGACTACAGGCCAAATTTGGCCCGTTGATGTAGAATGACTTCATTCTAATATTATTGGAATGTAATATTCCTCCAAATATTCCCATAAGGATTCTTTAGAGAAATTAAGTGATCAGAGGAAAAAAATGACTAAGTAGGCAAGGAAATAAGTTACCAAGTGTATTATTGTAGCCAAAATGACAGAAGAAAGAGACCCATAGGTCCTTTGAATGCTGCAATTATCAAAGCACAGAATAACAGTCACAGAATATAAATGTTTACATGGTTTAATTAACGAATGATGAGGTTCAAAATACGTGAAAGGGAAAATTAACAGTTCAGATTTGAAAAAAATAAAGGAACAAAGCTCCTATAAGAAGTGAAAGTTTATTTGAAGTTAAGAATTCAATGGTTGGATTTAATAGCAGGTGAGACAAAGTTGATGAGACACTGAGGATTTGTAAATTAAGAGAGGTCAGTAGAAATTACCCAGGATAAAGTACAGAGTGAAAGGGAAGGTATGAAAGAGGTTCAGGAAATGGAGTTAGAATGTACAGATCTAATTAGAGTTCCAGAAAAAGCAGGGAAAGAATGGGCAGAGGCAATACATGAAGAGAGATCAGTACAATTCAGTCTCTCAGTCGTGACCGACTCTTGGCGACCCCATGAACTGCTGCATGCCAGGCCTCCCTGTCCATCATCAACTCCCGGAGTCCACCCAAACCCATGTCCATCGAGTTGGTGATGCCATCCAACCATCTCATCCTCTGTCGTCCCCTTTTCCTCCTGCCCTCAGTCTTTCCCAACATCAGGGTCTTTTCAAATGAGTCAGCTCTTCGCATCAGGAGGCCTAAGTATTGGAGTTTCAGCTTCAACATCAGTCCTTCCAATGAACACCCAGGACTGATCTCCTTTAGAATGGACTGGTTGGATCTCCTTGCAGTCCTAGGGATTCTCAAGAGTCTTCTCCAACACCACAGTTCAAAAGCATCAATTCTTCGGCGCTCAGCTTTCTTTATAGTCCAACTCTCACATCCATATATGACCACTGGAAAAACTATAGCATTGTCGAGATGGACCTTTGTTGGCAAAGTAATGTCTCTGCTTTTTAATATGCTGTGTAGGTTGGTCATAACTTTCCTTCCAAGGAGTAAGCATCTTTTAATTTCATGGCTGCAGTTGCCATCTGCAGTGATTCTGGAGCCCAGAAAAATAAAGTCAGCCACTGTTTCCACTCCCCATCTATTTGCCACGAAGTGATGGGATCGGATGCCATGATCTTAGTTTTCTAAATATTGAGCTTTAAGCCAACTTTTTCCCTCTCCTCTTTCACTTTCATCAAGAGGCTCTTTAGTTCTTCTTCGCTTTCTGCCATAAGGGTTATAGGGCTAAGAAATTTCTACAAATCACGAATTTAATAAGTCGAGCTTTGCAGGAATGTGAGGCTTATTTTAGGAAATGTTAGGAAACCATTTGGCCACATTTAGAGATCAGAAGAGAAAAATATAAACAATGCATAGAGCAATAGCATTTGATAAGCTAATATTTATGATTTAGAAAAATGAAATTGTAAAATACATATAAATTTCTGTAATGTGAATAAAAATATCTGCCAAGGAACCTGAATTTAACATCATACATAATGTTAAAAATTTGAAAGCATTTATTTAAAGAATAAGATGAAATTAATAGTTATTTTGAAAACCTTGAAAATTAAAAAAATGAATTATTAGAATTAGACTGTAGATATTTGTTGCTGGATACAAAAATCAGTATCTAAAAATCTTTTTGCGTTTCTTCCAGCAAAATTAAATTTTAAAATGAAACTTAAAAAAATGCTAGTATTTTATAATAGGGTTAAGAAATATGAAGGAAGAAATATGAAGGAGGGCTTCCCTGGTGGCTCAGTGGTAAAGAATTCCTCTGCCAGTGTAGGAGACTTAGGTTTAATCCCTAATCCAGGAAGATCCCACATGCATAGAACAGCTAAGCCCATGTGCCACAAATGTTGAACCTGTGCTTTAATGCCCTGGAGCTGCAACTACTGAGCACCTACAACTACTGAACTCTCATGCTGCAACTGCTGAAGTCTTGTGCCCTAGAGCCTGTGCTGTGCAACAAGATAAAGCACCACAAAGAGAAGGGCACCAAAACTAGAGAGCAGCCCCCACTCGCTGCAACTAGAGAAAAGCCTACACAGCAACAAAGACCCAGCACAGCCAAAAATAGATGATGAAAGAAATATGGAGGAACTAGGACTTGGTCATAACAAAAACTGTACAAGATCCTTGGGAGAACATTATAAACTTTATTAAAAAGTTATTAAATGATCTAAATAGAGATGCTATCTTTATGGACTGCAAGAGTTACTATTGTAAAGACAGTTACTACTGTAAAGACAGTCCTCAACATCTTGACCTGTAAATTTTTTGCAATCCCTAATGTTTTTCCCCTCTCTCCCTCTCTATTGGAGGAGCTGATTCCAAAATTTATATAGAACTGCAAAAAGCTTATACTAGCAAAGACACTTTCAAAGAAAAAGCACAGGGTTGTCTTGCTCTACCAGATATCAAGGGCTTTTTTTTTTTCACAAAATAAATGATAAAAAATATTTTTAAATAATTAAAACAATGAAGTATAGGTTATGCCTATGTAAATAATCTGAGAGAACAGGGAACCAAGAATTTGCTCATATATAGAAACGCGATGTATGTCACAGGTGGCTGTATTGTAGAACAAAGAGGAAAGAATGCACTAAATAATGATTCTGAGTCAAAAATATACTCTTATGGGGAAAAAAAGAAATTTGACATATGCCTCAAACTGTATTTGCCTCAACTTTAAGTGGAGGAGAAACCTAAATGTGAAAGACAAAACAATAAAACTTTTCTGAGAAAGATATTTCAATGATGGGAGTGCAGGGAAGGCTTTTTCCCATAAATATATAAACCTAAAGTTGTTGATCGGAGAAGGCAATGGCACCCCACTCCAGTACTCTTGCCTGGAAGATCCTTTGGACGGAGGAGCCTGGTAGGCTGCAGTCCATGGGGTCGCAAAGAGTCGGACACGACTGAGCGACTTCACTTTCACTTTTCACTTTCATGCATTGGAGAAGGAAATGGCAACCCACTCCAGTGTTCTTGCCTGGAGAATCCCAGGGACAGGGGAGCCTGGTGGGAGGCCATCTATGGGGTCACACAGAGTTGGACACGACTGAAGCGACTTAGCAGCAACAGCAAAGTTGTTGATGCACTTTATATCATTAAAAATAAGTATATTTATTAAAGTATACCATATGCTTAAAGCTCAACATTCAGAAAACAAAGATCATGGCATCCGGTCACATCACTTCATGGGAACTAGATGGGGAAACAGTGTCAGACTATATTTTTTTGGGCTCCAAAATCACTGCAGATGGTGACTGCAGCCATGAAATTAAAAGACGCTTATTCCTTGGAAGGAAAGTTATGACCAACCTAGATAGCATATTCAAAAGCAGAGACATTACTTTGCCAACAAAGGTCCGTCTAGTCAAGGTTTTTCCAGTGGTCATGTATGGACTGTGAAGAAGGCTGAGCGCAGAAGAATTGATGGTTTTGAACTGTGGTGTTGGAGAAGACTATTGAGAGTCCCTTGGACTGCAAGGAGATCCAACCAGTCCATTCTGAAGGAGATCAGCCCTGGGATTTCTTTGGAAGGAATGATACTAAAGCTGAAACTCCAGTACTTTGGCCACTCATGTGAAGAGTTGACTCATTGGAAAAGACTCTGATGCTGGGAGGGATTGGGGGCAGGAGGAGAAGGGGACGACAGAAGATGAGATGTCTGGATGGCATCACTGACTCAATGGACGTGAGTCTGAGTGAACTCTGGGAATTGGTGATGAACAGGGAGGCCTGGCGTGCTGTGATTCATGGGGTTGCAAAGAGTCTGACACAACTGAGCGACTGAACTGAACTGATACCATATGGGAAGTAAAAATAATTTACAAGTTGAGAGTATATATTTTGGAATATGTACAGCCAAAAATAATTATTTAGAATGTATAGAGAATTCTTATGACTCAATAGGCAAAGACAGAGAGCCCTATTAAAAAATGCTTAGATAGGGTTTTACAAAAGAGAAAATCCCAGTGACTGAAAGAAGAATTTTAAAAATGTTTAACCTCATTATTAATTAGAAAGTTGTAAATTAAAACCACAATGAGAATTGTTTCATACTCACAGTATTGTTTTATGTGCTCATTGTTTTCCTTTTTGTATCACTGATTTCTACTCTTAATATTTACTTTGGAGATAATTTGCTCTTTTTCTTCTAGCTTCCTAAGGTAGAAACATACTGTTCACTAGTTAACCTCTCTTCTTTTTCCTTTACAGACATTTAAAGCTATAAATTTCTCTCTAAGCACTGCTTTAACTGCATCTGACAAATTTTGATCTGTTGTGTTTTTATTATTCAGTCTGAAATATTTTATAATTTCCCTTGTGATTTCTTCTTTGACTCATAGATTCCTTAGAAGTATGTTTTAAAGATTTCTAAGTGTCAGGTGAGTGTAATCTCCTCAGTTCTGTCTTGTCACAACAAAGATTTGAATCGATGGACGTTAAAGCCCTCGGTGCATCACAGCTTTTGGACAGACTGTGTTATAGCTCTCGAGTCTCCAACAGACCATGTTATAGGTCTTAGACAGATCAGTGTTACAGCTCCGTGTTATAGCTCAGTTTTATTTAGAAAATAGCAGGAAAATACATGCTCGAGGTGTGAGGGAATGCTGACCCAAAGAGAAGAGAGAGCCCCAGCCCTTTGGCTCCTCTTTTCATGTTTTTTCCTCCTCCCTGGACCTGCCCTATGTAAATTGGGCTAGCCAGGAGTGCTGTTTGTTTACCTGAGGTCCTCACTCCAGTCCTCGGACCTTCCTTTGACCTTCCTTTGTTATATTTTTGCAGGCTTTTCCCTTCCTTGTCTTTTAGCCACCACTATTTTGGACTCCTGTTTCCTATTCTAACTACCTAACACTAAGTATCTGGGGGATTAAATTATTTTTTTTAATGTGGTAAAATACCAATAACCAGCTTACCAAAATACAATACCAATTGTATTTTTAAAGATACAATTCAGTGTTGGGGATTTTTGAGACACCTTTCATTTATTGACTTTTAATTTAATTCCTTTAAAATCAGAGAATCTTTTGTTAGATTTCAGTCTTTTAAAATTTATTGAGACTTATTTTATGGCCCAGCATATGGTTTATCTTGGTGGAAATTTATGTATACTTGGAAATAATTTATAATATGCAGGTTTTAGGTGTAATCTATAAATATCAACTAGGCCAGGTTGTTATCTGATAGGGCTGTTCAAATCTTATATATCCTGTAGGTGTTTTGTTTTTTTCTTGTATAAATTACTGAGAGAGGGATATTAAAATTGTTAGTTATGCTTAACATTTATTTCTTCCTTTAGAGCTGTCAGTTTTTGCTACATAAATTTTGTAATTCTATTATGAAATACATATATGCATATGATGCAGGGAGCTTCCCTGTTGACTCAGAGGGTAAAGAATCTGCCTGTAATGCAGGAGACCCAGGTTTGATCCCTGGGTTGGGAAGATCCCCTAGAGAAGGAAATGGCAACTCACTCCAGTATACTTGCCTGGAGAATTCCAGGGACAGAAGAGTCTGGTGGGCTGCAGTCCATGGGGTTGCAGAGAGTTGGACACAACTGAGCAACCAACAGTTTCACATTCATGTATATGATGTATGTATGTACATCTGTTATGAGATGCAATATGCATATATTGTTATATATTATTGATGAATTGATTAATCATTTTGAAATATGCCTCTTAATTTCTTGTAATACTGTATCTTGAAGCTGATGTTGAAGCCAAAGTTACTAGCTTCCTTTCATCTTTTCACTTTCAACCTATTAGTGCCTTTATTTTATGCCACACCAGGTGGCTTGCAGGATCTTAGTTCCCCAACCAAGGATCAAACCTGGGCCCTGGCAGTGAAAGTGCTGAGTCCTAGCCCCTGGATCACCAGTGAATTCCTTGATTAGTGCCTTTATTTTAAAGGAGGATTTCTTGTAGACATCATAATTGGGTCTTATTAGTTTTAATATTTTTATTTCCTTTTAACTTCTTTTGTGACCTCTTTGAGCTGATCAAACATTTTGTAATATTACATTTTATTTTCTCTTGGCTTCTTAGTTATGCTTCTTTAAATATTATTTTTTAGTGATTACTCTAGTGCTAATAATATGCCTCCTTAACTTAGCTTCCCTGTTGGCTTAGACAGTAAAGCGTCTGCCTGCAATGCGGGAGACCCGGGTTTGATCACTGGATTGGGAAGATCCCCTGGAAAGAAATAGCAACCCATTCCAGTACTCTTTCCTGGAAAATTCCATGGACAGAGGAGCATGGTAGGCTACAGTCCATGGGGTCGCAAAGAGTCGGACACGACTGAGAGTCTTTACGTTCTTTCTTTAACTTTTCAAGATCTATTTAAAGACATTATTATATCACTTCACACTTTGCACTTCTCATCTGACATTTAGTACTTCTTGGCTTATAAATATAGTTTGTAATTACAAAAATATGATTCTACTGCCTTTGTGCTAGTGTTGTCATATCCTTTTACATGTGTTCTAAATCCCATTTTAAAGTATTATACTTTTGCTTTAAACTAACAGTTGTCTTTTAAGGAAATTGTGGAAAGAAAATCATAGTCTTTTATATTTACTCTTTCTGTTTCCTTTTATTTTTCAAGTTTCTATATGATTTTCTACTTGAAGAATATTTTTTAGCATTTCTTGTAGTGTATATCTGATAATAATACATCTCAGCTTTCATTTACTGATAATGTATTTGATTCTAATTTTTTTAATGTCTTCATTAGATATAGAATCTGGATTGACAGTCTTTTGGCATTTTAAAGATGATATTCCATTGTCTTCTGTACTATACAGTTTCTAATGAGAAGTCAAGTATTATTTGTATTGTTGTTCTAGTATATTTCTTAATCTGTCCTCCCCTCATCCTCTGTCCCTGGCTACTTTCAAGATTTCTCGAGTACTACCGATTTTTCAGCAGTTTTGCTGTGATGTGTTTCAGAGTGATTTTCTTTGAATTTATCCAATTATAGGACAACTGAAATTCATGGACTAATAATTTGATGCTTTTCTTCAAAACTGGGGAAATTTCAGCTGTTGTTTCTTTGTACTTTTAATCTTACTACTTTTATTAGGGAATTTTTATTACATGTATGTTACACCATTCAGTAGTTTCACAGACTCCTGAAGTTTTGTCTGTTTTCTTACATATATTTTGTCTGTTTTATAGATTAAATTGTTCTACAAATCTGTCTTCATTTTAATTAATGCCATCTTTGTTCTTTTCTTAAGCACACCCAAGGACAAAGTTTTCGGTTATGTAATTTATATTTTTGTTGTCAGGTCACTTCAGTCGCTCAGTTGTGTCCAACTCTTTGTGACCCCAAGGACTACAGCAGGCCAGGCCTCTCTATCCATCGCCAAATCCCGGAGTCTACTCAAACTCATGTCCATTGAGTTGGTGATGCCATACAACCATCTCATCCTCTGTCATCCCCTTCTCCTCTAGCCTTCAATCTTTCCCAGTATCAGGGTCTTTTCCATTGAATTAGTTCTTCGCATCAGGTGGCCAGAGTTTTGGAGTTTCAGCTTTAGCATCAGTCCTTCCAATGAATATTCAGGACTGATTTCCTTTAGGGATGGACTGGTTGGATCTCCTTGCAATCCAAGGGACTCTCAAGAGTCTTCTCCAACACCACAGTTCAAAAGCATCAGTTCTTCGGCACTCAGCTTTCTTTATAGGCCAACTCTCACTTCCATACATGACTACTGGAAAAACCATGACTTTTACTAGATGGACCTTTGTTGGCAAAGTAATGTCTCTGCTTTTTAATATGCTGTGTAGGCTGGTCATAACTTTTCTTCCAAGGAGTAAGCATCTTTTAATTTCATGGCTGCAGTCACCATCTGCAGTGATTTTGGAGCCCCCCAAATAAAGTCTCTCACTGTTTCCATTGTTTCTCCATCTATATGCCATGAAGTAATGGAACCAGATACCATGATCTTCGTTTTCTGAATGTTGAGCTTTACGCCAACTTTTTCCCTCTCCTCTTTCATTTTCATCAAGAGGCTCTTTAGTCCTCTTCACTTTCTGCCATAAGGGTGGTGTCATCTGCATATCTGAGGTTATTGATATTTCTCCCGGCAATCTTGATTCCAGCTTGTGCTTCGCTCAACCCAGTGTTTCTCATGATGTACTCTGCATATAAGTTAAATAAGCAGGGTGACAATATACAGCCTTGATGTACTCCTTTCCTGATTTGGAACCAGTCTGTTGTTCATGTCCAGATCTAACTGTTGCTTCCTGACATGCATACAGATTTCTCAGGAGGCAGGTCAGGTGGTCTGGTATTCCCATCTCTTTAAGAATGTTCCACAATTTGTTGTGATTCACACAGTCAAAGGCTTTGGCGTAGTCGGTAAAGCAGAAATACTGTTTTTCTGGAACTCTCTTGCTTTTTTGATGATCCAACGGATGTTGGCAATTTGATCTCTGGTTCCTCTGCCTTTTCTAAATGCAACTTGAACATCAGAAATTTCATGGCTCACGTACTGTTGAAGCCTGGCTTGGAGAATTTTTAGCATTACTTTACTAGCATATGAGATGAGTGCAATTGTGCGGTAGTTTGAACATTCTTTGGCATTGCCTTTCTTTGGGATTGGAATGAAAACTGACCTTTTTCAGTCCTGTGGCCACTGCTGAGTTTTCCAAATTTGCTGGCATATTGAGTGCAGCACTTTCACAGTATCATCTTTTAGGATTTGAAATAGCTCAACTGGAATTCCATCACTTCCACTAGCTTTGTTCCTAGTGATGCTTTCCAAGGCCCACTTGACTTCGCATTCCAGGATGTCTGGCTCTAGGTGAGTGATCACACCATCGTGATCATCTGGGTCATGAATATCTTTTTTGTATAGTTCTTCTGTGTATTCTTGCCACCTCTTCTTAATATCTTCTGCTTCTGTTAGGTCCATACCATTTCTGTCCTTTATTGTGCCCATCTTTGCATGAAATGTTACCTTTGTATCTCTAATTTTCTTGAAGAGCTCTTTAATCTTTCCCATTCTGTTGTTTTCCTCTATTTCTTGCACTGATCACTGAGAAGGGCTTTCTTATCTTTCCTTGCTATTCTTTGGAACTCTGCATTCAGGTGGGTATATCTTTCCTTTTCTCCTTTGCCTTTTCACTTCTCTTCTATTTGCAGCTATTTGTAAGGCTTCCTCAGACAACCATTTTGCCTTTTTGCATTTCTTTTCCTTGGGGATGGTCTTGATCCCTGTCTCCTGTACAGTGTCATGAACCTCCATCTATAGCTCTTCAGGTACTCGCTCTAACAGATTTAATCACTTGAACCTTTGTCGCTTCCACTGCATAATCATAAGGGATTTGATTTAGGTCATACCTGAATGGCCTAGTGGTTTTCCCCACTTTCTTCAGTTTAAGTTTGAATTTGGCAATAAGGAGTTCATGGTCTGTGCCACAGTCAGCTCCCAGTCTTGTTTTTGCTGACTGTATAGAGCTTCTCCATCTTTGGTTGCAAAGAATATAATCCATCTGATTTAGGTATTGACCATCTGGTGATGTCCATGTGTAGAGTCTTCTCTTGTGTTGTTGGAAGAGGGTGTTTGCAATGACCAGTGTGTTCTATTAGCCTTTGCCCTGCTTCATTTTTGTTGTAGTCTTACTTTTTTAGGTGCAGTTCCCTATCTCATCACTCATTAAGATCATCTTTTCCTTTAGTGCCTCAAAGATAACTCTATAATAGTTATTTTTAAGTCCCTATTGTAAAATCCAACACTTGAAATATCTGGAAGACAATTTCTATTGACTTATTTTCTTGACTGTGTGTTACAATTCCCTGTTTTTGTTTTTGTTTTTTACATTTTAAATATTAAATGAGAAATGTCTTTTTACTAGACATTATAGATATTATCTGCTTATACTGTAGAGATTATAGATTGTCATCTTCCTCTGAGGATTGTTGATTCTTTTTTCTTATTGGTTGCCCAACTTAAAATGTTGTTGGCTTGATTTTACTCTTTGTTGGGTCAGATCTTTGAAAAACCTCTAACTTTATAGAATTTAACCTCTAAACTCTGTGCCCCCTTAAAATCTTGTCAAGTATTGGGTTACACCTCTGCTAGAGAATCTAGAGTAAGTCTTACTGTAGGGTGTGGGCCTTACTCTATAGCATGGCCTAATTTTAAAGTGTTTCTCAACTGGATCCCTTGTGTGTTGATGAGTGGTTAACAAGGGGTCTCCATTCTCAATTGGATCTATACGTCATCATCTTCCAACACTACTGACCTTTAATATATGTCTTTAGCTCAGTTTCACTGCAGGCATTTTTGGATATGTCTTAGGGAGTCTTATATCGGTTTTCAGTTATTTTCATTGGGAGAAATAGGCTTGTATCAGCTCCTCTATCATATAAAGAAGTAGAAGATCATAACTCTTACATCATAAAGTTAGTCTGACAGAATTCAGTCTTTGTAAAGAATAGTGCAGTAGGAACTCAGATACTACAGTTAGTGCTAGATTAAATTGTTACAACCATCTTTTTTTTCCCCCCTTTGGCCTGGTTTTGAGCTTTATCTAAATGTTACCATACAGTATACTTTTTTTTTTTTTAACTTTTTATTGGAGTATAGTTAATTAACAGTATTGTGATAGTTTCAGGTGGACAGCAGAAGGACTCTGCCATACATATGCATGTATCCTTTCTTCCCCAAGTTCTCCTCTCACGAAAACTGCCAGATAGCATTGAGCACAGTTCCTTGTGCTATGCAGTAGGTCCTTTTTGGTTATCCATATAGCAGTGTGTAGATGCCCATCCCAAACTCCCTAACTATCCCTTCCCCCGTCCTTCACCCCAGCAACTCTAAGTTTATTCCCTAAGTCTGTGGAACACATTCTTCCTGACTTCAGTTTCTGTCTTGTTTCTCATTCAATCATCCATTAATTTGTTCATTCATTACAGATACCTGAGTACCTGTGAGGTGTCAAATATACTGGTAGGCACTTGTATACAGTGTTGAGTTAAATAAAAAGTCCCTGCTGTTGTGGCATTTACAGGCCCAAGGTCCTTTTGTTTCCCCTGTTTGTTGAACTTGGACTAGGAACCTCTTTTGTATGTTCAGTTTAAGGTGTGGACTAGTCAGCCCTACAACTGACTTTGCCTTTTCCTGGGACTCTGCTTGATTTCCTTTTCAGGTTTCTGTGGCAGAGAAATGTTTTTACAACTGTTATGGTTTTTACAACCATAACAGTGGTTGAAAAGTTGTCCCCTTATAACTTCTGTCAAACTTTTCATCCCTTGATGCAGGCAAGAGCTTGGTCTTGGTTTTTAGGCAGTATTGGGAAATGTACAAAATCAAAATAGAATAGGTAGTCCAGCTAGCAAAGGTAGCCAGTTGACTTGAAGCAGGAAAATGGAGAAAAGAGAGGTGAGGACAGAAAGTAGCCACTGGTGCTGGAAATGGGTGAACTATCTCAAGAAAATGTTAAAACCTTGTGATTATTGCTAAGGACAATGATGATGAAAATCTTGTGTTTTAAAAAAGTGGATTGAAGAATGACCAAGAACACTAAAATAATTTATGTCAATAAATGAAAAACAAATCAGTTTCTAAAGTATCTCCTTCAAAGATAATGTTAAAGCTAGCTATTACAATGAAACATATAGTTTATAAAATTCTACATGTAAAATTCTGACCTATTCCTTCTTTGATGGAATTGCAGTCATGTGTAACACAGATGTACTTTTTAATATCTTGATAAAAGATAATTTATGAAAAATACAGTTTGTAATTTTTAAATGACTTTCTTGAGTAAAGAAAAGTTGCTCAACCTTTTGATTGATTGGTCTAAGAAGACATAACTGTGTCTTCTCTAATGCAGTGAAGTCAAAAATTATTTGGGAATTGGTTCTAGAGTCCTTTTTAAGTTGAAAATTGAGTATGGCCAAAATACTCTTAAAATTCCCTTTAACCAGTTGTAAAGTATGTATGTGGTTTTAAGCACAACCTTATATCATAATATGCATATGTAAAGTTATTATGTGTATGATAATGTAGCAGGATCATATTTATAAAATACTCAAGTGTTTCCCTGTCGGAAGCACTGGAGCAAATTTATGAAGATTCTAACTTGGTGGCTCTTTCTGTTCATGGTCATCTTTTTCCTAAGAGCTGATTTTTTTATTTAGTTAGTGTTTCTCTATGGTTCTCAACTTTTTAAAAAAAAAACATGGTGATGGTGCTCAGTGAGACTATACTTGTTTGGATGGACACTTTACCTTTTAATCCTTTTTTTGGCTGCACTGCATGGCTTGTAATATTTTCCCAGCCAAGGATCCAACCAGGGCTCCCAGCAGTGGAAGTGCAGAATCCTAACCACTGTACCACCAGGGGATTCCCTGAACACTTTATCTTTTCATGGTCAAGACATTATTAAAATGTATATATCATTTTGTTGTGTTTTTCTTTATGTGAGATAACATTTTAGGGCTTTAAGTTCTCCAGTGCGTGCATATGTTCTTTGAGTAGAATGGTTGTTGCATTAAAAAACAATAATTTGAAAAAAGTTTCTGTTGTTGAACAAGTAAAATCAAATTTCTGTAAGTTAAATATCAATATTGTTTTAATGTACTGAAGTTAAAGATTGTTTGGGTAGATGGGATGGGAGCAGATTGTGAAGTGTCTTAAAAGCTATGTAGAAATTTAGAATAAGGAGCGGTTGCACTTCTTATAAGGAAAAGTAGTATGATCAAAATATGGTTTAATAAGGTTTTAATCTCACAGAGGCATTAGTTTAGGTCAGAGTAGGGGAGGCCAGAGGATGAGTTACAATTCATTAATTGTAATCCAGAGATGAAACGAAGTGCTGAACCAAAGGGGTACCATTTTTTTTTTTCAAAAAATATTCATTAATAGCCAGTTATGTTCCAGCTTTGTGAGAATTGAAGATTAAGATACTATTTCCAAGATCTTTTGGTACAGAAAGATTTACTAACCAGGATATAACACAATGATGCTAATGATTGATAAAATGTACTACATTTAGCTTTTTGTCTCTTTACAAAAGACACCATAAGAGAGTGAAAAGGCATGGTTCAGAGTAGGGGAAAAACCATTTAAAACATCTTTTAAAGAACTCTTAAAAGTCAGTGAGGACAACTGTATAGGAAAATGAGCAGTAGAATTAAATAGTCCTACCACAAAAAAAAAGCTATCCAAATAACTTGTAAAAAGATTTTCATCATTATTAGTCATCAGAGAAATACAAATTAAAACCCCAGTCAGATAACATATCTACCAGAGTGGCTAAATATTTAAATTTTTAAGCTTCGGGGGATAATTATAGATTCATAAGAAGTTGGAAAAATAGTTCAGAGAGGTCCACTGTATGCTTCATCTAGATAACTGTGAAAGGTTATCATCTTAGATAATTAAATCTAATATATTAGATAAACCATAATTAAAGCACAATATTAAAACCAAGAAATTGATGTACATTATCACAATGATAATATGTATGTATAGTTCTGTGTCATTTTATCACATGTTGATTCACATAACTACCCTCAAAGTCAAGGCACTGAATTGTTTTTTCAGCATAAAGATCTCCCTTGTGTTCAAAAAAAAAAAAAATGATCTACCTTCTGCTATTAAACTTACACCCATCTGCTCCCTTCTGCTATTCCTAATCCTTGGTAGCCACTAATCTATTCTCTCTCTCTGCAATGTTGTCATTTTGAGAATGTTACGTAAATGAAATCGTATAGCATGTTACCCTTTGAGACTGACATTTTTTTCAGTCATAATGCCCTTGAGGTCCATTCAGAATGTTTATATTCATAGTTTCATCCTTTTCAAAAGGACTAAATTTTTAAAAACTGACAATCCCAAGTGTTGATGAGAATGTAGAGCAATATGAACTTACATATTGCTAGTTGGAATATAAATAGGCACAACCACTATGAAAGTGTATTTGCCAATTTCTACTAAAGTTGAAGTGTACCACCTAATTCAGCAATTCCACTCCTAGTAAATACTTAATAAAAATATATGTCATGTCTGCGGTCATAAATCACAGGAATATTTTTTGGGGGGGTCTAGCTCCTAAAGTAAAGGGAATAAAAGCAAAAATAAACAAATGGAACCTTATTAAACTTAAACAATTTTTGCACAGCAAAGGAAATCTTCAACAAAAGTGAATGACAACCTACCAATAGAGAGAGATAATATGCAAATTATATGACCAGTAAAGGGTTAATACCCAACATGTATAAATAGCTCATACAACTCAATTAAAAAAAAAAAAAAAAAGACTAAAAAATGGGTCAAAGAACTGAATAGACATTTTTCCTGAGGACAGGTGGCCAACAGGCACATGAAAAGATGCTCAGCATGATTAATCATCAGGGAAATGCAAATCAAAACCACAATGGGATATCACCTCACATCTGTCAAAATGACTGTCATCCAAAAGAACACAAATAACAAATGTTGGGGAGGGTATGGAGAAAAGGGAACCCTCCATGCTGTTGGTTGGAATGTGGATTGGTGCAGCCACTGTGCGAAGCAGTATGGAGGTTTCTCAAAAATCTAAAAGTAGAACCACCATGTTACCTGACAATTCCAGTCCTGGGTGTATATCTGAGAAAAAAACAAAAACAATTAATTTAACAAGATACACACACCCCAATGTTCATAGCAGCAATATTTATAAGTGCCAAAATACAGAAGCATCCAAAATGTGCATCAACAGATGAGTGGATAAAGATGTGATGTATGTGTTTATATGTGTTTATGTGCACACACAGAACAATGGAATACTATTCAGCCACAAAAAGAACAAAATTTTACCATTTGCGGCACTGTGGATGGGCTTAGAGAGCATTATGCTAAATGAAGTAAGTCAGAGGAAGTATCATCTCATTTATATGTGGAATCTAAAAAACAGCAAACTAGAGAATATAACAAAAAAGAAACATTCTCATGGATATAAGAACAAACTAGTGGTTACCAGCATGAGAGGAAAGGAGGGATGGGCAATATAGAGGTGGGTTAGTAAGAAGTACAAACTATTTTTTTTTTTTTTTTGCAAATAAGAAAGTTTATTGAGAGTGCTAAGAATTGCATTTTGGGAGGCAACCATTTGAATGGCAACTCACATGTGCTCCAGGTGGGGCAATAGACAATAGTGGGGGATTTTAAAGGCAACAGAGACATTCTAGAGAAGAAACAAAGGTTATCATTACAGAACTATGATTGGTGCTGGCAGGCATTGAGTCACTTGCTGGCAGCAGATTGGTTGCTAAGCTGTGCTCTCTGAGGAGAAAAGAAGAAAGTTCTAGGTGGTCTCAGGATGTCTGGGTTCGAAGGTTATGTTGGGTTTAGCAGTTGATGTGTGTAAGTTCCACTTCCTTAATGCCTCCCAGCTCCATCTTGGATCCCTTTGACATAAGTGACTCCATTTTTTTTAAGCCACTGATACTTAAGAGATTTGTGTTACAACACCTAGCCCACTGAACTAACCCATCATTTATGGAGCCCCTCACACTTCTACTTTTTTCAGCCTTGGAAGACTCCCCCTCCTCCTTCAGTTCCTGCCTCCAGAACATGCAGAATCACAAATTCAGCCTTCCCCAGACCCTGCCTTTTTAAGCAGCCCATCAGTGTGACTGCCAATTAGGACCTGAAAAGGAAGAAAGTATCCTTGGACCTAGCTATGCCCACTAATCTTCATCCCAGTTTGGTTTCAAAGACTACATCCCTGGGGCTTCTTGCAGTGAAGGAAAAGGAGTTTGAAGACAGAACAAGTCTGAGACTGCTTCTCATAGGGGATTCACATTCAGATCAGAGAATCTTGGAGGCTGCGGTGGTTGCAATTTAGGGAGAGTCCCTTGGACTGCAAGGAGATCAGCCATGGGATTTCTTTGGAAGGAATGATGCTGAAGATGAAACTCCAGTACTTTGGCCACCTCATGTGAAGAGTTGACTCATTGGAAAAGACTCTGATGCTGGGAGGAATTGGGGGCAGGATGAGAAGGGGACAACAGAGGATGAGATGGCTGGATGGCATCACTGACTCGATGGACGTGAGTCTGAGTGAATTCCGGGAGTTGGTGATGGACAGGGAGGCCTGGTATGCTGCGATTCATGGGGTCGCAAAGAGTTGGACATGACTGAGCCACTGAACTGAACTGAACTGAACTGAAATTAGCTTCATCCATAAAAGATCAGGGCAAAAGCTGGGGGCCCTGACTTTAGAACTTGTTGCAGAGAGGCGAGTCATGACAGCATTTATATTCCACAATAACACTGGGATTAAAGAACTTCATGGGAATACATAGTTGGCTACAACCCTGGTGTCCATAGGAAAGCGTGCCATTTTCGTAGATCCTCCTCAGAAAGCACCGCTGGCTGCCTTGAGTCTGGCAGGTGCTTCCCCCAGTCTCGCAGACCCCGCTGGCGTTGACTCTGTTACACTGGAAACATTCTAGAGCTTGCGGGAGTCCGAGCAGTGAGGACAGGACCACCAGCAGCAGTAGCAGAAGGCACTTAGCCATCTCTGGATCTGGCTCAAGCCCCAAAGACTTACAGAAGGCAGGACTGAACCACAGCATGAGAAGTACAAACTATTGAGTATAGGATAAGCTACCTTATCCTTGGTAGCTTGTACATATCCTTAGTATGTTGTACATATCAAAGGACTATAACCAATGTTTTATAATAATTATAAATGGAATATAACCTTTAAAAATTGTGCACTACTGTGTTGTACCCCTACACATAGAATTGTTCTTGTTGTTGTTTAGTTGCTCAGTTGTGTCCGACTCTCTGTGACCCCACGGACTTTAGCCCACCAGGCCCCTTTGTCCATGGGATTCTCCATGCAAGTATATTGGAGTGGGTTGCCATTTCCTACTCCAGGGGATCTTCCTGACCCAGGAATGTAACTGGCGTATCCTGGAAGTCTCTTGCATTGCAGGCAGATTCTTTACTATTGAGCACCTGGGGATAGCCTGTATAATATAGAATCAGATCAGATCAGATCAGTCAGTCAGTCGTGTCTGACTCTTTGCAACCCCATGAATTGCAGCACACCAGGCCTCCCTGTCATCACCAACTCCCGGAGTTCACTCAGACTCAAGTCCATTGAGTCAGTGATGCCATCCAGCCATCTCATCCTCTGGCGTCCCCTTCTCCTCCTGCCCCCAATCCCTCCCAGCATCAGAGTCTTTTCCAATGAGTCAACTCTTCGCATGAGGTGGCCAAAGTACTGGAGTTTCAGCTTTAGCATCATTTCTTGCAAAGAAATCCCGGGACTGATCTCCTTCAGAATGGACTGGTTGGATCTCCTTGCAGTCCAAGGGACTCTCAAGAGTCTTCTCCAACACAGTTCCAAAGCATCAATTCTTCGGTGCTCAGCCTTCTTCACAGTCCAACTCTCACATCCATACATGACCACAGGAAAAACCATAGCCTTGACTAGATGAACTTTTGTTGGCAAAGTAGTATCTCTGCTTTTGAATATGCTATCTAGGTTGGTCATAACTTTCCTTCCAAGGAGTAAGCGTCTTTTAATTTCATGGCTGCAGTCACCATCTGCAGTGATTTTGGAGCCCAGAAAAATAAAGTCTGACACTGTTTCCACTGTTTGCCCATCTATTTCCCATGAAGTGATGGGACCGGATATATATATATATAAAATATTATATATCAATTATTATTGTTCAATCACCCAGTTGTGTCTGACTCCTTGCAACGCCATGGACTATAGCATGCCAGACCTCCCTATCCTGCACCATCTTCCAAAGTTTGCCCAAGTTCATGTCCATTGCATCATTGATGCCATCCAGCCATCTCATCCTCTGATGCCCTCTTCTCTTTCTGGCCTCAATCATTCCCAGCATCAGGGACTTTTCCAATGAGTCGGTCGTTCGCATCAGGTGACCAAAATACTGGAGTTTCAGCTTTAGCATCAGTCCTTCTAATGAGTATTTGGGGTAGATTTCCCTTAAGATTGACTCATTTGATCTCCTTGCAGCCCAGGGGACTCTCAGGAGTCTTCTCCAGCACCACAGTTCGAAGGCATCTGTTCTTTGGTGCTCTGCCTTCTTTATGGTCCAGCTTTTACAATCACAAAATAAATGTCAATTATACTTCAGTTTAAAAGAAAAAGAGAAAGGGACTAACCTGGTGGTCCAGTGGTTAAGACTCTACACTTCTGCTGCAGGAGGCATGGATTCAATCCCTGATCTGGGAACTAAGATCCCGCATGCCATGTTATGCAGCCAAAAAGAAGAGAGAGAGAAAAGAAAGAAACCTATATTTTAAGAGTCCCAGATATAGAAAACAAACTTATGGTTACCAGGGGATAGGGCAGGGGGAGAGAGAAATTGGGAGATTGGGACTGACATATATAGACTACTATAAATAAAAAGGTAACTAATAATAACCTGCTGTATAGCATAGGAAACTCTACTCAATACTCTATAATGACCTAAATGGGAAAAGAATCGTAAAAAAGTGAATACATGTATAACTGATTCACTTACTGTACACCTGAAAGTAATACAACATTGTAAATCAACTGTATGCCTATAACAATTTTTTAAAAAGAGGGAAAAAATATGTCTGTTGACCAAAGTAAGTGTTCTGTAAAAACAGTTATGGTAACATTTTTTATAATGACTACTGTCTGAAAAGGACCTGAATGCTCATCAACAGTAGAATGGATTTTTTAAAAATCATGGTTTGATCATTGCAGGGATGGACAAGCTTTTTCTGTAAAGAGCTATGTAGTAAATATTTTAGGCTTGGTATGTCATACATTGACTATGGCAACTACTCAACCCTGCAGTTGTAGCACTGGAGCCAGCCATATGCAGTATATAAACAAATAGGTACTTAACAAAAACAAACTTGGCTTTTCAGGGCTGTAGTTTGCTGATCTCTGGTGTAGAGTCACAGACTATAAATGAATCTCGTGAAGATATTTTTGTGTAAAAGAAACCATATGTTGTGATTACTTTTTTATAAATTTGAAAGACAGGCAAATGAATCTATAGAATTAAAGTCAGAGTGTTGGCTATCTTTAGGAAGAAAGAGGGTAGTAATAGGAAGGTGCATGAAGGTACTTCTAGGGTGCTTAGTTATATCTTTACCCAAATGGTGGTCCCACAGGTTCATTCACTTTTGACCCTTCATTGAGATATAAACTTATGATTTATGTCCTCAGTAATGTGTATATATATCCAACCAGTCCATTCTAAAGGAGATCAGTCCTGTGTGTTCTTTGGAAGGAATGATGCTAAAGCTGAAACTCCAGTACTTTGGCCACCTCATGCGAAGAGTTGACTCATTGGAAAAGACTCTGATGCTGGGAGGGATTGGGGGCAGGAGGAGAAGGGGACGCCAGAGGATGAGATGGCTGGATGGCATCACTGACTCGATGGACGTGAGTCTGAGTGAACTCCAGGAGTTGGTGATGGACAGGGAGGCCTGGCGTGCTGCGATTCATGGGGTGGCAAAGAGTCGGACATGACTGAGGGACTGAACTGAACTGATATATATAAATTTGGGTGTGTTATACCTTAGTTAATTTTAAAAATTAAAAACAAAACAGAAACATATAATTTGTGTTCGTATCAGAACTGTGTTTATTCATTTTTGGCATGTGAGAAGCATACAATAAATGTTCACTCAAGTGAGTTGCTAATAGCAAGCTCTGTAGCAAGATAAGGGCCAGTGAAGAATAATAACTCTGAATTAGCTTGAAGAGTTTATTGAAGACATTTGGGAAAGTAATTTTGGTATGGGGGAAGTAATCATTTAAGACATTTTCATGGAAAAAAGATAGATCCTATTTTGAAAGGCTAACTGGATCTCCTAAATGGTGTGAACTGGCAAGTAGCTACTCATATTTGAATACAGAAAGAAAAGGTTGTTAGCTATTAAGAGCAAGATGTCACAACTATTTTGTAATGAAGTTTAATTTGATTCATCAGACAAATTATTTTGTCTTTTACCTGTGTCCATTCTTTTTAGATGTTACGCTGTAAAAGGTTATGGACATAATAGCACTGAGTGATGTAGACATGATATAGGGTTTATTGGGGGAAAATAACCGGACGTAATACAATATAAGCAGCCCCTCAAACTCTTCCCCCCTCCCCCCATGGCTTTGGCCAGGCTTGGATAGTCTTCATGCACTATGGCCGAATGACCTTCCAGTAGAGAATGGCCTTTACCTTTGTAATGTTTTGCATATTTGTAGTCTAGGGCAAGGAAAATCTAAGTAATTATGTAACGGAAATTAGAAGGTGGCCTAGGGACATGGATGGGCCCATTCTTCCTTAGAGCTAACAACTTAGACCTACTCAGCATCCTTGCTGCTAAGTTTATAAAAGGGGCTTGGAAATGAACCTTCAGATCCATCTAGATTTATCTTCCATCATATGTTTCCCCTATTAGAAAATGAGGTAGAAACTTCTTGGACTAGTATTAAAAGTCTACTGCTGCTGCTGTGGCTGAGTCGCGTAAGTCGTGTCTGACTCTGTGCGACCCCATAGATGGCAGCCTATCAGGCTCCCCCATCCCTGGGTTTCTCCAGGCAAGAACACTGGAGTGGGTTGCCATTTCCTTCTCCAATGCATGAAAGTAAAAAGTGAAAGTGAAGTCACTCAGTCGTGTCGGACTCTTAGCGACCCCATGGACTGCAGCCTACCAGGCTCCTCCGTTCATGGATTTTCCAGGCAAGAGTACTGGAGTGGGGTGCCATTGCCTTCTCCTAGCTTTCTCCAACTTCCTTATCAAGGCTTTTTGCCACTAGTTCTAAATAAATTCTCTCATTTATTTGAGTATCTTCTAATAAATGACTTTATTCCAAGCTTCTCATTTGTGCTCATAGTACCTAATTTAGGATTATTTTCCCTTTCTCTAAATTCTCATTTAAGGAGCTTCTTTTGTCTCATCTCCTCTGTGATGCCTCCCTTATGATCTCAATTCTTATACCAAATATTACAGTTTTCATATACTGTCTAATATTATTTTTATTTGTACATTTCTTTCTCTCCATCTAACTGGTAAATTCATTAAGGATAGGAAATGTGTATTAGATTACTTTGTAACCTCTATAATACCTTAATGGTCTTGTGTCTCAATGCTCAATAAGTAATTAATGATAAGAATGTATATTCTTATAATATGTTTTAATTATAAAATGTTCCTAACATTTTAGGGTTCTTGATGCCACCTTTAGACTCTGAATATTAATTATTTTTAAGTGTAATGCTAGATTCTTTATTGGAACATCTTTTTTTATTCTGTTGCAATCAATTCCGGTTTTTAAAACTCATTTTTTTGAGATTGGTATCAATTATTGTCTGTTGGTTACTCTCTTAGCCAGTTTAGTAATTAGATTCCTCCATTTTACTTTAGCAAGAAGTTGAGAACTTTAAGAAGCTAAATCTCATTAGTAAAGAGCAGTTTGAAAACCTAACACCTGAGCTTCCTTTTGAGCCAAACCAAGAAGTTCCTGTAGCAGCTTCACAGTCCAGGCAAGGTATGTAAGTCTGCTTTTCTGTAAGTGTCTAAATAATGTTAAAGCAGTTCTAAATTGTTTTTAAAGTTTGCTGCTTTGTTATTTGTGAAAAATGTTTAGGTGTTTGATTAAAGACTAGAATTTTAAAACTCAGCTTTTATTTATCCTTTGATGAACTTCAAAACATTTTAAAGACTTAAAAAATACAGATTGTAAATTTGGTAAGACAGCCATGTAGTAAATGGACATAGTTGAAATCCCATCTTACTCTTGGTAAACAGGCAGGTGATCAATGACAAAGGTGAACCAGGAGTTGTGTATTATATTACCAAATCATGCTCAAATCCAAATGCTTACTTAAAAAGTAAGCTTAATTGATTGGTTCTGTATGTGTCTTTCTTGATTTTAAGTTTGCTGGGAATCCTTCTCTTCGTAGAATAAGGAAAATTTTTCAGTGACTTGCTGATTTCTTAAAATATACCATCAATATAATTCTTTTGCTTTAATGCCTTAGCTTTGTGTGAAAATGGAAATACATTTGGGAGATTCATAAATTGAATCTGACATTTTCAGACAAGTGTAACTGATTTTATTATAGTTTTTCTGAAAGGCAGATTAAAGAAAAACTTTTAATTTGGAAAACTTCAGACATGTCCAAAAATAGAACAAATTGTATGATGAAACACCATGTGCCTATTATCTACCTATGCATTAGCTACTTAATCATCTTGTAGCCAATTTTATTTCATCTTGACTCCACTCATTCTCTTTACCTCCCATTGGATTATTTTGAAGCAAACTCCTAATCATATTATTCATATTTTGTAATTTGAAAGTATTTTTGTATATGTTATTAAAAAGAAAAGGACATCTATTTTAACACATAAATAACCCAGTACCATTATCATACTAAATAAAATTGTTAGTAAAATTCCTTAATATGAAATACCTAGTTGGTGTTCAAATTTTCTCATTCCTCACTTTAAAAAAAAAAAATCAGGATCCTTAAAAGTTCCAAACATTGCAGTATGTTGATATATCTCTTTTAGTATATAGGTTCATACTGGTTTGTTTTTTTTTTCCCCTTGAACTTTATTGTTGTAGAAACTAGATTGTTTGCCCTGTATAGTATCTCACATTCTGGATTTTGCTGATTGCATCCCCATGGTCATCCAGCGATTTTCTGGTCCTGGATTTTCTTTAACTGTGATTTTGATACAGAGGCTTGAACAGACTGAGGCTCAGTAAGAATATGTCATATATTGTTGTGAAAACTAGACCATGAGGCACATAATGCTTGATTCTTTCTTTTTGTTGGTGTTAGCTATTGACAGTCATTGCTTGTAGCTTTTGGTTCACATGGGGCTTCAAAATAGTGATAACTCTGTTTTCATAATTCTTTCTTAATTTAGTAGATTACGTCTGTAAAGAGAATTTCCGTTAATTGACTGTTTATCCTGAGATAGAGTTCTAACAGGAAAAGGAATAAATGCTTAATTCTTTGTTTTTGTTTACTGTTTCCAAAGTAACAAGCTGGTTGTCTACATCCTTCTTTGGTGAGCAATGAGGATTCTTTTTGGTTTAGTGATTTAAAATTTTTAAATTTAATAATTAATAATAATTTAAAAATTATCACTATGATCAAAACTACTAGAGTTCATCAATAAATTTGGTAGAGTTGCAGGATACAAAATTAATATATATATATAGATATCAGTTGCGTACTATCAACAAACTATCAGAAAGAGAAATTAAGGACCATCCCGTTTACAATTACATTAAAAATAATAAAATACCTGTGAATAAACCTGCCTACAGAGGTGAAAGACCTGTACTTGGAACTGTCAGAAACTGATGAAAGAAACTGAAGATGACAGAGACAGATGGAGAGATATACCATGTTCTTGGATTGGAAGAATTAATATTGTTAAAGTGAACATACTAATCAAGACAATGAACAGATTCAATGAAGTCCCTATCAAAATACCAATGATAAACTTCCGTGGTATTCCAGTGGTAAAGAATCTGCCTGCCAATGCAGGGGACACGGGTTTTGATCCCTGGTCCAGGAAGATTCCATATGCTGTGGGGCAACTAAGCCACTGCGCCACAACTAATGAGCCTGATCTCTGGAATCCACAAGCTGCAACTTCTGAGCCCATGAGCTACAGCTCCCGAAGCCCTCACACCCTAGAGCCAGTGCTCCACAGCAAAAGAAGCCACCACAATGACACACCCACACACCACAACTGGAGAGTATTAGCACCCACTCTTCACAATTAGAGAAAGCCCATGCACAGAAATGAAGACCAAGTGCAGGCCCCCTGCCCCCGCAAAAAAATGCCAATGGCATTTGTCACAGAACTAGAATAAACTGGAAGCCCGAAAGGTGCCAAATGATTTATTTCTCAAGACTCTAAGCAGTCTTGAGAAAGAATAACAGTTGGAAGAATCAGAATCCCTAATTAAGACTATACTACAAATCTATAGCAACCTAAGTGTCCATCAACAGATGAATAAATAAAGAAAATATGATACATATAGATAGTTCAATTCAGTTCAGTTGCTCAGTTGTGTCTGACTCTTTGCGACCCCATCAACCACAGCACACCAGGCCTCCCTGTCCATCACCAACCCCCGGAGTCCACCCAAACCCATGTCCATTGAGTCGATGATGCCATCCAACCATCTCATCCTCTGTCGTCCCCTTCTCCTCCTGCCCTCAGTCTTTCCCAGCATCAGGGTCTTTTCTAATGAGTCAGCTCTTCGCATCAGGTGGCCAAAGTATTGTAGTTTCAGCCTCAACATCATTCCTTCCAATGAACACCCAGGACTGATCTCCTTTAGGATGGCCATGAAAAAAGAACAGAGTTTTGCGATTTGCAGCAACATGGATAGACCTGGAGGGCATTATACTACATGGAATAAATCAGACAAAGACAAATACTCTATGATATGTCTTATATGTGGAATCTAAAAAATACAACAAACTAGTGAATTATAACAAAACAAGAAACAGACTCACAGATACAGAGAACAAACTAGTGGTTTCCAGTGGGGAGAAGGAATGGGGAGATTATGAGGTTAGGGGATTAAGAGGTATAAACTATTATGTGTGATATAGGCTACAAGGGTATAGTGTATAATATGGGGAATATAGCCAATATTCAGAGAAGGCAATGGCACCCCACTCCAGTACTCTTGCCTGGAAAATCCCATGGATGGAGAAGCCTTGTAGGCTGCAGTCCATGGGGTCGCTAAGAGTCGGACACGACTGAGCGACTTCACTTTCATTTTTCACTTTCATGCATTGGAGAAGGAAATGGCAACCCACTCCAGTGTTCTTGCCTGGAGAATCCCAGAGACGGGGGAGCCTGGTGGGCTGCCGTCTACGGGGTTGCACAGAGTCGGACTCGACTGAAGTGACTTAGCATAGCATAGCCAATATTATTTATAATTATAAATGGAGTATTATCTTTATAAAAAATTGTGAATCACTATATTGTACATCTCCAACTTATATAATGTGTATCAGCTATACTTTGATTAAAATATCACTATGATCTCTTAAATGTATTTGATGAATTATACTCTCATCTTGTTGATACTTGTGCCATTTATCAGTTTATTGACTTTATCTACCTTTCGTTGCTTTGTTTTGTGATAATGGAGTTGGATTCTTAACTGTCTTATTTGCCAGCTGGCCTGATGTTAATTAAGCTTTGTCAGTATTCTATTTGCTACTGAGTTGCTTATTGTTTCTAGGCCTTTTCCATTGAAAGAGCTTGGAAATTTTTTTAAGGAAAATTACATTATGAATTTATGTTGATAATTTTTGTTCACATTTAAGATTAAAGGTTTTAATTTATTAGATTTTATATTTGTACCACTTTTTACTTACATAAAAAAAATTCCTATGCACAGTAACAGAATTGTTTATCCTATAATTTAAAAATAACAATAATATTACTGTAAATACTAAAAGAAGCTTACTTGTTTTAAAGTTCTTTAAACATTTAAAATTTGGACTGTTTAAAACTTTATATTTTTAAACTTTAAAAATGTTCTTAGGGTATTCCACTAGGGATGTTCAGAGTAATTATAAGATTTTTCATGTTGTTTAATTTGAGTTCATTAAAATTAACAATTTATGCTCCTCCCTACATCATAGAATTAAAGTCCCATGGGGTATATTTTATTTTATTTATTTATTTATTTAAATTCCTGGGATCCACTTTTAACTGTTTAATAAATTATGCTATGCTATACAATACAGTTTTAAAATTCAGTGACTCAAAGTCATTTAAAGTGATTTTTGAAGTCAGAGTTAGCATGTGTATTTTTTTCATGGTTAAAGAAGTGACCACGTTTTCATTTTATTTTTAATTCGATAATAATTACTTTACAATATTGTGATAGTTTCTGCCATATGTCAACATGAATTAGCCATAGGTATACGTATGTCCCCTCCCTCCCACCTTTTTTCCCAAACCCACCCCTCTAAGGTTGTCATAGCGCACTGACTTTGGGTTCTCTGTAACACAGCAAATTCCCACTGGCTATCTATTTTTACATATGGTAATGCATGCGTTTCAATGCTACTCTCTCAAATCATCCCACCCTCTCCTTCCCTCACTGTGTCCAAAAGTCTGTCCTTTATATCTGCATCTCCTTTGCTGCTCTGCTGTAGGATCATCAGTACCATCTTTCTAGATTCCATATATATGCATTCAGTTCAGTTCAGTTCAGCCGCTCAGTCGTGTCAGACTCTTTGCGACCCCATGAATTGCATCACGCCAGGCCTCCCTGTCCATAACAAACTCCCGGAGTTCAATCAGACTCAAGTCCATCGAGTCAGTGATGCCATCCAGCCATCTCATCCTCTGGCGTCCCCTTCTCCTCCTGCCCCCAATCCCTCTCAGCATCAGAGTCTTTTCCAGTGAGTCAACTCTTCGCATGAGGTGGCCAAAGTACTGGAGTTTCAGCTTTAGTATCATTCCCTTCAAAGAAATCCCAGGGCTGATCTCCTTCAGAATGGACTGGTTGGATCTCCTTGCAGTCCAAGGGACTCTCAAGAGTCTTCTCCAACACCACAGTTCCAAAGCATCAATTCTTCGGTGCTCAGCCTTCTTCACAGTCCAACTCTCACATCCATACATGACCACAGGAAAAACCATAGCCTTGACTAGACGAACCTTTGTTGGCAAAGTAATGTCTCTGCTTTTGAATATGCTATCTAGGTTGGTCATAACTTTCCTTCCAAGGAGTAAGTGTCTTTTAATTTCATGGCTGCAGTCACCATCTGCAGTGATTTTGGAGCCCAGAAAAATAAAGTCTGACACTGTTTCCACTGTTTCCCCATCTATTTGCCATGAAATGATGGGACCGGGTGCCGTGATCTTAGTTTTCTGAATGTTGAGCTTTAAGCCAACTTTTCACTCTCCACTTCCACTTTCATCAAGAGGGTTTTTAGTTCCTCTTCACTTTCTGCCATAAGGGTGGTGTCACCTGCATATCTGAGGTTATTGATATTTCTCCCGGCAATCTTGATTCCAGGTTGTGTTTCTTCCAGTCCAGCGTTTCTCATGATGTACTCTGCATATAAGTTAAATAAGCAGGATGACAATATACAGCCTTGACGTACTCCTTTTCCTATTGGAACCAGTCTGTTGTTCCATGTCCAGTTCTAACTGTTGCTTCCTGACCTGCATACAAATTTCTCAAGAGGCAGATCAGGTGGTCTGGTATTCCCATCTCTTTCAGAGTTTTCCACAATTTATTGTGATCCACACAGTCAAAGGCTTTGGCATAGTCAATAAGGCAGAAATAGATGTTTTTCTGGAACTCTCTTGCTTCTTCCATGATCCAGCGGATGTTGGCAGTTTGATCTCTGGTTCCTCTGCCTTTTCTAAAACAAGCTTGAACATCAGGAAGTTCACAGTTCACATATTGCTGAAGCCTGGCTTGGAGAGTTTTGAGCATTACTTTACTAGCATGTGATATGAGTGCAATTGTGCGGTAGTTTGAGCATTCTTTGGCATTGCCTTTCTTTGGGATTGGAATGAAAATGGACCTTTTCCAGTCCTGTGGCCACTGCTGAGTTTTCCAAATTTGCTGGCATATTGAGTGCAGCACTTTCACAGCATCATCTTTCAGGATTTGAAATAGCTCCACTGGAATTCCATCACCTCCACTAGCTTTGTTCGTAGTGATGCTTTATAAGGCCCACTGGACTTCACATTCCAGGATGTCTGGCTCTAGGTCAGTGATCACACCATTGTGATTATCTGGGTCGTGAAGATCTTTTTTGTACAGTTCTTCTGTGTATTCTTGCCACCTCTTCTTAATATCTTCTGCTTCTGTTAGGTCCATACCATTTCTGTCCTTTATCGAGCCCCTCTTTGCATGAAATGTTCCTTTGGTATCTCTAATTTTCTTGAAGAGATCTCTAGTCTTTCCCATTCTGTTGTTTTCCTCTATTTCTTTTTATTGATCACTGAGGAAGGCTTTCTTATCTCTTCTTGCCATTCTTTGGAACTCTGCATTCAGATGCTTATATCTTTCCTTTTCTCCTTTGCTTTTCACTTCTCTTCTTTTCACAGCTATTTGTAAGGCCTCCCCAGACAGCCATTTTGCTTTTCTGCATTTCTTTTCCATGGGGATGGTCTTGATCCCTGTCTCCTGTACAATGTCACGAACCTCATTCCACAGTTCATCAGGCACTCTATCTATCAGATCTAGGCCCTTAAATCTATTTCTCACTTCCACTGTATAATCATAAGGGATTTGATTTAGGTCATACCTGAATGGTCTAGTGGTTTTCCCTACTTTCTTCAATTTAAGTCAGAATTTGGTAATAAGGAGCTCATGATCTGAGCCACAGTCAGCTCCTGGTCTTGTTTTTGTTGACTGTATAGAGCTTCTCCATCTTTATAGACCATATTTGTCTTTTTCTTTCACTTCACTCTGTATAATAGGCTCTAGGTTCATCCACCTCATTAGAACTGACTCAAATGTGTTCCTTTTTATAGCTGAATAAGATTCCAGTATACACTTAAGTGTATGTGTACCACAACTTCTTTCTTTATTCATTCATCTGTCAATGGACATCTAGGTTGCTTCCATGTCCTAGCTATTGTTTTTTTTTTTCTAGCTATTGTAAATACTGCTACAGTGAACATTGGGGTACATGTGTCTTTTTCAATTATGATTTCCTCAGGGTATATGCCCAGGAGTGGGATTGCTGGGTCTTATGGTAGTTTTATTTGTCATTTTTAAGGAATCTCCATACTGTTCTCCATCGTGGCTGTATCAATTTTCATTCCCACCAACAGTGCAGGAGGGTTCCCTTTTCTCCACACCCTTTCCACCGTTTATTGTCTGTAGACTTTTTGATGATGGCCATTCTGACTGGTGTGAGACAATAGCTCATTGTAGTTTTGATTTGCATTTCTCTAATGTTAAGCAATGTTGAGCAGCTTTTCATGTGTTTATTAGTCATATATATGTCTTCTTTAGAGAAATGTCTGTTTAGAAGTGACCACATTTTGAATAAACAAAGATTTCATGTTAGCATCTTTGTTTGGCTTGGCACCTTGGACTATATCCTCTGAGAACTATTAAAGAAATATGTAAAATCTTGGAATAAACTATAGATTACACTCTGATCTCCTGATAGTATCAGTAATTTTTTTTGTTAACTGGGCAAATGTATTGCTGTGTGCAAAGGGAAAAATATAGCACTCTACTTTCAAAAGGAAAGAAGCATAGAGGATATGGTTCACAGCTACAAAAATACATGTGATTCATTTGAAAATGGAGCCCTCTTAAAGACAGTGATCTGGTCAACCATCAGTATCTTCCATTGCCAAAAAGTAAATTTTCTCCCATATGCAGTTTGAATTGCATCATATCTGCCTCTCTTCATGTTACTCATTTTACTAATACCATACCATGGGCACATTCCTAAATTGTTATGTTCCAAAGAGATAAATTTTATAGTGCATAAGATTAACAAAGAATTAGAGGGAAGGAATGGGATAGGGGAGATAGAGGTATGAGATTACGAGAAACGTGTGTGTGTGTTAAGTTGCTTAGTTGTGTCCAACTCTTTGTGACCCCATAGATGTAGCCCACCAGCGTCCTCTGTCTGTGGAATTCTCCAGGAAAGAATATTGGAATGGGTTGCCATTTCCTTCTCCAGGGGATCTTCCTGACCCAGGGATTGAACCCGGGTTTCGTGCATTGCAGGCAGATTACTTACCATCTGAGCCATAGGGACATCCCTAGGAAAAACATACTCCTATGTATAAAATTGATAAGCTACATTATACATTATAATGTACAGTACACAGGCATATAGCCATTGTTTTGTAATAACTTTAAATGGAATAAAATCCATAAATATGTTGAGTCACTATGCTGTATGCCTGAAATGAATAAAATATTGTACATCAACTATACTTGGATATGAAGAAATCAGTATGAAAAAAGATTAACATCAGTAGAAAAAGTAGTAAATGAAACAAACTGGAGCTTCACATAGACAAAAATTATATGGCAATAAATATGAAAAGATACCATACTATTTGCTGAGATGTGCCATTTAAAACCATGGTGACATACCATATTATAAGCCAACAGTTTCACTTCAAGAGATACTCTTGCAAATGCTACCAAAAAGAACATTTGTAGCAGCATAATTCATAATATAAAAAACAAATGAAAACTAGAAAGCACCCATTGACATAAAGGAAAAATATGCAGTAGTGGAAAATAAAAGATCTAAAGCTATTTGTGACAAAATGGTTTAATCTTAAAAGTAGAGGATGTAAAAAAAAAAATCAGTTCACTAAATTTAGTGCTGTCTTATATAAAATTCATGGATACATGGATAGCTTGTAGAAACCATAAAGAGCAAGGGGAATTAATTTAAAAATTTTAATATAGTGTTTCAGTTCAGTCGGTCAGTTGTGTCTGACTCTTTGCAACCCCATGAACTGCAGCATACCTGGCTTCCCTGTCCATCACCAACTCCTGGAGCCTACTCAAACTCATGTCCATCAAGTTGGTGATGCCATCCAACCATCTCATCCTCTGTCATCCCCTTCTCCTCCCACTTTCAATCTTTCCCAGCATCAGGATCTTTTCCAGTGAGTCAGTTCTTCGCATCAGGTGGCCAAAGTTTTGGAGTTTCAGCTTCAACATCAGTCCTTCCAATGAATATTCAGAACTGATTTCCTTTAGGATGGACTGGTTGGATCTCCTTGCAGTCCAAGGGACTCTCAAGAGTCTCCTCCAACACCACAATTCAAAAACATCAATTCTTCGGTGCTCAGCTTTCTTTATAGTCCAACTCTCACATCCATACATGACTACTAGAAAAACCATAGCTTTTACTAGACAGACCTTTGTTGGCAAAGTAGTGTCTCTGCTTTTTAACATTCTGTCTAGGTTGGTCATAGCTTTTCTTCCAAGGAGCAAGTGTCTTTTAATTTCATTGGCTGCAGTCACCATCTGCAGTGATTTTCAGTTCAGTTCAGTTCAGTCGCTCAGTCGTGTTTGACTCTTTGCAACCCCATGAATCGTAGCACGCCGGGCATCCCTGTCCATCATCAACTCCCAGAGTTCACTCAAACTCATGACTATCGAGTCAGTGATGCCATCCAGCCATCTCATCCTCTGTCATCCCCTTTTCCTCCTGCCCCCCAATCCCTCCCAGCATCAGAGTCTTTTCCAGTGAGTCAGCTCTTCTCATGAGGTGGCCAAAAGTACTGGAGTTTCAGCTTCAGCATCATTCCTTCCAAAGAACACTCACGGCTGATCTCCTTTAGAATGGACTGGTTGGATCTCCTTGCAGTCCAAGGGACTCTCAAGAGTCTTCTCCAACACCACAATTCAAAAGCATCAATTCTTCAGCGCTCAGCTTTCTTCACAGTCCAACTCTCACATCCATACATGACCACTGGAAAAACCATAGCCTTGATTAGAGCCCCCCAAAATAAAGTCTCTCACTGTTTCCATTGTTTCCCCATCTATTTGCCATGAAGTGATGGGACTGGATGCCATGATCTTAGTTTTCTGAATGTTGAGTTTTAAGTCATCTCTTTCACTTTCCTCTTTCACTTTCATCAAGAAGCTCTTTAGTTCTTCTTCACTTTCTGCCATAAGGGTAGTGTTATCTGCATATCTGAGGTTATTGATATTTCTCAATAATCTCTTTGCTGACCCAGGGATTGAACCTGGGTCTCCTGCATTGCAGGCAGATTACTTACCATGTGAGCCATAGGAAAATGCCTATGGAAAAACATACTCATATGTGTATAAAGTTGATAAGCTACATTATAATGTATAGTACATAGGAATATAGCCATTCTTTTGTAGTAACTTTAAATGGAATAAAATCCATAAATATATTGAGTCACTATGCTGTATGCCTGGCAGTCTTGATTCCAGTTTTTGCTTCATCCACAATATATATATAGTGTTTAATATATATACAATGTTTAATTCCTGAGAAACGGAAGGAATTCTATCTGGAGAGTCTGCAAATGGTTTGCCTGCATCTGAAATTTATGTTTTGGCCTTGGTGGGTTTGTGGGTACCAACCTGAATATAAATGATTATGCTCTTTAAGTAAAGTCTCAGATAATTACCCAAAGGTTTTTTTTTTTAATACAGTGTTTTTGGAAAGCTTGAATTTTTTCCATACTTAGTTTCTTGTTCTCATTTTCATTTCTAAATCAACTGTATTTTAAAGTCTGTGTGTGTGTGTGGGTGTGTGTAAACCTTCATGTGCTATAATCTCCAAGTTTTAAAAATATGAACAAAAATAAAATTAAGCACAAATTAAGAAGACAGAAATCAATCCAATATATTGCTTAAAAATGTTGAATAGATTAACTTTCAGTTAGAAAGACAGTTATGGATTGGATTTAAAGGATATTCAGCTCTATGCTGTTGTGTGTCATAAGTATACACAGAAATTGAAAGGTGAAAGGATAGGAAATGCTGTAAAACGCTGATAGTAATAAAGAATTGCTGTTGCTTTAAAAAATAGAATTTGAGGTGAAAAAAAAATATTTTGTTTTCACTGTCATTAATATCTATCTTCCTGTTTATCCTCTAGACCTGATCCAAACACACTTCCACCCCTCACCCCCAAATCAGCTTTAGCTATTGCCCTAGAGATCTTTGTGTTTAAGACGGGTCAAGGCAATCATCATCTTCCCTGACAGCACTGGATCAGTCATTCTTTGTCTTGAAACATTCTTCTTCCTAGACACTGTTTGCTTAGTTCTCATTCAACTTCATGGAGTCTTTTATTTGCTGCTTCTTTCCCATTTCCCCAGGCTTTGGATGCTTTAGTGCTTTATCTTCAAATTTCTTCTTTCTGATTCTCAGTAACTCTGCAGGTAATAGTATTTAGTTTCATGTTTTTAAATGGCATCCTTATAGTGCTGCTGCTGCTGCTAAGTCACTTCAGTCGTGTCCGACTCTGTGCGACCCCGTAGACGGCAGCCCACCAGGCTCCCCGGTCTCTGGGATTCTCCAGGCAAGAACACTGGAGTGGGTTGCCATTTCCTTCTCCAATGCATGAAAGTGAAAAGTGAATGTGAAGTCGATCAGTTGTATCTGACTCTTAGCGACCCCATGGACTGCAGCCTACCAGGCTCCTCCATCCATGGGATATTCCAGACAAGAGTACTGGAATGGGGTGCCATTGCCTTCTCCAATCCTTATACTGCTGCGGCTGCTGCTGCTAAGTCGCTTCAGTTGTGTCTGACTCTGTGCAACCCCAGAGACGGCACCCACCAGGCTCCCCCGTCCCTGGGATTCTCCAGGCAAGAACACTGGAGTGGATTGCCATTTCCTTCTCCAATGCATAAAAGTGACTATCAAATTTATATGTACAGACTCCATCCTGTGTTCTGAATAAATAACTGTGTTTCAGCAGTTTCACTTGGATATTTTATAAACATGTCAAACTTCATATGGTGAAAATTGAAAGTCTGAATTCCCACCCCTTTCCAAGGAATTCTCCCAGACTTCCACATCTCTATGATATGTTAACTGTATCTTTCTAGTTGTACAGGGGAAAAAAAATCTTGATGTTATTTTTGATCTCTTTCTTTTTCAACCTCTTATTTCTTATTCCTTGGCAGATTATTTCCATTATCCTTTAAAATATATCCAGAACCTAACCACTTCTCATCTTCACTACTTCTATCACACAAAAGCTACCATCATTTTACATTGGTTAATTATAATAACTCCTAATCTGTCTCCTTCCTTTCATTCCACTTTACAGGGATCCAGAATTGTCTTTTTTATTTCTTTTTTTAAAAGATATCATTTATACTCAATAAATTTCACTTTTTGCATATACAGATTTGGGAATTTTGACAAATGCATAGTCTTGTAATTACCAACTACTCAAATTACAGCAAAGTTCTATTACTCTGCTCAAATTCTCCTATGCCTCTTTGTAGCCAACCCCATGCCTAGCCTTTGGCAGCCTGTTTTCTGTTTTCTACTTCTATAATTTTGCCTTTACCAGAATATCATATAAATGGAATTGTATGGAGTGTAACCCTTTGTGTCTGGCTTCTTTTATTTACAGTAATGTAAATACAGTAATGCATTTGAGATTCACCCATATTTTGTGTGTCCTTTTTATTGGTAAGTAATATTCCTTCACATGGATATAAGCAATTTACCATTAGTTGAAGAACATGTGGGTTGTTTTTAATTTTTGGTGATTGTGAATAAAGATGCTATAAATATTTGCTTATAGGTTTTGGTAAGATGATAAGTTTTCATGTCAGTTGGGTAAATACTTGGAGTGGGATTGCTGGATCATGTGGTAAGTGTTTTTAACTTTATAAGAAACTGTCTAATGGTTTTCCAAAGTGGCTATGTCACTTTGCATCCCCACCAGTAATGTATGAGGGTTCCCATTGCTCCATGTCTTCACCAGCAGTTGGTATTGCAAAGTTTTAAAATATTTTTCCCTTTCTATTAGGTATGTAGTAGTGTCTCATTATGGAGAAGGCAATGGCACCCCACTCCAGTACTTTTGCCTAGAGAATCCCGTGGATGGAGGAGCCTGGTGGGCTGCAGTCCATGGGGTCGCTAGAGTCGGACACGACTGAGCGACTTCACTTTGACTTTTCACTTTCACGCATTGGAGAAGGAAATGGCAACCCACTCCAGTGTTCTTGCCTGGAGAATCCCAGGGATGGGGAAGCCTGGTGCGCTGCCATCTCTGGGGTCGCACAGAGTCAGACACGACTGAAGCGACTTAGCAGCAGCAGCAGTGTCTCATTATGACTAACAGTGCTGAGCATTTTTTTTTTTTTTTGCTATTGGTATATCTTTGGTGAAGTGATTGCTCAAGTATTTTGAGTTTTTTTTTTTTTTTTTTAGTTGTTTCCTTGCTGAGCTTTCAGAGTTCTTTATTCTAATCCAAGTCTTTATTCAGTTCAGTTCAGTTCAGTTCAGTTCAGTCGCTCAGTCGTGTCTGACTCTTTGCAACCCCATGAATTGCAGCACGCCAGGCCTCCCTGTCCATCATCAACTCCCAGAGTTCACTCAAACTCATGTCCATCGAGTCAGTGATGCCATCCAGCCATCTCATCCTCTGTCGTCCCCTTCTCCTCCTGCCCCCAATCCCTCCCAGCATCAGAGTCTTTTCCAGTGAGTCAGCTCTTCGCATGAGGTGGCCAAAGTACTGGAGTTTCAGCTTCAGCATCATTCCTTCCAAAGAACACCCAGGGCTGATCTCCTTCAGAATGGACTGGTTGGATCTCCTTGCAGTCCAAGGGACTCTCAAGAGTCTTCTCCAACACCACAGTTCAAAAGCATCAATTCTTCAGCGCTCAGCTTTCTTCACAGTCCAACTCTCACATCCATACATGACTACTGGAAAAACCATAGCCTTGACTAGACGGACCTTTGTTGGCAAAATAATATCTCTGCTTTTGAATATGCTATCTAGGTTGGTCATAACTTTCCTTCCAAGGAGTAAGCGTCTTTTGATTCCTATGTAATTTTCACATATCTTCCCCCAATCTAAAGATTTATCTTTTCATTTCTTAAGAATGCCTATTGGGAGTTCCTTGGTGGTCTAGTGGTTAGGATCTAGGACTTTCTCGGTTGTGGCCTGGTTTAATCTCTGGTTGGAGAACTGTGATCTTGCAAAAACTGTGTGGTGTGGCCAAAAAAAGAGCACCTTTTGAAGAGCAGAACTTTTTTCTTTTTTGGTTGTGTTGGGCCTTTGTTGCAGTGCAAGGGGGTTTTTTCTAGTTGCGGCGCACAGGCTCTATAGTTGCAGTGCTTGAATTTAGTTGCTCTGTGGCATGTGGGATCTTAATTCCTTGACCAGGGATTGAACCCATGTTCCCTACATTGGAAGACAAATTCTTAACCATTGGACCACCAGGGAAGTCCTTATAACTGTAATCTTAAAAATCAATATGTGCCGTCCACCTTTTTTTCTCTTTTTATTTCCAAAATATTTTGACTATTCTAGTTTCCTTGCATTTTCACATAAATTATAAAAATAGCTTATCGATGTCTATAAAAATTCCAACTAGTATTTTGATTGGAACTGCACTGAATCTACAGTTTAGGAAGAATTATAAAATTTTAACAGAATTGAATCTTCCAGTCTATGAATATGGTATACTTCTCCTTTTAAGTATTTGTTCTTCAGTGTCTTATGGTTTTTGTTGTATTTTGTACACATTTTGTTACCTATGTCCTTAAGTATATTATGATTTTGGTGTTGCTATAAATGGTGCTTTAAAATTTTTATTGTCCATTGTTTATTGCTAGTATATAGAAATAGGATAGATTTTTTTCATATTATTCTTTGTGATGTTAATTTTAAGTGTCAGCTTAACTGAATCAGAGGATAACCGGATGTCTGGTTAGACATTGCTTCTGGGTGTCTCTGTGATGCTTTTTCTACATGAGATAAGTATCTGAATTGTTGGGCATGGTAGATTGCCATCCTCAGTATGGGTGGACATCATCGAATCCACTGAAGGTCTGAATAGAACAAAAATGTGGAGGAAGGAGGAATTTGCTCCTTTTTTGCTGTCTTATTGACTGGGACGTCTCGTCTCATCTTAGATTGGTATTTATATCATCAACTTCCCTAGGTCTCAGGCCTTTGGACTCAGAGCTGAATTACATCACTGGCTTTTCTAAGTTTCCAGCTTATAGATGACAGATTGTGAGATTTCTCATCCTCCATAATCTTGTAAGCCAAATCCTCATATTAAATCTTCTTTTCTATCCTGTTGGTTCCTTTACTCTGGAGAATGACTAATACAGCTGTGTATCCTGTGATATTGATAAACTTACCAGTAATAGTTCTAGTAGCTCTTTCTGTAGATTCTTCAATATATTTTACATTGATCGATTTCTGCGTAGATAGTCATGTTGTCTGTGAATAGCTGCAGTTCATTTCTTATTTTTATATACTTTCATTTATTGTCTTATTACATTGATTGGGACCTCCAACATGATGTTGAATAGAAGTTACAAGACATCCTTGCATTGTTTCTGATTTTAGGAGGAAAGCATTCAGTCTTTCACCATTAAGTATGATAATAGTTGTAGATTTTATTTCTAGTGTACTGAGAGTTTTTAAAAAATTCTTATTTATTTTATTTGGAGGCTAATTACTTTACAGTATTGTGGTGGTTTATGCCATACATTGACATGAATCAGCTATGGGTATACATGTGTCCCCCATCCTGAATTGCCCCCTCACCTCCCTCCCCATCCCGTCCTTCTGGGTTGTCCCAGTGCACTGGCTTTGAGTACCCTGTTTCATGCATTGAACTTGGACTGGTGATCTATTTCACATATGGTAATATACATGTTTCAATACTATTCTCCTGAGAGTTTTTAATCATGAATGGATGCTGATTTTTGGGGGGGGGGGATTTTTTTTTCTGGGTCTTTTGAAATGATTACATGTTTGTCTTAATTAGCTTATTTGTATTGTGAATTGCATTGAATTATTTTCAAATAATGAGCCCAGTATAAACCTTATTTGACTGTGACATATTACCCTTTTTATACACTGTTAGATTCCATTTGCTTTTTTTTTAGCGGAATGAAGAATATTGGTTTTTCTTGGATTATCTTTGCTTGATTTTGGTATCAGGGAATACTGCCTTATAAATGAGTTAGTAAGCATTCCCTCCTCTTCTGTATTTTGATTCCTTATAGGCGTGGTAGAATTTGCCAGTGAAGTCATCTGGGTCTAGAATTGTTGAAATGTTTTTAACTACTAATTAATTTTTTAAAGAGACATGGGCCTATTTAGTTAATCTAGCTTTTCTTGAGTGAACTTTTGTAGTTTATATATTAAAGAGTTTGTCATTTTGGGGTGTGTTTTTAGTAATATTCCTTTTTTATTCTTTCAATGTTTGTAGGGTCTTTAGAGATACAGGCATACCTCAGAGATATTTTGTATTTGGTTCCAGACCACCATAATAAAGTAAATACCACAGTGAAGCAAGTCACATGAATTTTTGGTTTTACAGTCTGTATACAGTATGTTTACACTATACTGTGGTCTATTAAGTGTGCAATAGCATTATGTCTAAAATTAAAATGAGCATATCTTAATTTAAAAGTATTTTATTGCTTAAAAAAATGATAACCATCATCAGAGCCTTCAGTAAGTTGTAACAGTCCTTTTCCTGGTGGAGTGCCTCGCCTCAGTGTTGATGGCTGTTGACTGATCAGGGTTGTGGTTGCTGAAAGTTGGGGTGGCTGTGGCAGTTTCTTAAAATAAGAGAACTATCAAGTCCACTGAATTGGTTGACTCTTCATTTCATGAACAATTTCTCTGTGACGTTTAATGCTGTTTGATAACATTTTACCCACAGTAGATCTTCTTTCAAAATTGGAGTCAGTCCTCTCAAACCCTGCCACTGCTTTAGCAACTAAGTTTATACAGTATTCTAAATTCTTTGTTGTCATTTCTACATTCTTCACAGCATCTTCATTAGGAATAAGTAGATCTCATCTTAAGAAACCACTTTCTTATGAGATTACAGCAATTTAGTCTCATTTTCAGTCTCCACTTCTAATTCTAGTTCTCTTGCTATTCCCACTGGTTGGGACTACACTTTGAAAATTAGTACTTTAGCCTAATCCTTGAAATATCAGTCTTATTTGATAAACTTTTTAGCAGAAATTGTATGGTAGACGATCACAATTGATGTTCCCAAAGAGCAGATGGCCTGGTCTTCTGTGTTTTAAAGCTTTTTTGAGGTATAATTTACACAAAATTAACTCACTTTAAGTGTATAGTGTGATTAATGTCAGTAAATTTGTGTATTTGTACACCAGTGCCATAATTTAGTTGTTTTGTTTCTGTTTTTAAATTTATTTAACTGTGCTGGGTCTTAGTTGCAGCATGTGGGATCTAGTTCCCTGACCAGGTATCAAACCCAGGCCCCGTGCATTAGGAATATGGAGTCTTAGCCACTGGGTCACCAGGGAAGTCCCCCATAATTATTTTTAAATTGCATCATGCTAAAAGTTCCCTCACAATCATTTGCAGTCAATGTCAGCACTCAATTTCAGTCTGATGTAACCAGTGATCTGCTTTCTGTCTTTATGTTTATGCACTTCCTAGAAATTTCATATAAATGGGATGTATATGTAGTCAATGTGTTTGGCTTCTTTCAATTAATATAATAATTTTGACATTAATCCATGTTGTTGCTTATGTTGGTGCTTCTCTCCTTCTTGTAAGGTGTAGTGTTCTATAGTATGGACATACTTCATTTTGTTTATCCACTTGGAAATAGGTGTATATTTGTTTTGTTTTTCCACTTTTGGCTATTATGGAAAATGCTATTTTGAACATTCACATATAAGAGATGGCCCATGATTTTAACTAAAAAGAAGTTATAATATCTAAATGATATTTATATGTCATCTTTGTATTTTATAAAAAATACTTTTAATGTATTCTTATTTCCTAACTACTTATATTTCTAGTAATATAATTTTTGTACTGAATATATTTTATGTACTTGCAATTTTCTTAACTATTTTTGGTAATTTTTTTTGTGAAAATATTATAAATTGGTAAATGATACACTACACAAATTTTGTAAAATGTTTCTTTTGAGATAACAAAAAGTACTTTATAGATCTTAATCTTCATAAAACTGGTATATCTGCTCTTGGTGATGGGTCAAATTCAGACCTAATTAAACCTGGAATAAAATAAATGTAAGACTGAAATAAAACTTTAACTTTTTAATATGAAAATGTTCAGATAAAGATAAAAGCAGAGAAAACTGTTAATGAACTCCCATGTACTTATCTTGGGCTTCCCCTTGTGGCTCAGCTGTGAAAAATCATCCTGCAATGCAGGAGACACAGGATACTCAGGTTCAATCCCCTGGATCGGGAAGATCCCCTGGAGAAGGAAATGGCAACCTACTTCAGTATTCTTGCCTGGAGGATCCCATGGACAGAGGAGCATGGAGGGCTATAGTCCATGATATATGGACTCTCTCTTTGAGAGAGTTGGACAGGACTGAAGCACCTGAGCATGTTTACTGATGTTATCACTGAGTTTAGATGTTATCAGCCTGATCTATTCATCATAAAGTTTCCCTTAATTTTTTTTTCCCCCAAGGCTTTTGTTGCTAGAGCAGTTTTAGGCTCATGGCAAAATTTAGAGGAGAGTACAGAGATTTCACATTTACACCCTGACCCTAGCTTACTAGCTATTACCCATCTGGTGAAAGAGGTTGCCTCCTCAGAGCAACAGCCCACATCAGAGTGGTACGTTTGTTAACTATTGATGAGCCTACGTTCACACATCATAATCAGCAAAAGTCCATAGTTACATTAGCATTTACATTTTTTTTTTTTAGTTTCTGTTTTTCTTATTCTTTTAAAAGTTTTTAATTTATTTTTGGCTGTTCTGGCCCTTTGTTGCTGTGTGTGAGCTTTCTGTATTTGCAGTGAGTGGGGCCTACTCTAGTTGTGTGAGGGCTTCTCATTACAGTGGCTTCTCTTGTTGCTGAGCATGGGCCCCAGGCATGTGGGCTTCAGTAGTTGCCGCGTGTGGGCTCAGTAGTTGTAGCTCCTGGGCTTAGTTGCTCTGTGACATGTGGAATCTTCCCAGACCAGATATCAAACCCGTGTACCCTGCATTGGTATGAGGATTCCCTGGACCACCAGGGAAGTCCCAGCATTTACTCTTGGTGTTGTATATCCTGTTGATTTGGATAAATGTATAATGAGATGTAGTCATCATTATAGTGTCATATATAGCATTTATTTATCCACTTACCTACTAAACGACATGTGGTTGCTTCCAAGTTTGGGCAGTTATAAATAATACTGCTTTAAATATCCATGTGCAGATTTTTGTGTGGACGAAAGTTTTCAGCTCCTTTGGGTAAGTACCAAGGAGGGTGACTGCTTGATGGTATGTAAGAGTATGTTTAGTTTTGTATGAAACTTCCAAACTGTCTTCCAAAGTGGCTGTACCATTTTTCATTTCTACAATACCACCGTGAATGAGAGTTCCTGTTACTTCATATTCTCATCCGCATTTGTTAGTGTTGTCAGTGTTCTGGGTTTTGGCCAGTCTAATAGATGTGTTGCACAATCTCATTGTTGTCTTACTTTGCAGTTCCCTGATGATATCTGATGTGGAGTATCTCCGTGTGCTTTTTGCCATCTATATATCTTCTTTGGTAAGGCGTCTGTTAGGTCTCTGGCCCATTTTCTAATCAGGTTTTTGTTGTTATTGTTGTTGAATTTTGACAATCCTTTGTGTATCTTGGATAATAGTCCTTTATCATATGTGTGTTTTACAAATACTGTTTGACATTCTGTGGCTTGTCTTTTTATTCTCTTCAAAGTGTTCTCAAAGCCGAAGTTTTTCCTTTTACAGAAGTTAGTATAACAATTATTTCTTTCATGGGTCATTAAATCTCTCCTCAGCATTTTACCAAATGATTTTAGCAGGTATTGATGAATATTTTCCTGATCCTCTATTTCACTAAAGTTGCAAAATAGTCATCTTCTAATTTTGTTATTCCTTTTATGTTTCTTAACCTAGAATTCTGTAAGGAAGAATTTTTTCTTTTAATTAACTCTTTATTTATTCTGGAATTCAATTTACAAAAAAGGTTAAATTCTTTTTTCTTTTCTTGTATTCTATTGATCATTTTCAGAATAATGAGTTGGTGCCATAGCAGCCTAGAAATTTGATTAAGTTTTAAAGTAACCATTATGAACTCATGGGGTCTGTTTATTTGATGTTCTTAGGCCAATTCGGTCATTGTTTTGACTGGCAGTGTCTCCTAAAGTTTGCTGCTAGTCTTCATGAACCATGCTAATATTTTCATTTTTAACTTCATTGCTTTCTGGCTCAAGATTTTCTAGGCTTTTATAATACTTTGTGCTTCAGACTTTTTTTTTTTAAAGGAGACTGATCAGTGGGAAGTGGAATTTAGAAGCCATAATCTAGATGCTAGGACACTTAGGATTTCTGGGTTGTTACTGCTCCTAGATCTTTGAATATTTCTTTTACAAGGGCACTGGATTTACCATATTTTTCAGTGTATGCTCCTACTTTTAACCCCTGAGATTGTGTATCATCTTACCATACAGAAAAATACCATTAACACAATTCAGTTAAGTTTTTCAGTCATTGGATGGGGATATACTTTTTCCTAGGTACAATTGTAGATCCTGGTGTACATATATAGATTGTGGCCCTTGCTTTCAGAGAAACACTGAGATTTACTGCTAGCATTTAATGGAAGATATATAAGAAAATAAATTTCAATTTAATGAATCTAAAAATAAATGGATAAAAATGCAGAGGTGGCACAAAAAATAATTGATTAATGGTTAATTCTGTTGGCAGAAGATGTTTGAACAATGCTACACATTCCCAGAGAAAGTACTCAGGATTTGTGCTGGATTTTAAAGGAATGATGTGAGTCTAATTGGGTGTAAAAAGATGAGGGAAAGGGACTTTTAGATACAGGAAAAAGCATATGAAAAGATATGACACAAGAAAACAAGAACAACAGAAAATAGGAATAACAAGTAGGTTGCTATTTGGGGCGTCAAGACTGAAATGGAGAATGACAATAGAAGCAAAACTGAAGCACAATCAGAAGAGGATTATATGCCATGCTAAAGAGCCAATGCCTCTCCTAGAGGCAATGGGGAAAACCTGAAAATTTTTAAGTAGAAATGTGAAATGACCTAATTTGCTCCTCAGAATAATTATCCCGGCAACAGTAAAGATAATGGACTAGGAAGGAAAATACCAAGATAGTGAGACTAGGTAACAGAGTGGGTTAGTTCCCTTTTGAGTTTACAAACTTGTGTCTAAATAGTACTTGGAATGTATCAGGTACTCAGTAATATTTGTTGAGTGAACAAAAGTTTATTGTATGAATCAAAAGAAGTTGGTAAGTCTGAAGAAAAACCATGTAGAAATAGAGCCTGCAGTTTTGACACTTTAACTTGATTTGTTTGCTTGCTTACTTAGTGTTTTACCTTAAGATTTTCACAAACTAGTTAATAAAAGCAACCCAACAGAAAAATAATCAAAAGGATATGAATGGCAAGCTCACACAAGGGAAATCTGAGTACTAACTGTATAAAAATATGCTCAACTTCACTAGTAGCCAAAGAAATGTGAATACCTTTTAAATCCCATGAGATGGAAAAGTATTTAAAAGTCTAAGCAAAACCTAGCCTTGACCAAGATAACTGCTAGTCAAAAGTATGAATTGGTGAAACCACTATAGAAAGCAGGTTGGCAAACAATATTTAGTAAACCAGACGATGCACATTGCACTTGACTCAGTATTTCCATTTCAGATATAAACCCTAGAGAAATACTCATACCTGTACAGAGACATTTTCAGCAATGTTTACTGCAGCACTATTGATTATACCAAAAATGTAAAAACACTGTCTTCAGGAGAATGAATAAATTATAATATTTGTATACAACATGATATTCTGCAGTGTAAATGAATAAACCAAAGCTATATTAATAGAACTTGAATAATGGTCACAAACAAAATATTGACTGAAAAAGCCTGCAAAATGATATTATACTGTGATGCCATTTATATCAAGTTAATTATGCAAAATAATATTATTACATATATAAATAAAAATATAAAATTTAAGAGCCTGGTTATCTCTGAGGAGGAAAAGCAAAATGGGATTAGGAAAGGTTATTAGGCATATTTTTCTTTAGAAAAAAAGTTTGAAATGAAGCAAAATTAAAATTTAGTTATCTAGATGATGTGTAGACAAGTGTTTTTTTGTTTTTAAATTCTTTCTTGTATATTTGAAATATTTCTAATGAAAAAAGTACTCTGAGAATAGAGAATTTCAGAATTATCCTTGTTCTCAGTAATAAAATAATTTTTCTAGCACTGAAATACTTTTAACAGCTTTTTTTTTTTTTTTGGCAGATTTGACTGATGAATTAGGTCAGAAGCTGTTTGATGTTTCAGAAGTATCTTCAGCAACAATGGCCCGTTCATTGCCCACAGCAGTTCCAGAATCTCCCAGAATTTACCCTGCAAGGACACCCAAGACACCACTAACACCTCGATTACAAGATCCAAATAAAACACCAAGATTTTATCCTGTTAAAGAACCCAAAGCCATTGATGTAAAGGTACACAGAACACCAAAAATATAAAGCCTACATTTTGTATACTTCACCATTACAAAATGAGACTTTTTTAGTTTCTATCACAATAAAAAATTGCATTTTAAGTTACAGGAATTTGTTTAAAAAAAAAAGATATTTTACCATAGTGATGTCTTCTCAGGTTAAGGAATAACTTCTTTACAATCAGATCAGTTCAGTCGCTCAGTCATGTCTGACTCTTTGCGACCCCATGAATCGCAGCACGCCAGGCCTCCCTGTCCATCACCAACTCCCAGAGTTCACTCAGACTCATGTCCATCGAGTCAGTGATGCCATCCAGCCATCTCATCCTCTGTCGTCCCCTTCTCCTCCTGCCCCCAATCCCTCCCAGCATCAGAGTCTTTTCCAGTGAGTCAGCTCTTCGCATGAGGTGGCCAAAGGACTGGAGTTTCAGCTTCAGCATCATTCCTTCCAAAGAAACCCCAGGGCTGATCTCCTTCAGAATGGACTGGTTGGATCTCCTTGCAGTCCAAGGGACTCTCAAGAGTCTTCTCCAACACCACAGTTCAAAAGCATCAATTCTTCAGCACTCAGCCTTCTTCACAGTCCAACTCTCACATCCATACATGACCACAGGAAAAACCATAGCCTCGACTAGACGGACCTTTGTTGGCAAAGTAATGTCTCTGCTTTTGAATATGCTATCTAGGTTGGTCATAACTTTCCTTCCAAGGAGTAAGCGTCTTTTAATTTCATGGATAGTGTTAATTAAAGATGATCAGAAGGTGTAATAAAGAATCATTTTAAGCTGTGTTTTCTTTAATCCTTGTGTTGAAACCTTAGCCTTGCTAAGTTTTGTAACTTGTGTGTGAGATGTTTGAGTTTTGTGACTTCATATGATTTCATAATGTGTCATCCACAGTATGAAAATGTTTGAGTTGGTTTATAGTCAGAGGGTTTTAATTTACTTGTGAGGTTCACACTACTGAAAGTAATTGCAATGTTTGACTTCTTTTTCCTTAGAGTCCAAGAAAGAGAAAAACAAGACATAGTACAAATCCCCCTCTAGAGTGTCATGTTGGTTGGGTAATGGACTCCAGAGATCACGGGCCAAGAACATCCTCTGTCAGGTACTGTATCTGTCAAACATTGCTTTGTTCTTGATTTTAAGTTCACTGGAAACAGTTACTAATTAGATATTTGGGAACATTTAAAAATTGATACATTAGCAAATTATAGAACAATGAAAATAGTAAAAAGAAGCCAAAGAAGAGGAAATAAGTTTTACAATAAGTATGTTAAGGAATAATTCAGTAGGATAGGTTTTTTTCCCCCTTTTGAAGTAATTTCCACAAATGTGTACTCTTAGATTAATAATATTTAGGTCTATTAAAGTTATTATCTTTGGAAAGATTCCAGATATTTTATGGCATAGTAGGTTCTTAGTGAGTTAATGTGCTAAACAATCTGCTCAAACTATGTAAAGGATATGGAAATAAAACACATTAATATTTTAGAGTTTTTCCTTTGGGGAAAAATAGATTAGCTGATTATTTTTCTTTTAGCTTTAATTTTACAAAAGATTATTATTTATCTCAAAAGAGATGACAGAGCTAACTTTTACTACGCCTGTTAAGTACATTATAAAAATATGGTTATGCTATGTCCTGTACAGAGGTGAGTTACTATTGCTTTGTGTTTCTTGAAAACCTGTCTTGCGTTTGAATAGATATTTTCAGAATAATTATACTTTCTAATTGGAAAATGAATTTTAGGAAAACAAGTCTCTTTTGACTGATTACTATAACGGAAGAATTAGTTTTATTCAAAGGAAAACTAGAGTTTATCATGATCTGAAAATCTCCAAGTATTTTTTTCCAGGGATATTCATGTGGTACTTTGCATTTTGTTCTCATTAGATATATTTTCCTTAAAAGATAAAATGTCTATATGCTCTTCTTGCACATCTGTTGTCTGCTGCTGGTGCTGCTGCTGCTAAGTCGCTTCAGTCGTGTCTGACTCTGTGCGACCCCATAGACGGCAGCCCACCAGGCTCCCCCTTCCCTGGGATTCTCCAGGCAAGAACACTGGAGTGGGTTGCCATTTCCTTCTCTAATGCATGAAAGTGAAAAGTGAAAGTGAAGTCACTCAGTCGTGTCCGACCCTCAGCGACCCCATGGACTGCAGCCTACCAGGCTCCTCCGTCCATGCGATTTTCCAGGCAAGAGTACTGGAGTCTGCTTACAGTTATTTTGTATTCTAAGTCATTTTCAGAGTTTGTTTCTTTAATTATTATTTTTTTTTGGAGGAGTATGTTTAGAGATCAGTAGATAATGATGAAAAATGTTGCACTGATACATAGCAGAGAAGACGATATATATAGTCCCTGCCTTTACAGACCTTAATTCAAAGATGGCAGACAAGTATGTAATTACTATAATGAGAGGTGAATTTTTTTAATTGACTTACCTTGTAGAGTTTTAGTTACAAGCAAAATTGAGTGGAAGGTACAGAGTTCCCTTATACCTTTTGCATCCCCTGCCTCCCTCACCACAACCTTCCCCACTATAAACATTCATATCTTTTTAAAAAATTTATGTATTTTTAATTGAAGGATTATTTAATTGCTTTAACATATCTTTGGACCATCTACATTAATGTTAAGAATTGATTGGATTTAAATCTGTCATCTTATATTCTATTTGTCTCATCTATTCTTTGTTCTTTTTTCCTACTTTCTTTTGGATCAGCTTAGTTTTTGTAATGATTCTGTTTTATCTCTACTATTGGCTTGTATCTCGGTTTATAGTGTACATTGTAACATACCCTTTTAATGATGTATCCTTTTAAATGATACATCATTACATGTATAGGATAAGAACCTTACTAAAGTTCCATCTCCTCCCATCCTTTGTTATTATTATTTTTTAGACAATTAGGTTTTAAAGCAATTAACAGGAAAAAGGAAGTTTTAAAAATATTCTCATTTTTACCATTTACAATGCTCTTCATTTCTTAAATATTTCTTGTGCAGATATTTTGGCAATGAATTCTGTTAGCTTTCATTTAACAAGAAATGTTTAATAAAAAATTAAATTGAATTTAAAAGTAAAGCTGAAAGAAATTGAATGTTTAATTCATTTAAAATAACTGATAAATATTCTATATTAACATAAATAAACATTTTTATGAAATATAGTTCTCAAAAAATTCCTGAATAGAGTAGTATTTGTTTTAAAGTTTTACATATTTTTTAATGTTTTGTTTTATATGAGATAACTGGATACTCATATGTTTCTATATTGTCTTGTCATTTGTGGGGGTTTTTTGTTGTTGAAATAGAATAATAAAATCTGGGGAAGGGAGACATGTTTTAATAGCCTTTTCAGATAATTGAAATTTATTCTTCTTTGATATTATCCAAAGTAGGTATTCTTCTTTGATGTTATCCAAAGTTGAACAAGTGGTAGTTTTTTAGAAGTTAGTTGCAATGTGGAGTCTGAAACCATATGTCAATGACTTTCTTATACTCAGTGAAGTTTTCATACTCTGTTACATTAAAAGCCACTGGACTTCTTCCACTTTGAATGGCTCTTTTGTCATGCATGCTTTTGTAACATCATGAATCATTGGTCACCTGGTAAACTTGATTAACTTAGTTATGCAGACTTCTAAATGATGAAATATCTCAAAATACAATTTCAAAATAATCACATTTTAAAAAGTAACCCCTGAGAAGGAGAAGGAGGAAAAGAGGAGGGGAAAGAGGAAGAAAGAGAAAAAAGAGAAGAAAGAGAGAAGGGAACACCATGAATGTCCAACAATAGGGCACCAGTTACACATATTGCTTTCCACAGATACAAAAAGAACTCTGCAACCATTAAAAAGTTATTTCTGGCTAGCTTACAGTGTTTTCTTAAGAGGACCCCTAGAGAAAATACAACCAACACAGAATGAATGAGTATATCACACGTGCCTGACACACAGCGTTAAATATGTGATGGAGAGAGGAAGGCCAGCTGGTGGGCAGGCACTGAGGAGTACACACAGTTCTGGATGTTTATTGAAATAAGGCCTCAAAACTGCAAGTGCAGAAGGAAGATTTTCAAATCTCATGATAGAGACCCCGTGAGGGCCGTAGCATCTATCAAAGGGGATGTTGAAACCCCCACCAGGTGGAAGAAGTTAACTGTGCTGCCTATAAGCGTAGATACCCCATACCCATTGGAACCAAAATTAACTCCTGATACCTCACCACCAACCAGTCAGCAGAATGAGAACTAGCTGATCATGTACCCCACAATCCCCCACCCTCACCTTTTTTTCGTTGTTATTGTTGAAGTATAGTCAGTTTACAGTATTGTGGCAATCTCTGCTGTTTGGCAAAGTGACTCAGTTGCACATATATATGTGCTGCTGTGCTGTGCACAGTTGTCGTGTGCTACTCTTTGCGACCCTGTGGTCTGTAGCCTGTCAGGCTCCTCTGTCCCTGGAATTTCCCAGGCAAGAACACTGGAGTGGATTACCATTTCCTCCTCGAGGGGATCTTCCTGACCCAGGGATCGCGTCTCCTGCATTATCAGGGAGATTCTTTACCATTGAGTCACCTGGGAAGCCTGTTATACATTCTTTTTTTTTTTTTTTTCATATTTTCCCTTATGGTTTATCCCAAGCAGTTGGATATAGTTCCCTGTGCTATACAGTAGGACCTTGTTGTTTATCCATTTTAAGTGTAATAGTGTGCATATACCAACCCCAAACTCCCAGACCATCCCTCTTGCTCCCTCCTTCTACCTTGGTAACCACGTATCTGATCTTGGTCTGCCTCACCCTGTCTTTGAAAACCTTTCCCTGAAAGCCATAGGGGAGTTCAGGTCTTTGAAGCATTAACTTCCTGCATGCCTTGCTTGGTGCCTTAAACACACTAAGGAGAGTAATGTCAGGCAGATAACAGAGTGGGAAGGAATAGGTAGGTATCTGTCTAACCACTTAAACAACAATTATATTTTCAGAAATTGTCTGTATTGACAGTTTTGGAACTTTACAGTCTTTTTAAACACTTAAAGCTTCCAGAGGAAAGCATGTTGGGTAACTTGTCAATATTGGTTGATGTCAGCCTTTTGTGTAGTAGCAGCTGTCTATCTTCCACCACCCCCAGCCCTGTGACCGGCATTTGGGAAGATGGCAACCCCCACTCTGGTATGGCTTGCTGGATCCAAAATAGGCAATGAAGACCTTGTCCTTCAAATATTGGAGTTTGTATTTTGACTGCTAACTGCCTCTGATCAACAAAGTACAGACAGAGTCTGGTGGCCATTGTTTCATCCATGAATGTCTTTTTTTGTTTTTGTTTTGACATTCAAAAGCAACCACTAAAGAGGGAAATTTAGAAAACTATCACCCATGCCCAAGAAAAGATGTAGGCTCAGAAAAAGATCTAAGAGACTTTAAGCTTTCACCTCAGACTTACCTCAGCACAGAATTACCCTACAAAAATTGAGAAAAAAAACAAAACAGCAAATGCTGGGCAAGAGGGAGAATTTGATTTCCAGAGTTACCACAGTATAAGATTCAAATTTTCATTGTTAACAAAATTATGTCCATTTGAAGGAATAAAATTAATTGATGAAAAATGTACCTAATGAAGCTCCCATTCCCATTTTTCTTAATCAGAGTCTTTAAAACTAAAGAGTTAAATAAAGGAAGATATAGACAAAGATAGCAAAGCAGTGTATGAAGAAAACAAGATTATCGAGAGAGAGAAATTATATAAAGGAACCAGAAAGGAATTCTGCAGCTGAAAATACAGTAACTAAAAAGAAAAATATACCAGGGGGTTCAAAAGTAGCTTTCATCAAACAGAAAGAAAAGAATAAGCAGACTTAAAGATAGAACAGTTTAAATTATCAAATCTGAGGAACAAAAAGAACGAAGAAAAGTCAAGCAGTATCTAAGGGATCTGTCAGATACATGAACTAGACCAGTACACACACTGTGGGAATCTCAGAAGGAAAAGAGAAAGGGGGCAAGAAGAATATTTGAAAGAATAGTGGCTCCCAACTTGATGGAATACATGAATCTACAGATCTGATAAGCTTAATGAACTTGAAGTAGGATAAACCAGAAGAGACTAACTTCAAGACACTTTATAATCACACTATTGAGAACCAAAGACAAAGAGAAAATCCTGAAAGCAGCACAAGAGAAGATACTCATCATATACAAGGGATCCTTAGTAAACGTATCAGCCAATTTCTCAGCAGAATCCTTGTAGGCCAAAAGCCAGTAAACTGATATATTCAAAGTGCAGGGGGGAAAAACCTGTCAACTAAGAATTCCTTATCTGGCAAAATTGCGCTTCAAATTTGAGAGACAGAGATAAAGTCTGAAGGGGAAAAAAAAGAAACAAAAGGTACATTGATTTAGAAAAAAGGAATAAAACTGTCTTTGCTCACAGATGACATTATTATTTATATAGAAAGTCATAAATAATCAGGTTACGTGGTTAATATACAAATGTGAATCACTTCCCTATGTACCGGCAATGAACTGGTAGAATTTGAAATTAAGGGCAAAATACTATTTGCATTATCACCCTGCCCAAAATATGTACAAGATCTATATGAAGAAAAGTATAAAACTGATGAGAGGAATTAAAAAAAAAACTAAATAAATGGAGTTATATTCCATGTTCATGGATAGAAAGAGTACTGTTAAGATGTCAGTTCTTCCCAACTAGATCTACATATTCAAAACAATTCCAATAAAAAAAAATCCCAGGAAGTTATTTTGTGGATTTTAAAAAACTGATTCTTAAAGTTTTTGTGGAGAAGCAAAAGACCCAGAACAGCCAACATGATATTTAAAAAGAACAAAGTTAGAAAATTGATATTACCTGGCTTCAAGACTTACTGTAAAACTACAGTGATCAAAACAGTGTGATATTGGTGAAAAATTAGATAAATATATGAATAGAACAAACTAGAGAGCCCAGAAATAGATCCACATAAATAAAGTCAAATGGTCTTTGACAAAGGAGCAAAGGCAATACAGTGGACCAAAGATAATCTTTTTAATTAATGGTGCTTAGCACAATTGGACATTAATATGTAAAAAAGTCTAAACATTGATCTTATATGCTTCTCAAAAACTAACTCAAAGTGGATCAGAGACCTCACATAACTATAGAACTCCTTGAAGATAACAGGAGAAAATCTACGATCCTGGGTTGGTTGTTGACTTTTTAGATATGATGCCAAAAGTGAAGTTTGTGAAGGAAGAAATCAAGAAGCTGGACTTAATAAAAGTGGAAAACTTTCGCTCTATGAGTGACACTGCCAAGAGATTGAAAAGACATGCCACAGAGTGGCAGAAAATATTTATAAACTACACATCTGAGAAAGGACTATTGTCCGTGATATACAATAAAACTCATCAATAAAGCTCTTAAAGAACTCTTAAAACTCAACAGTAAAACAAAACAAAAAAAAAATTAAAAAGCACCTGTTAGAAAATTGGCCAAAGACCTAACAGACACCTCACCAAATAAGATATACAAATGGCAAATAAGCACATGAAGATACTCCATCCACATCATATATTATCAGGGAATTGGAAAAGTGAGACAGCAATGAGATTGTACAACACACCTGTTAGAATGGCCAAATCCAGAGCACTGACAACACTAATAAATGTTGGTGAGAATATGGATTAACAGGAACTCTCATTCACTGGCAATATTTTGGAATCTAAAATGGTACAGCCATTTGGAAGATAGTTTGGAAGTTTCTTACAAAACTAAACATACTCTTACATACCATCTAGCAGTCACCCTCCATGGTACTTACCCAAAGGAGCTGAAAACTTATGTCTACATGAAAATCTGTGCATGGATATTTAAAGCAACTTTATTTATAATTGCCCAAATTTGGAAGCAGCCAGGATGTCCTTCGGTAAACTGTGATATATCCAGACAATGAAATAATATTTGGTAGTAAAAAAGAAATGAGCTATGAAACCATGAAAAGACATGGAAGAACCTTAAATGCATATTACTAAGTGAAAAGGCTACACACTGTAAAATTCCAACTATTTGACATTCTGGAAAAGGAAAACTATGGATAGAAAGACTGTTTTTTTTCTAGGGGTTGAGGGGAAGGAGAGATGAATAGTTGGAACTCGGGATTTTTAGGCTGTGTATGACACTGTAATGATAGCTACTTCTTGTTATAAAGTATAGAATGCACAGCACCAAGAATAAAGGCTAATATAACTGTGAACTTGGGGTGATTATAATGTCAGTGTGGATTGGTCAGTTGTAACAAATGTTACTACTCTGGTGGTAGATGTGCTGGATGTTGATAGTGGAGGAAGCCATGGTCTGGGGAGCAGGGAGTATAGATGGTATAAGGGAAGTCTCTATACCTTCCATTCAGTTTGCCATAATGCTAATGTTTCCTTAAAAGATAAAGTATTCATTAAAAAAAAAAAAAAAAAAGCTGAAGGAGTTTGTTACCACTAGATTTGCCCAGTAAGAAATGCTAAAGGTAGTCCTCAGTTTGACATGGACACTTGACAGTAACGTGAACACATATGAAGAAAGAAGCAATTTTGGTAAGAGTTTTACTGTAATTTAACTTATAACTCCACTTTTTACTTTCTATGTCATTTTAAAAGACAAATAACTTTTAAAAAATTACTGCTTTGTTATATACTATATAAAGATTTAATCAGTAACAGACAGTAGGGAACAGATATGTATAAGAGTAGAGTTTTTGTTAATTATAATCCTCATGACTACCACAAAGAAAATATCTATAGATCATATATAAGAGGAAATGAGAAGAGAGTCAAAATATTTTATTCAGAAGGAAAAGAAGCAACACAAAAGTTAGTAAGAGGAAGTGAAGGACAGCAAATCTATAAGGCATATAGAAAACTAATAACAAAATGGCAGGTCCCTCCTTACCAGCAGTTACTTTAAATATGAATAGCCTTCATTTTCCAATTAGAAGACAGAGATTGGTAGAATGGTAAAAAACATGATCCAACTATATACATCTACAGAGACTCATATTAAATTCAAAGACACAAATAGATTGAAAGTGAAAGGATGGTAAAAGATGTACATTTGAGAGAGCTCGGATAGCTGTTTTAATATCAGACAAACTATAAGAAAAATACAAGAGATAAGGACATTATTTATTAATAGAAGGTTCAATATAGAAGACATAGCATTTATGTAACTAATAACAGCCCCTCAGGAGATATATGAAACAAAAACTGACAGAAATAAGAGGAGAAATAAACATTCTGTAAGCATAATTGGAGATTTCAATACCCTGCTTTCAATAATGCATAGATCAACCAACCCAATATAAAATGATAAACAAAATAGAGTACACGAACAACATTATAAGGCAATTAGACCTAACACATTTAAAAAATTTTCACCTAACAATAGCATGTGAATAGTGTGAAAGTCTCTCAGCCATGTCCGACTCTTTGCGACCCCATGGACTATACAGTCCATGGAACTCTCCAGGCCAGAATACTGGAGTGGGTAGCCTTTCTCTTCTCCAGGGGATCTTCCCAACCCAGGGATCGAACCCAAGCCTCTTGCATTGCAGGTGAATTCTTTACCAGCTAAGCCACAAGGGAAGCCCAAGTATACTGGAGTGGGTAGCCTATCCCTTCTCCAGCAGATCTTCCCGATCCAGGAATGGAACCAGGGTCTCCTGCATTGCAGGCGGATTCTTTACCAACTGATCTATCAGGGAAGGCCGTATCACCTAACAATGGAAGAATACAAGTTCTTAAGATCACGTGGGGCATTCACAATAGACTATATGTTTGACCAGAACAGAATTTCTAATAAATTTTAAAAGAGGTATCACACAAAGTATCTTCTCTGACAACAATGGGATGTTAGAAATCCCTAACAGAAGGAAAATGAAAATTCACAAATATGTAGAAATTAAATAGCATATTCTTAAGTACCCCGTGGCAACCCACTCCAGTACTCGTGCCTGGAAAATCCCATGGATAGAGGAGCCTGCAGTCCATGGGGTCGCTAAGAGTCAGACAAACTGAGCAACTTCACTTTCACTTTTCACTTTCCTGCATTGGAGAAGGAAATGGCAACCCACTCCAGTGTTCTTGCCTGGAGAATCCCAGGGACGGGGGAGCCTGATGGGCTGCTGTCTATGGGGTCGCACAGAGTCGGACACGACTGAAGCGACTTAGCAGCAGCAAGTACCCCATGGGTCAAAGAAGAAATTACAGTGGAAATTAGAAAATACATTTGACCCTCCATATCTTGGATTTCTCATCCATGAAGGAAAAAAAAGAAGATGCAAGAAACTCAAATCAGAAATGAAAATGGAGGCATTATTACTGACATTACAGAGATAGAAGGGATTCTAAGAGAATACTATGAACAAATTGTTATATATCAAATTACATAACCTAGAATAAATTCTTGAAACACATAAATTACCTAAACTAATTTAATAAAAAATAAAAAATTCAACCCACCTATAAGAAATAAAGAGATTGAATCAGTAATCAAAAACCTCTAACAAAATTCTGAATCAAATGGTTTCACTAGTGAATTCTACCAAATATTTGAAGAAGAGTTAGCACTAACTCTCCTCAGACTCTTTCAAAGAACTGAAGAGAAGGGAATAGTTATTCTATTGAGGCCTGCATTACCCTAATACCAAAACCAGATAAAGGCATCACAAGAAAATAAAATTACATACCAGTATCCCTTATAAATAAATGCATATGTCCTCAAAAAATATTAGCAAATTAAATCTAACAGTGTATTAAGAGGATTATTCACCATGACAAATAGGATTTATCCCAGTAGTATGTGATTCAATATAATGTAAGGAAACCAATATAATGCATCATATTAATAGAACCAAGGGGAAAAACTATGTAATCATTTCAACTGAAATGGAAAAGTTATTTGATACAATCCACTGTCCTTTCATGATTAAAAAGTCTTAGAATGCTAAAATTAGAGGGAAAATTCCCCAACATGATAAAAGATATTTATGAGAAACCCATGGTGGGCCTTATACTCTGGTGAAAGGCTAAAAGCTGTCATCCTAAGATCAGGAATAAGACAGGGATACATGCTTTTATCATTGGTATTCACTGTTATGCTGGAATTCCTGTGTACAAAATAGACATAAATCAGTTGTCTTTCTATATGCAGCACTGAACAATTTGAAAAAGAAATTCAGAAAGCAATTCTATTTACATTAGCATCTTAAAAAGATAAATACTTAGGAATAAATCTAACCAAGGAAGCAAAAGACACACACTGAAAACTAAAAAATTTTAGTAGACCTAAATAAATGGAAAGACAGCCCATTTTCATGGATAGGAAGACTTAACATTGTTAAGACATTATTACAGTTCTAAGTGATCTATATATATTTGACACAGTCCCTGCAAAAATGGAAAAAGCTTATCCTCAATTTTTTATAAAATTGCAGGGAACCCTGAAAAGCCAAAATGACCTTTTAAAAAAATAAAATCGAAGGACCAACACTTGCCAACTTTGAAAGTTACTATAAGGATACAGTAATTAAAACAGTTTGGTCTTGGCTTAAGGACAGACATGTAGACTAATGGAACAGAAAAGAGTCTAGAAATAAACACTGTCGTATATGGTCAGTTTATTTTCTACAGTGGTGCTGTTCAATGAAAGAGAGGATCATCTTTTTAACAAATGGTGCTGGGAAACTGGATATCCAGTGTGTAAAAGGATGAGATCCATACTTTATACCAGATACAAAAAAATTAACTGAAATGGATTGAAGACATAAACCTAAGAGCTAAAACTATAAAACTCTTAGAAGAAAACATAGGGGAACATCTTTATGATGCTAGATTTGACAGTAGTTTCTTGAGCATGACACCAAAGCACAGGCAATAAAAGAGAAAAACAAATAAATTTTACTTCGTCACAATTATGCACTTTTGTATAAAAAAAGAATACTATCAACATGGAAAGACAACCTACTGAATGTGCTATGCTTAGTCACTCCATCGTGTCCAACTCTTTGTAACCTCATGGACCGTATGTAGCCTGCCAAGCTCCTCTGTCCAAGGGGATTCTCCAGGCAAGAATACTGGAGTGGGTTGCCATGCCCTCCTCCAGGGGATCTTCCCCACCCAGGTATCGAACCCAGGTCTCTGCATTACAGACAGATTCTTTACCATCTGAGCCACCAGGGAAACCCACCTAGTGAATAGGAGAAAACATTTGCAAATTATATATCTGAAAAGGGGGTTAATAGTCTGAGAAAATCTTCAACAACTTCAACACACACACACAAGTTGCTCAGTCATGTCTGACTCTTTGCGACCCCATGGATTATAGCCCACCAGGCTCCTTGGTCCTCCTGAGAAACCAACAGTTCTCGCACTATGATCTTGGACTTCAGGCCTCTAGGACTGTGAGAATAGAAATTTCTATTGTTTAAGCCACCCAGTCTGTGGTATCTTGTTATGGCAGTTGAGCTAATACAGATGTGTATAATCAAAAAAATTGAAAGTAAATGTTTGTGTGGATGTGGAGAAATGGAAAACAGTTTGGCATTTTCTCAAAATGGTAAAACAGAATTACCATATGACCTAGGTATTTTACTCCCAAATCTATATCTAAAAGATATGAAAAGTGTCAGTTGAACAGATATTTTTATGCCCATGTTTATAGAAGCAGTATTCATAATAGCCAGAGGGTAAAAACAATACCTAGTCCATCAACATATGACTAGATAACACAATAGGTATATACATACAATGGAATGTGGTTCAACCATAAAGAATAATGAAATTTTGATTTAAGCCTCGACTTGAATGGTCCTTGAGAACAAACATGCTTAGTGATACAAGGCAGACTCAGAAGGATGAATTTAGTATGCTTCCACTTATATGAGGTACCTAGAATAGTCAAATTTCAAAGACAAAGTAGAATAGAATTTATTGGGGGCTACAGGGAGAGGGAAAGTATTATTCATTATTTAATGAATAGAGTTTTTGTTGGGGATTATAAAGAAGTTTTTGTTGGAGATAGTAGTGATATAACGTGAATATTTAATACTGATGAGCCACTACACTTAAGAATGATTAAAATTACAAATATCATATATATTTTACAACACACACAAAGTCTTAAAAAAAAAAAGCCACTGATTTCATTAGGTAAGTGTTTAGATATGAGTGGAAACTACTAGGCTTATGGTAACAAAAAGTTTCCAAAATCCTTATTTTTGCATGAAATTTTGATTTTTCCTCAACATTTTGTTGAGGAAATAAACAGATTCATGTTTTCATTTTCAAGGAAATGCCTGTGCCAAAACAAAGTCTGAATAACTAAGTTGTTGTTTAATCTTCTAATTAAAAATGGTATTCCATGAAAAAAATCAGCTAGTCCAGGTCACAACTTTTTTTCAGGAATGCTTTGACTTAGTACAACAATCATAGTACTGCTGTAACAAATATGCCATAGACTGAGGAGCTTAAATAGCAAGTGTTTATTTCTCACAGATCTGAGATTTAGGTGCCCACAGATCCTGTGTTTGGTGAGGGCCTGCTTCCTAGTTTGCTCATGACCATCTTGTTGTATCCTCACATAGCAGAGAGCTGAGAGAGCGGGAAGTACTCTTATATCTCCTCTCGTAAGGGCACTAATCCCACTCATGAAGGCTCTGCCATCATGACATATTTACTCCTAAAACCATCACATTGGGGGTTAGCAAGTCAACGAACAGTCCATAACAACAACCTGATCATACTTTGATATGCTTCAAAAGTGCTTTTCTCCTCCTGATTGTTATAATAAACACATAGAATGAAATTTACCATCTTAACCATTTTTAAGAGTACAGTTCAGCAGTGTTAAGTATATTCGCATTGTTGTGAAACATCTCCAGAACATTCTCATTTTGCAAAACTAAAGCTTCTGTCCCATTTTGTCACACACAGTAAGATGTACTCAAGTGTTGATAGTTCATAAAGTTAATTTTGTTTGCTTCATCAAAGATCTCTTAAGATAAAACTGGCAAAAGAAAAAAATTCAAGTATTACATAGCAGTGAATAATACAACCAGTAGTAAGTAAGGTTTGGTGCCAATGCTTCAGTTTGCATCAGCAGTTTTATACACCGTTGCTTTAGTACCATCAGTATAAATGTGAACACAACGAAGAGGGCAAATAATGTCTAGAATTTTGAAAATAGTTTTGACCTTGCAGGCTTTCTAAAAGGTTCTTGGAAACCCCTCTAAGTATCTGCAGACCACATATTGAGAACCAGTGATGTAAATCAGTTTTAGGAAGATCACTTTGGTGACAGCATAGAGGAAGGAGGTTGGAAAAACCCAGACACCAGTTAGTTCAAGTGAAAGGAGGAAAGCCTCAATTTGAATAATAGAGTGAAGATGAAAAGGAAAAGATGGATATAGGTGATATTTTCAGAGGTGAAATTGATTTACAGAGTTGTAGGTATGTCTTTAGGATAATGAAAATATTGTCTGTGTGCTGGATTTTATTCCTCATTTCTACTTTTTCAATTTATGTTATTAACCTAATTACTCATAAAAATTGAAAATTTCTCCAGTACCATAAGAAAAAAATAAATATAAACTAAATTAACAGATCTGGAAAAGAGGAGTAAGCTAGCTGGTCAGTTATCTGCTTCTACTTACTGTTTCAGTTTGAGGATTTATGACCATGTCCTTTATCTACTTCTGAATTAACCCATGTGTTGAACATGAGTAGCTGTATATCATTAGTTTAGGAGAGTTTTAGGGGCTAATGCCTTCACTGTTCAGACTCTCAGTAACAAACAGTGCAAATTGTTTTAAACACTTGGTTCTCGATATTTCAGTTTGAAGGTTTTTTCCCCCCTCCTCAAACAGCAGTTCAAATGCTTCGCCTTCAGAAGGTGCACCACTAATAGGAAGTTACGGATGTACTCCTCATTCATTCCCCAAGTTCCAGCACCCTTCTCATGAACTTTTGAAGGAAAACGGCTTTACCCAACAAGTGTACCACAAGTATCGTAGAAGATGCGTAAGTGGTAAGATGCTTTCCTTTATATAGTCATCTTTATGATTAAAACATAATTGTAAAAAATTCAAGTTGTAACATTTAATATCAGGTTAAAATATTCTTTTGTTTTGTTTTAATTACCTTAAATATTTTTATATATTCTTTATTCATGTATTTTATAGTTTAGATACATTAGGGAATAAACTTTACTGTGTTCTCATTACTATTGACAAATGCTTAAACTTGAGCAATGAGTCAGAAAAATGATTCTTTGTTTAGAAGAAACTCAAATATGTTTTGGGGATTAATGTATTTCAGCTTTCTTTATTTTATGCTGTATAAAATGTCTGCCATTTTGACTTTTTTCAGAGAGAAAACGCTTGGGAATTGGCCAGTCCCAAGAAATGAATACCCTCTTCCGTTTCTGGTCCTTTTTCCTCAGAGATCACTTCAATAAAAAAATGTATGAGGAATTTAGACAACTTGCTTGGGAAGATGCAAAAGAAAATTACAGGTCAAATATTTTCTCCTATTTTTACACTTGGAGGGAGTTTTTATTTTTTAAAGTTAATTTATTTTTGTCTGAACTAGGTCTTCATTGCTATGCATGGGCTTTCTCTAGTTGCACCAAGTGCATGGGCTTCTCACTGCAATAGCTTCTCTCATTTCGGTGCACAGGCTCTAGTTCAAATGGCTCAGTAGTTGTGGCTCACGGGCTTAGTTGCCCCGTGGCATGTGGGATCTTCCTGACCCAGGGATAGAATCCATGTCCCCTGCATTGGCCTGCAGATTCTTAACCATCAGGGAAGTCCCTGAAGTAGTCTGATTTTGGACTGTGAAAATACCATGTGATAGCTAAGGAAAAGATTGTATTAATTTTCTATTGCTGGATAGCAGAATACTCCAGAAATTAAAAGCTTAAAATAACAAACATTTATTAGGTAATAGTTTCTAAGGGTCAAGGCTCCAGGAACAACTTTACTGAGAATCTCTGGCTCAGTTCCCCTGTAGGATTGCAGTCAAGTTATTGGATGGGGCTGCAGTCTCTGAAGAGATTAGAGGATCTTCTTCAAGCTCATTCACTTAGATATTGGCAAGAGGCTTAAGTACCTCACCACCTAGGCCTCCCCATAGACATTTCACCATATGACTTCACTCAGAGTGAATGATCTAAAAAAGAGGAGAACTTCCAAGATGGAAGCTTCAATGTCTTACATAACCTACACCTGAAACTAACATCACTTCTGCCATATTATTGTGTTCACACAAACCAACCCTGGTATAATATAGGAGGGAGCTGCACAGGTTTGTGTATATCAGGAGGTGGGACTGTCCAGAACTGTATTAGTGGCTGGTACAAAAGCCAAATGAAATTTGAAAGACATTTTTCTCTCTCTTGCCCCCACCATTACAGATTTCCCTTGGATGTGCATATATACATCCCCAAACTGATACATGCTTAGAGCCAAACCAATTGTTAAGATTCCTTGAGACAAGAAGAAGTAAGGCCTTTCATGATACCTCCTGACTCACCTGTTCAATCTCATTTTTTCCTACTACAGTTGACCCTTCGACAATACCAATTTGAACCTGAATGGGTCCACTTATATGCATGTTTTCTTCAGTTGTAAATACTATAGTACTCCATAATCCATGTGTGATTGGATCTGTGAAGTTCTCTTGTAAAGCTCAAATAAGAATCCATTGTTAATCAGTTTGTGATCTTCAAGAGAAATACAAGATGCTGCAAAAACTTTTTTCTGAAAAAAAAAAAAAAAAAATTTTTTTTTACACTTGCACTGACTTGTGTAAAAATAAAGCCTATTTAGTTTTCATCTAGAATCTTGATCAGGAATGATAGATAAATGGCATGTATACCTCATTACTGACATCTCTAATCAATCCCAGCATTATTTAATATTGTTCTTGAATTCAGATTTATAGTCTTTCTTCTCACACCTTTAATGGCTACTGCCAGTTAATCTGAGTTGGCACAAAAGGCAAAATTTGCCATTTCTTTAAAAAAAGGTTTTTTTTAAATTTTATATTGGGGTATAGTGATTTATATATATAGTGATTATATATATATAATATATATATATATATATAGTGATTTATAGTGCTGTGTTTCAGGTGTACAGCAGAGTGATTCATTTATACATATATCCATTTTTTTCCAGATTCTTTGCCCAGATAGGTTGAGTAGTTTCCTGTACTATACAGTAGGTCCTTGCTAATTATCTGTTTTATATATAGTAGTGTGTATATGTTAATCCCAATCTCCTAATTTATCCCTACCCCTACCTTTCCCCTTTGATAACCATTAGTTTGTTTTCAAGATCTGTGAGTCTGTTTCTGTCTTATAAATAAGTTCATTTGTATCATCTTTTTAGATGCCATATATAATATTATACGATATTTGTCTTCCTCTGTCTGACTTCACTTAGTATGAGAATCTCTAGGTCCATCCATGTTGCTGCAAGTGGCATTATTTTATTATTTATTTATGGCTGAGTAGGTTCCATTGTATATATGTACACATCTTCTTTATCCATTCATCTGTTGATGGACATTTAGGTTGCTTCCATATCTTGGCTATGGTAAATAGTGCTACTGTGAACATTGGGGTGCATGTATCTTTTCAGATTATAGTTTTCTCCAGATATATGCTCTGGAATGAGATTGCTCGGTCATATGGTAGTTCTATTTTTCACTTTTCTCTGTACTGTTCTTCATAGTGCCTGATCTAGATATTCTCATTCAAACTGTGGTATGCTACCCATTAATGGGTTGAAATCAATTTAATGGTTTTAACTTACTTAAAAAAATAGTAAATGCAGGGGACGTGGGTTCATCCTTGGTCAGGGAACTAAGATCCTCCATGTCGTGGGGCAACTAAGTCTGCATGCTGCAACTACTACAGATTCCACATGATGCAGTGAAGAACCCATGTGGCACAACTAAGACCTGACTCAGCCAAATAAATTGTAGGTCAGTTGTTCAGTCGTGTCGGACTCTTTGCAACCCCATGGACTGCAGCACACCAAACTTCCCTGTCCTTCACTATCTCCCAGAGTGTGCTCAAACTCATGTCCATTGAGTCGGTGATGCCATTCAGCCATCTCATTCTCTGTCGCCTCCTTCTCCTCCTTCTGTCAATCTTTCCCAGCATCAGGATCTTTTTTAATGAGTTGACTGTTCGCATCAGGCGGCCAGAGTATTGGAGCTTCAACTTCAGCATCAGTCCTTGCCATGAATATTCAGGGTTGATTTCCTTTAAGATTGACGGGTTTGATCTCCTTTCTGTCCAAGGGACTCTCGAGTCTTCTCCAGCACCACAATTCCAAAGCATTGATTCTTCAGTACTCAACCTTCTTTATGGTCCAGCTCTCACATCCGTACATGACTACTGGAAAAACCATAGTTTTGGCTATACAGACTGTCAGCAGCAACCTGATGTCTCCGCTTTTCAATATGCTGTCTAGGTTTGTCATAGTTTTCTTTCCAAAGAGCAAGCACCTTTTCATTTCATGGCTGTAGTCACTGTCCACAGTGATTGGAGCCCAAGAAAATAAATTCTATCACTGTTTTCACCTTTTCCCCATCTATATGCCATGAAATGATAGGACCAGATGTTATGATCTTAGTTTTATGAATGTTGACTTTTGAGAGGGTAACAGGCAGGAAGGCCAGGGGTCTCCAAACGGAGGAAATAGACAGCAAGTGTCAGACATATTTTCTCTCTCTCTTAAGCGGCAGGACGAAACAAACTACAAGTGTCCAGATTTTTTCACCTTTTCTATGCAAATTTAAATAGGGTGGCCACGTGCATCTCGAACCTCCTTGCAAGCACAGAGGCTCAGGCTATTGGCCCGCACACCACTACGCATGTGTATCAACTACAAGGGTGGGTGATGGAGTTGAGGCTTTCTATTAACACCACAGCCAAAGAGGAGGGTAATACTGTGCCTCTTTGTCAAGCCAAACCCTCCCCCAGCTTTATTAATCTTCAAGCAAGTTCCCCACCAGCCACTTTGCTGAAAATCCTGCCAACAAAGTTGCCTGCAGGTATTGACCACAGCCCAAGGAATGCCTAGGACTCCTAGAATAGGTTTATTTTCCTGTGGAATGTGGAGAAGACGAAAGGAGTGTTAGACCTGAGTACAGAGATGAGGAGAAAGTGAGAAAGCAGTGATTGAGAAGAGAATTTCACATTGGCTTCAACTCTTTGAATGGTTTTTCAGAGACTTCTTTTTTTTAAAAAAAGTTTTTATTAATATTTGTATTGGGGCATAACCAATTAACTGTTGTGAAAGTCCTGCAGTCAATCCTGCTGGCCTTCAAAGTCACATTCTCTGGGAATTCCTAGTCCTTTGTCATTGTTGGGTTCCAGTGTCCTGTCAATTGTTGTTAAACAGCTAGTTGCGATTTTGGTGGTCTCACAGGAGATGAGTGCATGACTTGGTCTCATAGGAGAAGGTGAGTGCCATCTTAAATCTGTTTCTAGAGAGACTTCTTTATTCTGTATGAATAAGGAAGACTGTGTAGTGATGTATGTCATAAACCATCACAATATTGTTAGTTATCCTCCAATTAAAAATAAAGTTAAAAAAAGGAAGACTGAGCAGGAATAAGGCTAAAGTGAAGCTTGAGGAATTGGGGTTGGGCACTGAAAAAATTTTGGCTAAGCTATTATCTAAGAAAAAAGAGAAATAATCAAAATAATTTTAGAAAGAGAGGGGCTCTGATGTTTGTGGATAAGTTTGGACCTACCTGCTTGGAAAGAGGAAGGATACGTTATGTTTGGACATATGTTTGTTTCATCATCTTCATCAAAATGCAATTTTTGAATAAGATCTGAATGGGTTTCCCTCTAGCCTTAGATAGTGATCTCTCCATTCACACTTAAAATTTAAGAGTTATGCTCCCATTAGAATGGCATCAAGAAAACAAAGAATGACAGTTGCTGTTGAGGATGTGGTGAAAAAGGAACCTTTATATACTGTTGGTGGAAATGTAAATTGGTCCAATCACTATGGAAAGCAATAAAGAGATTCCTCAAAAAACTAAAAATAATCTGCCATGTGACCCAGCAGTTCCACTACTGGGTATATACCCAAAGGAAATGAAAACAGTATTTTGAAGAGAGAAGTGTACTCCCATGTTTATTGCAGTGTTCCCAATAGCCAAGATGGCAAATAGATGGGGAAGCAATGGAAACAGTGACAGACTTTATTTTTTGGGGCTCCAAAATCACTGCAGATGGTGACTGCAGCCATGAAATTAAAAGGCATTTGCTCCTTGAAAGAAAAGTTATGACCAACCTAGACAGCATATTAAAAAGCAGAGACATTACTTTGCCTACAAAGGTCCATCTAGTCAAAGCTATAGTTTTTCCAGTAGTCATGTATGGATGTGAGAATTGGACTACAAAGAAAGCTGAGCACCAAAGAATTGATGCTTTTGAACTGTGGTGTTGGAGAAGACTCTTGAGAATCCCTTGGACTGTAAGGAGATCCAACCAGTCAATCTTCAAGGAAATCAGTCCTAAATATTCCTTGGAAGGATTAATGCTGAAGCTGAAACTCCAAAACTTTGGCCACCTAATGTGAAGAACTGACTCATTTGAAAAGACCCTGATGCTGGGAAAGATTGAAGGTGGGAGGAGAAGGGGACAACAGAGGATGAGATGGTTGGATGACATGAGTTTGGATAAACTCCAGGAGTTGGTGATGGACAGGGAAGCCTGGTGTGCTGCAGTCCATGGGGTCGCAAAGAATTGGACACGACTGAGCGACTGAACTGAACTGAACTGGAGACAACCTAAGTGCCCTTCAGAGAATGAATGGATAAAAAAGATGCAGTATGTATATGCAATGGAATATTATTCAGCCATAAGAATATTCAGCCAGTTTCCAACAACACAAGAGAAGACCCTACACATGGACATCACCAGATGGTCAACACCGAAATCAGATTGATTATATTCTTTGCACGCAAAGGTGGAGAAGCTCTATACAGTCAGCAAAAACAAGACTGGGAGCTGACTGTGGTTCAGATCGTGAACTCCTTATTGCCAAATTCAGACTTAAATTGAAGAAAGTAGGGAAAACCACTAGACCATTCAGGTATGACCTGAATCAAATCCCTTATGATTATACAGTGCAAGTAACAAATAGATTAAAGGGATTAGATCTAATAGAGTGCCTGAAGAACTAAACACAGAGGTTCATGACGTTTTACAGGAGGCAGTGATCAAGACCATTCCCGAGAAAAAGAAAGGCAAATGGTTGTCTGACAAGGGCTTACAAATAGCTGAGAAAAGACAAGGTAAAGGCAAAGGAGAAAAGGAAAGATATACCCATCTGAACGCAAAGTTCCAAATAACAAGGAGAGATAAGAAAGCCTTCCTCAGTGATCAGTGCAAAGAAATAGAGGAAAACAATAAAATGGGAGAGACTAGAGATCTCTTCAAGAAAATTAAAGATACCCAGGGAACATTTCATGCAAAGATGGGCTCAATAAAGGACAGAAATGGTATGGACGTAACAGAAGCAGAACATATTAAGAAGAGGTAGCAAAAATACACAGAAGAACTATACAAAAAAGATCTTTATGACCCAGATAACCACGATGGTGTGATCTTTCACCTAGAGCCAGACATCCTGGAACGTGAAGTCAAGTGGGCCTTAGGAAGCATCACTACGAACAAAGCTAGTGGAGGTGATGGAATTCCAGTTGAGCTATTTCAAATCCTGAAAGATGAAGCTGTGAAAGTGCTACAGTCAATATGCCAGCAAATTAGAAAAACTCAGCAGTGGCCACAGGACTGGAAAATGTCCATTTTTTCTTCCTTGGAAGAAAAGTTATGACCAACCTAGACAGTATATTAAAAAGCAGAGACATTACTTTGCCTACAAAGGTCCATCTAGTCAAAGCTATGTTTTTTCCAGTAGTCATCTATGGATGTGAGAATTGGACTATAAAGAAATCTGAGTGCCAAAGAACTGATGCTTTTGAACTGTGATGTTGGAGAAGACTCTTTAGAGTCCCTTGGACTCTCAATCTTGGACCAGTCAATCTTCAAGGAAATCAGTCCTGAATATTCTTTGGAAGGACTGATGCTGAAGCTGAAACTCCAATACTTTGGCCACCTGATGTGAATGCCAATCCCCAAAAAAGGCAATGCCAAAAAATGTTCAAACTACCACACAATTGCACTCATCTCACACACTAGCAAAGTAATGCTCAAAATTCTACAAGCCAGGCTTCAACAGTACGTGACCCATGAACTTCCAGATGGTCAAGCTGGATTTAGAAAAGGCAGAGTAACCAGAGATCAAATTGCCAACATCTGCTGGGTCATCAAAAAAGCAAGATAGTTTCAGAAAAACATCTACTTCTGCTTTATTGACTATGCCAAAGCCTTTGACTCTGTGGATCACAACAAACTGAGGAAAATTCTTTAAATGATGGGAATACCAGACCACCTCTCCTGCCTCCTGAGAAAACTGTATGTAGGTCAAAAAGCAACAGTTAGAACCGGACATGGAACAATGGACTGGTTCCAAATGGGGAAAGGAGTACGTCAAGGCTGTATATTGTCACTCTGCTCATTTAACTTATATGCAGAGTACATCATGAGAAACACATGAAGCACAAGCTGGAATCAAGATTGCTGGGAGATATATCAATAACCTTAGATACACAGATGAAACCACCCTTATGGCCGAAAGCAAAGAACTAAAGAGCCTCTTGATGAAAGTGAAAGAGGAGAGTGAAAAAGTTGGCTTAAAACTCAACATTCAGAAAACTAAGATCATGGTATCCGGTCCCATCACTTCATGGCAAATAGATGGGGAAACAGTGGAAACAGTGTCAGACTTTATTTTTTGGGGCTCCAAAATCACTGCAGATGGTGACTGCAGCCATGAAATTGAAAGACGCTTGCTCCTTGGAAGAAAAGTTATGACCAACCTAGACAGCATATTAAAAAGCAGAGACATTACTTTGCCTACAAAGGTCCATCTAGTCAAAGCTATGTTTTTTCCAGTAGTCATCTATGGATGTGAGAATTGGACTATAAAGAAATCTGATTGCCAAAGAATTGATGCTTTTGAACTGTGATGTTGGAGAAGACTCTTGAGAGTCCCTTGGACTGTAAGGAGATCCAGCAGTCAATCTTCAAGGAAATCAGTCCTGAATATTCTTTGGAAGGACTGATGCTGAAGCTGAAACTCCAATACTTTGGCCACCTGATGCAAAGAACCGACTCATTTGAAGAGACCCTGGGAAAGATTGAAGGTGGAAGGAGAAGGGGATGACAGAGGATGAGATGGTTGGAATGCATCACTGATGCGATGGACATGAGTTTGAGTAGGCTCGATGGACATGAGTTTGAGTAGACTCCAGGAGTTGGTGATGGACAGGAAACCCTGGTGTGCTGCAGTCCATGGGGTTGCAAAGAGTCAAACACAACTGAGCAACTGAATTGAACTGACCTGAACCAAATTTAAAAAGAGGTTTCTTTTAAATTCTGTGTTTCCGTGAGGACACCTGGCTCCACCAGAACTTAACGTTTCTCAAACCTTGAGCTAGCTGATGAGATGTGTTTTTGTTTTGGAAATGTTTGTCTTAAGCTATGTTAATGAACTATGCATTGACCCTAGACTCTGTCTTCAAGTTGTTTCTACCCAAGACTCATGAACCTACTTGACAAACCAGTATGTTTTACTCATGCAAATTTTTTCTAAAGCTATGTTAATGAGACTGTATTTGCTTGAGAACCTGCCTTTCTTCAAGATTCATGTCAATCATTTTATGGCTAGGGCAACTCACCTTGTGCCATTGTTATGTCAAAATGCGTGTTGTGGGTGAGGGACCTGGTGCCAGTCTCTGAGTTTGGAGACATTTCCTTTCTCTAATTAGCTGACTGCTGCTGCTGCTGCTAAGTCGCTTCAGTCGTGTCTGACTCTGTGCGACCCCGTAGACGGCAAACTGCTAGTAGCTATAACATCTGGCTAAAGACCAGCAGGGGGGCACTCTTTATGCCCTCTTCTGATGTCTATGTCAGAAGCTTTCTCTATCTCTTTTATACTTTAATAAAACTTTATCACACAGAAGCTCTGAGTGATCAAGCCTCGTCACTGGCCCTGGATGGAATTCCTCCCCTCAGGACACCAAGAATTACTGGAGTCGTTCGTCGCTTAACAACAATCTTTCAGTTTTAAACCAACCTTTTCACTCTGCTCTTTCACCCTCATCAAGAGACTCTTTAGTTTTTCTTTGCTTTCTGACATTAGAGTGGTATCGTCTGCATATCTGAGGTTGTTGATATTTCTTCTGACAATCTTGATTCCAGCTTGTGATTGATCCGGCCTGGCATTTCACATGATGTACTCTGCATAAGCAGGGTGACTGTATACAGCCTTCATGTGCATCTTTCCTAGTTTTGAACCAGACCTTTGTTCCATGTCTGGTTCTAACTGTTGCTTCCTGACCTGCATACAAGTTTCTCAGGAGGCAGGTCAGGTTGTCTGGTAGTCCCATCTCTTCAAGAATTTTCCACAGTTTGTTGTGATCCACAGAGTCAAAGGCTTCGGTGTAGTCAGTGAAGCAAAGTAGACGTTTTTCTGGAATTCCCTTGCTTTTTCTATGACCCAGCGGATGTTGGCAATTTGATCTCTGGTTCCTCTGCCTTTTTTAAATCCAGCTTGAACATCTGGAAGTTCTCTGTTCATGTAGTGTTGAAGACTATCTTGAAGGATTTTGAGCATTACCTTACTAGCATGTGAAATGAGCACAATTGTGTGACATTTTGAACATTTTTTGGCACTGCTTTTCTCTGGGATTGGAATGAAAACTGACCTTTTCCAGGTCTATGGCACTGCTGAGTTTTCCAAATTTGCTGGCATATTGAGTGCAGCACTTTAACAGCATTGTCTTTTAGGATTTTTAATAGCTCAGCTGGAATTCCATCACCTCCACTGCCTTTGTAGTAATGCTTACTAAAGTCCACTTGACTTCCACACTCCAGGATGTCTGGCTCTAGGTGAGTGACCACACCATCATGATTATTTGGATCTTCTGTGTATTCTTCTCACCTCTTCATAATCTCTTCTGCATCTGTTAGGTCCTTGTCATTTCTCTCCTTTTTTGTGCCCATCTTTGCATGAACTGTTTCCTTGGTATCTTTAATTTTCTTGAAGAGATCTCTAGTCTTTCCCATTCTATTGTTTTCCTCCATTTCTTTGCACTGTTCATGTAAGGCTTCTTATCTCTAGTTGCTATTCTCTGGATCTGCATCCAGTTGGGTATATCTTTCCCCTTTTCCTTTGCATTTTGCTTCTCTTCTTTTCTCAGCTATTTGTAATGTCTCCTCAGACAACCATTTTGCCTTCTTGCATTTCTTTTTCTTTGGGATGTTTTTGGTTACTGCCTCCTGTACAGTGTTATGAACTTACATCGTAGTTCTTCAGGCACTCTGTCTACCAGATCTAATCCCTTGAATCTATTTGTTACCTTCACTGTATAACCATAAGGGATTTGATTTAGGTCATATCTGAATGGTCTAGTGGTTTTCCTTACTTTCTTCAATTTAAGCCTCAATTTTCAATGAGGAGCTCCTGAGCTGAGCTACAGTCAGCTTCAGGTCTTGTTTTTGCTGACTGTATAGAGCTTTTCCATCTTCAGCTGCCAAGAATATAATCAATCTGATTTCAGTATTGACCATCTGGTGATGTCCATGTGTAGAGTCTTTCCTTGTGTTGTTGAAAGGGGGTCTTTGCTATGACCAGTGCGTTCTCTTGGCAAAACTCTTAGCCTTTGTCCTGCTTCATTTTGTACTCCATGGCCAAACTTGCTTGTTACTCCAGGTATCTCTTGACTCCTACTTTTGTATTCTAGTCCCCTATGATGAAAAGGACATCTTTTATTAGTTCTAGAAGGTCTTGTAAGTTTTCATAGAACTGTTTGACTTGAGCCTCTTCAGCAATAATGGCTGGTGCATAGATGTGGATTACTGTGATATTGAATGGTTTGCCTTGGAAATGAACAGAGATCATTCTGTCATTTTTGAGATGCACCCAAGTACTGCCATATAAATAAATAATTTTTATTTTACATAGAAAATATGAGACTTCACTGATGATAGTGAAGTTAATATGTTTTACAATTCATAGATAAATGCAAATTTTAAAATTATTTTCAAAACTTATATATGTTTTTATGTATACAAATATGTGTTGTATTGACTGTCACAAGGTAAAATATTTTTCTTATTGTTAGAACTAAGTTTTAAAGCTTTTGTTATAATTAGTGTCATCATATTTTGGTACTTATGCAAACAATTTTTATTTGTTCCTCAGGACTTTCTAATAACTTTTCTATCCAAGTATAGATTGGCAACTCTCCTTCTTTGTTCCTGTGCTATCCTGTATATAGATTTTTAAAACAGTGTTATAATTTTATCTATTTCTGCAGTGTTCATGATGAGACTGGATTAGCTATTCCTTAGCAAGTATAGCTCAGTGGTTAAGCACCTGAAGGCTTTCAAATCAAACCCATTAACTTACTGTGACCTTGGCAAGTTATAATCCCAGTAAGCTTTAGGTTCTTTATCTATAAAGTGGGGGAAACTATGGTAGATACCCTCGTAGGGTTATTGTGAAGATTTAAAAAAGAAAACACAACATTTAAAGGGCTTAACATATTGCCTGATATGCTCAATAAGTGATTATTCTTATTAGAAAGAAGACCAATACTAAATATATCCATTAATTAACATTAGCATAAAATGATTTCAAGAAGGAAGGAGAGAAACAACGTTTCATAGATATCTGCAATGTGCCAGGTCTGGTTTTTTAGTGCTTTACAAATATTATCTGACATTGAAAAGTAGGATATTATTACCCTCATTTTTAGAGATATGATTATAAACTAGAATTCAAATATAGTTCTTTCTGGTTCTCAACTTTTATGTTTTCCACTCATCTAAGCTGTCTCACAGTGATGGCTCAGTGAATAATGACAGCTGAGAGGCTGGTCCTATGCCTCTTCTCTTTCCTCCAGCAGTTATGCTACATATTTGAGTTGTAGTATTAATGTCATGCTTTTGATCTTTGGAATTAGTTTTCTAAAAAACTGGAAATCCAGAGATTGTAGTAGTCAGTTGTCCTTTACCAGTAATCTAAGAATCCTACTGCTGCTACTGCTAAGTCACTTTGGTTGTGTCTGACTCTGTGCGACCCCATAGATGGCAGCCCACCAGGCTCCACCGTCCCTGGGATTCTCCAGGCAAGAACACTGGAGTGGGTTGCCATTTCCTTCTCCAATGCATGAAAGTGAAAAGTGAAAGTGAAGTCGCTAAGTTGCGTCCGACTCTTAGCGACCCCATGGACTGCAGCCCACCAGGTTCCTCCGTCCATTGGATTTTCCAGGCAAGAGTACTGGAGTGGGATGCCATTGCCTTCTCCAAGAATCCTAATATTCCTCTAAAATATCATTCACTCAGTATAACCTAAATTTTCTCAATTCTGCTTTCCATAAAGAAAGAAGCCTCGGCTTCATCCCAAGAGATTATGATTTCATTGGTTTGGAGTGGAGCCTGCATTTTTTAAAAAGTTCCCTCAGTGGTCCATATATGTAGTCAAGGTGAGGACCACTGGTATCAATATAATATGATCCCATAAGAAGAGTTTTAAGATAGGTTTTCCATTCTTAACTGTTGTTTCGTGAGTCCTCAGTCAGACAAACTTAAGGAAAAGCATCATTTATGGCTACCAAAGGAAAGGACTCAGGTTAGTGTGGTTGGTAAGTCCACATTTCTCTTGGCACCTTGCCAAGAAATTTGTTTATTCTTCCAGGCAGACCATCACTCCATTTTAAATAAGCTGGTTACAAAAGACATATGCATACACACGTCCTCTTGTGAATAATGGCTAGGCAGTGTTATGTTACCAGGAATAAAGAAATGTTGCCTCTCCTCCACTGAGGTGCCCAGAATGATTTAGAGATTCTAAGTGAGGAAGTTTTTTAAATTGTAGCATGTTTTAGTTGAATGAGCTAGGTGGCACCTTTACTGTTGTCCATCGACTTCTCCGTGTCCACTCTCATGGATTCTGCTCATCCCCGTTAGTTGCAGGTTGAGCCCACGTAGTTTCTTGATCCATTGTCCAAAACTTGTCTCAGGTTCTCTAGGTGGTTGTGAGAAGAAAGAAATTTACTTTCTGATTTATGCAGTGATACAATTCTTTTGGCAAATTATCTTTTATTTAATGTGCTTTATAAACAGGAAGGCTCTCTTAGAAGACAGTTTTAATTAGGTTTGTCCCTTTATAGTTGGGGCTTCCCTGGTGGCTCAGATGGTAAAGTGTCTGCCTGCAATGTGGGAGACCTGGGTTCCATCTGTGGGTTGGGAAGATCCACTGGAGAAGGAAATGGCAGCCCACTCCAGTACTGTTCCCTGGAAAATTCCATAGACAATAGAACCTGGTGGGCTACATGGGATTGCAAAGAGTCGGACACAACTGAGCAACTTCACTTCACTTTATAGTTGATTGGGTCAACCACACCTAGGGTCTGTGACCCAAGAGTATGGTCTTTATTTTCCTAGAGTAGAGATTATGTTCAAGAGCATTTAATACCATGTACTAAAGCACCATTGAAAGCCTTGGTTGGGAAAAAATCTAAAACTGCCAATTTGTCACTAAATCTTTTGAAATACCAAGGAGTTCTTCAGAAATAACAGGAAGAGATCCTCTGTCTGTTCAAAGAAGCCATGCTCTAGTTGTTCATGGGCTGCCTCTTATTTTGCACATCTCTAGTATACCTCCAGGAGATACTGTGCCCGAGTCAACAAAAATAGGAAAACCAGACGTGGATTAAAAAACTACATACATTTAAACATTCTTGTTTGGGATTATTTGTGCCATGTTTGCTTATGTCAGTGCTGTTAAGTATAATTATTTGCATTGTTGTAGCGAAAATTTTATTATAAACCATTTCCCCCTACACAGGTATGGATTAGAATGTCTGTTCAGGTTTTATAGTTATGGACTGGAAAAAAAATTCAGACACGAAATTTTTAAGGATTTCCAAGAAGAAACCAAGAAAGACTACGAATCTGGTAAAAACAAAACAACACTTTATTCAATTTGAAAATTGTAAATATGAATCTGTCAATAAATAGGGAGATTGTATCCTTTTTTGAGGGGTGGGGGACAGACTAATATGACTTTCAGGCCACTATTATGATTTGTTATAAAGGATGGAACACCATATGTAAGAAGGTTTTTCATGTGAGATGTTGGAAAATAATCACTCCCAAGAGTTTCTTTATGGATTTGCATTTTGTCATTATTCCTTTGACTTACATGACTACTCACTGATGTTCCTTCCATTATGTGAAAATTCTATGTAATATGAGTAAGTGTGCTCGGAAAGGTGAAATAGTATAGTGGGTAACAATACAGGCTCTGGGCTAGAGTCTGAATTCCATTTCCACCCCTTAGTAGCTCTGTGGCCATGGTTAAGTTGCTTAATTTAACCTTGTTTAACTTGCTTAACTCAGTTGACTCATCAGTAATATTTACACAAGAGCACCTATATAACAGGGTGGTGTATAGGTCAAATTAGTTTAATATACAATAAACCACTTAAATAATACCTGTTATATAGCAAATGCTTAATAAATGTTAGCTGCCATTATTCATTACAGTGTTAGCCTCAAGATCTAAATAAAGTGTATATTAGAAGACATGGCTTAATGCTGGTAAGACATAGTCAATATGAATCATTTTTTAAGGATTCTATATATTTTATTGTATATATTTTTTGTTACTAGGTCAGCTGTATGGATTAGAAAAGTTTTGGGCTTATCTAAAATATTCTCAATCTAAAACACAATCTATTGACCCCAAACTTCAGGAATACCTCTGTAGCTTTAAGAAGCTGGAAGACTTCCGTGTTGATGTAAGTTTTAAATTCTTTCACTGTATTATTTTTACTACTCTTACATTTGAGCTATTTGGGCTTATCAGTGACTTTCTTAACTTTAATTTTATAGTTTTTATTTTTTAACTTTCATTTTGAAAATTCAACTTTCTAGTTTTGAAATCAAACTTTAAAATAGGTGCAAAAATGGGACTTCCCTGGTAATCCAGTGATTAAGACTCTACACTTCAATGCGGGTAGCACAGGTTTGATCCTGGGTCAGGGAACTAAGATCCCACATACCATGAGGCCAAAAAGGGAAGAAAAAAACAAAACAGGTGCAAAAATAGTATAGAGAATTCCCATATACTCAGTTTACCCACAGTCCCTGAATGTTAATATCTTATATAACCACAGTGGAGTTGTCAGTCACTTTAACCAATTTGATTTCAAGAGGAAAAGGAAACATTTTTTAAAGAGAATGGAATGAGCATAAGATAAAGGAAAAGGGGAAAGAAGAGAAAAGAGAAACAAGGAAAGAAGAATCAAAAGGAGCAGAAAAGAGAGAGGTGAAAGGTAAACTAGGTACTATAATTTGTTTGTCTTACAGTTTTGTGTAAATAGATTTGATAGTCCAGGGGTGCAGTTAACAGAAGTACCAACATCTCTGGAATTATAGAGCTGTGTTTCCAGAGTGGTCCAGCCAGTTCTGTCACAAAGATGTCCTTGCTTTATAATATTATAGTGACTTTTGCCCTGTCTGAAGAGTGTTGAAGAATTCAGACCTCTGCTTTTAAATACAGTAGAAGTTTGGAGGAGGAAAAGATTAGAGTTATAAATTCTTTGCACTTGATGAAAGTTGCATAAAGAACAAAAATAGCCTCTCTGAAACGTTTTCCCAGAGTTATGGAACCCAGTGTATGTTTATGCTCTACCATATAGTTCAAGCCCTAAAACATAGGAGAAGCTTAATAAACATGTGTTGAATGAAAGAATTAACTGATAGGAAGGAAATTTAAGTTTAATACCTTAAATTTCTGTTACATTTTCCTTGTACTAATAAAATCTAAAGTTTCCCTCTGTTGGAAAATTCTGACCTTAGATTTTGAAGGGAGAAAAAAATAGTAAAATCATCACTATGTTGTCTTTCATAATTTGCAGCCCCCTATTGGTGAGGAGTTTGGAAGAAAAAGACATTCATCTACTTCTGGTGAGGAGAGTAATCGTCATAGACTTCCATCTAATTCCTCTACAAAGCCACCAAGTGCTGCTAAGCCTACACCTGCTAATCAGCTTCAGGTTCCAATAAATTCTCCCAGAAGGAACACTTCACAGGAGTCCAGTGACAATTCACACCAGAACAATGCTGCCTCAGTCCCAACAAATGGTGAACTGCCTGAGAAATAGACTCTTAACAAAAGTTGTTTACCCTTGAAATCAACATTTACATCAGTATTTATTTGGGAAAATCTTCTGATGTTTAATTGTGATAATCAGAAAAAAGAAGAAGGAAGAAAAATGGTAGCATTTTTTTCTAGCAGGATAAATTCTAAAAATGTTGCCTTGATTTCACCAAGGATAGTTTTGGTAACCTTTTATAGAGATCCTCTAGTAATATATTTTAGTCTCAGTATTTCTTTTTCAAAGCTATTGTTTACAAGAACAGCCTTCCTTAAATATATATAAAAACATCACAAGGAATGCCTAACATTACAGCTCATACTTCTTAAAGAAGATATAGTATGTTGTATTCATCTCTTCTGTAGAGCTCTTAAAGAATCCAATTACCCCATTATCAATTCATATTTGAACTTATCAAAAACAAAGGAAGATTACGTATATATTTTTTTTAATTCAGAAAAAGAATGTGAAATACCACAATTGCTTTTCTTTTAGATGTATGGTTTAAAAAAAATTTTTTTTTTTTTTTACAAAAGTAGAGATATATTGCAGTTATATTGAAGTATATGTACCTTGAATGTTGGGTTTTGCTTCCCCTCCCCCACCAAGTCATACTTCATGACTTCCATAGTTATTGTTGTATTGATGTGGAGTGTTCTGAATTGACATCAGTCAATTATATATTAGGATGGATTTACTTTTTGTGACTATATAAACCTGCACAAGTAATTGAAATTGGAGTTGGGATTGGTTGGAATACTGTCCTAAGTTAATTAAATCTTGCACTGTTTTGAATGCATTTGCTCTTTGTACATCTGCAGGTCTGTATGTCACAAGTAGTCAGATTATCCTCAGTTTAAAAGGAATACCTAGTTTTTCCTTTTTTGTGTCTTTTAGTTTTGTTTTATGCTTATAAGTGTTTTCAAAAACAAATTTACTTCTAATTTTTATTACTGTTGCAACTGATGTAAATGATAGTTTTAGTTTTTGTGGGAATTAAAATAAAGCAATTATTCTAAATTATTTGAATTGAATTTTAATTATTTTTGTTTAGAATATAGTTGAAAAGCTGTAATTTTCAAATTCTAGTAGAAGGCCATTGTATTTTGTGAATGAAGTTTTAGTGTTAAACTTATATCCATTTTTATTTAACATATATTTTCCTGTATTGGGAATAAGCAACTAATTTAAGATACTAAATTAATTTATTATTTTCTCTTTGATGTCTTGTCGTTATAGAATGACAATATTGAAATACATATTTTCTTTGGATAAATGGACTAGCCTTTAATAAATAAGAGATTTTCATTACTTTATTTCCCATGAATAAGCAATAATCTGTGGTTGTATAATATTTAATATTTGGGAAGTCATCTTGATATATTACTTCTAAGAAACTGTCAAATTTGAATATTCAGAAAATCTACTTAGATCTTGGGAACAGAATCAAAAGTAAAACAAATAGATTTAGATAATAAATTTTAAAATGTTTTCTTACATGCATATGTAGTTCTGGCTTTTCAGTGAGGACTTTCCAAACCATGCTTATTAGCTTTGAGTGCTCTCTTGAATTGATCTAAAAATCTTTCTCAATACCCTTTTTGTGTTGAACATTTACATCTGAAACCTGTATTTAACGTTAAGATTACTTCCACTCACCTAAATATGCAAATGTATATTTGAAATTTGTATATGAAAATTGTATATTTTATGTGAAAATACAATAATCAAGAGTTTTGTGATGTGTAATAAATTAGTTTTATCATATTATTTTGATTATAAAAACAATACATGTACATTGGGAAATTTAGAAAAGCACAAAGATGAAAATAAAGTACTTTTTTAAAAAAGGAAAAAACAAAATCAGTATCATGCTATACATACAGCATTATCACCTGCTTTTACTTGTAGAGGTAAGCATTTTCTGGTTATTAATATTTCTACACCATGACTTTTACAAGTTATATAGTATTGTAGCATGTGGATGTGTCATAGTTTATTTAGCTAAATCACATATGGTTGAAATTTTGTCTGTGGTCAGGTTTGGGCTGTTACAAACAACAGTTTAATTGATAATATCCTTACAGATAAATCTGTGCGTAAACTTGGAGTTACTGCCTAACATAAATTCCTAGAAGTTGAAGTTCTAAGTGAAAATATATTCCCAATTAACGTACTCTAGAATGGTTGTAAAGTTTACCCTTTTACTAATAGCATCTGCTTTTCTATGTCCTTACCAACACTGGTTATTATAAATCTTTTCTTTGATAGATTGAGAAGCAAAAAATATTATTTTAAGGTCATTATTAAGGTCATCATTTTAATCAAGTTACTAATAGACTGGTAATTTTATTGTTTATTATAATATTTGTAGATGGCTTGGTCATATCTTTTATGTTTTCCTTTTAGCATGATTATCTTTTTTGATTAATTTATAGAGCTTTTTTACTTAGCAAGACTATTAATCCTTTGCTTTCTAATTTTGTTTGTGTATATTTGACATAGTATGTACATTTTTTGGGTAAAAGTTTAAAAAATTATACCACTTAAAGCCAAATGTGAAACTTAAGCAAATAAAAGCATTGTTATTCAATGAAAAGAAAAACATTATTGACTATAAATCTAAATAGTCCTACTTAAAATTTATATAAGTTCCTAGAGAGCTTTCCTGGTGGCTCAGATGGTAAAGAATCCACCTTAGAGACCTGGGTTCCATCCCTGGGTTGGGAAGATCTCCTGGAGGAGGGTATGGCAACCCACTCCAGTATTCTTACCTGGAGAATTCCCATGGACAAAGGAGCCTGGCGGACCATAGTCTGTGGGATTGCAAAGAGTTGGACACAACTGAGCGACTAAGCACAGCACAGCACAGCACTAGAGACCTTAGATGCTTCCATCCTTGTGATTTTGTAGTTTTCAATTTTATTAAATAAAAAAGGCAACATTAAAATGTTTAAATTACTTGTCCTTTTAAAGGGATGGTTGAAACCATCTTTGGAATTCTTTATACTAAAAGGAATTAAATAAGAAAGTTATGTGTTAACATAGATATCATTTTAGTTTCTAAACAGATTTTATTTTTTAAACTTGTTTTTGACAGATTGGGACTTCATACTAACATTCTCTGATGCTTCCTCTTGCCATTATACTAAATGATATTACCTCTTTCCTTTCTGTGCTTAATCATATCTTTCACCTAATTTCTTAGCTCTTATGAAGCTGCTTTTATTTTATTATATAGGAGACTGATCTAAGAGAGTAATACCTAATTTTATCACCACTAGATGGCAGAATGGAATAAGTCAGATCTGTAAGTCTTTTGACAGGTGTGTGTGTGTGTGTGTGTGTGTGTGTGTGTGTAACTCTCACTCCACTCTTACTCCATCTTGTGATTGTGTGTGTGTGTGTGTATAACTCTCACTCCACTCTTACTCCATCTTGTGGTAACATGTAATTATATCCATTACTCTTGCATTCCTAATAGTCACATGTTAACAACTAATGATTACCTTGTTACAGCAATGTCAAACTGCTTAGTTATTAGTAAATAAATACAGATAAATTAAGGTTTGCATATGATTAAAGATAAAAATGCTTTGGGTTTTTTGGTCATTTCATTTAAAAATTTGTAGTACTTCATTAGCATTATTTGTGATTAACTCTTGAGATGTAAACAAAGCAAGAAAATTGTAAGATGTATCTGTTTAATTTGTCTAGCTAACCTAAGCTATGTAGTTAAATCCTTCCTGAAACACGAGAAACTTAAAACTAGGTGGTACTTTTATGACTTGAACTAAAAGTTATCATGCAGTTAGTTGAATGGCAGAGCAAGAATTTGAACTCAAGTAGTCTGGCCTAGACTTCAAGCTCTTCATTTTAACCAGACTGTTCTTTAATAGCCTGAAATATTGAAACATATGAACCCTGACTCTAAAACTCAAAATGCTGTGATTCTTAATTATTATAAAATCAAGATTAGATTCTTGTGGTTAAGACTAATGTTGTTTTATCTTGGGCATCTTCTGTAGTAACTAGTGGTCTAGTGGAATAATTATATTAAATGAGTCATGGTTAATGACAATATCATTCATGTGTTTCAATATTTTCCTAGAATTAGGTAAGAGTAAAAAAAAAGTAAACATTTTATTCAGAATATGATTAGAAATTTTGCATTACATTAGAGTTATTATTGTCAACTACAGATACAAGATCCTATACTATTTAGAAATAAGTGTTCTAATTTTTAAGAAGCTTGAAGGAAATATGCCATATGGTTAATTAACAGGAAGCACCTCTGGCTTTAAAACATATACTTTTTAAAAAATTTTCTGAATTCTTTACAATGAGCCTTTTTTAATTTTTAAAATAATTTTTATTTTCCAATTTTTGTTAATATTTCATCTTGTTTTGCATGCTGGTAGTGTGACTCCATGGACTTAGCCTGCTAGGCTCCTCTGTCTTCTGTTCATGGGATTTCCCCAGGCAAGAATACTGGAATGAGTTGCCAAGTCCTTCTCCAGGGAATTAGCTTGCTTTTAACTTGTCCAATTAAAGACATGATTTGGTTAATAGAATGGTTTCTGCCAATACACTATACACATTTGCTTCAGATTTTAAAAAATCAGAATGTGCTGTTTTTTGTGTTGATTTCATTTCTTCCAGGTAATATGTCAGGTCTACAAAACTGAGTACCTTTCTCAGGGTATTTTAAGGTATGTGAGACCTTCATTACAGCATGAACATAATCATAGTACTGTAATTTTTTAATGTTAAAATTTTCTAGTTTCTAGTTGAGTGTCCTTGAGTATAATCTGAGACTGACTTTTAATGAGTCAATAGAAGGGCTTTGAGAGGGAAGGTCTGTGAGACCCCAAAACTTAATACGCAGGATTTTACATACTTTTGGGGGTAATAATGCATAGCTTTTATCAGATTTCTGTGAGGATTTATGATCCCAAATAAGTTTAATAACCACTTCTCTAGAAACAACTTATTTGTTAGAAATATGAATCCTGGCTCCCCTCATTAAGTTACAGTCCTTCATCTACAAAATTGCACTTACCTCATAGTGTTATAAAGATTAAATGTAAAGCATTTAATACAGTGACTGACTTGCAATAAGCACTCAGTAACATTAGCTATTATTAGGATTAAGAGCTGGACTGGTTATCTTCACATTTGTAAAGATACTTTCTCCAGTAAACAGTGAATTTAATTTTAAATCTTCATGGGAAATTAATTTATTTAAAACATTTTAGTCAGTAGGAAAAAGTGAGATTCCTTGACATTGTTTTGTTGTCCTAGGATAATAACATATGAATACTTTTCTGCCCTTCTCACCTCCACATGAGAAGTAGGGTGCTTCAATTCAGTTCAGTTCAGTCGCTCAGTCGTGTCTGACTCTTTGCGACCCCATAAATCGCAGCATGCCAAGCTTCCCTGTCCATCACCAACTCCCGGAGTTCACTCAAACTCACGTCCATCGAGTCGGTGAGGCCATCCAGCCATCTCATCCTCTGTCGTCCCCTTTTCCTCCTTCCCCCAATCCTTCCCAGCATCAGAGTCTTTTCCAATGAGTCAACTCTTCGCATGAAGTGGCCAAAGTACTGGAGTTTCAGCTTTAGCATCATTAGATGCTGCTAAACTTCTGCTGACTCTGAACAACTGACAAGGGTAGGAATTCTGTGAAGCAGTCACCATGTCATGGATTTGATTATGGTAATGTCTCACTTTTAGTTCTTGCCTCTTTTTTTTTTTTTTTATTCAGTTAACAGTTTTGCTCATTGTGTTTTCCTAACCTCACCACAATCTGTTATTTCTGCCTCATCATAAATATCCAGTCCCTGAACAAGACATGAGAATCTGCCTTTCCATGGCCCATGCCTCTCCCAGACTCAGGCATACTCCAGTGACTGCCACACTGCCATTCATTGCCACTTACTTTCTTTTGTAAGAGGCAGAGTATACAGTGTAAGAGCCAAGGGAGGCATCGAAATATCTCACAAGTTTGTTAAAAACACACTTTTAGAGATTGTGTTGGGTCATCTAGAAACTATGGTGTAATGTAGTAGTTCTCAAGTTGTTGGTATGCCCAGGAGAACATAAATCCTTGCGGAGGGGTTTACATAGGCATAGATCATTTTAAAGAAATCAGTGTCCAGATTCTCAGGTTACATGAGTACTCTTTACTAAAATTGATTTATCCAATAATATGCTTGAGTTCCTAGTAGTCTTTTTCCCCATGTTATAAAAGAAAGCCATTGCCCTTACCCATCCAAAATATTACTCTAGATGTGAAGGCCATCACGGGCCACATAAAGGTTGAAATCTAATGATTTGTTGGGCTCTCATAAACTCATAAGACTTGCTGAATTTCTCTGCTTTATAAATACTTCTGTTAAGGGTAACAGAAGGTTTTGTGTGTAATTTTGGTTGGTGTTCAATGTGTTATTTAATGAGAGTTAGAACATGTTTTTACCAAATCATACAAAATATATACTATAATTACTGTCAGTCCTCATCTAATTTCACCTGATAAAATGTTTACAATTTTCCACTTCCTATTTATAAGCTACATCATTTTAAAAATAGCTGCCAAGCAGATTTGTTTTTAGCAGACAAAAAACTTCTCTTTCATTAAATTTCATTAAATGTTAGGTCATGATTCTTCTGACGATAAGCATTTACCATAAAACTTGTGGTGGGGATTGTCAAGTTATTTATCCAGTTCATTTCTCCTCCCCTGGTCACACTGCATGTTCATTCTCCTTCTGCTTTAGACTTGCCAGTATAACTGGTTCTGGATACTGAAAGGCAGAGGAGGTCAGGGGCACTACTTTAAGACCTGCCTAAGTGCCATCTCCATGCTCAATCTTTCCTTTTTTGACTGTGTGGAAGCCACATGTTCAAGATAGCAGAGCCTCCAAATGGAGGAACCCATGTCCGTATCTGCACTATGAGACTCTATATTATCAAAAAATAGTCTTCCATTATATTAAGCCATCAAGAGCTTGGAGTTACAGTAGTTAGTATTATCTTTACTGATAATGAAAAGTTTACTACCTATGTATAATAATTACCAAAATGTGTATATATATATATTGTCTCAGTCATTATGTATTATTATTTGTAATAATGACTCCAATACAGAAGAAAAAAAATTTTTTGTCAATTACAGCCACTTATGGTCAGAAGAAAATAAAAAATTTTAATTGTATACTTATTTTTGTTGTAGATAAATATCTGATGTTCAATAAGACATTCAAACACTAAAATGTACTAGGATAAAAATCTGGAGAAAATGGAATGGAAATACAAGTTCAAGGAGAAAAGAGAAATGTATAAGTTTTCTAAATGTTAAAGAAGAGCTTGTTTACACACTTTTTGAAAATGGATTTAAATATTATATTTGGGTTTCGTTGACTTCACTTAAAAAGTGATATTTACAGTCACTGCCCTGTGGTGTCGCACCCTCCACCGGGGCTGAATCTGTGGGCCTTCCCCTCCCATCTACACTCCCCAGGGCGTTCCTTTGCCGATTTTTGAATGTGATTTTAAAGAGTGAAAAATGATACTATGCGTTTTTATAAAAAATAGTGCCTGAAAAAAAAGTGATATTTATAACTTTGTCAGACTGTAGTTATAATATGCTGAAAGTTATGACCTTTGCAGCTATTAAAATGAAAAATTTTAAACAACTTAAAATTTGTGAGGGATACATACATTTATGAAAATTATCTTAGACAAGGTTTTCAAGGAAAAATGTTTGCACACTGATGGGAGGAGGGGAAAGTGCAGACTCTGGAGTTATGTAGCTCTGCATCCAAATTCTGATTCTCCTGAATCACTGGGCAAGTTAGGTTAATCCGTCTTTGCTTATTCTCCTCTAGTATTTAAATGAAAATACATGTAAAAATTCCATGGATGGAGGAGGAGCCTGGTGGGCTACAGTCCATGGGGTTGCAAAGAGTCAGATAGGATTGAGCAACTAAACAACATTTGGTACTAACCTGCTCTTGCTATTAAGAATCTTAATGAGGAAAGAGGGGTAAATTAGGAGTTTGGGAATTTATATCTAGTTTATATACACTATTGTATATAAATAAACAACAAGGACCTACTTGATAGCACAGGTGATTATATTCAATATCATGTAATAATCTATAATGAAAAGTAATCTGAAAATGGATATATGTATATGTAATAGCCACTGTATATGTATATGTAATTAGCCACTCCAGGTGAAAAACAATTTATCAAATCCCTTATATATGAGTGAATTTATTGGATACAGGGTGAAAAGATTTTATTTTGGAAAGGAGGGATAATTTTAGAGTGTGAAGCAAGGGAAGAAGCTCTGTTAAATGCAAAATGGCACTGGAAGGGACCTTACTTGAGAGGATATTAAGGATGGCAGGGTTGTTTGTCAAAGAAAAATAAGAGGGAAACATAAATTTGCTTTAACTTACATTGTTGATTCTAGCCTACCACGCAATTAAAATAGCTCTTACATTTTAAAGTTACTCAAAAGATTGCTTTTAAGTTGGTGTAATTATTTTATATGTATCATAAATAGCATGTGCTTTATGAATCTCCTCCCTTGTGTGTGACTTCTATTTTAAGTAGATCCCAAGTGATGCCAGAGAGTTAACTAGGTCAACTGCCACCTGTGTTTATTTCTTTCATAAATCTTTTAAATCTCTGAGAGAATTCAAGAGGTTAAGTATGGCTGTTCCTTTACCTAATGCCTCTGATCACAGTGTGAACCTGTTGACTCTGCAGATGAATGTTAGTCATCATGGCTGGAACAGAAGCTGTGAAGGCTGTTAAACTGGGAAGTTCATGCCTGGTGACAGGGCAAATGCAATACCTGGTGTCAGCTGACCACTAGAGTTCTTGCATTTAGAGAAGGGATCATAGAAAGTCATAAGAGAACCACATTATGAAAAATGTTAATCAACATTGGTGGGAGTATAAACGGGTACAAAAGCTCTATGATTGAAGATTTAGCAATAGCTTTCAAAATGCTGTTATGCTATGTGTACATTAAAATGTTTTTATTGAAGTATAGTTTATTTACAATATTGTATAAGTTTCAGGCATACAGCATAGTAGCAGTTACATGTATATTATATATGTTCTTTTGCCTTATATGTTATTACATAATAATATTGAGTATAGTTCCCTGTGCTATACAGTTGGCCCTTGTTAGTTATCTATTTTATTCATTTTTGGCTGCATCAGGTCTTCGTTGCAGCAGGTGGGATCTTCACTGCAGAATGTGGGCTCTCTAGTTGTGGCCCTCAGGCTCAGTAATTGCAGTGTGGCAGCTTAGTTGCCTGACTGGGGGTTGAACCTGAGCACCCTGCTTTGGAAGGCAGATTCTTAACCACTGGACCACCAGGGAAGTCCCGGTTAACTATTTTATACACAGTAGTGTATATATGTCAGAGAAGGCAATGGCACCCCACTCCAGTACTCTTGCCTGGAAAATCCCATGGACAAAGGAGCCTGGTGGGCTGCAGTCCATGAGTCAGACACGACTGAGCGACTTCACTTTCACTTTTCACTTTCATGCATTGGAGAAGGAAATGGCAGCCCTCTCCAGTGTTCTTGCCTGGAGAATCCTAGGGATTCTCCCTAGGAATTCTCCCTAGGAATTCTCCCTAGGGATTCTCCCTAGGGATTCTCCCTAGGAATTCTCCCTAGGGATTCTCCCTAGGAATCCTAGGGACAGGGGAGCCTGGTGGGCTGCCGTCTATGGGGTCACACAGAGTCGGACACGACTGAAGCAACTTAGCAGCAGCAGCAGCAGCAGTGTATATATGTGAATCCCAGCCTCATATTTTATTCCTCCCCCCACCTCTCTTTTCTTTTTGTTAACCATAAGTTTGTTTTCTGTTGTCTGTAAGTCTCTTTTTGTTTTGGAAATAAGTTCATTTGTTCTTTTTTTTTTCTTTTATATTCCACATACAAGTGATATTATATGATATTTATTTTTCCCTGTCTGGCTTACTTCACTTAGTATGATAATCTCTCTAGGTCCATCCATGTTGCTGCAAATGACATTATATCATTTTTTAATGGCTGAGTAATATTCCTTTTTGTCCACTCATCTGTCCATGAGCATTTAGGTTGCTTCCATATCCTGGCTGTTGTAAATAATGTTGCTTTGAACATTGGAGTGCATGTATCTTTTTGAATTACAGTTTTCTCTGGATATATTCATAGGAGTGGGATTGCTGGATCATATGATAACTTTATTTTTAGTTTTTTAAGGAACCACCATACTGTTTCCCGTGGTAGCTGCACCAGTTTATACTCCCACCAACAGTTTAGGAAGGTTCCTTTTTCTGTACACCCTCTCCAGCATTTATTATTTGAAGAATTTTTGATAATGGCCATTCTGACCTGTGTGGGGTGATACCTCATTGTAGTTTTGATTTGCATTTCTTTAACTATTAGCAGTGTTGAGCATCTTTTCATGTGCCTTTTAGCCATCTGTGTGTCTTCTTTGAAGACATGTCTGTTCAGGTCTTCTGCCCGATTTTTGATTGGGTTGTTTGTTTTTTTTAATATTGAGCTGTATAAGCTGTTTGTTATGTGTACATTTTTTTTTTAAGAATTTTTTTTTTAAGTTCCTAAGCTTCACAATGCTAAGAAACTAAGACTTGTTACTTTGACTCATCCTAATATGTCCTTTTGGTTTTGATGTAAGGTGACTAGTACAGCAATTCTATGTGTATCTCTTCCAGATTTTTGGATGTTGGGATTTTACACAAGAGATAATAAATTATGCTTCTTTTTTTCCCCCTCTTCAGTGCTCCAAACAAACTCAGGTAGAGTCAGAAAGGGAACAAAATATCTATCACTTACTACTAACACTGACAACTGAGTTTAATACTCACACCTTTGCTCAAAATATTAAACTTGCCCATCCAGAGACAACTGGACAAATTCAGGCCTCTCTTCAGAGGCAAGAGGCTCACCCTTTAGAAGAGGAGAGGAGGTTAAGACAGAAAACTGGTTAGTTCTACAGGGAGTTCAACCTGGTAAGAGGAAGGGAGAGAGGAACTGAGTGGGGCAACTCAGTTCTTTTGCCAGTATCACCAGTCACTTGCACAGGAAGATTGAGAGCTGGGAGAAGCACAGAAATAACTCTTCCCAGTACAAACTCCTGGAGGGTTTTTAGTTTCTGTCCTGGGGAGTCTGGCAGCAATGCTGGGAAGAGGATAGAGGCTGCTTTCTCCTATAAACACCCAGCACTGCTGGCATCCAGGGCTCTATTAGCTGTTAAACACTTTTACCAGCTGACCTCTCTCCTGATTCTCCTGCGTCATCCTGTCATACTGGTTTGATCACCGTCCCTGGCATGCTGTGCACAGCTTCCTGCATTTTGCACACAGTTTTCCTGGTCCCCCTCCCCCACCCCACGGCTGTCCATTTGCCTTTTCAGGTCCAGATCAAGCTCTACCTCCCACAGCCCCTGGTCCTCTGAGCCCTTTCAGAACTTGTTCTCTGACACATACACACCAACCTTTCTCCTTCAGCATGTGTTGCCTGTCTTGTTACATTTCTCCTTATGGCTGTAGGCTCTAGTTCCTGTGCTTTTTTCAGTCCTAAAATGATCAATTAAGGAAAGCTTAACTTCAAGGAGAAAAAAAAAAAAGAGCGACCCTGTGAACTATGTTTTATAGGTGGGAAACTAAGATTTATAACATGACTCATTTAACATTGCAAATACAATATAGAAGATAACGTGTGGTGGAGGGACTGAGCTGTCCCTCCCCAGGCTATGGAACTTAGTGTGCAATGGGGAGAAATTTAATCTCGCTTCCCACTCCCATCTCCTGTTTCCCAGGATACTGTGGCAATTGTTTGTTCATAGATGCCCCATAAGCTCTTGGAGGCGGCTGAGAATTAAGTTGCTTATTAATTCATTTAGTCTTGACCTACATATGGTTGAATAATCACAGGGCCATCTGTCTTCCTTAATTAACATGCAGAGATGAGGAGATTTCTCCCTACCTTCTGTAGATCGTGTCTGAATCTTGTCAAGAGGGCCCCAAATGACTTGCTGCCAGAGTCCTGGTAATTGCTTATAAGTGAAACCAACAGCTAATGGGAAGGGCTTTTGTTGTTTTCACTTGTTTTGTCTTTTTGAAAAGGCTTGTTGTGACTAGCCCTTGCTATTGCACCAGCCAAAGATTCTCATAAATGAGTATGCAATTGTATATTTCCTTTCAGGTTCAGGAGACAGAATAAGGGATTTTCCCAGATGCATTTGAGTTTTATCTCCCACAGTCTTCTGCTTTTCTCACAGGGTCTTCACTTATCTATATGACATCGATAGACTAAAGCAGTTATAAGGGCAGAAAAAAAACTTCCATCTTCTCTTCTAGGTTCTTTGATGTCCTAATAAATTAATGTAAAAGAGAAAAACAAAATGTAATAACATGTATACCTCCATGTACACGTATATACATGGAAGATGCCCAGAAAAACTAACTCACCGAAATGTCAGAAGACCTCACTGTCTTTAGCTAAATATAAAATAAGATGTTTAGGGTGAGGAGTCAGTTATGGGAGGTTATCAGCAAAAGTACAGTAAACCAGAATATTTGTGCAAATTGAAGTCTTGCCTTTGTCCTGCGATAAGTTCCCAGAGATTTGGTGATCCTCCTCTTCCAGATATAAAGAGGGAGACACCCTTACAAAGAGAAAATTTTCTGACATATATAAATGTTTCTTACAAAAGGCTGACTTCTAACTCAGTTTTCAGAACTTCTCTCATTTCTGCTATTAACAAAAACAAAACAGTTTAAGCACTTCCCTCACAGTCCTGTGGTTAAGACACTGCACTTTCACTGTAGGGGGCCTAGATTAGATTCCCTGGTCTAGAAACTAAGATCCCACATGCCACATGGCACAGCCACAAAAAAAAAAAAAAAAAAGAAAACAAAAAATAGCTTAAAATAGGTATTTTGGGGCATCAAAATCTGTTCCCCTTCACAGCCTGTTATGGAGTCTACTTTCTCTTGGTGGTTGACATGAAATGTGATGGGTTAAAAAGATGCCAACTAAAACAACAAACTCTTATTCATTTTTTATTGTAGTATAGTTGATTTACAATATTAATTTCAGGTGCACAACATAGTCATTCAATATTTTATAGATAATCATGCAAATTATTATAAAATATTAGTTTTATTCCCTGTGTGGTACTTTATAGCCTTATAATTTATTTTATACCCAATAGTTTGTACCTCTTAATTCTCTTCATCTATTTTGCCCCTCCCCCAACCCTACTTACCTTTAAGTGAAGTGAACTCGCTCAGTCGTGTCCAACTCTTTGCGACCCCATGGACTATAGCCTACCAGGCTCCTCCGTCCATGGGATTTTCCAGGCAAGAGTACTGGAGTGGGGTGCCATTTCCTTCTCCAGGGGATCTTCCTGACCCAGGGGTTGAACTCTGGTGTCCCGCGTTGTAGGCAGACAATTTACCCTCTGAGTCACCAGGGGAAGTACCTTTGGTAACCATTAATTTGTTCTCTTTATCAGTCAGTTTGTTTATTATCAAACCAAACTTGGTTCTGCTGCCCTTGACAGTGAAATCAATTGACTGACACTGCGTTGTGGTGAAGGAAAGTGCAGTTTATTGTAAAGCGCCAGACAAGGACTCTGGGGCAGCTAATGCTCAAAAAACCTGAACTCTTTGATGAATTTCAGGGAATCATTTTTAAAATCAAGATGAAGGAGGGGAGTTTCAGGATATGTGATCAGCTCATGCACAATTCTGATTGGTTAATGGTGAGGTAATCAGATCAGATCAGTCGCTCAGTCAGGTCCCAGTCTTTGCGACCCCATGAATCGAAGTACGCCAGGCCTCCCTGTCCATCACCAACTCCCGTAGTTCACTCAGACTCACATCCATTGAGTCAGTGATGCCATCCAGCCATCTCATCCTCTGTCGTCGCCCTTCTCCTCCTGCCCCCAATCCCTCCCAGCATCAGAGTCTTTCCCAATGAGTCAACTCTTCGCATGAGTGGCCAAGGTACTGAGGTAATAGGGTAGGGTAATTGAGTAAAGTAATGCTCAAAATTCTCCAAGCCAGGCTTCAGCAATATGTGAACTGTGAAATTCCTGATGTTCAAGCTGGTTTTAGAAAAGGCAGAGGAACCAGAGATCAAATTGCCAACATCTGCTGGATCATGGAAAAAGCAAGAGAGTTCCAGAAAAACATCTATTTCTGCTTTATTGACTATGCCAAAGGCTTTGACTGTGTGGATCACAATAAACTGTGGAAAATTCTGAAAGAGATGGAAATACCAGACCACCTGACCTGCCTCTTGAGAAACCTGTATGCAGGTCAGGGAAGCAACAGTTAGAACTGGACATGGAACAACAGACTGGTTCCAAATAGGAAAAGGAGTACGTCAAGGCTGTATATTGTCACCCTGTTTATTTAACCTATATGCAGAGTACATCATGAGAAACGCTGGACTGGAAGAAACACAAGCTGGAATCAAGATTGCTGGGAGAAATATTAATAACATCAATATGCAGATGACACCACCCTTATGGCAGAAAGTGAAGAGGAACTAAAAAGTCTCTTGATGAAAGTGGAAGTGGAGAGTGAAAAAGTTGGCTTAAAGCTCAACATTCAGAAAATGAAGATCATGGCATCTGGTCCCATCACTTCATGGGAAATAGATGGGGAAACAGTGGAAACAGTGTCAGACTTAATTTTTCTGGGCTCCCAAATCACTGCAGATGGTGTCTGCAGCCATGAAATTAAAAGATGCTTACTCCTTGGAAGGAAAGTTATGACCAACCTAGTAGCATATTCAAAAGCAGAGACATTACTTTGCCAACAAAGGTTCGTCTAGTCAAGGCTATGATTTTTCCTCTGGTCATGTATGGATGTGAGAGTTGGACTGTGAAAAAGGCTGAGCGCCGAAGAATTGATGCTTTTGAACTGCGGTGTTGGAGAAGACTCTTGAGAGTCCCTTGGACTGCAAGGAGATCCAACCAGTCCATTCTGAAGGAGATCAGCCCTGGGATTTCTTTGGAAGGAATGATGCTAAAGCTGAAACTCCAGTACTTCGGCCACCTCATGCGAAGAGCTGACTCATTGGAAAAGACTCTGATGCTGGGAGGGATTGGGGGCAGGAAGAGAAGGGGACAACAGAGAATGAGATGTCTGGATGGCATCACTGACTTGATGGACGTGAGTCTGAGTGAACTTTGGGAGTTTGTGATGGACAGGGAGGCCTGGCGTGCTGCGATTCATGGGGTCGCAAAGTCGGACATGACTGAGCGACTGATCTGATCTGAATAGGGTAATGTCACAAGGGTTAGCATTATCAATGCTCAGGCTCCAATAGGTCTGGGGGCTGTGTGCTCATGGTCATCAAGTAGTTAACTTCTTCCATTTGGTGCATCAGATACTGTAATCTAGGTACTTCAGAGAGGAACTAAAGATTCTGTGACTGCCATATGGCTGATTTACCGTTTGAATTCTTACCAATTTTCCTGGCTCAACTGCTATTTTTATTGCTACATGTTCATATCCTTTCAATCATTGAGCCAGGCTTCTGTGACTTAGGAGCCTGGGAGACTGCAACTTTTCTAAAACAAGAGGCAGGCAAAGGACATGGGTGGATCTCCTACGTCTACCAAGCCTGCCACACATTTCTGTCACTTGAACCTCTGTATGTCCTCATGAGGTACGCAGGGGAGGTACATAATCTCCATTTTATAGATGAATAAAAATCAGTAAATTGAGCCTTTGAGAGGTGAGATATTTGTTAAAGTTACTGCTTGTAAGTGCAGAGTTGGAACTAGAATCCTGATTCTGATGTGGAAAGCTCAGCATCTCTGTATTCCAGTGCTGAATTGAACCTCAGAGACACAGTTTGGGGCAGGGTAGAAAAAGATAGATTTATTGCTATGCCAGGCAAAGGGGGACACACTTAAAAAGCTATGTGTCCCAACCCAGAAGAATTTGATGAGTTGTTTTATAGCAGTAGTTCAAGGTAGTGTTGCTGACAAGAATAGTCTCAGGTCTCCTAATCTTGATGAGCTTCTCTGGTCCCTTTAATCTTGCCTCAGGTGGTTTCTTGGTTGCTGCTTCTTTGATTAGTAACTGTTTGATGGAACTCAGAGAAGGTCGTGGAGGCTGGAGTCCCACCTACAGGGAATGGGGGACAAAAACACTTCCATGCCCAGAAGCCCCACAGGGTCCTCCTCAGTTTCACTTCTGGTCTCCTTACAAAGGGTTCTGCATATATCACTTAATTACAGTACTGTAGCATCATGACCATTTATTTATAATGTGACCACAAGCTACTGTAGGGGAGCAGAATTTGCCACCCTAAAATATATCTCCACAGCATATTAACTCTTTTAAGCTGGTTATTTTCTGATAAACATAAACAGACATGGGAAGGACTCTGAAAACCAAGTAGGAATTGGCTTTTTGTAAGAAACATTTACATTTGTAAGGGAAATCACCATTTGTAAGGGTATCAGAGTCGGACACCACTGAAGCTACTTAGCAGCAGCAGCAGCAGCTCCATCTACCTAGAAGAGGAGAGTGACCAAATCTTTAAGAACTCTTATCATTGGAGAAGGCAAGGACTTAAATCCAAATATAGTCTTACCCTTGTTCCCTGTACTTACTTAACTTACTCTTCCTACCCTCAACATTCTCTTTAGCTGAGGATGGTATTTAATGTGAGGGCTTTGGCCATTTGGGCAAGTTAATCAGCTTTCCTGGGCTTCTCCCATATATACATGTTGTGAAACTTTGATTTTTTTCCCTGTTAATCTCTCTTATGTCAATTAAGAATTAAAGAATTAATTAAGACCATCCCAGAGAACCTAGAAGGGGAGAGGAAAATTTCTTCCTCCCCAACACTGCACTAAACCTCTAGGAGTGCAGAGTAGACCTGTGTGATTAAAAAGACATTCACTGGGACCTTGTCACAGGTGGAGAACTGTAAGGTCATGAGTTTGAGTTTTTCCCTTCTTGTCTTGAATGCATCTGCTAAATATTCAAATCTATCTGCATACAAATTATGAGCTATTGAAGGAAATTTGAAAAAGAACAAAATTGTAAGACTCATGTTTACCAATTGCAAAATTTCCTACAAAGTTATTATCAAAACGTGATACTGGCATGCAGATGTACATACAGACCAAAGGAATAGATACAGAGCCTAAAAACGATCCTCAGATATATAGTCTATTAATTTTCAACAGGGGTACCAAAATCATTCGATGGAGAAAGGACCATCTTTTCAAAAAATAGTGCTGGGAAAACTGGGTATCCAACATGCAGAAGAATGAAGTTGGACCTTTCTTTTATACCACATACAAAAATTAACTCAAAATAAGTCAAAGACCTAAATTTAAGAGCTAAAGCTATAAACTCTTAAAAAGAAAATATAGGAGAAAATCCTCATGGCTTTGGATTTGTTGATGGTTTGAATATAACACCAAAAGCATAGGCAAAAAATATATATATAAATTGCACATTATCAAAGAACTTTTATGCATCAAATGATACTGTAAAAAGGATGAAAACGTAGCTTACAAGATAGGAGAAGATACTTCCAAATCATATGTTTGATAAGAGATTAACCTCCGGAATATGTGAAAAACCTCTATAACTCAACAACAAAAAGAGCCCAATTTAAAAATGAGTAAAAGACTTGAATAGACATTTCACCAAAGAAGATAAACAAATGGCCAGTAAACATGTGAGACGATGACCAACATCATTAGTCATTGAGTGTGAGTGACTGAAAGTCGCTCAGTCATGTTCACCTCTTTGCAACCCCATGGACTGTAGCCCACCAGGCTCTCCTCTGTCCATGGGATTCTCCAGGCAAGAATACTGGGGTGGGTTGCCATTTGCTTCTCCAGAGGATCTTCCCAAACCAGGGGTGAACCCAGCTCTCCTGTTTTATCTTCTTTTAGTTTTGCTTCCTTTTGGTCTTTACCCTACTGGGACCTTTGGGAACTGCACATATATGTAACAGCATCTACCATACCTCTTCATTTTAGCTTAGGCTGGATTTGAAGAGCCAAAACAGGACAACACTTAAGGAGACCTGAGACTCTCACAGAGAAATAAACTAGAGCTGCTGTTTCTTTTAGCTTTGCTTTCCTGTTCTTTACTTACCCTGGTGACTCAGAGGGTAAAGCATCTGCCTACAATGCGGGAGACCCAAGTTCAATTCCTGGATCAGGAAGATCCCCTGGAAAAGGAAATGGCAACCCACTCCAGTACTCTTGCCTAGAAAATCCCATGGACAGAGGAGCCTGGTAGGCTACAGTCCATGGGATCACAAAGAGTTGGACATGACTGAGCGACTTCACTTTTCACTTTTTTTTCTTTCCTGTTCTTTATTATTTATTTATTTATTTTTTAAAATGTAATCTCTCCTTTTATCAACCTTCATCATTTCATACTGTAAGAAAGTAAAATCACTAAAGGCAAATAACCTTATGAATCTGCTGAGTGTGAAGAGAAAGGCCATGGTACAGATGAATGGATTAGGAGGGAGACACCTAACTCTAAGGGTTTCCAGTTGATAAAAACTCAGGCTTTGTTGTACAATAAGTATCATTATGTGTTACACAATGACTGGGTACTGATTGCTTGCAGTCACACAAGCATAAGCAATCCTTCAAAGTCGAGTATAAATATACCAAGAAAAAAAGCAATATGGAAAAATTCAGAAACGTCCAACTATTGCTATTTCTTGGGTGAAACTCTACTGATCAGTAGTTGGGTTCCCCCAAAAAGTGTGGAAACAAGAGAATTTTAGAAAGCAGCAGTTTTAAAGAAATGAAAGCTATGCAAAATGCCTTGCAGTCCTTCATGAAAAAAAATTCTAGGCTGTTAATTCATAATTCTGGAAAATATTTTTCCATGTAGTGAATCTATAGTAATAACTGTTACACAGTCTCTCTCCCTTGCTCTTTTTATGAGACCCTTATCACAAAGTCTTCCCTGGATAGTCTCTGTGCCACCATTTGCTTCCAGTTGCTTCACAAGCCACTCTTAACCCACCCTTGGAAACTATGTATAAAATCATTTAATGTGTGCTAACAATATGAACATTTACACATCTAACCAATACATATTGAACCAAGATAATCCTTTAAACCATGATCATATGAGAAAGTGACATTATATCAATACTACAGACAATTTATTTTCCCCATGAACTGTGGAATATTTTTTCCTTGGACAAATTCACCTCTTCCCAGAAATATGCAAAGTTCAGTGCAAAAGAGTAACAGTAAAGTGTTCATTAAGCCATCAGAATGAATCACCTTGTTTTCAAAATATTAACTTCATCTTAGTTTCGAGTGCATCAAGGTACTAACCTAAAGGATTGTTAGTCATTAGGGGGCTACAAATCAAAACCACAATGAGATACCACTCATACTCATTAGGAAGCCTATTATAAAAGCAAAAATTAACAGCACAACATTGTAATTCAACTATACTTCAAAAAAAATTAAAAATTAAGAAATGGAGAGTGTTGGCAAGGATGTGGAGAAATTAGAACCTTTGTGCACTGCTGATAGAAATGGTGCAACTGCTGTGGAAAACAATTTGGCAGTTTCTCAAAATGTTAAACATTGAATTTCCCTAAGAACCAATTATTCTACTTCTGGGTATATACCTAAAATAATTGAAAACAGGGAAGCAAACAGATAATTGTACACCAATGTTCACAGCAGCATTTTTCACAGTAGCTGAAATGTGGAATAAAACAAATGTCCATTGACAGGTGAATGGACAAACAAAATGCAGTTTATCCATGCAGTGAAATATTAATCAGTCATAAAAAAGCCCGTGCTACAGCGTGGGTGAACCTGAAAACATTCTGCTTAGTGAAAGGAGGCCGACACAAAAGGACAAATAGCATATGATTCCACTCTGATGAAGCACATACAATAGGCAAATTCACAGAAACAAATGAAGGCAGAGGTTACCAGGGACTGGAGAGAGGAGGAGTCACTGCCTATTGGGTATAAGGTTTGTGTTTGGGTTGATGAAAAAGTTTTTTTTTTTTTTAAGTTTATGTATTTATCCACAGGATCTTTGATCTTCATTGCAGCATGCAGGATATTAAGTCATGTCATGCAGAATCTTCAGTTGCAGCATGCGGGATATAGTTCTATGACCAGGGATCCAACCTGGGCCCCCTGCATTGGAAGCGCTGAGTCCTAGCCACTGGGCTTCCAGGGAAGTCTTGATGAAAAAGTTTTGAAAATGCACAGTTGCCTAATATTATGAAGGTACTTAATGCCACTGAATCATACACTTAAAAATGCTAAATGATAACAATTTTTAATTTTAATGGTATGTATATTTTACCACTATAAAAAAGATTTGGATATAAAACAAAATAAATTATGAGCTAGGTGCTTTGTAGTGATACAGAAGTAGGAACTTGTAATTTCTCAGAAAATAAAAAGTTAGTTGGAAAGAGGGAGACAGGCCTTGAGTGGGTGAAACCAAGATGAGTGAGTTGGAGATAGCTTTGTGGAGAAGGCTGAAGAATAAAGAAGGAAAAGAGCAAAAAGTATTGAGTACTATCAGTTACCAGAGTCCATGAGAAACCTTTCAGATACTTTTTTTGTTCCATCCTCATGGCAATTCTGTGTGGTAGATACTGTTATGAACCTAATGTTTTGTGTGAGGAAACATAATTTTAGGTTAATAACTTGCTCAAGAATTTACTTAATTAGTGGCAGAGCCAGGACCCCTGCTCTTATTTTGCTGATCTCAACTTTTCTGGCTAAGAACTGGAACAACAGTATCCACCCCACAGGCTTATTGTGATTATTAAATAAGAATTTTTTGAGTTGGAAAATTCTGAATATACCTAAGGATTTTACATTGTTCTTTGCTTGCTCTATCCTTTCTGCTACCGTTGGATGCTGAGACTTCTAAAGCACTCGCTACCATAGAAGATGTTGCACTTAGTGGATTGTTTTTGTACTCTTCCACCATTTGTGAATTTCTCAGTAGCAAAGATACTATCTTATTCATTGTTTTAGGTCAGATTTAAACTGGAGCAGTGGTTGTCAGAACAGAAGAGGGGACTTAGAGAAGTGAGAATCAAACAGCATGTGTGAATTGCTCCAAAAGCTTCCTGCTGCTGCTGCTGCTAAGTCGCTTCAGTCGTGTCTGACTCTGTGCGACCCCATAGGCGGCTGCCCACAAGGCGCCCCCGTCCCTGGGATTCTCCTGAATCCCTACCATACCAAGTGTCATCATCGCCCTCATCTCTGTCGCCACCATCAACATTTATAACACAGTGATAACAACCCCAGGAGCAATGGACATGTTACCAGAGCCTACTAGGGGCAAGCTTACTAGCCAGGGCTACAAATAGAAGTTTAAGCCCTTGCTTTCAAAGTTCTAGGAAAGCCTCGTCTAGTCCCTCCCACCTTTCTCTATCCTGTCCTCTAATGTGAGACCCTCCTTTCATAAAAGCCACTTTAATCATGTCACTCAGTGTTGCTGAAAAGAAATTCTGTAGTATTTAGGCCTTCCAAATTTGGATCTTAATATAGTTTAAAAATTATTTCTTTTTAGAATAGACATTACATTCACACAGCTCAAAATTCACATCAGTATATGGACAAAAGTCTTTCTTCCCACTTGTTTCTCCCTGTTTCTCCATTTATTTCCTGAATACCTTTCCAGAGTATTTCCTAGAGGGTTTCTAAACGTGCTTTAAAAAAAATGAAAGACTATTTTTCCTAGAACAGTTTTAGGTTTACAATAAAATTGAGAGGAAGGTACAGAGATTTCCTGTATCCCCACACACATGAATGGCCTCCCTCACTGTCAACATCACTCACCAGAATGGCACATTTGTTTCTCACCAAGGATGCTTGTAAAAAACAGTCTTCGTTAAAAAAAAATAAATCACATGATATAAATTATGATATGTTATATTGATACATCATAATTATCTAAAGTCCATAGTTTAGAGTTCACTCTTGGTGTTATACATTCTATAGGTTTGAAGAAATGTATAATAATATGTATCCATCATTATAGTATCATATAGAGTATTTTCACTGCCTAAAGATCCTCTGTGCTCTACCTATTCGTCCCTCCCAAAACCCTGGAAACCACTGATCTTTTTCCTATCTCCATAATTTTTCTCTTTTCCAGAATGTTGTATAGTTGGACTCATGAAATATATAGCCTTCTCAGATTGGATTATTTCACTTAGTAATATGCATTTAAAGTTCCTTCTCAGGGCTTCTCTGGTGGCTCAGATAGTAAAGAATTTGCCTGCAATGTTTGAGACCCAGGTTTGATTCCTGGGTTGGGAAGATCCCCTGGAGAAGGGAATGGCTATCTACTCCAGGATTCTTGCCTGGGGAATTCCATGGACAGGGGAGCCTTCTGGACTACAGTCCATGGAGTCACAGAGTCAGACATGACTGAGCAACTAACACTTCCACTAAGAAGGTTCCTTCATGTCTTTTCATGGCTTGAAAGCTCACTTATTTTTTAGCACTGTATAATAATCCATCACTTCATGGGAAATAGATGGGGAAACAGTGGAAACAGTGTCAGACTTTATTTTGGGGGGCTCCAAAATCACTGCAGATGGTGACTGCAGCCATGAAATTAAAAGACGCTTACTCCTTGGAAGGAAAGTTATGACCAATGTAGATAGCATATTGAAAAGCAGAGGCATTACTTTGCCAACAGAGGTTCGTCTAGTCAAGGCTATGGTTTTTCCTGTGGTCATGTATGGATGTGAGAGTTGGACTGTGAAGAAGGCTGAGCGCCGAAGAATTGATGCTTTTGAACTGTGGTGTTGGAGAAGACTCTTGAGAGTCCCTTGGACTGCAAGGAGATCCAGCCAGTCCATTCTGAAGGAGATCAGCCCTGGGATTTCTTTGGAAGGAATGATGCTAAAGCTGAAACTCTAGTACTTTGGCCACCTCATGCAAAGAGTTGACTCATTGGAAAAAACTCTAATGCTGGGAGGGATTGGGGGCAGGAGGAGAAGGGCACAACAGAGGATGAGATGGCTGGATGGCATCACTGACTCGATGGACGTGAGTCTGGGTGAACTCTGGGAGTTGGTGATGGACAGGGAGGCCTGGTGTGCTGCGATTCATGGGGTTGCAAAGAGTCAGACATGACTGAGTGACTGAACTGAACTGAACATTCCATTAAGTATAGCACAGTTTATCTACTCACCTACTGGAAGATATCTTGGTTGCTTACAAGTTTTGGAAATTATGAATAAAACTCGTACAAACATCTGTGTGTAGGTTTTTGTGTGGACATAAGTTTTCAGCTTCTTTGGTTAAATACCAAAGAGGGGGACTACTGGATTATATAAAAAAAGCATGTTTAGTTTTGCAAGTAACTTTTGAACTGTCTTCCAAGGTAAGGTGGCTGTATCATTTTGCATTCCTACCACCAAGGAATGAATGTTCTTATTGCTCCAGATTCTCACATGCATTTGGTGTTGGCAGTGTTTTGCATTTGTGTCATTCTAATACCTTTAAGTATTTGTCTAGAAGGAGAAATTGCAGTTAGACTTATCTGACCACATTTGGTGAATCTTGTTTCTCTTGAGAGGAACGTCTATGGAATGATCAGATCTGTAATAAGATTAAGAACATTCTGGCACCCTGAGAAGCAGGATTACTACTCACAAAAGAGCAGTCTAATGAAGGTTTGGGAGGACGTGGGCCCCTTGGAGAACAGCTGTCTTCCTTCCCAGATGCCCCTTAGGTCTCCTCTAAAGGAATGAGTTCCAAAGAATTAATGCTTTTGAACTGTGGTGTTGGAGAAGACTCTTGAGAGTCCCTTGGACTGAAAGGAGATCCAACCAGTCCATCCTAAAGGAGATCAGTCCTGGGTGTTCATTGGAAGGACTGATGCTGAAACTGAAACTGCAATACTTTGGGCACCTGATGTGAAGAACTGACTCATTGGAAAAGACGCTGTTGTTGGGAAAGATTGAAGGCAAAAGGAGAAGGGGACTACAGAAGGTGAGATGGTTGCATGGTATCACTGACTCAATGGACGTGAATTTGAGCAAGCTCTGGGAGTTGGTGATGGACAGGGAAGCCTGGCATGCTGCAGTCCATGGGGTTGCAGAGTTGGATATGACTGAGCGACTGAACTGAACTGACTGAAAGGACTGGGTTAACAGAGGTTGCAAGAAACACCTGATGTTAGGATGCCTGTTGTTTACTCAGTTGATAGCCTCCAGAGAGTCTGTGACTGGTCAGATAAGCCACTTTTGTGGGTAACATTCTTGTCCTGGAAACTGAAAACTGAAAAGCACTAAATAGAGTGAAAATTATCTTCCAGATATAACTCACCAGCTTGGAAGACCATATGGTTACATTATATGAAGATTACATTCCAATTCAAGGACTCCCCCAAATATCAATTTTGGGGAGATATTTTTAAAATTTATGTTTGCCTACTTCATTCTGTAAAGGAATTGAGGTAATTTACAAGAATTTTAACCTTATAATAAATGGAAATTTTAAAAAATAGAGTTTTAAAGCTTTGATAGCATCCAGATTTATAGATTAATGTAGTTTATTGTTCTTACAATTGGGATGCAAATGTCTTTTTGAGCTGCTTAATAGCTAAGGTAAAAAGTGAAACATGATAGGTTAAAACATCACATTCAGTTAAAGCAATGGCAATTCAGTTTTTTAGGAGAAAGGAAACTTTTATTGTTTCTTAGGTCTGTAAGACATCTGTATGGGTTTTCATGTGTGGTCAAGTGCCACATGGACATCTTTAATGTTCCTCAATAAACATGATAGTGGATATGGTCAGTAGTGTCCTCTACCATTCCTCTATGTAAACCAAAGATATAACAGTATACATCATTCAAAAAGGTGATCTGAAGGAAGACAGTTCAGTTCACTTCAGTGGCTCAGTTGTGTCCAGCTCTTTGCAACCCCATGGACTGCAGCATAAGCCTGTCCATCACCAACTCCCGGAGTTTACTCAAACTCATCTCCATTGAGTTGGTGATGCCATCCAACTGTCTCATCCTCTGTCATCCCCTTCTCCTCCAGCCTTCAATCTTTCCCAACATCAGGGTCTTTTCAAATGAGTTAGTTCTTCACATCAGGTGGCCAAAGTATTGGAGTTTCAGCTTAAACATCAGTCCTTCCAATGAACATTCAGGAGTGATTTCCTTTAGGATGGACTGGTTGGATCTCCTTGCAGTCTAAGGGACTCTTAAGAGTCTTCTCCAACACCACAGTTCAAAAGCATCAATTCTTTGGCACTCAGTTTTCTTTATGGTTGAACTCTCACATCCATACATGACTACTATAAAAACCATAGCTTTGACTAGACGGACCTTTGTTGGCAAAGTAATGTCTCTGCTTTTTATTTATTTTTTATTTATTTTATTTTTTTTAGATTTTATTTTATTTTTAAACTTTACAATATTGTATTAGTTTTGTCCAACATCAAAATGAATCCGCCACAGGTATACCCGTGCTCCCCATCCTGAACCCTCCTCCCTCCTCCCTGTCTCTGCTTTTTAATATGCTATCTAGGTTGGCCATAGCTTTTCTTCCAAGGAGTAAGCATCTTTTAATTTCATGGCTGTAGTCACAATCTGCAGTGATTTTGGAGCCCCCCAAAATAAAGTCAGCCACTGTTTCACCATCTATTTGCCATGAAGTAATGGGACCAGATGTTATGATCTTTGTTTTCTGAATGTTGAGTTTTAAGCCAACTTCTTCACTCTCCTCTTTCACTTTGATCAAGAGGCTCTTTAGTTCTTCACTTTCTGCCATAAGGGTGGTATCATCGGCATATCTGAGGTTATTGATATTTCTCCCGGCAATCTTGATTCCAGCTTGTGCTTCATCCAGCCCAGCATTTCTCATGATGTATTCTGCTTATAAGTTAAATAAGCAGGGTGACAATATACAGCCTTGATGTACTCCTTTTCCTATTTGGAACCAGTCTGTTGTTCCATGTCCAGTTCTAACTGTTGATTCCTGACCAGCATACAGATTTCCCAAGAGGCAGGTCAGGTGGCCTGGTATTCCCATCTCTTTCAGAATTTTCCACAGTTTATTGTGATCCACACAGTCAAAGGTTTTGCAATAGTCAGTAAAGCAGAAATAGATGTTTTTCTGGAACTCTCTTGCTTTTTTGATGATCCAGCAGATGTTGGCAATTTGGTTCCTTTGCCTTTTCTAAAACCAGCTTGAACATCTGGAAGTTCATGGTTCACATATTATTAAATTCTCCTGGCTTGGAGAATTTTGAGCATTATTTTGCTAGCGTTATTTTGCATGCTATACATGGACATCATCAGATGCTCAACACTGAAATCAGATTGATTATATTTTTTGTAGCCATATATTTTTTGTAGCCAAAGATGGAGAAGCTGTATACAGTCAGCAAAAACAAGACTGGGAGCTGACTGTGGCTCAGATCATGAACTCCTTATTGCCAAATTCAGACTTAAATTGAAGAAAGTAGGGAAAACCACTAGACCATTCAGGTATGACCTAATCAAATCCCTCATGATTATACAGTGGTAGTGAGATATAGATTCAAGGGACTAGATCTGATAGAGTGCCTGGTGAACTATGGACAGAGGTTCGTGACCTTGTACGGGAGATAGAGCAAGACCATCCCCAAGAAAAAGAAATGCAATAAAGCAAAATGGCTGTCTGAGGAGGCTGTACAAATAGCTATGAAAAGAAAAGAAGCCAAAAGCAAAGGAGAAAAGGAAAGATATTCCCTGCAGAATTCCAAAGAACAGCAAGGAGAGATAAAAAAGCCTTCCTCAGTGATCAATGCAAAGAAATAGAGGAAAACAACAGAATGGGAAAGACTAGAGATCTCTTCAAGAAAATTAGAGATACCAAGGGAACATTTCATGCAAAGATGGGCTCAATAAAGGACAGAAATGGTATGGACCTAACAGAAGCAGAAGATATTAAGAAGAGGTTGGCAAGAATACATAGAAGAACTGTACAAAAAAGATCTTCACGACCCAGATAATCACGATGGTGTGATCAATCACCTAGAGCCAGACATCCTGGAACGTGAAGTCAAGTGGGCCTTAGGAAGCATTACTACGAACAAAGCTAGTGAAAGTGATAGAATTCCAGTTGAGCTATTTCAAATCCTGAAAGATGATGCTGTGAAAGTGCTGCACTCAATATGCCAGCAAATTTGGAAAACTCAGCAGTAGCCACAGGACTGGAAAAGGTCAGTTTTCATTCCAATCCCTAAGAAAGGCAATGCCAAAGAATGCTCAGACCGAAGGAAGACAGTGGATTTCATATGCAACTCTATGATAATCCAGGGAATAAAGTGAGCCATCTAGGGAAATGGCTTATGTTCTTCAAGATGTATACCTTGCATATTTCCTTCATCTGGACTTTTGGTAAAGGTTGAGCAGGAATTTGGTAGATACATTAAGATGAGGGGGATCTTTTCACTACAGTGACCATTTTAAATATCTTACAATTTTGTACATCAACTGTACCTCAATAAAGGGCTTCCCTGGTGGCTAGTGGTAGATAATATTCCTGCCAATGCAGGAGACATGGATATGATCCCTGGGTCAGAAAGATCCCCTGGAGAAAGAAACGGCAACCCACTCTAGTATTCTTGCCTGGGAAATCCCATGAACAGAAGAAACTGGTGGGCGACTGTCCATGGGGTTGCAAAAGGACTGAATACAATTTAACGACTGAACAACAAGTACCTCAATAAAGCCTGAATTTTTTTTAAAGTTGAACAGGAGAAAATTAAATACACAAAATCTTGCATAGCCTGACATTCAGATATTCTCTGTAGTTGTCTAAGACTTTCAGAATCAATCACAAATGGGAGGATGGCAACCTTTACAAAAACCTGAAGGCCTGGTGTCATGGGCATAATTTTGATTTCAACTTCCAGGACACTGAAGCTTAAAGACTTACCTTAAAGACTTAGTTGTTGTTTTAGTCACTAACTCATGTCCAATTTTTTTTTAAATTGAACTTGAAGATGTTTATTGGGTTCTATTTTTGGTGGAAAAAAGGTCACATATGTTATTTAGCGCAGCCTCGTGAAATACACAAAGTGATACTGGTTAGGAGCATTTTCTCCTCCTAGTCCATTTCTGAGGACTAAATCATGAACTGCTCCTCTGGAGGAATCCTTCCTGCAGTGGGTAGGCACCAAGTCTAACGTTCATTAATTTTCTCCTTTCAGTATAGGCAGCAACTCCCCATTTTCTTTCTGTTCCTTAACGATGTCCAGTCCTCTGACAAGCTCCCCCTTCACATTCAGCTGAGGGTACGTTAGCCAGTTGGAGTAAGCTTTTAATCCTTGCTGAACTTCTTCATCCTCCAGTATATCATATGTCTCATATTCAACCCCAGTACTATTTAATATTTCCAGAATCGCCTGCTGAAGCCACTCTCAGCTTCCTGTTTGTTTCCTTTCATAAAGAGCATCAGAGAAGCTTCATTTGTCCTTACTTTGAGCCTTTCCTCTAACTTGGGGGCTTTGGGGCAAATCATATCTAGTTCTTTAGATGCTTCTAGCTCCTTAATTATATCAAGTCCTCCTATGAGCTCTCCAGAAACATAGAGCTGGGGATACGTGGGCCAATTGGAATAGGTTTTGAGGGCCTGGCGAACTTCATCTGAGAAGATGTGGAAACTGCTAAACTGAATATTATGTTTGTTAAGAATTTCCACCATCTACTTGCTGAAACCGCAGCGTGGCTCCTGAGGTGTTCCTTTCATGAACAGGATGCAGGGGGCAGCGAGAAATAACTTCTTCAGGGGCTGGTTGAGGTCTTCCTTCAGGTGCTCACTACCACTGGGTGAGAAGGAGCCACCAGACGCATGTTGCTGAACTTTTTTGCTCAACTCTGGGGCCATGGGCACCATCTAATCAGTAGATTTTCTGAGAATTCTTGAAAAACAGGAAGGTGGGAACATAACTAATTTCATATTTTTCAGATACTTCAGGAACAGTTTCTGCTTCCAATTTCACGAATGAAACTTGTGGGTGCTCTTTGGCGAGCTCTGCCATCACGTCGTTCATCTGAGCACACTGAGGAGCTCATCGTGCCCAGAAATGGACCACAAGAAAGGACTTGGCTCTGAGGCGCAGCAGCTCCTCAAACTGCAGGGCTGAGCCAACCTCTACCACAGCTGCCACCACCTCAGCCACCCCTGCTGCCATGCTGCCCATCATGTCCAACTCTCTGCAACCCCATGGACTGTAAGCCCTATGGTGGAAACACTATGTATATGCCCCAAATCTATGAGATTCACTTTGTATTATGTTTGTTTGTTGTTTTGTGTGTGTGTGTGTGTGTTGGCCTCACCACTCAGCATGTAGGACCTTAATTCCCTTGACCAGGGATTGAACTTGTGCCCTCTGCATTGGAAGCACAGAATCTTAACCATTGGATTGCCAGGATCCCTTTAAAGTGTACTCTCTGTTGAATGTAGCGTTTTATGTAATAGCTTGAGTATATCAAATGCATTGTTCACATCTTAGATATAGGAATTGTATAGAACTTTATATGCCACTTTGAGAGAAGGCTACGGATGAGGAAATTTTAAATTAATTGAATTTAAATCAAACTCACTTTTCTGGAATTGACTACAATTATGGTTTCAACCACCAGAGTTGTATCAGTTATCTAGTGTTGCATAACAAATCATCCCACATGTTAATGGCTTAAAAAGCCATCATTCATTTTCTCACAGTTTCTATTGGTTGGCATTGGGCCAGACCTAGCTGGAGAGACTCGTCTGCCATTCTTGCCTGAGGTCACTCTCGGAACTGCAGTTATCTGGGGATTGCCTGAGACTAGACCATCCAACATGGCCTCATTAATAGGTCTGCTGCCTCAGATGGGACATTTGGGCCTTTCTCTCCACAGTCTTCTTCACAGAATGGTGGAAGCTTTCCAAAAAGATAAGAGCAGAAGCTGTGAGGCCTCTTGAAGTAAAGACCAGAAGTCACTTGGCCCTTCTACTACATTCTGTTGGTCAAAGCAAGTCACAGGACCCTTCCATATTCAGGGAGTGCAGAAATGGATTCCACCTCAGTGTGAATAGCTACAAAGAACTTGGGGCCACTTTACATCCATTATGAAGGGAAATGCAAGTTCAAAATAGAGATTTAATTGGTTACAGGTTTATAGGGAAAAAAGAAGTTCTATATATTATACTCTTGATTATATGGTTTGACTATGTAACTGCTCCATTTGGTCTCAAAGGGGCTGTGTTGAACAGAGTGTTCATGTCTTTGTGAGGTATGTTTTGACAGGATTGAGAGCTTGCAGAAAGGGTGTCTTCCTGACTCTTTGCAGTGAGTTATTTCTTGGCTGCCTCAGCTCTTGGTAGATGCCCAAGAAACCCATCTTTAGAGCCCCATAAGCTTAGGCCCTGTTTTGAGGGGATATGCAAAGAGTATGGGGCTTCCCTGGTGGCTCAGTCTGTAAAGAATCAGTCTACATGCAGGATGATCCCAGAATCAGGAATATCCCCTGGAGAAGGAAATGGCAACCCACTTCAGTATTCTTGACTGGGAAATCCCATGGATAGAGGAGCCTGGCGGGCTACAGTCCTTAGGGTCACAAAGAGTCTCGGATACAACTTAACAACTAAACCACCACCACCACATAAACAGTATGACTTTTGAATAGCCTAGGGTCATAATTTATTTAAGTTCTAAAAGGGTAAAACTTTTGTAAAATTATCTTTTCTTTATGTGAAGTTCACAGTATATGATTTGTTTTAGCAAGGTAAGGCCTGGCTGAAGGTAAATGCAATGGAAGTCCTGGTGACTGCCAAGTTAATGTACAGGCACAAAGCCAGCGCAGAGGGAAATGTTAAACACTCTTATTTCAAATACCACATCCAAAATGACACAGGGCAGGGCAGAATTGGAGTTTGGAATATCCTCTGAAGAATCAGTGTAGAAGAGCTTGTAGTTTATACCAGGAAACTTTCCTGTGATCTCCTCACAAAAATAAAATTTTCTGCCCCTAGGAATGAAGGCAGGGGAATAATTCTTTATTTGAAAAATGCTATGTTGGCCCTTTTCCTCTCTTTGCGTTGCCTTTCCTTCTGCCCCAACACATCAGATCAGTCCTATCTCCCCCAGGATTCTCTGGGAACTCACATCTGGTGTATAAAAAGGATTTGGATCCTGTATTTCTGCCAAGTTAGACAACCGTGAGCACGGCAAGATGTGGGAGGCAAAGGAAGCGATTGTTTTCTGCCGCACCATTTTAACTTTCCTTCCGACTTTCAGCTCTCACATTCACAGTGCCATTTGTAAAAGTGAAAATTCAGTGTCTTTGCTGGGCCCACTTGAGTGTTCCACCCTTTTCCTTTGCTAGCTATATTTGTATGAAGAGACACACCATTCATTTATTTAGCCTTGGTATCCACTTGAAAACTCTCACCAGGACTCAGACTTCTGTTCTTCTTTCTTCTAAGGCACTGTATACGTTTTTCGTCCTCTGAGCACCCTGGCAAGTGTGCTGACAGTGATGTTATTCTCTCAAGAGTGCAAACAATGTTTTCTGCCTGTCCATGGCTTCACACTCTGTCTCTCACTGAGGCCTGGTCAGGCAAGCTGTGGGTATACTTCTTGAGAAGGCTGATTGTTGTGAAAAACCTTTGCCACATAAACAGAAGTAAGGATTGGATCTTTCAGATATGATTGTCAGCAACTTTTCTCTTATAACCTCTAGAACACCATTGCATCAGTTCAGACTTGTAACTGGGAAGAAATATTAATTCAAAGACTTAATCGGCTAAGAATGAGGAGTACTTTGCAGCTTGGTGGATGGCAAAAGAACAGAATGCCCCAGGAGCATCTGCCTTGTTTCCCAATATTTAGAAGATTCACAGACTGACTAGTCTGACTCAGACTCATAAAGGTGAGTTTTCCCAGAGGAAGCTAGAGTGAGCCTCACCTTAGGTCTTCTGCCTTTTGGAGCACTCTCAGGGGCTTCTGTATTTCTGGATTTAACTTATCAATAAAAAGTAAGTATTGCTTTACCACAAACCTAATTTAGCTAAAATTATTTATTCATTTGTTCATTAATATTTATAAGCAGGTACTGTCCTAGGGCTAGAGACACAAAGATAGATAAGACAGAATTTCTGCTCCTAAGAGTTAATGTCGTAGGGTGAGGATCTAAGAGAGGGAAGTGGGAGAGATATAAAAATAGATGTTGATAATACAGAACCCTTTCCCCCACTTTTTTATAATGTGAAAATATACTCTCTTCTGCTATGGCAAGTAAAGGTTTAATTGATTCCTTTATTTAATCAGCAAACATTTGCCAATTGCCTGCTTGGCACTAGGAATTGTATCAGATTCTATGTCTCCTTAAAGAACAGCCTGAGGGTAACATAAGGAAGATCAAAGCAGCAGTCTCCCTCGCCTCCCTTTGCCCTCTCCCTTGCTCTCTCACCTGGCCCTCTGCGGTGGGCTCCCACAGCACCAGACGAGGTGGCAGCACTTCCTAACCTTTTTTGGGTCCAAAAGAGGAGATGCCCTCAAAGGGGAACTTCAAAAGGAAGTAGAACTGCAATGTAAACATCACCTTCAACCATGCCAATCATTTGTCCTCCCTTGCTTTTCTTTAAACATACATGCTGCTTCATTCAAGGCAGTGAGGCAGCAACTCAAGTGGAAGAAGGGAAAAATAGAACAGTCAGAGTATGGTAGCTTTGCCAAAGACTGTTTACATCTTTGGTGAGTCACCACCTTTAGTAAATGAAAACCAAGCCTCAAAAATGAATGGAGGCTACCTAGGGTAGTAATGGGTATGACCCAGATAAGGCGGAGTCTTATCTCTTTCTCCTCTTGATACCCAGTGAAGACATCTATACAGATATTTACATAATGCTTTTTAGTTCACCAAGCACTTCCCTCCCCCACCCCAAGGCCCCAGATGCATTAGTTCGCTGAACCATACAGAAAAAGAGAAGAACTATTTGGGTACATAAATGTAGATATTTCTTTTAGGTACTGAGGAGTAGATTGAAATCATTATATGGAAAATGAGACTTGAAATAATTGAAAAAAGAAGAGGTAGATTTTATTTGTAATATTACAGAAATATTTCCAAAATACATGAGTGGGTTAAACAAATTACATTTTTATTTTTAATTTAGCTGGGCCAGGCCTTAGTGGTGGCATGTGGGATCTTTAGTTGCAGCATGTGGACTCTTGGTTGCGACATGGGGGAATCTCGTTCCCTGACCAGGCACTGAACCTGGCCCCAGTGTTGAGAGAACAGTCTTAGCCACTGGGCCACAAGAGAGTCCCTGTTCTAAACAAATTTGCAAAGTAACACACAGTAGTAGGATGCCATATATGGTTTTCAAAAAGGAGGTGAAAATGATAATAGCTAGGGCTTCCCTGGTGGCTCTGACTGTGAAGAATCTCCCTGCAATGCAGGAAACCTGGGTTTGATCCCTGGGTCAGGAAGATCCCCTGGAGAAGGGAATGGCTATCCACTCCAGTATTCTTGCCTGAAGAATTCCATGGACAGAGGAGCCTGGCAGGCACAGTCCATGGGGTTGCAGAGTCAGGATGTGACTGAGTGACTAACACAGAGACGATACTTTGCAGTACTTACTACGTGCCGTACCGGACACCGTTCTCCAAGAGCTTTACGTAGGCGCACTCACTGACACTCAAAGCATCTCTGTGACTTGGGTACTATGATTATCATTCCCATATTACAGACTTGAAAACAGCGTGGAGAAGTTGAGTGTCTTACCTAAAGTCACAAAGCTAGGATTTAAACCCAGGGTGGTTTGCCTATAGATTCTGGAATTTAAGTTTTGCAATATTTCCACAGGAACAGCTAGATGAATGTAAATGCTTAGGAAAAAAGATCAGAAGGATATATACTAAACTGAAAATGATAGTTGTCTTTGGAAAGAAATCAGGAATTGGAGACTGGGCAAGTCAAATATTCCATTAGCTACAATGCTTGAGGGTTTTGTTTCTCCCCAAAGATATTTCCCCCAGGATAATAATTTCGGATTACTTCTGTTAAATTAGTGTAAAAATTATTTTTAAAAATCTTGTGGTCAGTGGAAGTGATTTTGCATAAAATCACTAGGTTATGCTCTTCTCCTAAATTTCACATTGACTTTGGTATCTTTGGGAGTAGAAGCGTTAATTGTTAATCTTTCCTCTTTGTCCATCTCATACCCTCTGATGGAATCTTATTTCAGAGATTAGATAAAAAGCTATTTCAGGTTTTGTCTGGAACAATGGGACGCATATTGGTGAAAGTATTATATTTCATGGCTGAAGTATCTTTCAGAGATACTTCAGAAACTGAAGCCCAGGTAGCCCTATCAGGTCAAGTATTAAGTACTGAACTAAATCAAGAAAGGATTTGTCATTTAATTACAAAAATGAAGTAGGACTTTTAAAGTCTCATGCTGCTACTGCTCCTAAATTGCTTCAGTCGTGTCCGACTTTGTGCGACCCCGTAGACGGCAGCCCACCAGGCTCCCCCGTCCTGGGATTCTCCAGGCAAGAACACTGGAGTGGGTTGCCATTTCCTTCTCCAATGCATGAAAGTGAAAAGTGAAAGTCAAGTCGCTCAGTCGTGTCTGACTCTTAGAGACCCCATGGACTGCAGCCTACCAGGCTCCTCCGCCCATGGGATTTTCCAGGCAAGAGTACTGGAGTGGGTTGCCATTGCCTTCTCTGTTAAAGTCTCATATGTACTAATAATTAGAAAATAGCAGTGTGTTAGAGTTCTCCAGAGAAACAGACCAATAGGAGATACAGACAGAGATACGTGTAATCTTCAAATACAGATCTAAATCTTTGGGGAATTATAGATATATAAATATCTATATCTTCTCTCTAGACAGATAAATAATGAGAGAATCAGAATTGGCTTTCACATTTGTGGGGACTGGTGAGCCTGAAGTCTTCATGGTTGACCAGCTAGAAACTCAGGTAAAAGTTGATACACTCTTGAGTCTGAAGTCTACAAGGCAGGTCAGCAGGTTGAAAACTCAGGCAGGGTTTATACTGATATGTTGCAGTCTTGAGGCAGAACTGCTTCTTTTTTGCAGAAACCTCATCTTCAGCTTCATGCAATGGAGAAGGAAATGGCAACCCACTCCAGTGTTCTTGCCTGGAGAATCCCAGGGACGCGGAGCCTGGTGGGCTGCTGTCTATGGATGGAGTCACACAGAGTTGGACACGACTGAAGCGACTTAGCAGCAGCAGCAGCAGCATCTTCAACTTATTGGATGAGGCCTATCCTCATTATAGAGAGTAATCTGTTTTACTTCAAGTCAACAGACTTGTAAATGTTAATCACATAACACAAATACCTTCACAGCAACATCTAGACTACTGTTTGACCAAACAACTGGGCATCATAGACTAGCCAATTTGTGTGCACGCGTGTACATGCTCAATCATGTCCAACTCTTTGCGGACCCCATGGTCTGTAGCCCCCCAGGCTCCTCTGTCCATGGAGTTCTCCAGGCAAGTATTCTGGAGTGGAGTACTCCAGTATACTTGGAATATTGGAATACTGGAATACTTCCTATCCCAGGGGAATCTTCCCAACCCAGGGACTGAATCTGAGTCTCTTGTGTCTCCTGCATTGGTAGGCAGATTCTTTACCACTATGCCACCTGGGAAGCCCCAGCCAAGTTAACACAGTTAACCATCATGAGTAAATTCTAATTTGAACTAAATTCTGACTGCTCAAAAATATATGTTAGAGATATGCCAGTCTAGTGATTTTTTTTCCATTAAAAAAATCTTTATTAAATTTGTTACAATACTGCTTCTTTTTTGTTTCCTTTTTTAAAATTTATTCATTTTTAATTAAAGGGTAATTGTTTTACAGAAAGTCTAGTGATTTTTTCACTTAGGATGACTAAAGTGCTAATTTGCTTTAAAAGATTCAGTCATTTGAAAAAAACATTTGAATAGTGCATTTGCAATATATTTAGCTATTCTAATAACCAGTTGTGCTTAACTCAAACTAGGTTGTGAGATAATTCTGAATTATTTCATGGCAGTTGAAATAAGGTCAACTAAAACAATGCACACAAATCTGTGAAGCTAACAGTAAACACACTGAACTCATTGCCATAATAATGCATTTTCACATTTGGTCTTAAAGATAGCTAGCCTAGATACAATGTGACTATTTACAGTGAAACTGGTCAGTAATGAGGTGCGTTCAACTTAATAGAATCACTCACTTGTCTCTGACATCTCATCTGCAAGTTACACAAATGGTTAACTAAGTTACGCAAATAATTTCAGGATAACCTCAACCTGAATCTAGATTCTAAATAAATTATGAGTTGGGCATTTGAGAATATTAATAAATGTGGACCTATTGCCCCTGGCATTATTGCTGAAGTTTAGTATTGCCTTGATGCTCTGTTAGTAAACACATCAATTCTTTGTTACTGGTAAACTGAGGAAAATCTAGTGTCATTAGAATTCTCAATTTAATTAACAAAAGGTTGTTATGTTCAGATAAGAACAAAATTATATACCACCTAAAAGACATTTAAATGTCTTTCTACCACTGCAAAGGAAGGGCTAGTGTGCAGTATATGTCATGGAGTTGGTGGCATTTATCTTATTTCTCATCTGTGAGATAGGTATTATTAGTCTCTCTGAAGAGACTAATGGGAAAATTGTTGCTGTTCAGTCGCTTAGTCGTGTCCAACTTTTTGTGACCCCAGGCTTGCCTGTCTTTCACCATCTCCTCAAACTCAAATTCATGTCCATTAAGTCGGTGGTGCCATCCAACCATCTCATCCGCTGTTGTTCCCTTCTCCTCCCGCCTGCATTCTTTCCCAGCATCAGGAGTCTTTTCCAATGAGTCGGCCTTTTTATCAGTGGCCAAAGTATTGGAGCTTCAGTTTCAGCATCAGTCCTTTCAATGGATATTCAGGGTTGATTTCCTTTAGGATTGACGGGTTTGATCTCCTTGCAGTCCAAGGGACTCTTGAGAGTCTTCTCCAGCACCACATTTGGAAGGCATCAATTCTTTGGGGCTCAGCCTTCTCCATTGCCCAGCTCTCACATCCGTACATGACTACTGGAAAAACCTTCTCCTTCTCTCACATCCATATAGCTCTGACTATATGGACCTTTGTATGCAAAGTAATATCTCTGCTTTTTAATATGCTGTCTAGGTTGGATAGCTTTCCTTCCAAGGAGCAAGCGTCTTTTAATTTCATGGCTGCAATCACTGTCCACAGTGATTTTGGAGCCCAAGAAAATAAATTCTGACACTCTTTCCATTGTTTCTCCATCTATTTGCCATGAAGTGATGGGACCGGATGCCATGATCTTTGCTTTTGGATGTTGAGTTGTAACCCAGCCTTTTCACTCTCTTTTCCCTTCATCAAGAGGCTCTTTAGTTTCTCTTCGCTTTCTGACATAAGGGTGGTGTCATCTGCATATCTCTTATTGATATTTCTCCTGGCAATCTTGATTCCAGCTTGTGCTTCATCCAGTTGGGCATTTCACATGATGTACTCTGCATATAAGTTAAATAAGTAGGTTGACAATATACAGCCTTGATGTACTCCTTTCCCAATTTGGTACCAGTCCATTGTTTCATGTCCAGTTCTAACTGTTGTTTCTTGACCTGTATACAGGTTTCTCAGGAGGCAGGTCAGGTGGTCTGGTATTCCCATCTCTTTAAGGATTTTCTGCATTTTATTATGATCCACACAGTCAAAGGCTTTAGTCAGTGAAGCAGTTTTTCCGGAATTCTCTAGCTTTTTCTAAGATCCAATGGATGTTGGCAATTTGATCTCTGGTTCCTCTCCCTTTTCTAAATCCAGCTTGTACATTTGGAATTTCTCGGTTCATATACTGTTGGAACCTAGCTTGAAGGATTTTGAGCATAACTTTGCTAGCATGTGAAATGAGTGCAATTGTGCAGTAGTTTGAACACTCTTTGGCATTGCCTTTCTTTGAGATTGGAATGAAAATTGACCTTTTCCAGTCCCGTGGCCACTGCTGAGTTTTCTAAATTTGCTGACATGTTGAGTGCAGCACTTTAACAGCATCAGTATTTGAAATAGCTCAGCTGGAATTCCATCACCTCCACTAGCTTTGTGTGTAGAGATGTTTCCTAAGGCCCAGTTGATTTCACACTGCAGGATGTCTGGCTCTACGTGAGTGATCATACCATTATGATTATCTGGGTCATTAGGATCTTTTTTGTATAGTTCTTCTGTGTATTCTTGCCACCTCTTCTTAATGTCTTCTGCTTCTGCTAGGTCCATACCATTTCTGTTCTTTATTGTGCCTATCTTTGCATGAAATATTCCGTTGGTATCTTTAATTTTCTTGAAGAGATCTCTAGGCTTTCCCATTCTATTGTTTTCCTCTATTTCTTTGCACTATCGACTTAAAAAGCCTTCCTTATCTCTCCTTGTTATTCACTGGAACTCTACGTTCAAATGGGTGTATCTTTCCTCTTCTCTTTTGCCTTTTGCTTCTCTTCTTTACTCAGGTATGTGTAAGGCCCCTCAGACAACCATTTTGCCTTTTTGCGTTCCTTCTTCTTGGGGATGGTTTTGATCACCACCTCCTAACAATGTTGTGAATCTCCATCCATAGTTCTTCAGACACTCTTGTCTATTAGATCTAATTCCTTGAATCTATTTGTCACTTCCACTGTATAATCATAAGGGATTTGATTTAGGTCATACCTGAATGCCCTAGTGGCTTTCCCTCTGTTCTTCAATTTAAGTCTTAATTTTCCAATAAGGAGTTCATGATCTGAGCCACAGTCAGCTCCCAGTCTTATTTTTGCTGACTGTATAGAGCTTCTCCATCTTTGGCTACAAAGAATATAATCAATGTATTGACCATCTGGTGATGTCTAATAGGAAAATTAAGTGAGTGAAGTGAAGTCGCTCAGTCGTGTCCGACTCTTTGCGACCCCATGGACAGTAGCCTATCAGGCTCCGCCATCCATGGGATTTTCCAGGCAAGAATACTGGAGTGGGCTGCCATTTCCTTCTCCAGGGGATCTTCACAACCCAGGGATTGAACCTGTGTCTCCTGCATTGCAGACAGACACTTTACTGTCTGAGCCACCAGGGAAACCCAATCAGTTTAGTTCAGTTCAGTCACTCAGTCGTGTCTGATGTTTGTGATCCCATGAATCACAGCATGCCAGGCCTCCCTGTCTGTCACCAACTCCCGGAGTTCACCCAGACTCACGTCCATCGAGTCAGTGATGCCATCCAGACATCTCATCCTCTGGCGTCCCCTCCTCCTCCTGCCCTCAATCCCTCCCAGCATCAGAGTCTTTTCCAATGAGTCAACTCTTCGCACGAGGTGGCCAAAGTACTGGAGTTTCAGCTTTAACATCATTCCTTCCAAAGAAATCCCAGGGCTGATCTCCTTCAGAATGGACTGGTTGGATCTCCTTGCAGTCCAAGGGACTCTCAAGAGTCTTCTCCAACACCGCAGTTCAAAAGCATCAATTCTTCAGCACTCAGCCTTCTTCACAGTCCAACTCTCACATCCATACATGACCACAGGAAAAACCATAGACGGTTTTCTTGACTAGATGGACCTTTGTTGGCAAAGTAATGTCTCTGCTTTTGAATATGCTCTCTAGGTTGGTCATAACTTTCCTTCCAAGGAGTAAGTGTCTTTTAATTTCATGGCTGCAGTCACCATCTGCAGTGATTTTGGAGCCCAAAAAAATAAGGTCTGACACTGGGCTCATAGAAATCAGAAACTTGCTCAAGGTCACCAGAAAGCAGCAGATTCCCTTCAACGCCTAAACGCTTCCTCTAAGACCCAGCTGAAACGCAGAAGGAACTAAAATGTTTGCTCTGGCGTTTCTTTACATAACAAAGGTGATTTATTCCTATCTTATCTTGCGTTTGTCTCCTTTCTCACCTTTAGCACAGTACTAAGTGTAAAGGTCTTTCCCCACAAATAAGGCATTTCTTTCCAGGTGAGTGCAGCAGTTGGGACTGTTTTCAGTATGCTTTTATTTGCAGTTTGTCTTTGGTTAGATCAAATTTAAACTTGTGTCTCACCTTACCTGCCTTCTTCTGCATCACCACTGGAATAGACCAGGAGCTGCAATCAGTGCCACAGTGATGGGAGTGTTGGGGGTGGAGACCAGGGGGCATTGTGGGAGGGTGAAAACAACTTCCTGGGTGGGGTTTCAAGGCACTGATGAGTGTTTTTAGTTATAAGGAAAAAGAAAAGGGAGTCCTCCCCTTTCCTCTGGTTTTCCTTGGATCACCTCTTCAGTGAAGCCTGTAAGCCGTTGTTGCTGCAAATTTTGTTTAAATAGGCACTCAGGTCAAAATTGCTCTGTGGTGCTTGTGCCTTGATCTAGTTGTGTCATGAAGAGGAATCTGTATTCTGCTGTCATATAGCATTGCTAGATATGAATAAGACTATATGGTTCTTCCCTTGAATTGCATTTATAAACTAAAGGGTACTAGAGATTACCTAGTCCAGTGATTTTCTCACATTTTTTTTTAAATAGCACAAAAACCTTTTCAAACTTATTTGTAAGCCTACAAACAAAACAAAGAAGAGGTGCTGCTCTGATGTAGCTCTTAGGCTTCCTCAATTCTCTCTTTTTTTAAATTTTATTTTAGGTATGACTGACAAATATATTTCTTTTTATTGTTTTCTCTAATGTATTTCAGAAACTGAAGTGTTTTATTTTGTTCCACTGTTGGCCATAGTTTGAGCCCTACACACTCTCTTTTATTTCACCTCAAAGGGAGTGCCTTTGTATGTAGCCACTCATTCATCATTAGTGTAAAGATCAGGCTGGATCTGCTCCGAAATCTTCTTCTTAGGATTCAGCTCCTTGTCATGGTAGGCAACCGCCGCCCTGAAGCTGACCAACAGAGTTCTGCGGAGCTTCCGCATCGCCAAGGTGTTCTGTGAAAACTCTTCGACTTCAGCCCCAGCGGCGAGATGGTCATCTCGAGGAGTGGCGACGACTCCATCGTGCTCTATGACTGTCATGAGGGCAAACCAAAGAGAACCCTGTACAGTAAGAAATACGGCGTGGATCTCATCAGATACACTCGTGCAGCAAATACAGTAGTCTACAGCTCTAACAAAAGAGACGATATTGTTATTACCTGTCCTTGCATGACAACAAATATATCAGGTGCTTTCCTAGACATAGCAAAAGGGTGGTGGCCTTGTCCACGTCACCTGTGGATGACACTTTCATTTCTAGGTCTCTTGATAAGACCATTCGGCTCTGGGATCTCTGCTCTCCTAACTTCCAGGGTCTCATGCATCTACAGGGCAAGCCAGTTTGTTCTTTTGATCCAGAAGGATTAATTTTTGCTGCAGGTGTCAATTCTGGAATGGTCAAACTTTATGATCTTCGCTCTTTTGATAAGGGGCCATTTGCAACATTTAAGATGCAGTATGATTGGATTTGTGAGTGGACAGGGCTTAAGTTCAGCAGTGATGGCAAGCTCATCCTCATCTCCACCAAGGCAGCTTCATCCATCTGATTGATGCATTCAAGGGAGTGGTGATACATGTTTGGGGGTTGTGCTAACAGCAAGGAGGTCTCGTTTACCCCAGACTCCCAGTTTATTATGATTTGTTCAGAGGATGGCAAGATCCATGCTGGAATAGAGAGAGTGGTATAAAAGTAGCTGTATTGGATGGCAAACACACAGGCCCCATTATCTGTTTGCAGTTCAACCCCAAGTTCATGACCTTTGCCAGCGCTTGTTCTAACATAGCCTTCTGGTTCCCCACCATTGATGACTGACCTGCATGGTGCTTGGCTGTTTTCTGTACAGCGAGGGGTAGAAAGTAGGAAAAAACTCAGAGGGGACTAAGATAATAGTGGGATTGGATCATTTGACTGGACTAGAGAGCATCCTTCCACATGGGCTTCCCAAGCATGTGCTATACATCTGCTCAAAAGAAAAGTTACTTTGCTGAGCTTCTTACAAAAGTAATTCTGTCTCCAGAAACAGATCCATTAGGAGGTGCCAAGATTTCAACTTTCTCTGGTGAACTTTCACACATCACCATTGCCTGAGACAAAGTAAAACCACCATCTGATTTTGCATCTGGTAAGAGGAACATGCTTCACCAGGCCACTGACCACTGTTCTTGGGGCCAACATCTACTTCATCTACATACAAAGAATCTGTATCAGGGTGTTTTCTGGCAGTCATGAGACACCCAGTTCGAAGATCCAGGTGGGGAAACATCAACAGGCTTAGAGTCAGCTACTGGTTGCTGTTTTTTCTCCTTTTTCCCTCCTTTTCAGTTTTCTCTTTCATCTTTTCTTCTTCTCCTCCTCCTCTTTTATTTGCTCTTTAGCACCAGAAGATATGGTTGTTATTGGTATAGATTGTATCTCATTTTCAGAAACTGTGGAATCAGCTTTTAGTGGAGTACCAGATGGAAATGGTATTTTACTCCATTTTGAATTTCTGCCTTAATTAGCTCATTTCAATCCTTCAATTTTTCTTCAATTTAGCATTTTCAACTCTAAGTTTCTTCTCTTCTCTCAAAGTTGTCTGCAAAATTGCTTTCTCCTTAACTAGAACAATTTGCTGCTTAAGATATTCAATAATTTGATCTGCTTCTGCACCTTTCTGCTACAATCACTTCAGAACAGCATCACTGGTTGCCATTTTTGCCAAGAAATGGTAGAAAATCATTTATCAGTGGACTGAGGCACCTCAGCAGCCTCAGCTGGGAGCAGGTAAGGAGTGCCTCCCCTCAGTTCTTAATATTTCCTTGGAGCCCTCATTTAAAGTTTATTTAGTCTACCCTCTCATTTTATGAACTTAACAAAAAATTCTGAACAAATATTATGTGTCTAGCTAGCACTGTACTAAGTTTAGAGAAAGTGTGCTTAGTCGCTCAATCCTGTCTGACTCTGTGTGACTCTATGGACTGTAGCCCACCAGGCTCCTCTGTCCATGGGGGTTCTCCAGGCAAGAATACTGGATTGGGTTGCTATGCCCTCCTCCAGGGATCTTCCCAACCCAGGGATCAACCCCAGGTCTCCCACATCGCAGGCAAATTGTTTATGTCTGAGCCACTAGGGAAGGCAAAGAATACTGGATGGGGTGGTCCATCCATTCTCCAGGGGATCTTCCCAACCCAGGAATCGAACCAGGGTCTCCTGCATTGCAGGTGGATTCTTTACCTGCTCAGCTACCAGGGAAGCCCTTAGGAAAAAGACTGAGCCTAAAATATGGGTATGCTCTGGTCCCTGGTTTATCAGGGAAGACAGATGATTACAGCACAATAGTGAATTCAGTGATACAGAATTACCTGTGATACTTGCAGCCACGGAACTGGGGCTCTCTAATTCAGTCTGGGGGCAATGAGTGGAAGCCTGAGCTCTATGACTGGGCCAATCAGCTAGGAGGGCAGTTAAAACTTGGGAAGGTGTGGGGAAGAGTATAATATAGACTGAAGAATGGAGTGGGTAAGTAGCTAGAGGTATATTCTGGAAGCTACTAGTCATTTTATGTAATAGTTCAGTGGGAACTGATGAAGAGGCCTAAGCCCTCCCTGTCTTGAAATTGGAAGTAAGGTGTCGTCACTTAAGGCCTTAAGGTACGGAAACAAAGAGGTCAAATTTATTTCAGATTGCCAATAGGGACAATGACCTTGATGAGAACTAGTAGAGAGGTAGGAAGACAAGCCAGGAGAGTCAAGAGCAGTAGCTCTCTGATAAGAGAACATGAGAGCAGAGGCAAGTCTGGGAAGAAAAGGATGCATTCGTGTTGAGGTTCCAGGTGCAGAGGTCCTGCATGATCAGATGGGTATCTAAGGGGAAAAGCCTAAGTGGTTAGGACTCCACGCTTTTACTGCTGACAGTGCAGGTTTAACCCCTTGTCAGGGAACTAAGACCCTGCAAGCCACTTAGTGCAGCCAAAAAATAAAAATAAAAAAGAGACATGGGAAGATTAGTTTAAGAGATCAGTTTAAATTAGTTTAAGAGATTGCTTAAACTAATTTTGCTTCTCATTTTCTTATTCTCTGTATACTAAACAAATTACTTTTATAAATGGGAAAATGCATAAAGCCTGTTATCTTCCAAACTTTGCTCTTTAACCCATCTGGCAGCATACCATGTAATATCCTACATTTTCACTAACAATACTATGCAGCCACTAAAAATCATGACTACAAAAGAAAAACGCAACAATTTACCAGTTTTCTTACACTAACTTTACAATTTGGTTTAGTTGGACTCTCTGTAGATACAGTGAGACAGAAAAATCTCTTATGAATAAAGTGTTCACAGCATGTTAAGTGCTTTCTTGAATGGAGTAATCATAGGCACTCCTAATGTTCTGTCACCATTGATGGTAGAACAAATGCAAACCTGAAATATCTAGCCCAGTGTCTCCTCAGAAATGTTAACTCACAAGTGTGTCTGAGAAGTTTCAGGCTTTTCTGACATTGCCTGGGAATGATGAATTTTGCCTAAAAACAGAAAGGAAAAGTTGGGTGGGTTTCATTTGAACTTCCTTGCCACAACAAATAGATCATACTCTGTGATTACTATCATCTAGCAGATTGATAGCTGACCTTAATGGAACACACATACTCAAAAGCTATCAATGAACATTTGCCACTTTTAATTCATTAGAGGAAAAGAACCATGCTCATTTCAGTAACTTATTTTCATTATGCTCAAAGCAACTTATTTAATAAATTTAGTATTACCAGCTTTAAAAAAAAAAAAAAACCATTAAGAAACTGAAGTATAATTTACAATGTTGTGTTAGTTTCAAGTGTACAATAGATTGAGTTATACATATACATTATGTATATATACTTTTTCAAATTATTTTCCATTATAGGTTATTATAACCTATTGAATATACTTCCTGGTGCTTTACAGGTCATTATTTCTCTCTTTTATGTGTGTATATGTTAATTAGACACCTAATTTACTCTCTCCTCCCTTCCCCTTTGGTAACCATGTTTGTTTTCTATGTCTGTGGGTCTGTTTGTTTTGCAAATAAGTTCATTTATATCACCTTTTCAGATTCCACTTATAAATAACTTCACCTAATAGGATAATTTCCAGGTCCATCCACGTTGCTGCAAACAGCGTTATTTCATTCTTTTTATGGCACTCGTGTTCTTGCCTGGAGAATCCCAGGGACGGGGGCGCCTGGTGGGCTGCTGTCTATGGGGTCACAGAGTCAGACACAACTGAAGCGACTTAGCAGCAGCAGCAGCAGCAGTATTCCATGTATATATATATCACATCTTTATTCATTCATCTATTAAGTCATTTAGGTTGCTTCCATGTCTTGGCTATTGTAAACAATGCTGCTATGAGTATTGGGATACAGGTGTCTTTGCAAGTTAGTTTCCTCCTTCAGCTTATTCTAATCCATAAAGGCACAGTGTAATCAAGGCTATACACTGTTAACATGCCAGCGATATCTATTTCTAGCAATGTGTTGCACTTCTCAGTTATCAAGATGTAAACAGGCTACTTGGGTGAGGAGAGTCTGATTTATCTCAAGTTTTCAACAGAATAATTTCCCCCAGTACTAGTTCAATATATTAACTTTGCTTTCTAGATCATAGGTGGGGATAAATGTGTTAGACTCTGCAGATTTCAAAGAAGGCAGGTAGAATCTCTGTCAGGAAAACGTAAGTAACCATTAAGCACCATAGTCAAAGTTTTAAAAAACTTGACCTGTAATCTGAATGGGTTCACTTTCTAATGAAGAGAAACTGGCTAGTACACTATTACAATATAGTCTTTATTTGGGAAACATAATGCCAACTTGAAGACACTATCAAAAAAATAAAAAGTAATGAGAATAAATTAAAAAAAATCACACACTACATTTTTATGTGAAATCTCACTTTTTACTCAGAAATACTATGGATGTTTAGGGAATGAATCAAAAAAACGCATACAGGGAATCAGACCAAAATTGTCCAAAGGTTAAGTCTATTTCAAGTAGAAAACAAAGACAATTTCAGTTGAACTTTGAACATTATGTGGGGGTTTAGAGGTACCAACCTGTGCTGACAGAAACTCCTCTTAGAGCCCTCTGAAATCTACAGTTCCACGTCCACAAATTCAACCAAATGTGGATCATGAAGTACTGTAATATTTATTGCATATAGTAACACTGCATAAAAGTGGACTCACACAGTTCAAACCCTTGTTGTTCAAAGGTCAATTGTATAACTTGAAAAGACTGGTGTGGTGTTCTCAACTGTGCCTGATCATACCCAAGGGACTCCTTACAGTCCAAGACTCACTTTTTCCATTCTGGGTCACTGGGTGGCAGGTTTGGACTGGGGACCAAGAATTTGTATTTTAAGCACCTCAAGTGGTTCTAATAACCAGGAAGGTTGGGGAAATAGTGATTAAGGGGCTGGGGGGAGGAACAGCAGCAACATCAGTCACCACAGCTCCCATCCCCATACTCAATGACTGCCCATCAAACTACCTGAGAATGAGAACACTCAACTGAAATTGAGGAATTGTCCATAGAACACTGTTTATTTCAAGTCCAAAACACAAAATTAATCATTTTTCTTAACAGACTGCATAATTTTTACTGCATGAATATTTAGGGTTTCTCTATTCACAAGTGTAGATTTACTTAACTTTAGGCTGAAATGATTCATTATATATATATATATATATCTCAATATCAATTTACTCCAGAGGACACGTACTTTTAACAAATCTGTTTAGAAAATATTTTACATAAAAACACACAAAGCATTACCAACACTCTTCAGTTGTTGCAACCAGCCTTCAGCAAAGATTTGGCTGAAACTCATCATTTTCTACAAAACATTCCAAGACTGAGTACAATAGAATGTAGTATTTTACATACTTTAGCTTATTATTGCAATTAAAACTTCCTCTTTCTTTGATGGCTTCTGCATATATTATACTCATACAGCAGGAGAATTCTTTTCTCTAACTGGTGACATTAAATAAAATAGTCTTTTTGGGTATAACTTGTCTCCAATTAAGAACCTAAACAGTCATGATATGATGAAATCAAATAATAGACATATATAGGGCTTTTTAGTTAAGAGCATTTTCAAACAACAGAATTTAAAACCTATCAGTATAATATCCTTTATTGTGTTCAGTAACTACCACCTGAAGTGCTATTACTTCTAGTATAATCAGTTGGCATCAAAATATAAAGTAAAAATATGTACATTTTAATATATCAATTCTTACCTGAATAATCTCAGATCTCTTGAGAATGTTCCACAAAGTGGAATTTCTTCCTAAAGTTACAGTGAATGTGGTACAATGTGTACAACTTGGTTAACCAGTGTCTGCCTTTCATTCCAAGATTTTTCCTTATCTTGAATCAAATACACAACCTTGACTACCATATTATAATGCACTGGTTTACAGTTTGTATATAAAGTCCAACTCAAGCTTATTTTGGTTTATTGTACATGCTTTATTAAAACGGTACGGGTATTTACAGTATCTGCAGAGTCCCTTCCAAGGTGCTCTCACACACACTCAGACACACCCACACAACATCCATACTACAGCCCCATGCACCCACACCAGTGAGATGTGAGAGTCAAGACTCTTAAAATTAGGCAGCTGTTAGGGGACAGAGTTGATTTGTTTTTCAATTTTTTTTTTTTTTGAAAAGAGAAAAGCATGGGGGAATGCATTTGGCCATTATAATGCTAATGAAGTTTGTGTATATTAACATATATATGGCAGTAACACTGAATATTCCTTTTACATTCTATATACACAGAATGACATCAAGGTTTTACAGTCAACAGAATATTCCAATTTCAGTCTCAATGCTGCTTTGTAGTGACTTCAGAATTCACATAGGGGCTTTCCCTAAAAATAATTCAAGTCTATGTAAGTGAAATAAGGCACAATTAATATTGATTTGATCTAGGGGAAGGAAAGGGATAAAAACTAGTTTCAAATGATCTTGCTGTTGGGGAATTAGCTTTGACTTAAATCCACCTGAAATCCATTCTTCTAATTTCCAAAGATTTCTTAGAAACAAAGGTTTTCTTCTTTTCCCTGACAAAATCCAAAAAGAAAAGCTTGGGATTCACATTTACCATTTTAATGTTTCAGTAGCCTTAACTACTTAAAATTGATGGACACCCTCACCTCTCCTGCCCAGGTCTCCTCTCTTCCTCACTGCTAAAACAAAAACACAGCACATGAAATAGGAATTCCTTGCTGTGTTTTTTAAGAGATTTCAAAAAAATCTCTTATACACTCAAGTAGCAAATACATATCAGGTTGTCTTTGATTTAAAAAAAGGAAAGAAAAAAAGGAGAAAGTAATCTTGTGACTCTCTTGCTCTTTAAAAATATCCCTGTCTCCTTCTTTCAGGATGAAGCCCCACCAGACATTACAAATAACTGCAACAAATGAGTCTGGCAGCATACATAATGTCTAGTATTCAAATCTTCATAGTGAGACTCATGTAGCTTGTACAATCGGTTGAATGTTTTTTGCAGCAGGTGAACCAAACCCAAAGATGCTGGACATTCTGTGAAAGGGAGTAAGAATTGCAGTTCTGAAGGCCCCTGACTTTGGTTGTTTACAAAGTTCAATCCTGTTTATTGTGATCCTTGGTATCTTCTTCATCTGTATATTCTGACGGTTCTTCCCCTGGTTTTAGGAGTCTGCCTACATAATCATATTTTTCTGAAAGATACATCAAAAGAAAATCAGTAGCAATCAAATTTGTTTCATGATTCCATTATACAGCAGGGAAGGTGTATGCTTCTTTTAGTCATAGAGAATAAGGTAAGTTTTCCCTATCCTTTACCTTGTCCAGTCTTTTTATACTCATGTAAGGCTTGAACAAAAGAAAACAGGATCAGGGAATTTATAAAGCTTTGGACTTGTGCTTTGGAGGACAGTGTTTCATACAACCAGTTCTTAATCAAGGACACTGCCTCAGAATCACTTGGAGATATTTTAAAAATATATGTGAGTCCAGGACCCATGCCAGACTCTTGGAATAAGTCTGATGACATGTACTCTGAAACTGGTTTACCTCTAATGTGCACTGAGTCTCAGAGCAGATCTTTAAATTTAATAACCCAAAGTAACTGTAATTATTGTAATTAAATAAGGTAGCAACACAGGGCATTTCCAACAGTGAGAAGATCTTAAAAAAGTTAATGGTGACTTTCCTGGGGCTGAAGAAGTAGGGAGAAGAATATGAGATGGAAAATCACATGGAAAGTAAATCCAACCTGGACATATTCTTGGGGAGAAAATGTGACACATGTAGTAGTCCCTAAGAAAACAAACCAAACGAACAGATGAAAATTCACTTGTTACTTATTATCTTGTGTTCTTCGAGGTCCCGATATATGACTCTCGGTATATTATTTTTCTTCCTCCTATTAAACTCTCTTCTTAGATGTGACATCACTTGTTTTTATGTTACCATGTGTTTAATTTAGAACACTGTTATGCCCATTGTTATGTTCATGTAATATTTAGTCATTTCTTGGTCAGGATTCTGAACTGAGTTTAAGTGAATTAACTGACAAATCAAGAGGATGAAATAGGAGGACTGCTTGGTTCAGCAGAACCAGTACAAGTGCCAAGAAGCCAGAAGAGATATTTCAAGAGATCCGTAAGTCACGTAAGTAGCAGTCCAGAGTGTTCACTGAGGCAGTGAAAACTGATGTCACAAGCATATAATGAAGGAGAATGACATTTTTCCTTTATGATTTGAAGTTAAGATCAATTAAATCATGTAAAAAATAAAGTAATATGCAGTATCAGTAATCAATTCAGTTTTAAATATAAACCTGTTTAAAAAACCTCTATCTCAATGAACAAGCCTTATAAGACTAAACATGTCACAAGTTTTGTAAATTTTACAGTTCGTAACAAGTGAATTTTAAAATATGGATTTTATTAACAATAAGCACATGTAACAACTGTTTTGACAGTTAGCTATGCTTATCATCAAATAATGAGGGCAATGCAAACAGATAGCATCCTTAGACTCTTAAGGAGTAATGGAATGGTATGTACTTTCTTTGGCCATAAAATTAGTATTTGTAAAGAACCCAACAAAATGAAGGTACCTTTAAACTGCATTTCCCATTCTCGAACACTCTCCATTTGTACAGCATTCAAATCTGAGAGATCATCATATTCATCTTTAAGTGCATCTTTATCTAGGCAAAATGTTGCCAGTCCTCTGGAGGCATCCCTACCAGCAAATATTCCATATGGACCCGCTGGGGAAAAAAAAGAAATTATTTAGATTATCTAAAAATATTTTAGAATGTCTCAAAGGAAAATGTCAAATAAAAGAAACCTCATGACTCTTATCTGGTACTCAGCCTTGATTTCAAAACATGCAGACACTAAACAGGATAATGAGAAGAAATTCCTTAGAAATCTACCTTTTGACCAAAGTAACATTTTTCACTGAAAATTTAGATTTCAGTTACTTCAAATATTAAAAAAAAACTTTATTTAAAGATGAAGACTGTGAGGTATTAGAGAGAAGAGAACACTTAGAAGAGTTAGGTTTGGAAGCCAGTTTTCTTGAGGGGAAACGATGCCTTATTGATTACTGTTAATTACTTGTGGCATCTAAAAATAATCAACAGAACATTGGCTGGATATATATATATGGCTAAAAGGACACAAAATAATTAGTGTAAAGAATCAGGAACCACCTTGTCTAGGGAGGAATGGCTACCAGAAGCAAGTCATTCCCAAAGTGTGTCCTTGAGAGCAGCAACTCTCTTGCACATCTCTATACCTTCAATGCTTACCACAGTGCCTGACATAAAGTAGGAACAAAATAAACACATACTAACAGACAAAAATCCAAACAACCGAATGTTCTATATCAAGAATTTGCTTACATAAATCATAGGTCATTACTTTAATGAAATAGTACATAGCTATAAAAAGAATGAGGTAACTCTGTATGTACAGATGCACAAAGAAGTCTATGATATAGTAACTGAAAAAAGCAATTAGATTACACAGTATGATTCATTTAGTTGTATTTTTTATTCATTTTTGGCTGCACTGTATGGCATGTGGGAACTTAAGTTCCTGGACCAGAGATCCAACCTGTGCCCGCTGCAGCATAATCTTAATCACTGGGCCATCAGAGAAGTCCATAGTATGACCTCCTTTGAACTAAAAAAAGATATACATATATGCACATTTAACCTGTATTTGTATATGCAGGAAAAAAGCACCAGGAAGAATACAAACCAAGTACTTAACAGTAGCAATGTTTCTGGGGAATGGAGAGGAGAAGTTTTACTTCATTTAATTGGTTAAGCCTGGCTACTTACTTATTTTTGGCCATGCCACAGCTTGTGGGATCTTAGGTTCCCTGAACACGGATTGAACCTGGGCCCTCGGCAGTTAAGAGTCCTAGCCACTGGACTGCCAGAGGATTCCCAAGTCTGGCTATTTAAAAAACAATTTTTATAATATAAATCAAAAAGAGTTAATTTTTTCTTCATCTTAGTTTGTAGAACAGACCATGTAGATTTCCCTGTTTAAAACGTTTTAAGAAGCAGAAAGTGAAGAGGAACTAAAAAGCCTCTTGATGAAAGTGAAAGAGCAGAGTGAAAAAGTTGGCTTAAAGCTCAACATTCAGAAAATGCAGATTATGGCATCTGGTCCCATCACTTCAAGGGAAATAGATGGGGAAACAGTGGAAACAGTGTCAGACTTTATTTTTCTGGGCTCCAAAATCACTGCAGATGGTGACTGCAGCCATGAAATTAAAAGACGCTTACTCCTTGGAAGGAAAGTTATGTCCAACCTAGATAGCATATTCAAAAGCAGAGATATCACTTTGCCAACAAAGGTCCATATAGTCAAGGCTATGGTTTTTCCAATAGTCATGTATGGATATGAGAGTTGGACTGTGAAGAAAGCTGTGCGCCGAAGAATGGATGCTTTTGAACTGTGGTGTTGGAGAAGACTCTTGAGAGTTCCTTGGACTGCAAGGAGATCCCACCAGTCCATTCTAAAGGAGATTAGCCCTGGGTGTTCTTTGGAAGGAATGATGCTAAAGCTGAAAGTCCAGTACTTTAGCTACCTCATGCGAAGAGCTGACTCATTGGAAAAGACTCTGATGCTGGGAGGGATTGGGGGCAGGAGGAGAAGGGGACGACAGAGGATGAGATGGCTGGATGGCATCACTGACCCGATGGACGTTGAGTCTGAGTGAACTCCGGGAGTTGGTGATGGACAGGGAGGCCTGGCGTGCTGCAATTCATGGGGTCGCAGAGTCGGACACGACTGAGCAACTGAACTGAACCGAAGAATTATGTGCTAATAAATAAAATTTACAAAATACATGATTTTATATATAAAAATTTCTTTCCTGAGTCTGAAAAGTTATCAATACATGACAAAAGAAATGTAGAGAAAACAGTTTAAAAATCAAATTTGCTGGCTTAACTATTATGAGTCACAGAGTGGTCAGTGAAAAAGCTTACTGTCCATTTAACAGAGTGAGAAGTACACAGTACAAAAAAAGGAAATTCCCTGATTTTTAAATGAGTAAAATAATGATTATACCCATATTCATACTTGAAAGCATTTAGGAAATTGAAGGTTATGTGTCAGAAAGCATTTATACCTTTAAGAAGAAAACTCAAAAATTTCTAAACATTTATGAACCTTAGTTTGAACTACAGTGAGCAGTGCACCATAAATCTCACTGGGTTACTTAGGAAAACTAGTAAGTTTTAGGAATGAGTTAGGAAAATTCATTCCCTAAAAGTTTATTGCATGGAACAAAAAAGGAGCCTTAGCAATAAATTTAAGGACCAGTATTAGGCAATAATATATTAACACAAAAATAAAGGTAATACTTCCAGTAAAGTACTTTTTTATCCTGCTTTCCCATTCTTAAGTACTTTCCATATTGCTCCTTAATATTAGGTGACTACCACAATTCTCATTTAATGGTTATGTATTTTCTCACTGAATGGATATACCTATTAATTAATATAAACCTATTAATATAAACTTAGGCTACCATTTTCTATTTCTAAATTTGTCTTCTATATAAGAAAATGGGACATTACTTACAACTGGTCAATATTGGTAACTTTCAAACACTACCCATCATCTCAACTGACATTCAAAAAGGTATTTATTTAAATGTTTAAGAAATTTAATACTATGTACAGAGTAAATAGTAAATAGTAAATTTCTATTTAGAGAGTAAAATCTGAAGTTCTTTAATTGGAGTTAATTGATTTGGAGAAACATTACTTTCTTTTTTAAAATTTAAGTATAGTTAATTTACAATGCTGAGTTAGTTTCAAGTGTACAGCAAAGTAATTCTTTAAAAAATGTGATTTTTAAAAAGTATATATATTTTAGATTCTTTCCCATTATAGGTTATTGCAAGATATTGAGTCTAATTCCTTGTGCTATACTAGGTGCTTGGTTACCTCTTTTTAATATTGTGCTTGTACTTAGTTGCTCAGTCATATCTGACTCTTTGTGACCCAATGGACTGTAGCTCGCCAGGCTCCTCTGTCCATGGGATTCTCCAGGGGATCTTCCCAACCCAGGGATCGAACCTGGGTCTCCTGTATTGCAGGCAGTGAGCTACCGGGAAGCTTTTATATAGTAGTGTATATACATTAAGCCCGAACTCCTAATTTATTCTCCCCTCATCCCCTTTGGTAACCATAAATTTGTTTTCTATGTCTTGTATTTATTAGTAAGTCATTTGTATCATTTTTAAAGATTTCACATATAAGTGATATCATATGATATTTCTGACTTACTTCATTTATGATAATCTCCAGGTCCAATCATATTGCTGCAAATGACATTATTTCTTCTTCTTCTTTTTTAATGAGAAATGTTAACGTTTGCTTTTTTGACCAAGCCATGTGGCTTCCAAGACCCCAACCAGGGCCTGAACCCAGCGCCAGCAGTGAAAGCACTGAGTCCTAACCACTGGACTGCCAGGGAATTCCTAACATTAACTTTTTTTTGTTTTTGTTTTTAAAATTTTCTTTGACCTGCTTCCTCTTTTTTTTTTTAATTTTATTTTATTTTTAAACTTTACATAATTGTATTAGTTTTGCCAAATATCAAAATGAATCCATCACAGGTATACTTTTAAAACTAAGCAAGTTAAAAAAAAGAAAACCCAACACTAAAATTAAGAGAGAACAGTCCTGAGGGAAAGAAAAGTGGTCCGCCTTAAAGCAGTTTAGTTTTTCTGTGGTATAACTCCACGTGGCAATGGCTGTTTTCAAGACATGGGGGGAAAAAAAAAAATATATATATATATATAAACACTAATATTTTCTTAAGAAACAATAATGACCAAAAAAATCTTAATGCTGACTGGACCAATGCTTACAAACTTAAAACAGTGATGAGTCAAACACAAAAGAAAAAATAAAACTGATTAAGGCTATAAAAAACTATAAGTAGAAAATAAGAATTTCAACTTTTTGAAGAATTTCCTTGCAATCTCACTTCCTTCTCATAGTATCGCAAAGTAGAAGGGATAATTTTGCCCTCCCTTCTTGGCAGATGAAAAGATGCAAAGTTATTCAATGACTTGCCTAAAATTACTAACAGAATCAACCACTTTTCCAACTACACCAAACACAGTACATCTTGAGAAAACACAGAGGACCCACAAACCCAAAGATGAAATGACAACCCTGAAAACTGGAGCATTTCACTCATCACAAAATTTCAGGGGAATGGCTATTTTAAAATACCTCTTAAAATGGAAGAACATTAACCAAAAAAAGCTGTAGAAATCAACAGCTTTTCTTAGCATTATGTTACATAATATTTACCTGCTTGGTCTACAACATTCAATCTACTTGAGGATACTTCATCAAGCTTAAACACATCCAAATGGTAAAAAGGAGAGATGAAAAGATGATCACTATAAAAACAGAAGTCATAAGAACCTCCATCTTTGAGTATATGGATAACATACCAGTGTATTCTTTAGTAAAATTTTCTGCCAACTTCCCTAAGAGGGAATGCTGTTTTTTGGTTTCACTAACTTAAGAGTGAACTACAGGCAACAGTTAATAATGCAAGCCTAATCCTAGACAAAATGATGTTCTGTTAATTATTGAAAAGAATGACTTCTCCACATATTTCAAATTTCCCACAGGAAGCATTTAACTTCTGAAAAGGTCTTTTTGAAAATAGTTTTATTTTTCCTGTAAGATCAAAAAGAATGTAGTATTAAGACTAAGAACTAGAGTTGGAAAAGGATGACCTGCTGAGAAAAGAGGATTTGAGGTCCAGTTAAAGTATATTCCTCTGCATCCCTAACACAATCAGAATCATATCTGAGAGTTCAGTAATACCTTCCCTTTCCACTACCCCCTTATATAACTGACCTAAATATTATGATTCTAACATTTTGGTGACTACTCTTGGCTATCCATAATACTATAACAACAGAGAGCTACCTAAGGAAAGCACATTTAAAATGCTCTTAGGTCTTTTGGTATGGTATAATTTATAAAAAAAATTAAAAGGCTAGCTTATATAAACTAATCAGATTGTTTTAACTATTAAGGTTCATTTAAACATTAACATTTCAGTAATAATAAGAGAATTAAACTCTTGCCTTCTAAAACTAAAATATAATGCTGATACAAAACTAGATTTACTATTTCAAGAATATTCTTGCTACAAAAAATGAACCCAATTATTTAGCCAAGACAGATTCTTTAAAATGTATTTATAAAACAAATATTCTAGGACATTATTTTACAGATAAATCTTACTTCTATGATACTGTTAAATATACCAAAATGACATTATACTAGTTAGAATCCAGATTTCATTAATAGTTTTAAGAGGTAACACAACTTATGATACAGATTTTTATAAAGTTCAAAAATCAATAAATCTACCAATTATTGCATCCTGAAACTGCTATCATACAATCAAATATAATGGAGTGACATATTTTTGAAAAGGGAACAACATATGGTTATTGTAAAACACTAATTTAATGAGCAAAAAACTCCAGGAGAAAGTAAACATCTAAAATACGTAAGAGATAATTTTCTACTAGGGTGATTATGTATCTATTAATACATTAGTATTTATGAAGAGAAGAAAATTCCAGAAGGAATATTTTAGTTATTTTCATGGTATAAAAACCATAGCACGCAGAGACAAACTTTAATTCATTAAAAGTTAAACAGCCTAGTTTTCTGACATGTTTTGACAATAGTCTTCTGCGATTATTAAAGCAAGTTAAAAAAAAAAAATCTAATAATACTTGGTATAGGGCTTCCCAGGTGGCTCAGTGGTAAAGTATACACCTGCCAATGTAGAAAATTCAGGAGATGGAGGTTCGATCCCTGGGTCAGGAAGATCCTTGGAGAAGGGAATGGCAACCCACTCCAGTATTCTTGCCTGGAAAATCCCACAGACAGAAAAGCTGGAAGGCTACATTCCATGGGGTTGCAAAGAGTCAGACACAACTGAGCACATATGCACACTGAGTAATTTATTCCAAATATGGTTATAATGGACCTGGGAACAAATCAAACCATATATAAAAGTGATTAAATGAAATCCAACTAATAGTCTTTTTTATATTTGGTTCTAGGAACTCCCAGGACTTTTAGAGGGAAGGCAGCATGGTAAAACTGGAAGAATACCTCTTCCAAGCCAAGATACTTGGGTTCGAGGCCACAACCTACATTTGAGGCAAATTTTACATGCCTAAAATTGTGGAGGTCAAACTAGATAATCTCTTAACTGCAAGTATCAGGGAAGAAAAACTATAAATGGTGTTGCAATAACTGAATAGCCCTCTGTAAGAAAACAAAAACAAAAGTTGATGCTTACTTCACATCTTAAATAAATTCTGAATGTAACTAACCAAAATTCACTGAGAAAAAGAAAAATATAAATTAAAATAATATTGAAATACTATTTTAACTTCTCAGATTGACAAAGACCAAAAAATTTTATATGACATTTTTGGCAAGAGAGTGAGAAATAGGCATTTTCATGTGAGTGTAAATTGGTCCAACATCTCTGGTGGGCAATTTAGAAAGAACTATCCAAATTAAAAATGTCCATAACCTAAGACTCAGTAGTCTTACTTCTAGTAATTTATTTAATAATTATTATTTTAGTAACATTTTGAAATGATATGTACATGATACCATGCTTCCCAGGTGGCTCAGTAGGTAAAGAATCTGCCTGCAATGCAGAAGGCGCTAGCAGACATGGGTTTGTTCCCTGGGTAAGGAAGTTCCCCTGCAGGAGGAAATGGCAACCCACTCTAGTATTCTTGCCTGGAGAATCCCATGGACAGAGGGGCCTGGTGGGCTACTGTCTATAGGATCACAAAGAGTTGGACATGACTAAAGCGAGAGCATGCACGCATGTATAACATGCAAGAGACTAGAAACAAATACTCATTAAAAGTGGACTATTAAATGATATATTCATAACAGAATTACACACACATTCCAAAAATCAAAAGTTCTTTCCAAACTGATACGGAAGGCTCTCAATATATTAAAATATTGTTAAAGGTTTGCATTGTTAAAGTAAAAACTAAGTTCATGGCATCCAGTCCCATCACTCCATGGCAAATAGATGGGGAAACAATGGAAATAGTGACAGACTGTGTTTTTGGGCTCCAAAATCACTGCAGGTGGCTACTGCAGCCATGAAATTAATAGATGTTTGCTCCTTGGAAGAAAAGTTATGACCAACCTAGACAGCATATTAAAAAGCAGAGACATTACTTTGTCAATAAAGGTCCGTCTGGTCAAGGTTATTGTTTTTCCAGTAGTCATGTATGGATGTGAGAGTTGGACTATAAAAAAAGCTGAGCGCCGAAGAATTGATGCTTTTGAACTGTGGTGTTGGAGAAGACTCTTACAAGTCCCTTGGACTGCAAGGAGATCTGACCAGTTAGGACTGATGTTGAAGCTGAAACTCCAATACTTTGGCTACCTGATTCGAAGAGCTGACTCATTTGAAAAGACCCTGATGCTGGGAAAGACTGAAGGCAGGAGAAGGGGACAACAGAGATGAGATGGTTGGATGGCATCACTGACTCAATGGACATGAGTTTGAGTAAATTCCGCGAGTTGGTGATGGACAGAGAGGCTTCTGCTGCAGTCCATGGGGTCGCAGAGTTGGGACACGACTGAACTGGAACTGGATCTGTACTATAATTCCTGAGTGAGGGCAGATAGAAACTGTTTGTTTTTTTTTTTTTTATTAGTGACAAAACTATAGGACATACCTCACTAAAATGAAAACCGAACTCTGAACAAAAGTATGAGATATAAGAAATGACAGTGAATAAAGAAAATGGTAACTCTATTGCTAAATTTAAATGAAAATTGGCTATTTAAAAAAAGTTTATTATTCAGTTTGAGGGTAGTGTTTAAAAAATTACCTACAGTAAAACTCTAATAGAAATAACATAAAATGGAGTGGGGAGGGACTAGCGTTAAAGCTTTCTAACCAAGGCCACAACGTATGGCTGTGTGCAACTCCAGGGGGCACCATTCACATTTGTCTACATGATTGTTTTATATATTTAATATGAAGAAATACCGTCAAATGGCAGTAAAGTGTTTTAAAGTGACAGTTCTAATTTGTACAAAAATGTTTGGTTAACATTCATATATTGTTCAGAGTGAAAGTGCCTATAGAAAAAAATTTAAGGAAAAGACTCTTGTCACCAAAAGAATACAAATAGAATGCATCCAAATTAGCAGGGAGATATGAAACAAAAACAGACTCCCAAATATAGAGAACAGACTTCTAGATTCCAAGGGATGGGTGGAGTGGGGGTGGCCGAGATTGGGAGTTTGGGATGAGCAGATACAAACTAGTATATACAGAATGGATAAACAAAAGGTACTACTATATAGCACTGGGAACTATATTTGATACCCTGTGAGAAACCACAAAGGAAAAGAATATGAAAAATAATGTATGTATGTATGTAACTGAAACACTTTGCTGTACAGTAGAAATTAATACAACTGTAAATCAACTATACTAAAATGAAATAACAAAAATCTGTAGGGGAGAAAAAGTGGAATAAAAAAATGCACCTAAGAAACAATCGGAGAAGGCAATGACACCCCACTCCAGTACTCTTGCCTGGAAAATCCCATGGATGGAGGAGCCTGGTAGGCTGCAGTCCATGGGGTCGCTAAGAGTCGGACATGACTGAGCGACTTCACTTTTCACTTTCATGCATCGGAGAAGGAAATGGCAACCCACTCCAGTGCTCTTGCCTGGAGAATCCCAGGGACAGGGAGCCTGGTGGGCTGCCGTCTATGGGGTCACACAGAGTTGGACACAACTGAAGTGACTTAGCAGCAGCAGCAGCAAGAAACAATGGTGGGAAAGAAGGCAAAGAAAAGTTGACAGATAAATTACTAAATAAGATAGTAGAAATAAATCTAAATATGCGAGTAGTGACAAAAAATATAAACTGAGAAATATGCAGATGATACCACCCTTATGGCAGAAAGTGAAGAGGAACTAAAAAGCCTCTTGATGAAGGTCAAAGAGGAGAGTGAAAAAGTTGGCTTAAAACTCAACATTCAGAAAACTAAGATCATGGCATCCGGTCCCATCACTTCATGGGAAATAGATGGGGAAACAGTGGAAACAGTGTCAGACTTTATTTTTTTGGGCTCCAAAATCACTGCAGATGGAGACTGCAGCCATGAAATTAAAAGACGCTTACTCCTTGGAAGGAAAGTTATGTCCAACCTAGAGAGCATATTGAAAAGCAGAGACATGATTTTGCCAACAAAGGTCCGTCTAGTCAAGGCTACGGTTTTTCCAGTGGTCATGTATGGATGTGAGAGTTGGACTGTGAAGAAAGCTGAGCGCCAAAGAATTGATGCTTTTGAACTGTGGTGTTGGAAAGACTCTTGAGAGTCCCTTGGACTGCAAGGAGATCCAACCAGTCCATTCTGAAGGAGATCAGCCCTGGGATTTCTTTGGAAGGAATGATGCTAAAGCTGAAACTCCAGTACTTGGGCCACCTCATGCGAAGAGTTGACTCACTGGAAAAAGACTCTGATGCTGGGAGGGATTGGGGGCAGGCGGAGAAGGGGACGACAGAGGATGAGATGGCTGGATGGCATCACCGACTCAATGGACGTGAGTCTGAGTGAACTCCGGGAGTTGGTGATGGACAGGGAGGCCTGGCATGCTGCGATTCATGGGGTTGCAAAGAATTGGATACAACTGAGCGACTGAACTGAACTGAAGTTGTTAAAAGACAGTATTGGCATTAAATTTAAAAAATCCAGCTATGTTGTTTATAAAGAAAAAATAAAAGATTGCTTAAAAGGATGGAAAAAGAACTGCTGAGGTAATACTTATCAAATGAAGCCTGAAGTCAAATCTGAAAATCAGTAAGGTGATAAGGATGTTTCTTCCTCTGATTAACATGGTATCAGTTCTAGATCTAGTGCTTCAGTTCAGTTTCAAAACAATGATACTCCCAATCTTTGTAAGGCTGGTTCCTTCAGGTTTTTGTTTAAGTATCAATCCCCACTTTCTTGACAAACCAACATAAATAAGTACTTCTCTTTACCATCTAATGCTAATAAATAAAGTCCTTTATTATAATCATGTATTGAATGATTGTTTATTATCTGTCTTTCTTAACAGAACATAAACTCCATGAGGGCTGGGAAGTACAAGTTTTGAGGACTCAGAATTACTCAAAACATTTACCTAGGCAAGTGTGATGAAATCCAGGTAACTCCCTCTCAGAACTGATCTTGAGACAAAATGCTGCCTCTTGTACAGCAGTTATTTAGTGATGTATCTCACAAGTATGTGGGGGATGAGTGACCTATGCCACATGGTTTAAAGAACTATGAAAAGAACTTAAAACGGGCTACCTCCAGATGTTAATCTACTCCTTTCCTTCAACCTGAATAACATCTTCTGGTCTCATACATGCTTTAAGCTATCCTTTTATACTCTGTTAGTATTTAATACAATTCCCTCTTTGATTAAAAACAATGGAATGATGTTGAACTCAGAGGGGCCAACCAACTAGGTACTGTAGAAATTACTAGTAAAGGGAATTCCCTGCCAAGCTGGTGGTTATGACTTTGAACTTCCAATACAGGGGGTGGGTCTGATCCCTGGTTGGGGAACTAAGATCCTATGAACCACATGGCACAGCCAAAAAAAAAAAAAAAAAAAAAGAAAGAAAAGAAATTAGTATAAATTTGAGCAGAGTATCAAAATTCATCAGAAAACTTAGCTGGTCCTTTTATCTAATTGGTAGGTAATGAATGTGCATAGTAGGCATTAGACCTAACACAGACCCAGTTGGCTTCAAAACAAAAGACTAGGATGAAAGTTGGGTAGTGTCAATAGGACATTCATGAAAGAATATGTTTGTCTATATGTTGCAACTCTTGCTTCAGCTGCAATTTTGCAAACTACAAATAAAATTAACATGTGAATATGAAGTTAAAAAAGGAGGAAGAACACATAAAAGGTGTATGAACTCCTTTTCCCCATCTCCTAAATATTAGGCATCTCATGGGGTTACTTCTTACAAGCTTCTTTTTATTTCCAGTGGAATTTAAATGGTATGTTGGAGAAATTAGTTTTGTTATATATCAAAGAATACTCTACATGGAATAAGGGGGAAGCTACGTATCTTAATAACAGAAATGTGAACAAACTATTATAAACTATAACGGTATAATTTCTTGCCATTCTAAAGAATAAAAAAACACAATGTTTTGCTAGAATCCCACTGCAGAAATATTATACCAAATTATTAATAATTATTAATATTTAAAATGATAGATCAGTCTTCCTCATCTATTATGATGCTGCTACTGCTGCTAAGTCGCTTCAGTCGTGTCCAACTCCGTGCAACCCCATTGACGGAAGCCCACCAGGCTCCCCCGTCCCTGGGATTCTCCAGGCAAGAACGCTGGAGTGGGTTGCCATTTCCTTCTCCAATGCGAGAAAGTGAAAAGTGAAAGGGAAGTCGCTCAGTCGTGTTTGGACTCTTTGCGACCCCATGGACTACAGCCTACCAGGCTCCTCCATCCATGGGATTTTCCAGGCAAGAGTACTGGAGTGGGGTGCCATTGCCTTCTCTGATTATGATGCTGGAAACATGAAATTATATTATGCTGTGATACAGTAGGAAGGAAGCATAGCCTGTGAAGCCAGTTAGACTGTGTTTGATTTCTAGCTTGGCCATTTACTAGATACGTGATTTTGGGCAAAACCTCTGAGTTTCAAGTTTCCACATTTGTAAAATGGGAACATTACCTATCTCCTAGAGCTGTCTGGAAATTAAACGATAATAACCCCCAAATGGGAGTTTCCTCCTCCTTCTACCCTAACCTCTAGAATCAATGCTATTGAATAGAACTCGATGGGAAGATGGAAATGCTCTATAAAGTGCACTGTTTGGGCACTTGAAATATGGCTAATATGGAGAAACTCTATTCATGTGGCTTGTGGCTACCATACTGAACAGCACAACATAAAGCCATGAAAGTGTGTTTTTCTGAGGCTTTAAATCCTTATGGGAACCAGGAGAGGGTATAAAAATAACAACAGATTTTCTATATAAGTTTATCTCAGAATGCAGTTTATCTGAAATAGAGTAGACAGGCTTTGTGGTCAAATATATCCGGATTTGAATACCATGTCTGTGTGATCCAAGCCAATCTACCCCAAATTCCTAAACCTCGAGCTGTCTGTCATAAGGATAGGAATGTTCACTAACCTCACTGAAGCATTGTGGAGATGACAAATTAATAGATTTGATGTAGTAGCTGCTTAACAAATCTGTTTCCTTTCTCCTCCCATATTCTTTCTTATATGATCACTTTCCTCACACACTGGCCAAGTGCCCGAACTGTGACTAAACTTAATATTGACAAATGTAGTTAATGCCAATTGTTTCCCAATGTCTGTTTACTCCACTAAACTGCCAACATTTAAGTTTTTAAGAACTCAAACTTTATAAATTATGACTAAAAATAAAAATAACTTCAACACAGAAAAAGCCTCACAAATAATCTTTTAACTCTAAAACCATTATTGAGAACTGGGAGTGGATATTGGTTAGACTCCCTAAACTCGTTCTTTCAAGCTACGAAGTCTCATATAAGGATTTTTACTTCTGAATTACTCTGCTACAAAATTCCTTAATTGATTTGAGGATGCAAAAAATTAAAATAAAAACTCAATTTGTTTTATAGCCCGAAATTTTGCTTCAAGATTTCTGGGAAATGTTAGATATCCTCTTAATGTGAAATAAATTCCAAATCCATAAACTGATCTGGCTAACTTTAAGGTTTCTTTCAATAAAAAAATATTCCAAATATCTGTTTAGGTTGTTCAAAACTACTTAGAATCAAATAATGGGGTATCGCTCTGCCTATTCATCAGGAAGGACCTGGAAATCAGTGAAAGCTAACCTAAAACTGAGTCCTCTGTTGTCATCTGAGAAGAACCCCCTCACTAGCTTAAGCCACACAAAGGCTATCTGTATTATAACTATAACTCTCATCTTAATTTAAAAATTTCTGTTGCAGAACATTTGCCACTGGGTGCTGCCAAATTGTGTCCATGGCTGTCTCTCTTAGCTATTTTCAGATAGTGGCAAGGCATTAATGTGTGAGGACTGATAGGCTTCTTTGCAGTAACACTTGGTTGCTTCACTGTCCGTTTAGATAGGGGCTACAAAAGCAGAGTTTTTAGTTTGGATAAGTTCTGTATTAAAAACCTAAACCTGTACACAATTTCTAATCACTGAATACATAATAACTGTGTAAATTCTTGATTTAAAAAGAAATTAACTAATTTGGTCTGTTCCTTTAAATATTGTCCTCTGGCCCCACTGTCTTACCCACATTCGCTTAAGTAAACAAAAATGTATTAACTGTTTCAGCTGATATGAGTGGGTAGACATCTGGTTTTCATTTTTATACCAGAAGCAAGTACTTTATAAGCTATCTGTGACTTGGCTGGATTGAATGTAAATATATACACAAAATACAAGCAACTAAGAAACAGTTCAACACGTTTGTTGTTACCGGGTGTACAATCTCTCATTTCTCTTCTCTAATCCAATTAACAAACAACAAACCAAAACACTTCTAAAATATCTTCCATCCACTAAGCCCATAAATCGTAAGTGTACAGTTGCAGGTGTCAATAAACATCATGGACTAACAGATTAGAGGAAACCAACTTTTTAGATTTGCCAACCCCTTGACTTTAAGACTTGGATGTCCTCTTTCAAGTAACAGGTCACTACAGGTCTCTAATTTTTTTTACTTTTATTGTAGTAACTCCTTAAAAGCTCAGAATAACTACACAACCAGCATGTACAATGTTGCTCAATTTTATGGCATGCCAACAGGTTTCATGAGTCTGAACTGAAATGTCTGCTATAACTACACTGTTAAAGAAGGGTTTCTAAACCAACCACCTTACATACACAGTTCTCTGAAAGTAAAGCTTTAGAAACATTTAACTTGCAGAACTGGTGCATGGTGATATGAATTTATAGTTGTTTATAAATTTCTTTCTCCTCAGTGAAAACAAAGTAAGTGATAACGTGTATTTGAATACTTGCCTTCCTGCTACAAAAAAAAAAAAAAAAAGAAAAAGAAACTGGACAAGCACGCCTGCTGGGTATATGAGTTCCACCTCCCAAACTCGGGGCGAATAACCTCGCCATTATTTATTAGGATCTGCATTCTGATCAGCCTCATCTCACATATACTGTTAATCTTGGAAAGCATCTTTGTATCAAAACCGGTTTAAAAAAAAAAACAGTCAAGGTGCTGCATATGGGACCGGATTTAATAGATTCTAGAAGGCTGGGACTTGGAACTACGTGTACTTAAACGTGGCCTTATGGGGAGTAGTGGATAAGCGCTCTGTGGCGCGCACACAACACACACACACACACACACACACACACACACAAGTAAAGAAAGTTGTGAATTACAGGGTCTAAAACTTTAGGTCCCTACTTCAGAAATCTTCCTTCTTTCCTGCCCCTGACGACTCCAGAAATCAGAAAGCTCAGTAAAGGCTGAGGGCCAGCGTGACTGGCGACAACTAAAAGGATTTCGAAAAATTCAGCCCAAGAAAAGGCTGAGAGGAGAAATGGGATAGGAAAAAGATGAAAACTCAGTGTCGCTTGGGCGACACTGGGATCCGAATCGGAGGGGTAAACATCGGTGGGGCCCGCGGCTGGGGCGTGTGGGGGGCGGGCCGTCTCAGGTGCGGCGGATACGGCTCGGGGGTCCAGATGTCGAGAAGGCTGGCAACTAACCCTGTGCCCAGGGGCCTCCCCATCAGAAGGGGGTCGAGCTTGAGCTGCAGGGGGTCCTCACCCTCCCCTTCCAACTCCTCCTCACCCGGGCCGTAGAACTTGCTGCCTTTGGTCACGTCGAAGACTTTCCCATTGACCGCAAGCAGGATGCGCGGGTTGCGAGACCCGTCGTACTGGCGCAGCTGCTCCAAGCTGAAGTCCCGCTTCTTCATACGAGGCAAAGAGGCAGCGGGGCTCTCTTCGCCCGCTCCGGCCCCGGCGCCCAGACCCCGCCGCCCCCAGCGCACCCACAGCCGGTAGGCCCCCAGCAACACCAGCGCCACCAGCGCCACGTTCAGCAGCATCTCCCCGCCCCCCGTCAGAAGCGCCAACGCCGTTGCCAAGCAGCTGCCCCCTTCTGCTGCCGCTCCCGCGCCGCCCGGGCTCTCGCTACTACCGTCGCTGCTGCTCTCGCTGCCACTCCCCAGGGTGCCTAAATTCACGTCCCCATCACCCGCCGCCATCACTGCCCGCCAGCGCCTTCCTCCTCCTCCCCGCCCCCTGCCCTCCCCAACCCCACGGCCGGCCCCGCCCATATGGGGCTTCCTAGCCAATAACGTGGGGGTAGGGGGCGGAGTCAGGCCGGCTCCCGATTGGGTGTTTACGCGGTAACGTAGTCTTGGATCTCTCCCTCTCCCTTCATTTTGCTGGCCGCGCTCGCGTGCGACGCCCCGCCCACCTCGCCCCACACTTCCCTGCTCTCGCCTGTCTCCTCCTCTAGTTGAAGTACAAGAGCGGGGAGGGTCTGAAGAGAAGATGCGGCGACGGTCGCGCGCGCGCGCGCGCGTACGGGCGGGGCGAGGCTACGGCGCGTGCGCGGGTTCCGGGGCGCCACGCGCTCTCCTTTCCTCTGCAAACCCTTTGGGAGGCACGGCCTGCCCAGTCTTCTGGCAGTGCGCATGCGCCCACGAACCCCGCCCCTTCCCTGGTCTGGGTTTGCGTCCGCCAGCTCCCGCCTCTTCGCCGACGCAACGCGTGAGAGCTTCACGTGCGCTGAGGCGGCTGCTGAGGAGGCCTCTCTCAGACAGGTTTCCGAGGGCGCGGGTTAGTGGTTAGTGAGAAGCTGCGACATAGTTTTAACCGGATCGCGCCCCGAAGAGGGGTGTCTTTTCTCTCGTGGGCGCCGTCACGCCTGTCCAGAAGCCCGGAGCGTGGGCTCGCGGGCAAAGCTACGGCCCAGAAGTTTTGGCGACGAGCTGGAGTCGCCTGGCGCCAAGAGAGTGCACGGAACTCGCATTGGGATTGTTTGGCGAAAGGGTTAGGGTTAGGGTTAGCTACGTGCTGTCTTCGAGGACACCGAGTAGCCATTCCCAGTGGTTTGGGCCAAGGCTGCTCCTGTAGAATTTTCTTTCACATTGTAGACGAAAGGTGTCGTTATTCCTGAAGTCGCACTCACTGGGGCAGTAGGGAAGTGGATAGGGTGAGGTGGTCCTTCAGTTCGCTTATTTAGCTTAATCTACAGGTCCACCTACCTAGGTCTTGTAGTCTTAACCTTTCGAGTCCTTAAAAATCGGCGTAAATGTCACCTCTGAACCTTTATACTGAGCCCCTCACCTCACGCTCTGAACTCCTTTGTTGTGCTTCCTCTCGCCCCAGTTTGTTTTGTGTCACTAGTTCCCCCACCCCTACCCCCTCGCTGTAAACTACCCTTGTGGTGAATGAGGTGTGTCAAGGGAGTAACAGTTTGCCTCGTAGAGGAAACCAGCCATTGGAAATACTTAAAGGAATGACTGGCTGTATTCCAATAAAACTTTATGGACACTGAAATTTTAATTTGATATAATTTTAGATACCATGAAATAAGTTTTCCAATCACTTAAAAGTGTAAAAAACTTTGTTTCTTAAAACCTTCCAGAGGTATAAATTTGAATTCCCTGGCGGCTCAGAAGGTCAAGAGTCAGCCTGCAATGCGGAAGAACCAGGTTGGAACCCTGGGTCAGGAAGATGCCCTGGAGAAGGAAATGGCAACCCACTCCAGTATTCTTGCCTGAGAAAATCCCATGGACAGAGGAGCCTGGCAGGCTACAGTCCACGGGGTCGCAAAGAGTCTGACACGACTGAAGTGACTTCACTTCTTCATTCTCCCAGTATAGTTAATAGTGCCCACTTTCACTTCAAAAAACAGTCTAGATTGGAGGATTACTTCCCATTGTTCACTCTGCCTTAAGAAAATACCTTTAAAGCAGGGGTTCAGCCCATGGACTGCTTTTATACCTCTGAAGTGAAGTCGCTACGAGGCAAAATTGAGTACCTATGACAGAAACATCTAAAATGTTAATGTCTGGCCCTTTACATACCCGCACTTCCTGCCACTTCCTGCACAAATACCTTAGCCGACTATCTGATTTCCCCTTCTTTTCCGCACTCCAACCCTTCATACCAATCCTAGTAGATAATCGCTCTAGGGAAGAGTTTTGATCCTGTCACAAGTGAAAGTGAAGTTGCTCAGTCTACCAGGCTTCTCTATCCGTGGAATTTTCCGGGCAAGAGTACTGGAGTGGGTTGCCATTTCCTTCTCCAGGGGATCTTCCTGACCCGGGGATCGAACCCAGGTCTTCTGCATTGCAGGCAAACGCTTTACCCTCTGAGCCACCAGGGAAGCACCAGCAATATAAAGTCCAAGCCAATTCCATGATACTAAGATTACAAGCTTAGTTTTCCAGACTTCGCTCCTCTGCGGTACTTAAAGCCAAAATGGACCACTTGCTGTTTCCCTAATTAGCATACCATACGCTCCAGTTTGCCCGTGTCTCTCCTCCATTCCGCAGGTTCCTCAGGATTAAACGAAAACTGTTACTCCCTTGACACACCTCATTCACCACAAGGGTAGTTTACAGCGAGGGGGTAGGGGTGGGGGAACTAGTGACACAAAACAAACTGGGGCGAGAGGAAGCACAACAAAGGAGTTCAGAGCGTGAGGTGAGGGGCTCAGTATAAAGGTTCAGAGGTGACATTTACGCCGATTTTTAAGGACTCGAAAGGTTAAGACTACAAGACCTAGGTAGGTGGACCTGTAGATTAAGCTAAATAAGCGAACTGAAGGACCACCTCACCCTATCCACTTCCCTACTGCCCCAGTGAGTGCGACTTCAGGAATAACGACACCTTTCGTCTACAATGTGAAAGAAAATTCTACAGGAGCAGCCTTGGCCCAAACCACTGGGAATGGCTACTCGGTGTCCTCGAAGACAGCACGTAGCTAACCCTAACCCTAACCCTTTCGCCAAACAATCCCAATGCGAGTTCCGTGCACTCTCTTGGCGCCAGGCGACTCCAGCTCGTCGCCAAAACTTCTGGGCCGTAGTTTTGCCCGCGAGCCCACGCTCCGGGCTTCTGGACAGGCGTGACGGCGCCCACGAGAGAAAAGACACCCCTTTTCGGGGCGCGATCCAGTTAAAACTATGTCGCAGCTTCTCACTAACCACACTGGGAGAATAGGAGTAAAATTGTCCCAGACGAACCTCATGTAGTCATCATACGGTTAGAGATCAAGACAAATCAAAGCTACCTTAAAGTGAAAGAAAGTGAAGTCGCTCAGTCATGTCCGACTGTTTGTGACCCCGTGGACACCAGGCTACTCCGTCCATGGATTTTCTAGGCAAGAGTACTGGGGTGGGTTGCCATTTCCTTCTCCAGGGAACTTCCCAACCCAGGGATCGAACCCAGGTTTCCCACATTGTAGACAGACGCTTTACCATCTGAGCCACCAGGGAAGTCAGGTAAAAAGAATGTGGTGCCAATGATGGAAACAGGGAGCTTGGGAAGAAACTGGTTTTTGAGGAAGATGACTATAGCAGTCCCAGGTGTCACATAGTTCATACAACATCAGTGGACAGAAATCTCCCCAGAGACTTCGTAGCAGGTCACTCCTTATATCTTATTTTTCCAAAGTTGGGCTGTTAGCTAGTTTCTAAACCAGTTACTGACATGGAGCATAGGATTACCATGATTCGTGAGTGTTTTTCTGGCTTTTCACAGTTCTTACACAGAAATGTGGTCATTTAGCATCTCTGGTGCCTTCCTACTGAATGTCAGTAGCAACCCCAGACATTGTGACACCAAACAAAAACAAAAACAAAAAAACAACCAATCCAAACAAAAAACCCCTCTTTCCCTCCATCCCTCATACACACCCTCAAGAGATGATACTGGTTAAGAACCACTGGCTCAGACCAATTGGAATTTATTTTGGAACTGAGTTATGTGTGTATAGATTTTTTTTGTTTGTTTCTGAATGGTTTGGAGGGAAGAGAGGAGTCAAACAGTATTGAAGTTACATTGTCAAGGAAATGGCATGGAGAGGGAATGTTGAATAGGTAACTAACATTGTCTGCCTTGAGAATTAAACATTTTCTTTTATATTCTTGATAAATATCTCAGTTTTACACTTGAAACCTTTCTCTTTTTTCTTTTCTTTTTTAGGTTTTCTCCCCCCGCAGGAAAATATCTCTCCCAGTAGGGTACTCTTGTTTTGAATACTGCAGTAGCTTTCAAACTGGTGGCCTGCTCTGTCTTTCCCTTCATTCCTACATGGACTAGTCATGTATACTGATTTTCCATTACTCCTTTATCTCAGAAACTCTGTTGGCTCTCTGTAAATCCACAAATGGCTTCCCTGCCTTTCCCTTACAAATGTAATCCAGTGCTTACTGATTAACTTGTCATCTCTATGGAAGATATACCTCTTTAAGCTTGACCCCTCTCTGTGAGGTATTAGTACTAACCAACAAATGTTTCCATTTCTTTTCTCAGACACATAGCTGACTTGCATCTCCCTGCTCCTTTGAACTCAGCATGGCCACTGAAATGTGATTGAAGTGATCTGTGTCACTTGCAAGCAAAAGTGATTAATATAGGAACCTGTGCACAGTTTCCCATGTCTCCTTTTGGCATAGTGATGGCATATTTTAGTTATATATTGCTGCATAACAAACCGTCCCAAATCTTAGTGACTTAAAACCATAACCATTTCATAATCTCTCTTGGTTTTGTGGGTTGAATGGGCTCACGGGCAGTTGTCTCATTTTGCTTGGGGTCTCTTATGTGGTTCCAGCCGGGTATTGTCCTGCTGGAGTAATCTGGAGGTGTGACAGGGATGCTCGAATGACTGAGCCTTTGTTTTCCCAGTGTTATTCCAGGGCCTCACTTCCCATGGCTTCTCCGGCAGAGTAGACTTCTTACATAGTGGCTCAGGACTCTTCAGAACTGCAAAAGCTTTCAGATCCTTCCAGTCTATTTCCAAGACTTAGGTGTGGAAATAACTCATTCTATTGGTTAAGGCTGTCACAGGGCCAACTTAGTTTCAAGGGGAGGGGAAATAAAGTCCACTTCTTGATGGGGACTTGGGAGAAGAGTGACAAAGAATTTGTAGCCTTATTTAATCTACCACCCTAACAGTGTTCCACATGGTGGCTGCTTTCATCACCCAGGGTCTGAGAGTCGGAACGAAGTGGAAAAGAGTCCTTAGTTAACACACATGGTTGTATGAGTGAGAAATATGTTTCTGCTATACTAAGTCACTGAGATATTTGGGGTTGTTTGGTAGCAAATGAAGACTGATCTAATACAAAAATTGGTACTGGATGTAGAGCACTGCTGTAACAAAAACCTAAAATATATGGCATTGACGTATATGAATATGTTACAAATGTTGGTGGTTGGTTGTTAGGCAGCATCCAGCTCTGATTCACTAAGGAATCTCTCAGCAAACCTAGCTTAGAAATTTGAGCTGAATAAATATTTCTTAAATAAGAGAGACTGTTTCTTATAATTCTGTTCTATTTCTCTATTTTAGGAGAAAACACTTCTTTCCCACATCAGATGTTTCTTGAAGTATGGAGGGGGTGCCACTAACATAACACTTGATACTTTATTCCAGCACTTCTAGCAAGTTTCCTGATGTGTAAGTTTGGCATGTGCAGCCCACCTTCCTCTCTCTTTTCTCATGGGAGCCAGGCCGCCCACAGAAAGTATGCTTTCTACTCTGCTGCTTCATACCACAAGTTTTACAGTGGTTTGCCCATGCTGAGGGTGGCCTGCCTAGGCCCAGGGAGGCTTGGGGTAAGCTTAATAGTTTAAGTGCTCTGGGGGAAGGGAAACTTCAGGCTGGAGCTAAGTTCACTGGCAAGAAGTGATAAAATCTGTTATTTGAACTTAAGTTCACAAGAGCAAGAGAGTTAACAAGTTGGACATTAATAATTTTGGACTTTAACATGAAGTCAGTCCTGATTACTTTGGGCTATAATTCAGCAGAACAAGATAATGTAATTTCTGAGCTTTTCATTTCTTGCTGGAAAATTCACACTGGGAGGAGATCATAATCAGATTAAAGACATCTTTTTGGCTCTTAATTTTTAGAGTATTTTTATGTTACCATTTGATCTTGTTCCAGTAATGTTGAACAAGATAGTGGGACATAATTTGAAGTGGCAATAGAACAGGTTGTGAATTACAGCTCCCATGTACAGAATAACATGGGAGCTCATTTAATTGGTATATTGTTCTGACCCAGTCAGGGGTTCTGACAACAAAACCTACACTTTATCAGCGGTCCCATGAGATTCTACAAAAGAAGTGAAATTAGTACTGAAGTGGTCTTATGAAGATGGGAGCAGGACTACCCCAACTAACTGCTGACTTCTTACCCAAGGGAGCTAACCATATCCCAAGATAATTTCAGTGGGTAAGCTGAAAGGGTTAAGGGAATGATCTTCATACATTTATACTAACATACCACTCAAAATAATTTTTAGCTTCACATGTAAAAGTTTTGTCCTTAGTGGCAAAAAAATGTAATTCTGGTATAATGTAAAGTAAAAAGGTTTATGCTACTTTAAAATGCATTTAGTGAAATTAAATCCAATAGAAATTGAATACTCACATCTCCATTTTTACAGAAATTTTGCATTCTCTGTTTTTGGGGGGAGTGCTTTGCCCTGGGAGCTTAATTTCCCCACCAAGGATTGAACCAGTGCCCCCTGCATTGGGAGTACAGAGTCTTAAGCACTGGACTGCCAGAGAAGTCCCTACATTATTCTTTTTTTTTTCTCTTTTAATTTGTATTTTTATTTTACTTCCCCACAAAAGCCTTAAAAATATATTTTATCTTCAAATGTATTTTATTGCCTACCCTGTCATTTTTTAGGTGATTACAAAGTTGTTTATAATTTTTTAAAAGTTCCAAAAGTTTCTAAAATTTGTTTTGGATTGAGTTATTATTATAATTATTACAATGAAATGGATGTAGCTCCCCTTCTCCAATTAGTTCCTGAATATAATTTTCTGGTGTGCTGTGTGCTCAGTTGTGTCTGACCCTATGTGATCCTATGAATTGTAGCCTGCCAGGCTCCTCTGTCTATGGGGATTCTCCAGGCAGGAATACTGGAGTGGGTTGCCATTTCCACCTCCAGGGGATCTTCCAGACCCAGAGATCGAACTTTTGTCTCTTGCACTGCAGGCAGATTCTTTACCACTGAGCCAGCTGGGAAGCCCGATTTTCTGCTAGGACACAGAATAAGAAAACATGTTGGGGGACTATTAGGCGTGGGGCTTACAAAAGATGAATAAATGATTGTTGTTCAGCGCATTATTTACAACAGTGTTTGGGTAAAAAAATGAGTATAGACTTACTGTATTCAATAATCTTCAGATGAAAACTAGTGAAAATATTTTCTCCCATAAGTCTGAATAATTGTTCAAAAAGCACTGCAAAACATTGAAAACTAGTGAAAATATTTTCTCCCATAAGTCTGAATAATTGTTCAAAAAGCACTGCAAAACATTAATGTATCTCTGAGATATGTTCTTTTTATATGTAATGTTGATCTGTTGGAAGGAAATTTGGAATTTTTTAACATCCTTTTCCTTGAAATTATCTGAAATATGCAGTTGAGACACAGGAGAAAGACACAGAGTTCTCTCTCATTATTGAGCAGATGTACCTTGTAACTGACTGATATTTCCCAGAATGTTTTCCACAGATCTTTCATTTTTGAATTCTGAGAGAGCTATATGGAGCATGAAACTTTACTGTGAGTTTGTTACCCATATGAAGTAGGGCTCAAACTCCTTCAGTATTCCTTTTTGTTATCTCAACAGTTTTCTTTAACACTATCAGGGAATGGAAGAGGAAATGGTATTAGACAAAAATGATCATAACTCCTGCATCCCACTCTACAATATATCTGAACTCAGAACATTCCAGCCCAGACCAAAATACTCAGTTTCTAGCACCATGCTTTTTTCTCAATAGAAATATATTTAAGATAAGGGAAAGAAAGCCAAGAAATCTCCTTGCCACTTATGATGCATTGATTAAAGTAAATATTGACATCAGTATTCAGAATTATTCCTTTGTCTGGTGCCTTAGAAGCTTTTTGCACATGGGAGCAATTTGTCATAGTAGGATCTGGGATGGGTGAGAGGATGCCTGTCTTTTATAAGTGAGGAAAGAATGATTTAAAAATGGAATTAGAAAAACTGAATTGAAATGACATGTCAACCTCACTAATATTTTAGACAACTCAATTTTAGGAAAGAGTAGGTGAAAGTTGATAATATTTTCTGTGCTTGTATTCCCCTTGGAAAGTAGAATCCCAGGGTAGACTTATTCCAGTTTGTAGATTACTAGGTTAAGAGAATAAAATTATGGGGAGTGTGGTGTAAGTTGCGGGTTTTATTAACATTCTTGGCATCTTGGGCCAGCCCTTTCTCTTTCCTATTGAGTAAGATGCTAGTGAGGAAGTGGGTGAGAAAGGTCAGCCCTTTGTCTAGTCTTGATCTTGGGGCTAGGCTACCAGGAATCATGACTTCTAGTATGTTCCTTTTTGCTGCAGAGTTTATAAAGACAGATCTTTGGGGTAGGTGGGCAGGAGAGTTTCTCTCGTCCTGCTCTGCCAGTCAGCAACTCCATTGCACATCTGCCTTGTCCTAGGGATCAGTGTTGGAAGGCCCACTGGTGCTATCTTACCTCCAGGATCAACTTTATCAGTATGAGTGGTGTTCTCAGCTGTCTACTCTTTTTTCCTGTTTTTCAGTTGGCTCACAACTTGGGAGGAAGAGTCCCCTAAAGATTCTCAGTCTTTATCAGTGCTATTCATATTAACACAGCAAATACTACTGTGAATTTTCCTAGAAAAAGTCATGAAATTAGGTTCAATCCAGCCTGTTTTTTTCTAATACTCTTTTGTATGTGTTTCATAGATCCATACATATTAATGAGCATAGTTTGTTTTCAAAATGTTTTCTAAAGGACTGTTATTGGGCGGTATATAAAACATCAGAAGAGTTAAGTTCAGGAGAAAGATAATTGCTCGATAGCCTTAAACAGTTGGTTCTTCAAGACACACTATTGCCAGAGTTTCATAGAAGGTGAATGAATACATTAAGGGGTTGACTCTAAGATCAGTCTTGCCATTCTTCCTGTGCTGTAAGTTACTTGGCCTGCTATGCCTTTTAATATTCATAAAATCATAATATAAAAGATGGCCCTCATATGAGAAAATATAAGGCAAAATAAATATCTGATAACTATAATAGAAGCTCTGAGCCTATAGATCTCTAATATTTCAGGGGAAATAACACTTTTTAAAGGGACCCAGTCTTTTCTTTGTAAGCAACTTGGGTCTTTAGAAAATGAGCTGCTTTTTAGGTTTAAAAAAAAGAGATTAAAGCTTTAGTTTAATGCAGAATAAACTGTTCTTGAATCTTCTGTCATAAATTGGCATGCATAATTCAAATATTGTCATATGCTAGTGGAAATTTTGACTGGCTTTGACTTTGTTATGGTTACTGAAAGGAGGTTCTCCAGCAGAACACAGATTTTTATTGGCAAGCAGGTACAAGAATTTCTGATGAGACGAGCCAAAAGATCACTGCTTTGATTCTTCTTTTTCTCATGTCTGTAACATCCGATCAAAGATCAAGTCCTGTTGATCCCACCTCCAAAATATTATTCCAAATTTGACTGACCACTTCTCACCATATCTGCTGCTACCATCTTGGTACAAGCCATCAGTAGCTCTCATTTAGTCCATGACAGCAGCCTCTTATCTGGCTCCTGGGTTGCAACTCTTACCTTCATAGAGTTTACTTTCAGTCATTAGCCATTTAACAATATAAATCAGATTATCACTTCCTTACCTATACTTCACTGATGTTTTTACCTTGCAATTAAAATCCAAACTCATAATCACAGCCTTTATGGTCTGTTCTACACCTACCCTCTGATTGCTCTTGAGTCACATTCCTTGCTCTTTGTTCTCCAGTCAGATTGGTTTTCTGTCTTTGAGTGCTCCAAACTCATTCCTATCTTTGAGATTTTGCATTTGCTCTTTTTCAGGCCTGGAATTATCTGCTCCCAGATTTTCTCATGGCTGATTCATTCTCATTGCTTAGGTCTCAGCTAAAATGCCCATCCCCTGGCGAAGGAAATGGCAACCCACTCCAGTATTCTTGCCTGGAGAATCACATGGGCAGAGGAGCCTGGTGGCCTATAGTCCATGGGATCACAAAGAGTCGGACATGACTGAAGTGACTTAGTACAAAATGTCCATGTCTCAGAGAAGCGTTATCCTGACAACACTAAAGAGCCTGTCACCCCTTCTACCAAACTTTCATTTCCTATTCTGCTTAGTTGTTTTCACAGTATTTGATTCTGCCTGAAAGTATCTTATTTTTCACATGTTTTTTATCTATATTTCTGCTAACCTCCAGTAGAATGTGACTCCATGATGGGTAGAGTTCATCTGTCTTGTTCCCTGCTATACTCTCAGAACTTGCAATGAAGGTTGTCATTTAGTGGAAGTTTATTGAATATTTGCTGGATGAATGAAAGACTCAAGTCCAGATGTAGCCTGAGGGGGCCTCCCAAGAGGCCTTTGTGTTAGTAATTTACCATAGTTCAGGGTTGTGGCCCTTTGTTTTAAATGCTCAGATGTCAGCTTTTGCCAGCACATGGAGTTTTTTTCCTCAAGGGCAGAACTTATGTTAGCCAAAGTATAGGATTGACATATAAAATCCATATGCCAATTTATTAGTTTTCAGTGAGCAGTATAACTGTCACTTGGACCCAGACTTGGCAATGGACTGACATACATAGGATAGGGCATTAAATGAGAAACTTTTGGGGAAAACATAGAATACAAAAAAGGAGAAAGAGTTAGATGGCTTATGTGTTTCAAGATGTTCATCTAACAAGCATTTATATATTTCTGACTTCAGTTTATGTTCTGTGCTATTCACTGAAGAATCAACAAGGAATACTATTAAGCACCAGTTCTTTTGGATTTGCAGTTTAGTTGGAGAGGCAGACAACAAACCAACAATTAAAAACCAATGTCAAAACTTCTCTTTTTAGGTTAATGCCAGGGTGACACAGGAGGACCTTGAAGGGAAACTGAGCCTTGGGGGATCAAGCCTTGGAGCTTCTCTGGAGATAGGGTTATTTGAACTGAGCTCTGAGAAGTCAGTCAGGCAGAACAAGGCAGCAGGGGGTGGGGTGGCTGGGGGGAAGGGCACTTCGGGCAGAAATGCCAGCCTGAGCAAAGATCTGGAAGCTGGAGAGAGCACAACTTTCGAAGAATTACAAGTAGTTCAGGGAGGTAGAATGAGAAGCCTGGCTTTCAGACTCACAGACCTAAGTGTGTGCGTGTGTGCTCTGTGTGATCCCATGCTCTGCAGCCCACCAGGCTTCTCTGACCATGGGATTCTCCAGGCAAGAACACTGAAGTGGGTTGCCATTTTGTTCTTCAGGGATCTTTCTCATCCAGGGATCAAACCCGTGTCTCCTGCATCTCCTGCTTTGCAAGTGGATCCTTTACCACTGAGCCACGTGGGGAGCTCCTCACAGACCCAAGTAGGTCTGGAGTTTATCCCTGTAAAAGGAGCCACTGAAAGTTTTTGTTTTGGTGGAGGGGCAAAGTACATCTTTAACCCTGCCAAAGTAGAGCTGATACTTTGCATTCCTTTTTTTCCCCAAAGAACTTTCTGTGAATATCTAAAGAAAGTCTACTCTCCTTTTCTGATAACACACTTTCCTTCATTTACCCAGCCTGCTGCTTCCATTGCACACTGTGCTCCAGACACACTAGACTTCTCAGATTCCAGATTCACTTCCCAGTCTTTAATTATGCTTTTGTATGCCTGTCTCCTGCTATCACTCTCACTCACACCATTTTCAAAAAAATGTTGTTGGATTAGTGTTCTTTGCAATAAGACAGACAACCCAGAGATATGCAAAGAAAGAGTTTGCACAAAAACTTCCTTTTCTTTTCAGTACCACACATACATACGTAGTGTGCTTTGCAATATGTATACTTTCAACTAAAATATATCTGTGTTATAAAATTTGTATAGTTCTCTCCTGCTCTGCCAACAGGATATCCAGTGTTTGCTGAATGCCAGGACCTATGCTTTATCGTATTTATGCCATAACTATCTATGGGGTCACACAGAGTCAGACACGACTGAAGTGACTTAGCAACAACCATATAAGGTAGGTACTGTTATCCCCAGTGGGTAGACATGGAAATGAGATGTTATTAATTTGCCCTAGGTTGCAAAGATAATGGGAGCAGCAATTTGAACTTGAGCAATGTGGCTCTCAAGTCCACTGCTTTTTGCTGTCTTCCAAATAATGCTATTTTTGTTCATTTCAGTGACTATATAATATTTTTATGGAGGTCCAGACTTTGGGCTACAGTCCATAGGGTGGTTAAGAGTTGGACACGACTGACTGACTTCACTTTCACTTTTCACTTTCATGCATTGGAGAAGGAAATGGCAACCCACTCTAGTGTTCTTGCCTTGAGAATCCCAGGGACGGGGGAGCCTGGTGGGCTGCCATCTATGGGGTCGAGCAGAGTCGGACATGACCGACACGACTTAGCAGCAGCAGCAGACTTTTTTCTTCTTCTGTTGATGAATGTTGAGGCTGTTTTTTGCCACTTAAAATGCCTCAATATGTAATTCTCCAAAGTGAGATTTGAGGTCAGAGGTCATACTTATTTTTAAATCAGTATGTGGCCAAATTATTTTCCAGGGATTGTGTAGCATTTTTATATTCCCAAAAATCATGGGATAGTAGTGTCTGTTCCTCACTAGTTCTGATGATACTGATATTTTTAGGTTTGGTTTTTTTTTTTGCAGGGGGGCTCTTTGGTCAGTAGAAACAGTGTACATTTGTTTTGATTTGCAAGTTTCCTGACTATAGATGAATTCGAGAATTTTTCTGTGTGTTTTGAGATATTTGCATTTCCTGTTCCATGATTTGTCTATTAATTTCCTCTCGGGTTCATATTTTCTGTTGGATTGTTTGTCTTTGATCATTTTGCGGGGATGGAACATATTTATAGTAGTAGTAATATTAACCCTTTTTCTGACATATGTTCAAATATTTTCTCCTCTTGGTTCATTCACCTTTTCAAGGCATCCTTTAGTTTAATTGGTTTGTGCTCAAATCTGTTGGTCTTTCCCTCATGGCTTTTGAGCTTCTTGGATTTAACAGGTTTTAGGCATCTCTCTTTATTAAAATAGAGTTGAAACAATAAGCTAGAACTCTCCTTGAAGAGTGCTTAATGGTCTTTGATGACTTTTCTCAGGCTCTTTTACCTTTGCTGCTACTTCATAGTCTCCTGAGGGATCTGTTTTCTTGAGATTTGTTACTACATTCGAGCAAAGCCTTTCTGGCCTGTGAGTCATTTGTCGCTTACAAAAATGCGTTTGCATATTTTTGGTCTTATTTACTATGTGCTCATTTTGTTTCTCCTAGTTTTAAGAAGCAACTACCGTGGCATCTTCTAGTTTATGTTCTGTGTTTTGAGTCATCTTTAGCCTCTGAGTTCTTAAACTTTTTAGAGGCAGTTTAGAGGGAAGATATGCCTTGGGTGTAAGACTTATGGATAGTGAAGATAACTTGGTAATGGGGAAGTTGTGGGCTTGAGAGGAGGTTCGAGGAGGTTTGATTCTGTCTTTGATTACAGCTGTATAATCCTGGAGAGGTTGTTATAAGCCTCAGGGCCGTTTTTCATAAAATAGAAGTGATAATACTGCTCCGAGGCCACTTTTTGACATAGGATAGGCTTCTAACAGTTTATTTAGATGTTTCTTCCTTTTTGGTCACATTTCAAGAATATTTTAATGAGATCAGGTCTTCACAAATTACCTTGATATCCCTTTTGGCAAAACAAACTCTTTTCATTTGCTGTCAGCTTGTAAAAGAAGGATAAAATTTCTTAACCTTAAGGACTGGCATTCTTTACAGCTTTCTGGAATGAACTGCCTGTATTTCATTATCGAAAAGAGAAGCATTTAAACTCTTAGTGGAAATTATATATTTGAGGCCATTGTATGCAAACCACAATTCAGGGCCAAGGATACAAGACAGAGCATGTGTGCATTGTGGGTAGACACTAGGGAGGAGCCTGGCCTGCATTTTGGTGGATTTTAAAATGTACAACCGAATTCATTCTAAGTCATCATTAATGGGCAGATAGAAAAGAAAGTTAGAGGGAACCTAGATTTATCACTCAGGCCTGTACCCTGCCCTCGAGCTGATGATCATGAAACCAATTAGTGAAAGCAGTTGGTTGAATCGATCAATTGATAATATACCTGGATAATAACTAATTTGAGGATTTGGAGCTAAGTACTGAATGCAACAAGCCTAATAGGAGAAGTGGGTCTTGGGAGAACTTATGCTTATCCTGTATGATGATCTTCGTTCTTTGCCTTTCACCTCCACATTTGAGGCAGCATCGTGTCTTAGATCAGGATACAGTAGATGAGGGGAAGGAAACCTAAACCAGTTCCTGGCTAAAAAGTCTTGCTATCAGCTCAGGCCTTGAAGGATTCAGACTTTCTGCAGGTATTCAAATCAACTAACGTATTTGAACGCTATGTGTATGTCACTGTGTAAGATGGTGAGGGTGTATGTTTGAGAGAAGCAGAGAGACAGGGGTTGAAGAGGGAGGAGGGGGTGCAGAAGGCAGATTTCTTGCCTACAAGTAGCAGAGGTTGCTGGTAATTCACACACTTAAGAGGTCAGCATATTAAGTTAGTTAAGTGGCTTTGCATGTGTAAGAGAAACTACAGAATAAACATGGTAATTAACAACAGATACTTTTGTCACTGACAGTAGAAGGTGGTGTGGACTTTGGTAAACTGGAGTCCCTATTTAACAGGAATAGCCCATGCAAGGATCTAGCGCAGTACTTCTCAAAAGTATCATCTCGGGACCAGCAACATCAAAATCACCTGGAACTTGTTAGAAATGCAGTTTTTCAGTCCCATCCCAGACCTAATGAATCAAAACTCTTAGGATGGGGTCTTGCAGTCTGTATTTTAATGATCTCTCCCCTTGATTATTATACTCCTGAAAGTTTGAGTGTTGCCTTCTGGGAATTTGGGCCCAGTATTGCTAGATCTTTTGATTTTTCAAGAGAAGCTAGAAAAGTAAATTTTTATGGGAATCTCATAATTTTTAAACATTATAAAAACTAGAGGATATGTGTAATTTTTGTTGGGTGGGAGCAGAGGTACCTTTTGTAGGCCAAACTGAAGGCCACGGAAAGCACATCTGTGGGCCTTGGGGTCTCCACACTTCCAGTTTCAGCTTACAATAGGGTAGTCAAGTATTATGTTGACAATAGAGTAATTGAAAATACTATTGGACTAGAGGACTGACTCTCAGTGTGTGTTTGTTGGGGCGGAGTAGGGCAGCAGGGCATTAGAGTCTGCAGGAGGAGGCTTTAAAGAGTTGCACAGATTCTGAGACTTTACCAGCCCAAATGCTTCCCTACTTCCTGCTGTGGTGACAGTCCTAACACTGTCAGCCACTGTTCCTCTTGCAAGTCCAGAGCATCCATTGGATATGCAGTAAAGTGAAAATAAGCCATGTCACAGGTCTAGAGCTGGTTTATAAACTGTTTTCACATCTATCTTTGTATCAGACCTTTACAACACATACAATAGGTGTAATGGTTATTGTTTCCATTTAAAGCTGTTGAAACAGGGACTTCCCTGGTGGTCCAGTGATTAAGACTCTGCCCTTTCAGTGCAGAGAGTTGGGAACAAAGATCCCACATGCTGAATGATGCAGCCAAAAAGAAAAGCTGATGAAACAGGCCTAGTGATTTGTTGAAGGTCACCTAACTTGGAAGGGGTAAACATGAGACTAGATACCTAATCTTATAATTTCTAGAGTTTTTCTCCCATGTATAGTTTTATGTATTTATGTGTTTAACCATACCATCACTAATTCTTGAAAAGATCTGATGTGGCACACTTCACTATGACTGGTGACTGGGCCTCAGCTGGTCCCCTCTCTGGCTTGGTGTGCTTCCTGAGACCCCAGATTTTCTGTGGGCTGAGAAAGCATATGCTTTTAAAAGTTCCCTCCTGTCAGACTGTAATGCCTGGCAGACACACATACATTCATTCCTCTAGTCCAACAGTACTTTCCATTACTCTATTGCAACAAGATATTAGATAGCATCACTGACTCAGTGGACGTGAATTTGAGCAAACTCTGGGAGATAGTGAAGGACAGGGAAATCTGGTGTGCTGCATTCCATGGGGTCGCAAAGAGTCAGACATGACTTAGGAACTGACCACAACACAACAAGATACTGAATTCCTCCCACCAGTTGTTCCTCTTGGAACCTTTCTTCATTACCAGCTTTCCTCTTGGCTCTGTGGGGTTCTGGGTTTCCTTGTTCTGGACTGTTTTGTCACCCACTAAGCCTCAGGGGAACACTCTAAATCCAGAGTTGTCCTGAGTACAGGTGGTATGTGACCTGGAGATAGTTGTCTGGAATTGGACTAAGTACTCTGACTCTTTACATAGACTGCTAAAAAGCTGCCAAAGTTGACATATGGCAAATTTGGATGATAAATGATAGACATTTTTAAGGGAGCTAGAATTAAAAATTCCCTAAGTATTCTCCTAGCTTAAGATGCAATAGTCATAAATCTGGGTATCACTGCCAGAAGAATTTTAGTAGTCTGACATTTCTGGGGTTCATTAAATGCTTCATTAACCCTTCAGCAATGGCAGGGGGTTGATGGTGTAATTGGGGGTCCCTCTGGTGGAGTCGGAAGTCCCCACATGACTTAAAATTGGCTCTCCCTTCATGGATACACTTTCTCCATATCAGCGGCTCCATATCTATGGATTGAACAAATTGTAGATTGTGTTGTATTCTAGTATTTACTTTTTTAAAAAATGTGTATATAAGTTGGATCCATGCATTTCATACCTGTGGTGTTCAAGGGTCAGTTGTATTCTGAAGAATTCTGGAATGTGCAAGATTAGGTGGACATTGTGGCTATCTTTGACATAGCCTTTTAAAGGGATTCTTTCTTTCATGTCTGGAAACTGGCCAGGGAAGGATGGTGGGGAGAGCTAGTTACTGCTGGGTATCTCAGTACTTATAACAAGGCTCTGCATGTCAACTGTATGAAAAGCTGTTCAGTCTACTATTTCTCATCTTCGCTCCAAACCATCATTGAGACTGACTATGTGTTTGAGAGGGAGAGAGACACAGGGTAAGAGAGAGAGACAGAGAAACAAGAGAGCAAGGGAGAGAGGACGGTGTGGGGGTGGTGGACGCTTAGTGACCAAGACAGCACTGCGTGAAAAAATGGTTTGGTACAACCTTGCTGTGAATATTTGTAGGAGGAAATAGTGCCTTTTGCCAGGACCTTGCTTTACCCAGGATTGGCTTCGATTACAGTTTTTTTTTTTTTTATCAGGAGTGGCAGATAACCAGTGGGAAGGGTGTGTTTCAGCCTTATCTTGAATGCTTCCTTACTTTACTTGACTTAATTAAAAAACTGGAGAATAGTCTAGTGTGTAGTTTGTACCATTTCCTTTGCATGTAATGAAAGTTTTATTTAAAGTCCTCATAAGCATTTCCACTTTTTTCAGCAGTAAGAATAATCAAATGAGAATTGTAAACACTTTTGAGGCCACTTTTATTTGGCAAAACAATTCTCTTAAGCTAGAGTTTTCTCTTTCACTGTCTGAAACACTTAGGGGCAGAAGAGTGACTTTTTTAGGAAAAATACGAATTCTTGTACATTGTCACATACTGTTCAAGGCTTTTTCAGTTTAATAATAAATATTTTAAAACAAGAAAAAGAATTATTGATATGCTGGTCTCAGACTTCTTCCAACAGAAATATAGAGTGCAGAGTATTTCTCAGATTATTTGAAAATATATTTTGCTTGCTAGATATTTTAAATTTCCCTCAGTGACCACACAAAATGTCATTTATCTGTCTACTTCAACACAGAGATGTTGGTAGCAAGTGAAAACCGAGGGTGGCTTAGAATAATAGCAGCTAATTTATACAGTTGTAAACAGACTACATGTTTGTGTAAGTTCATACACATACACACACATATTCCTTTTAATCCTCACAATAATGTGTTGGTCAGGTACTATTATTATCACAACTTTACACATGAACAAACTGAGGTACAATGAGGTTAAGCAACCATTGCAGGTCACACAACTAAACCCTGATCACTTGCATCCAGGCAGTCTGTACCATGTGGACTCCCCTGACATGGCATTGCAGGGGCTCAGTGGAGGGTCAGGATTCTCCCATGCTGGCACTTGTGCCTAAGTTGTCCCACAGTGTTCTTGAGGGACATGGCTGCTGTCACTCAGCAATCCCCAAAGGCTGCAATGGCTGACACCCATTGAGTCCTTACTACCTGCCGGGTAATGAAGGAAGTGCTTTACCTACATTATCTCGACAGTTCTCCCAGCAACTTTATGGGGTAGGAGCGGTTTCATCTTCATTTTACATATGAGGAAACTGAGACCTAGAAGGATTAAGTCACTTGTTCAAGATCACCAGCCAGTAGGGCCAGGACTTACCATTGTGCTCTCCTACTCTTCTACTCAGGAGCTAGGCTCCTAATTTCTTTGCACTTCTAGTGAGGCTCTGCCAGCACACATTTTCTATGTCATGACTGTTTTGCTAGGAACTTTCTGAAATTATGGATTCAGAGGTACTTTGAGAGAGAGAAAGCCCAGGTTACCAGGGAATCTGGAAGAGAGGAGATGACGGGAGAGTGTGCAGATACATTATAGTGTGTTCCTGTTGGGAAGGGGGCACTGACTATTAAAATGGGAGCTGTCAAAATACTTGCTGTGGTTGGTTACATCTTGGTCATCATCCTTAGTCACCAATTAACCTTTGGTTCCACTATGTGTAATATGCATTGTCTATTTCTCTTTTATTCATTCATTTGGCCACTTTTGATGCCTTAAGTTTTCTAACTGCCTATTACAGCTGTAAAGCTCTAGCAGCATTACTTGAAAATAAAATCAACTCATCTACAGGCATACTTCGGAGATATTGTAGGTTCAGTTTCAGATTACAACAATAAGGTAAATATCTCAATAAAGCTAGTTACAGAAATTTTTTTTAATTTTAAAGTTTATATAAAAGTAATATGTACACTATATTGTAGCATATTAAGTATGCAATAGTATTATGTCTGAAAAAACAACATACAGCATTTTTTTAACATACAACCTTAATTAAGAAATACTTTATTGCTAAGAAATGCAAATCATCATCTGACAGTGCAGGGTTGCCACAAATCTTCATTTTTAAAAAAATGTGGTATTTATAGACATAATAAAGTGAAGACAATAAAATGAAATATGCCTGTATATAAGCTATCAATATTATATTATAAAAATAGTTGTAGTAATTCCAGTTATTATAAAATGAAAGTATAAATATATAATATCAAATTTTACCTGAGAATAATAGTGTTTAATTCTGTTTAATTCTGTGTTTAATTAGTGCTATTTTAATAAACATTTAATTCTGTTTTTATAGTATAGTAAATGCTTTGCCTGAAATTGGGATGTGACTCTCAATACCTCATGTCGCTTCTGTGTCTGAATATGAAGTTTGTGACAAAGAAATGTGTTGCTAGAATATAATATCTCCATCAGTGGGAGCAATTAGTAAACTGATTCAGTTGTCATGAAGGAATATTTAAATTTTCTTTTTGACAAAATAGTGATTTATTACTGCTAAGTCACTTCAGTCGTGTCCAACTCTGTGCGACCCCATGGACGGCAGCCCACCAGGCTCCCCCGTCCCTGGGATTCTCCAGGCAAGAACACTGGAGTGGGTTGCCATTTCCTTCTCCAGTGCATGAAAGTGAAAAGTGAAAGTGAAGTCGCTCAGTCGTGTCCGACTCTTAGCAGCCCCATGGACTGCAGCCTACCATGCTCCTCCGTCCATGGATTTTCCAGGCAAGAGTATTGGAGTGGGTTGCCATTGCCTTTAATAGTAAGTAACGCTTTGGGGAATTTCTTGGTGGGCCAGTGGTTAGGATTCCACACTTTCACTGCCAAGGGCCCAGGTTGGGGAACTAGGATCCCACAAGCTGGGAGGTATGGCCAAAAAACAAATAAACAAAGGAAAAATGGTAAGTAATACATCAACAATTGTTAATTTTTTATGACGTATCATTAAAATAACAATGAAGGAAAAAATATAGAAAGACTTCACTTAAAATTACTGTTTTTATTCTCCAATGTTCTTTTCTAGGCCTAGGCTCTGTGTTTGTGAAGCTGCCAAATGGGGTTCCTGTTGCAATTCTGTGGTGGAGGAATTCTTGTGAAAAATTGTGTTCCATTTGAGGGTTGTACTTCAAACCAGCTCTGGTAGTACCCACATTTAACTTACTGTAATTAGCTAGCTTTAGTCTGTTATCTTAGAACTTTGGTGGCACCATTACAGTATTGAGATGTATCTTTGTGTGGTTTTTTTTTTTTTGGTGTTGGTGGTGGGGCTATGACTTTATCATCAGCACATGGAAGAGGATAAGGCAATGGCAACCCACTCCAGTACTCTTGCCTGGAAAATCCCATGGACGGAGGAACCTGGTAGGCTCCAGTCCATGGGGTCACTAAGAGTTGGACACAACTGAGCGACTTCACTTTTACTTTTCACTTTCATGCATTGGAGAAGGAAATGGCAACGAACTCCAGTGTTCTTGCCTGGAGAATCCCAGGGACGGGGGAGCCTGGTGGGCTGCCTGCCGTCTATGGAGTCACACATTCGGACACAACTGAAGCGACTTAGCAGCAGCATGGAAGAAGAGCTATACAATACTAGGTTTTCATTGTATGTTTTGTTGTATATAGTGAGTTTGTGGGTATTAATAGACCTTTATACAACTTCAAGAGTTGAATTCCCTCTTTAGCTTGGATTCCTGTGTATTGTTGAAAAGTTCTCAGCTCAAGATAGGCAGTGGATGGGACCTGAAGTAATAATGTACCTAATTCTTCGAAAGGGACAGCAATATGTATTCCCAAACTCAGAGGATAAACAACTTCCTCTGCCCTCTCCCTTTTCCTAGTTTTCTTTCTGAAATTGTGCATTTCTTATCTTAGTATTTGTAAAACTTGCCTGATTATAAAAATCATCTAAAGTGTTGGTGAAAAACACAGTTTTCTGGATCCTTTCCAGGCCTGTTGAATCTGAATTTTGAGGAATAGTATACTTTAAACAGAGCTTCCCTGGTAGCTCAGCTGTCAAAGAATCTGCCTGCAATTCAGGAGACTCTGGTTCATATTCCTGGGTGGGGAAGATCCCGTGGAGAGGGGATAGGCTACCCACTCCAGTATTCTTGGGCATCCCTGGTAGCTCAGACAATAAAGAATCCACCAGCATTGTGGGAGACCTCGGTTCTGTCCCTGGTTCGGAAGATCCCCTGGAGGAGGGCATGGCAACCCACTCCAGTATTCTTGCCTGGAAAATCCCGTGGACAGAGGAGCCTGGCGGGCTATAGTCCATGGGGTCACAAAGAAGTCGGACACGACTGAGCAACTAAGCACAGCACACAGCATGCTTTAAATAAGCACCCTGAACAATTCTTATAGTCTAAGTAGACTTGAGAAACAGTAGTTTATTTGAAGCAAATTCATAGCTGTTGTGGCCATGGCCATATGAAATATAGCCAGACCAGGTGGGAAGATCATCTTACCCACCCAAAGTCATCACGCAGAAGACTGCCACAGCTGTCACTTTGCCTCAGTGAAGAGGGAAAAATGTGTAGATGGGTAATTTTCTCTGTGTCACTTGCAGCTCCAGGATTCCACTCCTCGCTGAAATTACGATTATGTACATGATGGGATGTGTGTACATTTAGAATTTTTTCTAATGCTTTCTTCATGTGGTTATTGGGTTGTTTAAAATTCAGTTTATGCACTGAAAAATTGCTCCCTTATTAAACTCAGTGGTTTAATTTGAAAGATAAGCAGAGTTTATGCAACTCTAGGTCATTGCCCAGATCTGAAGTCATATTCCCTGAAAGTGAACTGGTCCCGAAGTTGGGAAATATTGGGGCTTTTTGAGTTAAACTCACTTCCTGGTTCCTTTCCTCACCCTGGGGCATCAGGTCTCTCCTGCTGTCCTCCAGCTGCCTACTCTGTCACCTCTCTCTCCTCTTCCTTCCTTGGTAGTGCTCCATGCTCCAAAATCATCTTTTCCTCCCTTTGAAAGTCTTCTCCTGAGTCAAAAGATAAAACAGAATGGCAGAAATAAAGCATAATCCATATGCATTTTATGGAATGTGCGCAATCCATAACTCAATAATTCTTATCCTCTAGATTTGGTGATTTCAGCCAGCTAGTAGAAAGAAGGGAATGGATAAATGCACACATGCCCTAGTGGGAGTGACTGATGGATGACTTAGTGCATTAACAAACTGTCCCACATTGAGAATAGACTGGTGGTTGCCAAGGGGGAGCAGGGTAGGAGAGGGTTAGGTTGAGGATTTGCGATTAGCAGATACAAACTGGTGTATATATAGAATGGATGAACAATAAAGTCTTATTGCATAGCACAGGGAACTATATTCAATATCCTGTGATAAACCATAATGGAAAAGAATATGAAAATGTATATGTATGTATAACTGAGTCATTTTGCTGTACAGCAGTAATTAACACAGCATTGTAATTCAACTATACTTCAATTAAAAAAGAAAAAACTGTCTTTGGCATTCTAAGACAATGCATATTAACTAAAGGAATAAATCTCAAATACAGGCAGTTGCAAAGGAGAGTGAGGGGAAATTTGGAGCAGAGGGATCTTTAAATCAAACCAAAAGGGCCATAGTTCACTCTGCAACCCGAGGTCAGGCGTTGTTCTTGGAAACACGTTGATACGATGTTCAGCCAAGAAAACAAGGGAGACATGCTTGTGTCTGGTTAAAGGGCAATTCCAGGCCTTTCTCCCCACCCTCTTGGTTTCTCTTACCTCTAGCAGGGCACTACCTAGCTACCCTCTGCAGGTAGGTTGTTCCAGAAGCAGACAGTTTCCAGGAGAGCCACGAACTGTACAAATTCACATTCAGAGTCCTCACATTTTTGATATTTAAGGCTGTTGACTTGTGGACTAAATGGTTGTCAGAGTCCTTTCACATAGATAGAGTCAAGAACCTTTGGCTCAGGCTCTTAACTCTGTGTAAAGGTGAAAAATTGTTTGGAAGAAAATGTGGCATTTTATTCTCCATCATGTCAATTGAAAGTTTAGTTTCCATGTCTTTCTGTGTCACTGAAATAATAAATGCAAATCCAACCAGGCAGGCTTTTTTTTCCTTCACTAAAGGGTTCTGCATTAGGAAATGAAAAAATTTGACAGAGTAAATGCAGAGTGAATAATAGGAAGCACGTTGTATCCCCCTTTCCTAAGCCGAGACACAGAGCTCAGTCATTCATCAGGCTGTATGTTGCGACATTTTATGCCATCCTTGGGTCCTTAGGTATCATGACTGCTTGGTGATTTTCAGTGATGGGGCAGACCTACAGAGATAAGACGGAATGTGGCTCTGTTGAATTCAATTTTCACCGCACCCTCACTCATTTAATGCTTTTCATATTTAAAAATCTGAAATATTGGTAACAGAAATTTGATGGGCCTGGTTTCCATCTACAAGGTGTATTGAATGATAGTGAAGAAATATTTTGGCTTAAGACCAATGATTAAATTGGCAAAGAGACCTATTTTTCTGAGTGCCTTTGTATTTAGTGTTGCATTTTAAGTGACTTTGAGATAGAGTTAGTGTTTAAATTACTTATTCTTTAAGGAACAAGTGTAGATATTTTATTATGAAATAGTGAAGAGTTTATCAGTAGTAAGTGACACTTCCTGGGTGCCAGGGTCTAAGTGTTTTGTGTGTATCATATATTGTTCTCACTACAACCCCAGGAATGGCTGCCATTTTTGTCAGTGTTTTTAGATGGGGAAACTGAAGCACAGGGATTTTGGATGTCTTCAACAAGGTCTACCCTGGCTAGAGGTGCTGCTGGGCTGTGGACTAGACAGCACTACTCCACAGTCTTCATGTGCATCCACAGAGCTGTACTGCCTCTGCAGCAACAACGAAAAGGTCTAGAAGAATTCACTGAAACCTGGCAGGACAAGCCCCCTCTAGGATTGCAAGAACTTTTATTTATGATGATAATGTATTCATGTATTAAATGTGATTGAAACTTGTAAAGTTAAAATTGTCAAAGTCCTCAGTCAGGTTATTAATTTCCATAAATTTGTCGCTACTTGAAAAAATTGTCAATTAGACTCTTAAAGCTGGTAAAGAATCTAGGGATTATGTTAAAGAGATTATCTTCTTGTTTTTTCAGATGAGGAAACTGAGGTTATATGACTTGCTTAAGCACATAAAACTAGTTAGTGACAGAGCAGGTCTGCTGATTTTGTGTGTTTTCTATTGCATTTTTGAGACATATCTTACGTGGAGTAATTTGTAGATCTTAAGTGAACAGTTTGAGAATTTTATCAATGCATGTACTCATGTAACCAATTTCAGAACCATATAGATGATTTAGTTCTTGTGATAAAAATCATTTCCATTGCTCCTAAACATTCCCTTGTATTAGGTAACTCTTTGAAAACTTTCCTTGTGTGTATTAGTAAGAATTCAAGTACTTACATTTTATGTGTATCCATACATTTTACCTATCTCAGCAAAGATACATCTTAATGTGTATGTGTGTATACTTCCTTAAAGACAGAAATAGGATTTTCACAAAATCCCATGAGCTTCTTTTTATCCTTTTGCAAACCAGTTTCTAATTGATGAAATTGCTAATTGGTGTTCCTTGTTTTACAATCATTCACTCCAGTTGGTCTATAGCCTGACATAATTATTATTACATACAAAAGAATTCTTCATTTGTTTGATGCTCAAGCTCCCCAGACACACTTAGAGTCAAAGTGTACATGTCTTTTTTTTTTTTTTTTTAACTAAGCAGTTTTTGTATTAAAGTCTTGAGAAGGTTTTGTTAAGAATAAGATGTATTGACTAAAGGCAGTGTATCTGAGCATGGGCATCTTTGGTCTGCTGTGCTTTGTGTTAACTAGAAAAGCTTTCCAGCTGAGTTGGTGGTGAATCAACACAATGATAGTCTGTCAGCTTGGCTCCTTGAGTATCCTTCTCTTTCTCTTTCGGTTTACTCTGCAGGCTTGGTGAATGGTGTGTGTATGTGTAGGAGCTGTTGTCTGGCAATGGCACCAGTGTTCATGAGTGATTTTCAAAACCTATTCCATATTCAAAAGTATGGAAAATGTCCTCTAGAGTGAGTGGATCTCAATTCATGTAAGTTTGACATCTAAAATAGTAGTTTTCTTTTTGTACCTTGTTCTACAGAATTATTCTAAAATCCCTAGCAAATGTTCCCAAAGGAAGTAAAGTAGTTTTTATAGCTATACTCATATCAGTAATACTATAATTGAGAAAATTGGAGGTAACAACTCTTCAATAGAAGAATAATTACATCGTAGTGAATATATAGTTACTAAAAATGATATGTGGCCAAGTTTTTACATGGAAATGTTTAAATAAGACAATATTTAAACAAAATGTTTAAATAAGACAAAAATATTAAAGAAGATCCTAAAGTTTCAATTGCTATTTTAAGTACTATAAATAGTAATTTTTACTTATGTGAAAAGTTTATATCTTAGAAGAAATTGCTTATGAAACTTTTATGCATGAAAATAATTAAATTTTTTTTTTTTTAATTTTTTGGCCAGGTCATACAGCATGGCGGATCTTAGTTCCCTGACCAGGGATGGAACCTGTGCTCCTTGTAAGTGGAAGCAAGGAGTCTTAACCACTGTACTGCCAGAGAAGTCCCTGGAAATAATTTTGACTTTAGTGTTTTAAAAACATTAAAAGAGTTTTTATTTTGAAATAATTTAAACTACAGAAAAGTTGCAAGAATGATGTCAGTAACTCTCCCTGACCCTATACCTGTAGTCCCTGATTTTTAACATTTTGTTATATTTGTTTTCTTACTTGCTTTCTCTGTTTCCTTATATATGTACATATTTTTCCTGTATCATTTGAGAGTAGGAGGTACATCATGCCCATTTACTCTCTTAATCTTCAGTGCATTTTTCCTAAAAATATCAATATTCTCTTGTGTACACACAGTATAATTATTAAATTCAGGAAATTTAACATGGATATATAAAACTTTAAACAATGTACAGTCTATATTTCAATTGTCCATTGTCCTAACCTTGTTGTTTTCTAGCATTTGCCCCTCTCCAGTTCCGAATCCAGTCCAAGACCATATAATGTATTTAGTCATGTTGTCTCTTTAGTTTCCTTTAATCTTCCCTACTTTTGTCTTTTATGATATTAGCATATTTGAAGAATATGGACCGGTTGTTTTATATTCCTCAGTTAGAATTTGTCTGATGTTTCTTTGCGATAAGATTCAAATTTCTTCCTGAGGAAATTCAATGTTTGGCTAGAAAACTACAAAAGAAATGTCATATTCCTCTCAGCATGTGGCATCTGGAGTCACATGATGTCTATCTGCTCCTCATTGGTCATGTTAATATTGATCATTTGATTAAAGTATCTGATTTCTGCACAGTATGGTTGCGATTTTCCCCCTTAACAGCTGGTAAGCATTCTGAGGAGAGAAGTGTTATGAGCATAGAGGATAAGTATGCTCCTTATCTTACTCCTGGGACTTCCCTGGTGACTCAGATGGTAAAGCGTCTGCCTACAATGCTGGAGACCGGAGTTCAATCCCCGGTCGAGAAGATCTCCTGGAGAAGGAAATGGGAACCCACTCCAGTATTCTTGCTTGGAAAATCCCATGGACGGTGGAACCTGATAGGCTACAGTCCATGGGGTCACAGAGTCGAACAAGACTGAGCAACTTCACTTTCACTTATCCTACTCTTTCCTCTAGACTTAGCATTTGTCTTTTCTTTATAAAAACACATTCCCCAAGACTCACATATACATACCCTTGATGAAGAGGAGAACTTGAGTGATTTTGCTGAGATTATATCTTTGTCTGTGATACTCCCATTCAACCCTATCTAGTTTGTACCACAATTTAAGCCTATCTCAAAATGCTGTCTGTACTTTCCTATTTGTAACTAGATTTAATGTTTTCCTCTTTGACATCCAGGAGCACTTTGTACTTTTCTTGGGGGACATATTAACTTCTACTTTGTGCTTGTAACTAATGATGTACTTCCTCCCTCTCGGTTACCACACAGCTAGTGCCTTGAGGGCATGGACTGTGTCCTAATCTGCAACCTTTACTGGGTTTACAAGAGGCAGTCCATCGGAGACACATGATCAGTGTTTTTTCATGAAATGTGTATTTACTCTTACTACTCACTGCTTCTGATATGCTAGAAATACTCAGTTGCATGTTTCAAGAACTCAGTTTCATCTGTTTAACATCTCTACACCTCCTGTTTAACAACATGTTGCTATTTTGCCCCTGAAGTAAGAATGGAAACCCTTCAATGTCTGTCATTTTTGTATTCTTAGTTCAGGTGTTAAGAAAAGTGTTGTTGAGTGAATGAGTTGCTTCCTTACTGTGTTTTATGTTGTCATCGAAGTCTCTTAATAGGGCACTGGGCCAACTTTTTATGGCTTTAACAAGAAGGTATGATGGGGTCTGCTCTTCCTCTGGGGCATGCTTCTAACACTCATTAAGGATAACTCCATATGGGTATAGACAGGAGAGCAGTTCCCTACCTCAGGACTCCTCTGTGTATAGGCTTTAGAAACTGAAAGTATAACCTGCCAAAATCACAGGAGTTAGGAGCCAAGGTTATTAATTTGTTCACATAGTATTAATTTATTCTGCCAAGACATGTAAGAATAAGCATTAATTTAGTTTGTAAGTTTAATGAATGTTTAGAAGAACTGAAATTCTAAGTAGGTCAATCAAATCTTACGGTACAGCTAACTTGCAATTATACTGGAAAAAGTTGTCCAGACAGATGACACTACACTGCATGTTACTTTATACAGAAAGTGTATAAAATGCATAAAATCCGTCTTTTCTATAGTGTATTTTTTTTAGGTTAAGTTTTTGAAATGGTTGAAGTGGGGCTATGAATCATTCTTCATAGTGGGGCTTTCCTTTATAACATGAACTGGTCTATTATTTTAAAGATAATTTTTAAATTTTACTGTAATTTTAGATTTCCAGGAAAGTTGCAGAGATAGTACAGAGAACACCTCACCCAGTTTTTCTTTATTGTTAACATCACATTTCAGTATGTACATGTGTCACAAATTAGAAATAAATATTGGTATATTATTCTTAACTAAACTTAATACTTTATTCAGATTTCACCAGTTTTTCTCTAATGTCCTTTTCTTTATTCTGGGATCCCACAGAGGACACTACATTATGTTTAGTTAACATGTCTCCCTAGCCTCCTCTGGTCTGTGACAATGTCTCAGACTTCTTTTGTCTTTGATGGCCCTGATAGTTTTAGAAGTGTTAGTTGGGTTTTTTTTTTGACTGTCCCTCAATCTAGATTTCTTCAGTGTTTTTCTCATGGTTAGACAAGGGTTTTGGGGAAGAAGACCACAGAAGAGTAGTGCCACTTTTATTACATCATATTACATATAAGATGTAATATGATGTAATAAGATATCATCTTATTACATATGGTCAACATGACTCATCAGATTGATGTTAACCTTGCCATGGTGGTCAGGTTTATATACTGCAAAGTTACTTTTTACTCCTTTTCAATACTCTACTTTTTGAAGCCAGTCATAAGGGCCAGCCTACTCTAAATGGAGTAATAGGGGGAAAATTAAGTTTCACTTCTTGGAGGGGGAAAATTTTATCATGAATTCTTCTGTAAGGGAGATTTGTCTCTTCTTATTTATTTAATCATTTATTTGTACCAGTATGAACACATTATATTTGCTTTATACTTTGTGTTATAATAAAATACTTTGTTATTTATTTTGTTTTTGAGACAGTTCCAGCTTTGGCCATTGGAAACTCTTTCAGCTAATTCCTGTGTCTCTTTGATATGTACCCATCATTTTTGTTTTTGGAGCATTTCCTTGTTTTCTGGTGCTAAAGGTGCTCTGGGATATCTTGTATGTTGTTGGACCAGCCCTAGAATCAGCCATTTCTACAAGGAGCCATGGTTCATTTTGTAGGAGAATGGTATTAGAAAGCAAAATCTGGTCCAGTTTTTGATCATATAATAATGAATTTTGCAAATGAAAGTGAGGTAGAGAACATATGCCTTGATAACAGCTTTAAGTTACTTTGAATCATATCTCCACCATGAATAGGCTGATCAGCCATCCCAGTTTGCATAGACCTGAGAGGTTTTTCCAGGGATATGGGGCTTCCAATGAGAAAACAAGGGTGAGTTGGCCACCCTAGTCATGGAATTGGTTATGTTCTTTGGTTGCAAGAGACTGAAGTTCAAATAAAGTGACCTCAGTTTAAAAAGGGAATTTAATGACTCATTTAACTGAGAAATGTAAGGATGTATGGATTTCAGGAAGAGCTAGATCCAGGGATCAAATTATTTTGATTAGGCTCCCTCCAACTTCATGTTTCAACTCCACTTCTCTCTGTGTATTGATTCTTTCTTAGACTTTCTGCATATGGTGGGAAAAGTGTGAACTCTCTTTAATGGAGAAGAACAGCTGTTCTCATCTCCTAGAATAGGGATCAAAACTGCAGTGCTTTGAGGGGTGAGGCTTGGTGGAGGACAATAGGGAGTGATGGAAACTTTAAGGGAAGCTCTAGTTATCAATGCTATGTAGGAATGTAAGTTTACTATTGCCGATACTGCTGTTTTTCAAAAGAAGCCAGAAATGTGAAACCCTGATTTTTAAATGTTGGCAACTAATTAAATAACAACAACAACAACAACATTAACACTATTTATACCAAGTAAATACACCTATGTGAAAAATATATTAAAATATGTTTTGGGTTGCCAGTTTATAACCTCTGGCTTCAGAAGTTCATGACCATTATCTGGCAGCCTAAGGACCTACTTGGGTACATACCTGTGGAAGGTGGCTCACTTAGTGTTCTCATGATACACTTACTGTTTTTGAAAATAGATCCCATTTAACTTAATAATCACTAAATTCATCAAGCACTTTCTATGTGTCAGGCATTGTGATAAGCTATTTATACATCTCTTTTAATCCTTAAAGTAACCTATGAAATAGTTACTAGTAGTATTATCACCATAGTCCTCCTACAGATGAAGAAACTGGGAACAGAGAGGATGTGTATTTTCCTCATTGTTTATAACTGGAAGCACCAGGGCAGGTTTAGATCCCTGCTGGGTCTGACTGCTCAGATTCTTTGCTCCATTGCTACATTGCTTCAAATGGCTGCAGAGAAGAGACATCTATGTCTCAGGGTCAGAGAAGGTCTGGGATGGAAAGAACCTTGGAGATAACCTAGTATGTTAACTTCCTTATTTTAAGATGGGGAAATTGAGGCCAAGAGCATGGAGTGATGGCCTCATAGTTTATCAGTGGTGAGCTGGGATAAGTGTAAAGCCCTTTTGATGCTTCATGTAGCTTCTGGATTTGCTAACTGCAAGGACTAAATCCATGGTGGGTTTTACAAAGTATTCTGAAGCCTTGACAAATGATCCCTGCAATTGCTGTTTCTGAATTGACATAATTCTTCATCTCTCATGTTAGGCTTTTCAGAGGGAAGGATATTTTCCTGTCTTTTTAACCAGGAAAGAAGATTACAACAATCATTTTTCTCTAAAGTGATAATTTCATCTATATGCTTAGCCATCACTGTGATTTGAGTACAAGGCCAGAGTGAGATGGGGAAGAAATTTCACAACTGTGATAAATATGTCTTTTAAGGTCTTTCTATCAATTACTAAGAGATACGTCACCAAGATGCCTTGAAAGTTACATTTTGTCTGCATACAAACGATCATAATTGTTCAATTTCAAAAATACTAAATTCCAATGTGTGATTCCTTAAAGGTATATATATATATATATATATATATATATATATATATACACACATATATATACACATATATATATACATGTGAATTTAACAGATATTTAAAGAAAACCATTTCTTTAATTGAAGTATAATTGATTTCCAATGTTGTATTAATTTCAAGTATACAGCACTGTGATTCAGCCGTACATGCACACATATATATCTGTTCTTTTCCCTAATAGGTTATTACAAAATGTTATACAGAAGGTCCTGTTGATTATCTATTTTACATTATATGTGGGAGTGTGTATATGTTAATCCCAGAGTCTTTCCCACCTGCTTTCTCCTTTGGTAACCATAAGTTTGTTTTCTATGTTGGTCTGTTTCTGTTTTGTAAATAAGTTCATTTGTATCTTTTTTTAAAGATAAGCAATATCATATGATATTTGTCTTTCTCTGTATGGCTTACTTCACTTATTATGATAATCTCTAGGGAGAATGGTAGCATTATTATAGAAATGGGGAAGAGGGAGAGGAACTGGTTTGGAATAATTTCAAATTATTGAGATTGATGAGCTGTCTAGCTATCAAGGGAGACATATGTACATTTGGGTCTGGGGTTCTGGTGTGAGTATAGTTTGCAGATTTAGGCTTGGGAGTCATTTACATGGAAAATAAGAGACAGGCTTAGCTGTTTATTATACTATGCCTGTTATTTTCTTTTTTTTCTTCATTTTTTAAATTGAAGTATACTCAATTTGCAATATTCTGTTAGTTTCATGTACAGCAAAATGATCAGTATGTATTTTTTCAGATTATTTTCCATTGTAGGTTATTATAAGATATTGAATATTGTTCCCTGTGTTATACAATAAATGCTTCTGTGTATAGTAGTTAATATCTGTTAATCTCATGCTTCTTATTATCCCTCCCCATGCCCCTTTCCACTTGGTAATCAAGAACTTGTTTTCTATGTCTGTAAATCTGTTTCTGTTTTGTATATAGAATTATTTGTATTACTTTTTAGATTCCACAGATAAGTGATATATATATATTTTATTTATTTATTTATTTTTCTCTGTATGACTTATTTCACTTAGTTCATATTTTCTACATCCATCCATCTTTCTGCAAATGGCAATATTTCAGCCTTTTTGTGGATGAATAATATTCTATTATACCACATCTTCTTAAGCCAATCATCTGTAGATGGGCATTTGGGTTATTTCCATGTCTTGGCTATTGTAAATAGTGTTGCTGTGAATATTCATATGTGTATATCTTTTCAAATTAGAGTTTTTGTGTTTTCCATATGTATGCCCAGAGTGAGATTATTGGATCATATGGTAGCTCTATTTTCAGTTTTTTTAAAGGAATTTCCATACTGTTTTCCATAGTGGCTGTACCAGTTTACATTCCCACCAACCGTGTAGGAGAGTTCCCTTTTCTCCACACTCTCCAACATTTATTATTTGTAGACTTTTTGATGATGGGTATTCTGACCAATGTTAGGTTATACTGTATTCTTGTTGGCCATCTTGGAAACATGTCTGTTTAGGTCTTCTGCCTGTTTTTTGATTGAGCTGTCTGTTTTGTGATATTGAATTGTATGAGCTGTTTGTATATTTTGGAAATTAAGCCCTTGTCAGTCTGCCTCATTTGCAAGTATTTTCTTCCATTCTGTAGGTTGTCTTTTTATTTTGTTGATGGTTTCTTTTTCTGTGCAAGAGTTTTTAAATTTGATTAAGTCCCTTTTGTTTATTTTTGCTTTTATTTCTTTTGCCTTGGGAGACTGATCTAAGAAAATATTGCTACAATTTATATCTGAAAATATTTTGTCTGTATTCTCTCTAGGAGTTTTATGGTGTCATTTCCTATGTTTAGGTCTTTAAACCATTTTGAGTTTATTTTGTATATGTTATGAGGGAGTGTTCTAATTTCATTGATTTGCATGAGGTTATCCAGCTTTTCCACCACCACCTGCTGAAGAGGCTGTCTTTTCTGCATTGTATATTCTTGTCTTCTTTGTTGTGGGTTAATTGAGTGTAGGTATGTGGGTTTATTTTTGGGTTCTCTATTTTGTTCCATTGAAATGGAACTGTTTTTTGTGCCAATACCATGTTGTCTTGCTTATGTAGCTTTGTAGTAGTATCTGAAGTCTACTTGGGTTATGCTTCCAGCTTTGTTATTTTTCCTCAGGATTGCTTTGGCAATTCTGGGTCTTTCATGGTTCCATATAAATTTTAGGATAATTTATTCTAGTTCTGTGAAAAATGTTTTGGATATTTTCATAGGGATCACATTAAGTCTGTAGATTGCTTTGGGTAGTGTGGCCATTTTAACAACATTAATTCTTCTAAGCCAAGAACATGGGATATCTTTCCATTTTTTGAAATCATCTTCAATTTCATTCATCAATATTTTATAGTTTTCAGTATATAGGTCTTTCATCTCCTTGGTTAGGTTTATTCCTAGGTATTTATGTGATTTTTAAGCAGCTTTTTTTTTTTTTTTACTTTCTCTTTCTGGTATTTCATTGTTAGTGTAAAGAAGTACAACAGATTTCTGTATATTAATCTTGTATCCTTACACCTGTTCTTTTCTAATCTGTAGATAAGTTTAAAAAAAAATATATTGTAGCATTCAGTTCTCATCACAGCACCATGAAACTGGGACCCAGAGCGGTTGATTAGTTTGCTCATATTCTCAGAGTTTGTTCATCCCAAAGACCAACTTTTTGCCAGATCTTGTTCTGGTGAGAGGCAAAATTTGAAGCATACTGAGTTGAGTTCCCTGTAAGAAAGCTAAGGTTTGACTGCATTGAAAGGAGGCTGAGATGGAATGAAGACAGAATTTGCTGGGATTGCAGAGAAGGGAGGCCAGTGTCCTAACAGGGTTTATTGGTAGGTATGGGTCTTCCCATGGTGCAGAGGAAGAGCCAAGGATGTTGATGGAACAGTGGACATGGGAGAAGACATGGATCCTGGTTCTAAAGCAGCTAGGGAAGGATCTTTTAGGTCTATAGACAACCATGAAGAAGGATGGCAGATAGTAGGGAAGTCAGATGACCTATACCTGAGATTAGGAGAGATTATTAAGTAAAGTTTTAGAAAATAAGATGGTGTGAGAGGAGTGAAGAAAGCATTGTGAGGGAGATCTAGAAGATGCATGTAAGTGAAATGAGATGATTGATAACTAGAGTACATTTGGATAGGGATGAAGATGCTGGTAGCTGGTAGAAAGGAGAGGAAGAGGGATGACAGAAACATTTGAGAGGAGGCTGGAGAGGATGGAAGGTTCTGAAGAAGTCTGGTTGAATTGCTGGCTAAATTACAGTTCTGTGTATAACCTAAAGTGTCTCTAAACCTAATTGCTATAAGTAAACATAGCTCAAGTGTGTCATACTATATAAATATTTTGGAATACAGAATGGAGCTGTTGTACAACAATGCCTGGAATGCTTTCTTTGTATTGACTAATCAAGTAACAATCAACCTGAAAAGGTCAGGAGAGTTCTCTCTTCCTCTCTTTTTAATGGAACAAATGTCATCATACATCAACATTGTTTTAATATTTGTGGTAGCCACATAAATGATTCTGTGCTTGGGAGGAATAACTCTCACACCTTTTGGGGTTAATTTTACTTCCTTTGAAATACTGTAGAACTTTAAACAAGTTCCCATTTTTGGATAACTGCCATGCCAGCTTTTAAAAGTGCTAAATGGTTTTGTGTGTGTTCATGTGTGGATGTGATATTTAATTAGAAAGAAACCTGAAGTCCACCCAACTTTTAGAACAACACTTTTTTTTCCCCTGAATTTCAAGCCCCACTCTATGGTTATAATGGACAAGGTGGTGTTCATGGAATTGCTACAACACAGGATCTGGCATCAGATATCCTGCACATAAGACCAACCTTCCCATATTTTAATGGAGTGACTTGGTGACGCTGCTTAACTTTCTTCAGCTTCAGTTTCTTCATTTGTAAAATAGGAATGGAAGCATCTTGTCCAGAGATTGCACATGAAGATGAAGCTAAGGGAAGGGTAAAATGATCAGCTTCAAGGGTTGGGTGCTTGGAGCTTACCATTATAACTCTCTGTATTGGGGAATTCAGACATGCAACAGTGTGAGAACTTATGGTCCAGGTTATGTCTACTTTCTCATCTGAGTCTCTGAAATTTCCCATAGGTTCTATAACCAAAAATAAAACTGCAGTACTTATTTAAAGGGAAGATACAGGAAGTCTTATGGGCCACTGAGGGAATCGAATCAGATTACTACAAGAATTTTAAGTAGCCTTAGGCACGGCCCTTGAAACTCTGCTTCTGATTCCCTTCTTGAGCTGCAGCAATCCACTGGCTAATCCTTCTTGAGAGACAATGCAGGTTCCTCATCATAATAGTGAGATTAACTCTGATTTAAGAAACTTGTTTTCCTGGCAAGAGCAGAGGTCATGTTCTATTTATAGCAGATCTTTGGACTAATGCTCTCTAACTTTGCCTCTGAACTGATTCATATACACGAGGGATTTTAAGATCGGTTCTGATTTGAAGGTTAGGAAGACAGTTCCAAAGTGGCCTTCTAACTCTTCAACCTTTCCTACTTATCTACATTAGTCTGGAAGTTGTACTAATATTTTTGGATGTAGAAGTTGAGGGATTAGGATATTAGCTTTCATTTTGCTAATTAGACTTGAAATAAGATTATCCTTTTCATGAGGTTGTAGGAATGGATTAGTCCAAAGAATATCTAGACATTTTTTTAGCCCTTAAAGGGTTACCCAGATCCTAACTTATCTCTTCACTTCCCTAACTCTTTTCCTCTCCCCTCCTCTCCCTTACTCTTCTCTTTTCTGTTTTCTTCCTTTCCTTTCTCTTTCCCTGTTCTCACTCATCTATTATCTGTCATCCATCTGTTTATCCATCTATCAGTCTGCCTATCCTCTTTTTCTCTCTATCATGCACCTTTGTCTACCTATATTTTGTTTTAATGGGAATGGGAACAAAGGTGATAAGGAAGCAGTAGTTATCTGAAGTTTCAAATATCACTGGAGTTTGTTTGAAATGTTGCATGAAAGCAGTTCAATTTTACCTGTCTTGTAATGCTCAAAATTCTCCAAGCCAGGCTTCAGCAATATGTGAACCGTGAACTTCCTGATGTTCAAGCTGGTTTTAGAAAAGGCAGAGGAACCAGAGATCAAATTGCCAACATCCGCTGGATCATAGAAAAAGCAAGAGAGTTCCAGAAAAACATCTATTTCTGCTTTATTGACTATGCCAAAGCCTTTGACTGTGTGGATCACAAGAAACTGTGGAAAATTCTGAAAGAGATGGGAATACCAGACCACCTGATCTGCCTCTTGAGAAATCTGTATGCAGGTCAGGAAGCAACAGTTAGAACTGGACATGGAACAACAGACTGGTTCCAAATAGGAAAAGGAGTACGTCAAGGCTGTGTATTGTCACCCTGTTTATTTAACTTATATGCAGAGTACATCATGAGAAACGCTGGACTGGAAGAAACACAAACTGGAATCAAGATTGCTGGGAGAAATATCAATAACCTCAGATGTGCAGATGACACCACCCTTATGGCAGAAAGTGAAGAGGAACTCAAAAGCCTCTTGATGAAAGTGAAAGAGGAGAGTGAAAAAGTTGGCTTAAAGCTCAACATTCAGAAAACGAAGATCATGGCATCCAGTCCCACCACTTCATGGGAAATAGATGGGGAAACAGTGGAAACAGTGTCAGACTTTATTTTTGGGGGCTCCAAAATCACTGCAGATGGTGACTGCAGCCATGAAGTGAAAAGACGCTTACTCCTTGGAAGGAAAGTTATGACCAACCTAGATAGCATGTTCAAAAGCAGAGACATTACTTTGCCAACAAAGGTTCGTCTAGTCAAGGCTATGGTTTTTCCTGTGGTCATGTATGGATGTGAGAGTTGGACTGTGAAGAAGGCTGAGCACCAAAGAATTGATGCTTTTGAACTGTGGTGTTGGAGAAGACTCTTGAGAGTCCCTTGGACTGCAAGGAGATCCAGCCAGTCCATTCTGAAGGAGATCAGCCCTGGGATTTCTTTGGAAGGAATGATGCTAAAGCTGAAACTCCAGTACTTTGGCCACCTCATGCGAAGACTTGACTCATTGAAAAAGACTCTGATGCTGGGAGGGATTTGGGGCAGGAGGAAAAGGGGACGACAGAGGATGAGATGGCTGGATGGCATCACCGACTCGATGGACATGAGTCTGAGTGAACTCTGGGAGTTGGTGATGGACAGGGAGGCCTGGCGTGCTGCGATTCATGGGGTGGCAAAGAGTCGGACACGACTGAGCGACTGATCTGATCTGTATCATTTCTTAAAATCATGGTCAAGGAAGAAGAGGACTTTTCTAGAGTCCAAAGAGATACAGTTCAGTGTAATAGGACAAAACAGAGCAAAGGAAACTTGTTGGTTAAAAGCTAGAATTCCTGGTGATAAGAAAACAATTACAATCTCCTTTACCTCTTCAAAAGAAGAGGTACTAGTGACTCCAGCTCCTCACCTGGCCTCATTTTCCAGTTGCCATAAAACTTTCTGCCCTGAGATAGACTACATCCCTTCTGTCTGCACCTCATATCTGTGTAAGCAACCATCAGCCCACCAGTGCTATGTAGGTGATCCACTCAAAACCCTGGTCTCTTAATTGCTTGAACTTCTCAATTCCCGTAATCGCCCCACTCCATTGCAGCCAGTCATTGACACTCCTGTGGTTACACTACATATTTTTGGTAGTGTTACTAATAGCTTCCCCTCCTTCAAAATCTCTGGACAGTAAATTTTGTCCTGCTATCTGATAACCACCTTCTGAACCTCAGTCTCACTCCTACCAGTTCCCTTTGAACTCTTCTTGGATGCCATAGGGACATTCAATCCATTGACCCTAGGCTTTCTAAAAATTTTCTTCTCTTTCATATTGTTGTTTACCTTCTTGCCCAGCTAGTTTCTGTGATTTGGCATTTTAGTCACATCTTTGCAGAAAAGCTGAATTCAATTGTTCTTCTCTCTCTCTAATACTCATTTGAAAAAACCCAACCTTGTGAAACCCAGATATCCTATGCTGTGACCATACCTGAGCAACTGCTGTTTGTAGAGAAAGTTTATACAACTGTGCTGACTGGGCTTGTCTAAATTTATCCACCCTAAATCTGAAAGGGTATCCAATGCTGCCAGACAATGCTATTATAGTTTCCTGGCACATTAACTCTACTACACTCTAGGATGACCTATATTCTCAAACCTCCATACTTTCATCCCATTTATAATCTTAACCAATTAAATGCAGATAACTAATTGCTACCCTATCTCCCTATCACTGAAACTATTAACCTACCTGCATCTGTACCTCCACATATTTTATTTTCCTTCTGTTACACTGGGAGTAGTGTTTCCACTCCTTACATCTGATGTATTACTATGGATAGTTGTTTAAAATTAAACTGCCTTTGGTCCCACATCCCACTTGTATGTTCTGTTTCTCTCTCTTTCTTTATATAATCTTCAAATTATTTGTTTATAAGTGTCTTCATTTCCCATTTTTGTTTTCACAGGTCCATTCCAGGGATACTTTTTGTACCTACCATTCTGCTGAAATTGGTCTGTTTACTACCATCTAATTTGTCAATTATCAATTTAATGGTCAATTTCTATCCTCACCTCATTCAGCCTCTTACTAGCATCTGACACAGGTGACCTCTCTTTCTTTCTCCTCTTTCTTCATCTTCTTTTCATATTTAATGATTTTATTGTTTGTTTCACAAATGAAACGTGGTAGTGAATAATTCTGAAGTGATGACTGTAAATAGGTAATCCTGTTGACAATTGACTTTGACTCCTTCATAGGTGCAGCTTTCCCTTTTTTAAAAAAAAAATCTATTTATTTGGCTACACTGGATGTTAGCTGCAACACTTGGGATCTTTGATCTTTGTTGATGTAAGATCTTTTAGTTGTGGTATATGGGATCTAGTTTCCTAACCAGGGATCAAACCTGGGCCCCCTGCATTGGAGCTTGGAGTCTTAGTCACTGGACCACCAGGGAAGACCCCATCTTTCCCTTTTGAAATTCCTCAGCGATCTCCTGGTAAAGCACACTTGATAATTGAATATGTGACATATTTTGAAGAGTAACTGCTAATTACTGATTGAGTAGATAAATATCTCCTTTCTTCTTGAAACTCTTTCTTCTCTAAACTGCCACATGTTTCTCTGACTTTTTTCCTATCTCATGGGTTGACCTTTTTGGATTTTTGCTGGTTATTGTTTGTTATTCAACCTCTACATTGGAATGCTCCAGCATTGGGAACATCTGATTCTGTCACTTCCTATCTATATGACCTTGAGAAATTTACTGTATTATTTCCCTCATTGAGAAATGAGGGAAAATCATAGTTCCTGCTTCCTAGAGATATTGTAAGGATTGAATGAGTTAATATAGAGAGAGCATATTGAAAGTTGTCTGTTAATTAGTGTTATATATTAATGTGATATATTGGCAGCTGTTATTATTCCCCTCAGTTTTTAATTTGGTGCTAAGGTGAAAGGGGGCTTGCTTTTGGGTCATGGAGCTGGAAAATGCCAATTAATAGCTTTTTTTTCTGCTATGTGGAGAAAGTCAACATGAAAAGAATGAGGCCAACATATAAAAGTAGCCAAGAAGAAGTGAGTGAGTAGTGTAATAGTCAGCATTCTTGGTTGTGAACAGCAGAATCAATTCCAGATAGTCCAGCTAAATTAAACAAAAAATGGATTTATTAAAAAACATTAGGTAGCTGGAGGAATTTCCAGGATTACTGGAAAACATAATTGATATTTCATTGCCATGAAACATTGCAGCCATGAACAATATAGCCAAGAAAAATGGCTAACCTCTTTAAAAAATTATTCTGGAAGAAGCACCATCCCTGTTACCTGCTGCCACTTAACATGCCCCAACCCTGAACCTTATGTCAAAATCTGTGCCACTGATGCCCCAGAAGACTAAGACAACTTGACTACTGATATTGTCGGAAAAATCAACAAATTTCCCAGTGAGAGGCCAACACTGCAAGTCTTGTGTGGCTAAATCTGTTTGGCAAAGCATAGATCATATGTTTTTGGTCTAGCTGCAAAGGAGTCTGGTGAATGTAATTTTTATATCCTACTTTTGAAAGGCGGAATTGACAATGTGGAAAACTATAAAGATATAAGAATGATTTGGGGCAGCCACAAGTGATACATTTCCAACATAGATTTGTGTTGTAGAAAGGGGGATCTGTTGATTTCATGTAAATTCCTTGATTTAGTTGTACCTAAGCCTGCCCTTGGATATTCCTGTTTTGTGAGAAGATAAGTTTTTTCATTTAGTTAGCATAATTACAGTTTTTTGGTTGATTCTATTAATATTTAATGGTTTTATAAGTACAGCTTTTTTTTTTTTTTTCCTTCTGATTTAAGCTCCACTATTGCAATATCCTCTCAGTTGGTGTTTTACTCTAGGCTTGCCTTCCCTCCCTTTTGTTCATTTTCTTCTCTGGAGTTTTGAATAGTCTTTCATCAGTGTAAGCCTGTGTCACTCTTCTGGTAAAACCCTTCCTGACTTTCCATTGCCTTAGATAAAAACATAGTGCTTGCACAGTGTACAGCTCTCTGTAATCTGGCCCTCCTTTAGTTTATCTTTTTGCTGCTTTCTCTGATCACATCTTGGTAGGCTTCATTTCATTCTCTTTCATATCATCTTTCTTTTTCACTTTTATCTGTGTCTTCAGACTGTTTCTGTCTTCCTTACTGAGGACCTAAGCCTGGGATACAGCCTCTCATTTCTGAGAGACTGTTCCAAAGAGGTAAGGAAAGGAAGAGACAGAATATATAGAGGTTTTTGCAAAAACAGTCAAACCAAAATAAAAACCAGGCAGTTGAACATCAAAGGATGACTGCTAATTAAAGAAAAACCAGACACCTCTAGTTAATGAATTTTCTCCTTTTCTGTGTATGGAAAGATACTGTACAAGAGACTGGGCTTTTTGAAGCTATTCTTTTAATATGCACATTAGCTATCTTAAGCCAGTATCCTGTTATCTCAGTCCTGAGTTCCCCTCTGGATGCTAATGAAGATGGCTGCAGTTGCTGAACGGAGAAGGCAATGGCACCTCACTCCAGTACTCTTGCCTGGAGAATCCCATGGATGGAAGAACCTGGAAGGCTGCAGTCCATGGGGTCGCTGAGGGTCGGACACGACCGAGCGGCTTCACTTTCACTTTTCACTTTCATGCATTGGAGAAGGAAATGGCAACCCACTCCAGTGTTCTTGCCTGGAGAATCCCAGGGAAGGGGGAGCCTGGTGGGCTGCCATCTGTGGGGTCGCACAGAGTCAGACACGACTGAAGCAGTCGACTTAGCAGCAGCAGCAGCAGTTGCTGAAGGCTTTTGTCTACAACATCCTTTGTTTACTGTAATGGCAGCAAAAGTCTTTGTTCAAGTCCTTGACCGGCTTCTCACTGGGGTTCTTGAGAGAATTAAATGATGTGTTCTGTAGAGGGTCTTCTGGTACAGTGGTCCCCAACCTTTTTGGCACCAGGGACTGGTTTTGTGGAGGACAGTTTTCCATGACCAGAGTCGGGGTATGGTTTAGGGATAATTCAAGTGCATTATATTTATTATGTACTTTATGTCTATTATTATTACTTTGTGATATATAATGAAATAATTATACAACTCACCATAATGCAAAATCAGTGGGAGCCCTGAGCTTGTTTTTCTTTAACTAGATGGTTCCATCCTAGCTGTGAAGGGAGACAAGTGGTAACTACTCCCCAGTGCTGACATCACTGCCTCAGTTCCACCTTGGATCATCATGCATTAGATTCTCATAAGGAGTGGGCAACCAAGATCCCTCACATGCACAGTTCACAGTAGGATTTGCACTCCTGTGAGAATCTAATGCCGATGCTGATCTGACAGGAGGTAGAGCTCCAGCAGTAATACAAGCAATGGATGTGTGCATGCTAAGTTGCTCAGTCATGTCCAACTCTTTGCAACCCCATGGACTGTAGCCTGCTTGTCTTCTCTGTCCATGGGATTCTCCAAGCAAGAATACTGGAGTGGGTTGCCATTTCCTCCTCCAGGGGATCTTCCTGATCCAGGGATTGAACCTGTGTCACCTGAATCTCTTGCATCGGCAGGTGGATTCTTTACAGTTGAGCTACTTGATCTGACAGGAGATGGAGCTCAGGCAGTAATGCTAGCAGTGGGGAGAAGCTGTAAATACAGATGAAGCTTAGCTTGCTCACAGGCCATCACCTTCTGCTGTGCAGTCTGGTTCCTAACAGGCCACAGACTGGTACTGGTCTGTGGCCCAGGGTTTGGGGACCCCTGTTCTAATATAAAGGTGTACTCAGCTACCTTTTGCATGAGTCACAGTGCCGGGTTCTTCCCTCAGATGATGTCTTTGCTGCCCAAGGCAGGAGTGACTTAAACTCATAGCACGTCTCCTATTTCATTAGATCTATCCCACCTGATATGTCTCAGATGCTGCCATTCTTTCCCCTTCCCTGGAGCTACTGAGCTGCATTGTGTCTTAAAAGGATGGACCATAAAAGCCTTGGTTAAGTTGTCCGTATACCTTTTATGTCTGTACTTATATCAGATTGTAAGCCCCTAGAGGAGCAGAGCCAAGTTGTTAACTCACATTCATGGTTCTAAATTCAGTGCAGTGAGCAGATCGGGTTTATCATCGTCATGATGATGAAGAGGAGCTGGAAGATTTTTCTTCCATTATATCGAGTACAACTACTGAATTTTATAGGCTCCCTCTTAGAATTTTCTGGATGGTCTCCTCTTTTTCACTTGAATACCTTATTCCCCTGAAGTGAAATGCAGGATAGAGAGGTAAATGGTCTGAAAACAAATGCACTGTAATACATTCACTTTGGCTACAAAAATAAAACAACCCAAACCTAGTTTTTCTTGCAGTCTTTAAATCCAGATGGTAGTAAAATTTGACATTTCAATTCTGTTTGTGAAATTCATTTTGTTTTTAAATTGGGAAGAACCATAGAGCTAAAAATTGTCTGAAGTAACTAGGAAGGCCTGGTGAGACCTCTTTAAGAGTGTTATTAATAAGGGCTTCATATTTTAAAGTAAATTTAGAGGCACTGTAAATAGAGACTGCAAATAACTGTAATGATTGTGACTAAGGACCCTGATGTCAGGCGGTAGTGTGCTGCCCCATACCTAAGATGAAAAAGGCGGAGGACAATGAAGGGAAAAGAGAAATTTGGACAAAATTAGAGACAGTTTAGTAGCTAAATGTAGTTAATATTTTTTAGAGTTCTCATTTTTGTTTACAAGTCTCATTCAAAAAGATACGTTGTCACTCTCAACAAGTCTATAAAGTTCTAAAATTTAGATCATGTAAGGTCTCTTTATAAGTATTTATACTGTAAGGATCCAGTTTAATCAGTTAAGCTCAAGATTTAAGGGTCCAGTGTCCAGAGTGTTCAAAACCTGAAAAAAAAAAAATGACCCCCTTATCCCTCTGCCCCTCCATTGGCAAGGCTTGTTTCTGACTGGGTCTGATCTATGTATATATATCCCTGGAAGAAATCATAGAAACGAATCAGCAGCTATATGTTATAAGTAGTGTATCAATTAAGTTTGTTTTGGTTGAAAGTGAAGAAAGTTTAACCTAAATGATTTTAATTAAAAAAGGAGTTTAATGGCTTTTTAAACAGTCACAGTGGGGTGACTGGCTTAATTGTTGCTTGACACAGATGCTCCAGAAATAGTCTTAAGGGCTGTGTCTTACCTCAACTTTTCTCTCTTCCATATATAGATCTCGTTCTTAGAATTATCTACTGGGGCAGAGAATACTTCTCATTTTCAGCAGATGATCAAAAGCCCTGTTTCTGGTTTTCAATGCCTGCACTAGGTCAAATTCTCATCCTTGAATCAGTCACTTTGTGTAAGAGAATTGAATCTGCTGATAACTTAGTTCTGCCATGCCTTGCTCTCAAGTTAAGAGTGGGGACACGTCATTCAAACCATATGGTCTCAAGTTGGTGGGAAGGTAGTTCCTTTAGGGAGTTTCATGATGAATATAGGGGCCAATATGATAGATATCAGCTATAAATAATATTTAACTAAACTACTTGAAATTTTGATGGGATATTTACTGATATTGACTGTTTACTGTGTGGTGGAACATGTGAAGATGAGTACAAAAGGTCTTCTCCTTCAGGTTTCTTATGGGGAAACCTGGGAAACCATCTAACTCTTAAAGTTAGGCTTTATGAGAGCGATGGCTGCTATGAGAGCTTTATGTTTTCTAGCTCTGATATATTGAATTATAAGAGTCCGAGTACCTGACTGCTTTGGTATATTGTAGGGAAGCTACTTTCTCCTCACCTTTTTTCCAGGGAAGCACACATTCTCTGGAAATGGAGAGAACAAGTTTTTTTGTATTCTCTCTTCCTTTTACTAACCACATTCTGCATATAGGCTAAAAGGAGAAAGAGTTATTTCTGGCATTGGACTGAAGGAAATTCCTCTGTGTGTTTATTGCTGCTGTATACATAAACTGAACATTTTGTGTGCAGTGACAGTTATAGTTTCCTCCACTGGCTCTTGTTCATGTTCTTTTCTCTCTGATGATTTCTTCTCTGTTTTCTTCCATGTCTTTTCTCCTCCTCCATAAATGCATAATACATAAATGTGTGTGTGCATGTGTGTATAAACAGTTGATATGAGAATATTTAACAAATGGTATGTCATATTCATTTACTAATTAGAGTGGATCCACCTATAAACAACCAGCACAATTGTAGTGGGACATAAAGCCTGTAAAGAAGCAGAAACCGTATCTCAGATGAGAAAGAGGAGATTCAGAGATATGAAGAAAAGTGTTAGGAAGCCAGTCAAGGGTGAGAGAAGAGAAGAATTATGTTGTGAGTGAGAGAGAGCAAAGTGGAAAGAATGCTCGGTCTCAGAGCTACCTCCAAATTGAGAGACTTTCCTTTTCCCCGAGGGCTATCTGTGCATGTTCCTTTGAAATCCTGTTTCTCTTATTGCTCAATTGATTCTTCCGCTAAACCACCCTCTTCCCTTTAAAATCTATCTGAGGGACTTTGTTAGTAGAAACTAAAGCTAGCTGTCTAGAATGAGTGGAATCATACTATCTATAGTGTTTTTTAAATCGCTGTAACAACTTTGTCTTTCTCTTACCAATAGCAGACACCTCTCAGGTCAATAGATAACAGAACAATGTCATAGCTTTTGTGGCATCTGGTCTTTGTGTTAGATACCTCTATCTCTCATACCTCACATTCTCTCAGCCCCAGTTTTACTACAGCCATTGCACAGGTGTTACCTTACATGTACCTGCTTTACCTACACCAGGTATTTCTGTTTCTGCCCTGGGTTTCTCATATCCTATATGGGAAATCCATGGGGACCCATTTAGCATTTGAGCATGGGCATACTTGAAGTGTGAGGGTGTTAAACTTCATGGGAAAAGCTTCACCAATGGGATATGAGAGTTGGTGGGTAAATGTTCCCTGATTCTATCTCCTGGAGAGGGACACTGTACATAATTCCTTAGAGGCCTCCAGTCAGATCAAGCTTCAATTTCCCATAGTTTCTGGTTTGGAAATACACCTTTATATTGGGTTTTCCTTCTTCCTTGTCCCATTCCTCCTGGTCCCTTACTACCATTCCCTCGGTTCACCTCTCAAAATAAACTACCTGAACTCAAGCCCTTTAGGCTTCTACTTTATGTCCAGACCTAGTCTGAAACAGTTTTGCTTTGCCCTGGATGCATTCTTATTTATTATTTTCTTTTTAATGGACACGTTGATCATTTCCTTTTTTCATTGTTATAATCAATGTTGTAAGGAATGTTCTTATAAATACATCTTTGCATACTTGATGCTTATTTTCATAGAAGAAGATGACTATAAGTTAACTTGCTGAGTCTATTACTGATCAACAGGCACATACATTTTAAAGGCTTTTGATACATACTGGAGCAAAAACATTTGTATTTAACAGTTTCATATGTTTGTCAAAAAAAAAAATTAGCCACTAACCTGAGTGCATAATCTAAATGACTGATTAGATGTTCCATAACTATAAGCTAGCAGCTCAGTTGTGACTGAGGTGGAGAGACTTGCTTCACTTGATCCAAATAAAACTTACTACCAGATTCTTTGGGCTTAACTTTGTCCATCACACTTTGGGTCTTTTTAACACTATGGAGTAATAAGTGGCAAGAGATTAAAAATATTAAAATTTAATCAAGAGGCTCACTTTTAGATATTATAAGATGATTAGGCTAGTGATATTGCCGCTCAAGAAAGCTTTCAAAGACATGAAGACTTTTAATCTCTAATGCTGAAACTTTTAAGTTTACTATAAGAAAATTTTTCTTGAAAGAAAATAAAGGGACACCAACAATTTAGATATCTGTCAGTATCATTGAAAAAGTCACAAGTGACCCTATGTCTCTCTTCCTTGAAGATGCTGTCGGAGTTGACCCAAAGTAAGCCTCCTAAATTCTGAGTCCTTGGAAAAGGTGCCTCTCACCTTTTGCTTTACTGAAGTGAAAATAAAGGGAAAGTTATCAAGTAGGCAAATAAAATGTTGTAAGTGTTGATAGCATATCATTTTAAATGCATTCTTATGACCGGACTACGTTGATTGCTTACATATAGTTTAGAATAATACACATGGAGGTGACTTATAGTTGACAATAGACAGTGATTGTAGGTTCCACAAAGGGGTGCTAAGTAGATGCTTGGTTAGAAGTATAGCTATTTTCACAGAAAAGAAAATCCTACTGACACCATTTTGACTTACAGCACTTCTTCCACTATCTTGACCTGCAATAAGTGTGTTGGGCATTAGCTTCTTAGTCAAGAGTGAAAATATTTGTAATGACATTGGTTCTCTGGGAAAACTAAAGTCTATTTACTTTATGTTGATTTAAAATAGCTTTTCCATGAACTTAATTCACATAAATGAAGAATTACTTGCCCTGCAAATCTTTTCTCTTTGTATAAATTTATAGGATATGTGGTTTAAAATATTAATACAGTTTAAAATTGCTTCTGAGTACTATTCCTGTTGATTAAATTTGGACAGAAGAGGTGGAGCCAGAACTTAGAAGCTGAGATATGACAGGAGTTTGAGATAGGCTATGTGGAGCCATTTGAAGCTTTTGAGACTTGAACTAATCAGAACAAATCAGGAAATTCAAAACTATAATCTGACCAGGATGTACAATTTAGGTTGAAAGAAAGTTGGGGGATCAGTTAAAAAACTGGCTTAGGTGATAAAGGCCTGAGCTCATTGTGCTGGCTCTAGAGGCAAACATAAATGAGATAAAGGAATAAAAGAATCATTTGAAAGGATGCAGTGTGCTGAATAGTAGAGGGACTGGGGAAAAATGGTCAGAAGGACTATAACTTTGTGTTTGAGTGACTAAGGGCAAGGACCTTGGCTTTTCCACCACTATGTCTTTAGTGTCTAATCAGTGCTTGGCACAGAGTAGATAAATATTTTCTAAAAGAGTGAAGGGCATTTATATCACCAAAAACGAGATGAAATTATCCATATGACCTTCTCAAATTAATTCCTCACTTGATATTTGTGAATCACCCAAGTGGGACCCAGTGCAAATATTTACCAACCATATAATGTGCACTTTTTCGTCCACCAGCAGATGTGATTTGGCAGATTTGTTTTGTAACATGTACATCATGTTAGCTTTTCAACTTCCTCTAGGAGTGAATTTTAGTCTCTCTAAGGGGTAATGCTTATATGACTCTTTCATCTTTGGAACAACAAAATGATTTTCTGGTAGACCTGGCTGTTTATTTACTTCCTCATGAAGTCATGAAGAGCAACATGTTTCATTAGTATTTGCTTGTTTTGCATGGTATACGGAAACTGGAAGGAAAGGATTGACTTGCAGGGAAGAAGCCTATGGGGCCAGAGTTTATGACTACAATATCACTCGTTAAACAAGGGTTATGGAATGGAAGGATGTTCTAGAAAGCTAAAGTCCTATCCTCAAGAAACTCAGGTAGAGGAGGCCAAAATAGTATGGTAGAAACAACCTATGCAGAAAATAAAGAAATCTCAAGTGACAAGTCTCAAAGACCCTTTCCTGCCTCTTATTTTCTTCATATGTTAGAAAAGAGAGTCTTGGGTTAGGTACTGTTAGATTTCTTCCAGCCCTAAAGTCTACTATTCTTTTTCTAACCTTCAGTGCATTGATAAAAATATCTGTTCTTCACTGTGGCTTCTGTTCAACTTCCTTCTGAGTACTTATCCCATGTTCCATGTTCCTTTTAGCACTTGCTTTAAGCCCTTAACAAACATTTTCACTTATGGAACATTTTCACTATGTTCTGTAGCTTGTTATCATGACAGCAACTCCTGCTCATTTTGTTAAGATTTGATTACTTAGTCTAAGTCAGACAACACAGCAGTTGTGTTTGGAACAGCTAGTTTGATAGGGTTGTAAAAGGTATCCAGAAATTTATTAAGAGCTGCCTCAGACACAAATCAGTTTGTCTGCCCTTAGCTACTGTTTATAACCTGCATATTTACACTCTCACCACATTTCTCCCTGAGCCACATTATTCCACTGAGGATTTGGGAACTGCGGTTGGCCCTTTCAACTCTAGTCCATCTCTTGAACCAACTTTCTTACCTAATGCCACATGGCACATTGTCCTATCATAAGCGTTATTAAGAGAAAGCAGGTTTCTTGTTAGGTGGCATCTCCTACTTGCTGTAAGAGAAGGTCTGAGTTCTTTCTCATATTCTTGATTCAACGGATTTATTATCACATCACTATCTATTCTGTTTTTTGAAAGACTACTACATCTCTGAAAAAATTCCTAAATAAATATGCATAGTATTGTTGACCTCAGATTTCTTCATATTTATTAGATTTGAATGGCAGAAGTTAACAAGGATGGCATAGATTTCCATTGACAATGTAGTACAGTGTCTATGGGGGATTGATTCCAGGACCCCACAGATACCAAAATCTGTGGTTATTCAAGTCACTTATGTAAAATGGTTTAGTATTTACATGTGACTTACACATATCCTCCTATATATTTTATTATTTATTTGTTTACCTTTTTTTCTTTCTTTTTTTTTTTTACTGTGTTGTGTGACTTGTGAGATCTTACTTCCCTGACCTGGGATTGAACCTGGGCCCCCCTGCAGTACAAGTATGGAGGTCTAACCAGTGGACTGCCAGGGAATTCCCTCATCTTATATATTTTAACGGAGAAGGCGATGGCACCCCACTCCAGTACTCTTGCCTGGAAAATCCCATGGACGGAGGAGCCTGGTAGGCTGCAGTCCATGGGGTTGCAAAGAGTCGGACACGACTGAGCAACTTCACTTTGACTTTTCATTTTCATGCATTGGAGAAGGAAATGGCAACCCACTCCAGTGTTCTTGCCTGGAGAATCCCAGGAAAGGGGGAGTCTGGTGGGCTGCCGTCTATGGGGTTGCACAGAGTTGGACACAACTGAAGCGACTTAGCATATATTTTAAATCATCTCTGAATTACTTATAACACCTAATACAATGTAAATGCTGTATAAGTAGTTGCTGGCACATGGAAAATTAAATTTTGTGTTTTAGAACTTTCTGGAATTTGGAGGAAATATTTTGATATGCAGTTGGTTGAAACCACAGATGCCGAACCAGTGAATATAGAGGGCCTACTGTACTGGTCATAATTTATTTGTAAAGATTGAATAGAGATGCAGGGTTTCAATAGAACTTTCAACCTTTGCCAATAAATGCAATGGTGTTGACTCCCTTTAAAAAGGTATTTTTTTAAAAAAAGACATGAAAATAGCATACAAGTGCTTAAAGGTACCAAGGACCCAAGGGGAAGTGTTACTCCTTTCTCTTTGGTTGTTGTTTGGATGTTCAAGTCACTGTGTGGGATTAGTAGCTGTCTTATTTGTTGTTGTTCAGTTGCTCAGTTTTGCCTGACTCTTTGCGACCCCATGGACTGCAGCATGCCAGGCTTCCCTGTCATTCACCATCTCCTGGAGCTTGCTCAAACCCATGTCCATCAAATCAGTGATGCCATCCAACCATCTCATCCTCTGTTGTTCCCTTCTCCTGCCTTCAGTCTTTCCCAGCCTCAGGTTCTTTTCTAAGGAGTTGGCTCTTCACATCAGGTGGCCAAAGTACTGGAGCTTCAGCTTCAGCATCAGTCCTTCCAGTGAATATTCAGGATTGATTTTCTTCAGGATTGACTGACTTGATCTCCTTGTAGTCCAAAGGACTCATGTAAGCTGTCTCATTTATGGAGTTCCAGTGGGGACTGTTGCTAATGAATCCCTCATTCTAATAAGAGACCAACTAAGGCTTTCAATTTAGGAGCTTGTTTCTTAGGGGAACTAATTTACACCTTGATAAATTTCACATAGGGAAGTGGAGGCTTGGAGAATGCTATATTCACATACATGGCATGGGCTTTTAAAATATCTAGACAAAAATAAGTCTTATTAAGACTGGATTCCTTAAAGAGTGCCTGCTTTGGTAACTGTGTAGTCTAATAGAGCCCACACAGCCCAATTGTCTGTGATTGGAGATTTCTTTACTGTCTAGTCTCATTCAAGTTCACATGCTGCTGAGGGCTACCCTTTCATGAACCACTGCTCCTCTGGGTGTCATGCACTTAGGAGTTTCCTAGGATATCCCTTAAGACGCATTTCATATGGAATTCAGCATGTTTTGGGGCATGAGTGGGTATCTATCTAGTTAGATGTTTCAAGGATCACGTGTCAGCCTTTGTCAATAGTGTATTTTCACTTAGCATGGCTGACACATGGTTTTCATTAGTATGATATTGATTAGTTAATGAGTATTGGCTCAGCTTCCATGTGTTTCTCTGGTATTAATTACCATGTGGTTCTTCCAGGTCTATTTTAGTTGTTTACAAAAAAAAAAAAAATCACCTGCACCACTATTTCCCTCTGAACCTGAGCCCAAGGGATCCTGGGAGAGAGAGATTAACCTGGGAGAGGCCAAGAGGATCATTTCCCTTTCTCTAGTCTGTTCCAAGTTTGTTACTATGACACGAAATCAGTGCCCTGCTCCTGTAATTATTGCTGTAACTGTCCTAACTCTCTGTATGGCAATGTGAAATTGATGAAGATAGGATCCAATGAAATTCAGAAAAATAGAGCCATAAAGGTTAATGTTTTAAGATACTATTAATATGTCACTACATATTTCAAAATAGCAACGTCTAGAAGATTTCCTTACTTTGAAGTTTTATATAGATGTTGAAAGTAACTGGTGGCCCAACTGATCTAGATTGCTAAAAGACAATTGCATAAGCTCTCCAAGGGTTCTGAAATCCCTGAGAAGCTGGTGAGAATGCAAGTTGAGTAGCTTAGAGAAGAGTTTAGGTTAGTTTCCTGTTCTTGCTCCATGTGGCCTGGGGAATAAAAGACTGTGAGTTTTTTTATTACTGATTCCAGTCTGTGCATTTGCTCATAGTCCAGTCTTTAGCACTGAGGCTTAATCGACTGATATCTGTGAGATATTTGCCTCTCTGTGAAGATTTCAGTCAAAATTGGAAGTGGATGTGCAACACTATGGTTCTCTTTCTACTGGATTATATATATTTATATGTATGTGTGTGTGTGTGTGTGTGTGTGTATATATATATATGTCTGTATCTTTCTTAGCAGATAAATTCTTTCTGAGGGATCAGATATTTTTGTCTTATTGTGTTGATGAGAGAGAAGTTACAGAGTCTGTCTTTTCCTTAAATAATTAAAAATTTTTTAATTTATTTATATTTTTGGCTGTTCTGGGTCTTTGTTGTTGTGTGTGGGTTTTTTCTAGTTGTAGTGAGCAGGGGCTATTCTAGTTGTGGTGTGTAGGCTTCTCATTTCAGTGACTTCTCTTGTGGAGTGCAGGCTCTAAGTGCATGGGCTTCAGCAGTGTCAGCCTTCAGGCTCAGTGGTTTCAGTGTGTAGGCTCTAGAGTGTGGGCTCAGTGGTTCTGGTGTACAGGCTTAGTTGCCCTGAGGCATGTGGGATCCTCCCAGACCAGGGATTGAACTTATGTCCAACTGCATTGGCAAGTGGACACTCTACCACTGCACCACCAAGGAAGTCCCTAGAGCCTGATTTTGGTAGCAGTCCTTCTTTTCTTGTAGTCCCCCGTGTGGGTAGTCCCATAAAATATTTTGAGTAACAAAAATTCTCCTGGACAACAGTGGCTTGATGTGTCCAACTCTTTGCGGACCTTATGGACTATAGCTTGCCAGGCTCCTCTGTCCATGAAATTCTCTAGGCAAAATACTGGAGGGGGTTGCCATTTCCTTCTCGAGGGGATCTTCCTGACCCAAGGATCAAATCTGCATCTCCTGTGTTTGAAAAGTGGATTCTTTACCACTAGCACCACCTGGGAAGCCCTATAATTATGATTATGTAAATATTATTCACATTTATCTGAGTCATGAAAACATTTACTTCTCTATACAACTTTTTGTGGGGTTTTTTGGGAATCAGTAATTTCCATGTTTACAAATTCATTGAGTTTTTTCTGTGCTTACATTGTTGTTGTTCAGTTGCTAGGTTGTGTCTGACTCTTTGCAACCCTATGGACTGCAGCATGCCAGGCTTCCATGTCCTTCACAATCTACTGGAATTTGCTCAGATTCATGTCCACTGAGTCAGTGATGCTATCTAACATATCATCCTGTGCCGCCCTCTTCTCCTTTTGCCTTCAATCTTTCCCAGCCTCAGGGTCTTTTCTAATGAGTCGGCTCTTCACATCAGGTGACCAAAGTATTGGAGGTTCATCCTCATCAAGAGGCTCTTTAGTTCCTCTTCATTTTCTGCCATTAGAGTGTATCATCTGCCTATCTGAGATTGTTGATATTTCTCCTGGCAGTCTTGATTACAGCTTTTGATTCATCCAATCCTTCCAGTGAATATTCAGGATTGATTTCCTTTAGGATTGACTGGTTTGATCTCTTTGGTGTCCAAGGGACTCTCAAGAATCTTCTCCAGCACTACAATTCGAGGTCATCAATTCTTCAGCACTCAGCCTTCTTTATGATACATTTCTCACATTTGTACATGACTGCTGGAAAAACCACAGCTTTGACTTGATGGACCTTTGTTGGCAAAGTGATGTCTCTGCTTTTAATACTCTGTCTAGGTTTGTCATAGCTTTTCTTCCAGGGAACAAGCTTCTTTTAATTCATGGCTACAGTCACCATCCACAGTGATTTTGGAGCCCAAGAAAATAAAATCTGTCACTGCTTGCACTTTTTCTCTATCTATTTGCCATGAAGTGATGGGACTGGATGCCATGATCATAGTATTTTGAATGTTGAGTTTTAAGCCAGCTTTTTCAGTCTCCTTTTTCACCCTCATCAAGAGGCTCTTTAGTTCCTCTTCATTTTCTACCATTAGAGCGTATCATCTGCCTATCTGAGGTTGCTGATATTTCTCCTGGCAATCTTGTTTACAGCTTGTGATTCATCCAAGCATTTTTCATGATGTACTCTGCATATAAGTTAAATAAACAGGGTGACAACATACAGCCTTGTCATACTCCTTTCCCCATTTTTAAGCAGTCAGTTGTTCCGTGTAAGGTTCTAACTGTTGCTTCTTGACCCACCTAGAGGTTTCTCAGGAGACAGGTAAGATGGTCTGACATTCCTACCTCTTTAAGAATTTTCCAGTTTGTTGATCCACACAGTCAAAGGCTTTAGCATAGTCAGTGAAGCAGAAGTAGATATTTTTCTGGAATTCCCTTGCTTTCTCTAATATCCAACAGATGTTGGCCATTTCATCTCTGGTTCCTCTGCCTTTTCTAAGTCCAACTTGTACATATGGAAGTTTTCGGTTCACTTACTGTTGAAACCTAGCTTGAAGGATTTTGAGCATAAGCTTGTTGTTTCTGTTCAGTTTTTCAGTCTTGTCTGACTCTTTGCAATCTCATCCTCTGTTGCTCCCTTCTTCTCCAGCCCTCAATCTTTCCCAGCATCAGGGTCTTTAACAGTGAGTTGGCTTTTTGCATCAGGCGGCCAAAGTACTGGAGCTTCAGTTTCAGCATCAGTCCTTCCAATAAGTATAACCTTGCTAGCATGCAAATTGAGGGCAATTGTGTGGTAGTTTGTACGTTCTTTGGCACTGCCCTTCCTTGGGATAGGAATGAAAGACCTTTTTCAGTCCTGTGGCCACTGCCAAGTTTTCCAAATTTGTTGATATATTGAGTGTTGCACTTTAACAGGGTCATCATATAGGATTTTAGATAGCTCAGCTGGAATTCCATCACCTACAATAGCCTTGTTTGTAATAATGCTTCCTAAGGCCCGCTTGACTTCAAACTCTAAGATGTCAGACGCTAGGTGAGTGATGACACCATTGTGGTTATCTGGGTCATTAAGACCTTTTTTGTTTAGTTCTTCTGTGTATTCTTGCTGCCTCTTTTTAATCTCTTCTGCTCCTGTTAGGTCCTTACCATTTCTGTCCTTTATTATGCCCATCCTTGCATGAAATGTTCCCTTGATATCTCTAATTTTCTTGAAGAGACCTCTAGTCTTTTCTATGCTATTGTTTTTCTCTACTTCTTTGCATTGTTCCTTTAAGAAAGTCTTCTTTCCTTGTTATTCTCTGGAACTCTGCATTCAGTTTGGTGTTTCTTTCCCTTGCTCCCTTGCTTTTCTTCTCTCCTTTTCTCAGCTGTGTAAAGCCTCCTCAGATGACATCACTTTGCATTTCTGTGCTTATATTAGGGGGCAGCAAACTATACCTCATGTGCCAAATTCAACTCACTACCTGTTTTTGTAAAAATTTCACTAAAATCATACCTATATGTTTACATACTGTTTATGTCTGCTTTCACCCTGCAATAGCAGAGTTAAATAGTATACCAGCCTCCATCCCCTGAAAAACCTGAAACATTTACTCTTTGGCCCTTATAGGAAAAGTTTGCCTGTATTCAGTTTATATAATTTAGCCTCAAACTCTGCAGATTTGCAGAGTACCTGCTCTAAATATATCCAGAAACAACAGATATTCTATTAACTTCTTGGAGCAGTCTCTTCTGGAACTTTCTAATTTGGTTTCTGATCTTTCAACCTAGACTAGTTTCCCCTGGCCTGCTACACAGCTGTCTGTCTGGTGTTACCCATTATCACCTGTTTGGGGATTCCCTTTGCTGTCTTCTGTGTCAGATCCCTTGTTAAGAAGGAGTCTTAGACTTCCCTGGTGGTCCAATGTTTTGGAATCTGCCTGCCAATGAAGGAGACATGGGTTCAGTCCCTGTTCTGGGAAGATTCCACATGCCATGGAGCAGCTAAACCTGTATGCTGCAACCACTGAGCCTGCGAGCCACAACTGCTGAGCTCACATACCACGGTTCTTGAGCCCACATGCTGCAACTGCTTAAGCCCGTGTACCCTATAGCCCATACTCCACAACAAGAGAAGCCATCACAATGAGAAGCATGCACTTTGCAGCCAGACAATAGTCCCTGCTCGCCGCAACTAGAGAACACCCATGTGTAGCAATGAAGACCCAGTGCAGACAAAATAAAAATAAATTTATTAGTTTTTAAAAAAGAAAGTCTTAAGAGATGTGAAATGTGACATGAAAAGCAAAATACATGTGTTGGGGCAAGTAAAACTCCAGAGCTTTAGAATGTATTCAAACTTAAATTGTTATCAACTTAAACTAGACTGTTATAAATATAAGTTGTTATGTGTAAGTCTCATGATAACCACCAAGCAAAAACCTATAGCAGATACACAAAAGGTAGTGAGAAAAGCATCTAAACATGCCACTAAAGAAAATTGTCAAAATATAAAGAAAGAAAGAGAAGAAGAAAAGAACAGAGGAGCTACAAACAGCCAGAAAGCAGTGAACAAAATGGTATTAAGTACATACCTTGCAACAATGACTTTAAATGTAAATAGACTGAATTCTCCAATCAAAAGACATAGAATGGCTGAATGGATTAAAAACAAGACCCATTTATATGCTGCTATGAGAGGCTCGCTTCAGATATAAAGATATCACAGATTAAAAGGAAAGAAATGGAAAAAATAGTTCATGCAAATGGAAGCCCAAAGAAAGCTGGGATAGCTATACTTATATCAAACAAAATAGGCTTTAACACAAAGATTGTAATAAGAGACACAGAAGGGCATTACATATTGATAAAGGGATCAATGCAACAGGAAGATATAACATTTGTAAATATTTATGCACCCAATGTAGAAGAACCTAAATATATAAAGAAAAATATTAACAGACTTGAAGGGAAAATTAGCAATATAGTAATAGTAGGGGACTGTAAAGCCCCACTTATATCAATGGATAGGTCGTCCTGACAGAAAATCAGTAAGGAACTATCAGCTGTAAATTACACATTAAACCAGGTAGACTGAACAGATATATACAGGACATTCCACCCAAGAATCCCTGAATATACAATCTTCTCTACTGCGTATGGAACGTTCTTTAGGCTAAATCATATATTAGGTCACAAGTCAATACTTAATAAATTGAAGAAGATTTCAATCATATCAAGTCTTTCCCAACCACAATGGTATGAAGCTAGAAATCAATTATAAGAAGAAATCTGCAAAATTAAAAAAAATATTTGGGGATTAAACAGCATGCTTCTGAACAACCAATGAATCAACAAAGAAATAAAAAGCAAAATTAAAAAAATATATATCTTGATACAAACAAAAATGTAAATACAACATGCCAAAAATTAGGGGATGCAGCAAAAACAGTTCTAACAGGGAAGTTTATAATGATAAGTCCCTACCTCAAGAAACAAGAAAAATCTTAAATAGACAACATAACTATACTTCAAGAAACTAGGAAAATAAGAACAAATTAAGCCCAAAATTAATAGAAGGAAGGAAGTAACAAAGATAAGAGCATAAATAAATGAAACAGCCTAAAAAGGCAATAGGAAAGATGAGTGAAACTAAGATTCTGTAAAAAGATAAACAAAATTAAAAAAACATTTAGCTTGACTCATCAAGAAAAAGAGCCGATTCAAGTATAAAATCAGAAATGAAAAATTACAGCTGATACTGCAGAAATAAAAGGATCATAAAAGATTACTCCTTCCTGAGAAAAAGGTGTGTGGAATAATTTTTTGAAAGATTATGTAGTCAGGGTTTTGCCCTGGCAGTGTATTTGAAGGCAGACCTTCTTAATTAGATGGGTGTATAAAATAACTTTGTAGAATTTTAGAGAAATATATGCCCAGGCTTGCCTTGGAAAAGACAGAAATCATTCTGTCATTTTTGAAATTGCACCCAAGTACTGTGTTTCAGACTCTTTTGTTGACTATGAGGGCTACTCCATTTCTTCTAAAGGATTCTTGCCCAAAGTAGTAGATATAATGGTTATCTGAATTAAATTTGCCCTTTCTGGTCCATTTTAGTTCACTGATTCCTAAAATGTTGATGTTCATTCTTGCCATCTCCTGTTTGACCACTTCCAATTTACCTTGGTGCATAGACCTAACATTCCAGGTTCCTATGCAATATTGTTCTTTACAGCGTTGGACTTAACTTCCAACACTAGTCACATCCACAACTGGGCATTGTTTTCACTTTGGCTCCACCTCTTCATTCTTTCTGGAGTTATTTCTCCACTCTTCTCCAGTAGCATATTGGGTACCTACCGACCTGGGAAGTTCATCTTTCAATGTCATATCTTTTTGCCTTAATGACCCAGATAACCATGATGGTGTGATCACTTACCTAGAGCCAGATATCCTGGAATGCGAAGTCAAGTGGGCCTTAGGAAGCATCACTACGAACAAAGCTAGTGGAGGTGATGGAATTCCAGTTGAGCTTTTTCAAATCCTGGAAGATGATGCTGTGAAAGTGCTGTGCTCAATATGCCAGCAAATTTGGAAAACTCAGCAGTGGTCACACGACTGGAAAAGATCAGTTTTCATTCCAATCCCAAAGAAAGGCAATGTCAAAGAATGTTCTAACTACCACACAGTTGCACTTATCTCACACACTAGCAAAGTAATGCTCAAAATTCTCCAAGTGAAGCTTCAATAGTACATGAACCAAGAACTTCCAGATGTTCAAGCTGGATTTAGAAAAGGCAGAGGAACCAAAGATCGAATTGCCAACATCTGCTGAATCATAGAAAAAGCAAAAGAGTCCCAGAAAAACATCTACTTCTGCTTTATTGACTATGCCAAAGCCTTTGTGTGGATCACAACAAACTGGAAAATTCTTAAAGAGATGGGAATACCAGACCACCTTACTGGCCTCCTAAGAAATCTGTATGCAGGTCAAGAAGCAAAAGTTAGAACCAAACATGGAACAACAGACTGGTTCCAAATTGGGAAAGGAATACGTCAAGGCTGTATATTGTCACATTGCTTATTTAACTTATGTGCAGGGTACATCATGAGAAATACTGGGTTGGATGAAGCACAAGCTGGAATCAAGACTTCTGGGAGAAATATCAATAACCTCAGATATGTAGATGACACCACCCTTATGGCAGAAAGTGAAGAGGAACTAAAGAGCCTCTTTAGTTGCTGAAAGTGAAAGAGGAGAGTGAAAAAGCTGGCTTAAAACTTGATATTCAAAAAATGAAGATCATGTCATCTAGTCCCATCACTTCGTGGCAAATAGATGGTGAAACAATGGAAACCATGACAGACTTTCTTTTTTTGGGCTCCAAAATCAGTGCAGTGGTGACTGCAGTCATGAAAGTAAAAGATGTTTGCTTCTTGCAAGAAAAGCTGTGACCAACCTAGACAGCATATTAAAAAAATAGAGACATTACTTAACAACAAAGGTCCATCTAGTCATAGTCAAAGCTATGGTTTTTCCAGTAGTCATGTATGGATGTGAGAGTTGGACCATAAAGGAGACTGAGCGCCAAAGAAATGATGCTTTTGAACTGTGGTGTTGGAGAAGACTCTTGAGAGTCCTTTGGACTGCAAGGAGATCAAACAAGTCAATCCTAAAGGAAATCAATCCTGGGATGTTCACTGGAAGGACTGATGCTGAAGCTGAATCTCCAATACTTTGGCCATCTAATGCGAAGAACTGACTCATTTGAAAAGACCCTGATGCTGGGAAAGGTTGAAGGCAGGAGGAGGAGGGGACAACAGAGGATGAGATGGTTGGATGGCATCACCTACTTAATGGACATGAGTTTGAGCAAGCTCTGGGTATTGGTGATGGACATGGAAGCCTGGCATGCTGCAGTCCATGGGGTCACAAAGAGTCGGACATGACAGAGGGACGGAACTGAACTGACGCCCAGGCTTCAGCCCTAGAGTTTTTGACTGATAAATAACTGCATTTGGCTCTGTATCTGGGGTTTGATACTCAGTATGTATATTTTGAAAAAGCCCTCGGGAGTAATTCTGAGAAACATCTCTGAAAAAGAGCCATTACTTTAGGGAAGCAACTCTAGAGTATAGTCTCAGGAGTGTGGAATCATGGAGTAGTGTGGAAAAAGTAGTCTTTGAAATCAAACTTGAGTTCAGTTACTCCTCTTCAATTATCATAGTTGGTTGCTCTGTGATCTTGGGCACATGTTAAATGGGAATAATGATGATGAACTTACTTGGGGTTTTGTGAGGTTAAATATTAAAATGCTCACCAAAGTGCCAAGCAGCACAGTAAGTCCTAAATTTCCTCCTCCCAACCCCTGAATGTGATATTGAGAAAATAGGTCAGGGTTAGTGTTTTTTTGATTTTAAAGGAACGGGTAAACCATAGCCTGTGTTGTATCAGAAGAGCATAAGTATCAGGTAAATGCTCTGGTGTGAGTCTTTCATTCTTCACATTCTCACAGCTCTTGGAAGCTTGATTTATATTATATTGACCTGTATTTAGATCTTTTGTCACTCAATAATTGCTCTTTAAATAGTTCTGATGGACATTTTGCCTATCCAGTCAGATGACAGATTACACAAAGGTAAGTGTACTCGGAGTAATCCATAGTGCCTAGAACAGGGTTCTGTGCATTAAAAATTTATTTCCTCAAATGATAACAACCTAACATTTACCCACTTTTCTGATTGATTGAGGAGACAGAACATGAATAAAACAGAGCTTAGGAATTTAGGAGAATGTGATTACCAACTCAAATATCCAGCATGTTTCTCAGCAGTTATATGGATGACAACATAATGATACCGATTTACTGGTGTGTGCATGCATATCGGTTGCTTTAAAAACCACTTAGGAAGATAATTGCAGTAAATTCTTTATTTCTACTTACTGTTGACTATTCATCCCTTTACTGTTCTGGGTGACGATATTGGCATATGTAAAATTGCAGTATGTGAAACATGCATGGTTTTAATTTTATTCATAAGATTCTTCAGGGAAAGAACCTTTCGTTAGTAAATTTCATATTTCCAATACCTAGAATAGTGTATGACACACAATAAGCATTCAACATAAATTCTGTTGATAAAACCATTTATATGTACATAATACTGAGTAATGACAGAGGCCAGTAATTCTTTGTGATTCTAAGCATTTCATCATTTTCAAAACAGAACATTAGTTCTCAGACTTTAGGGAATCTGCAGTCTTTTGGGCATTTAATCATAGATATCTATAATCATTTTACATTACCAAAAGTGTTATGAATTGGGGATTTATGTTATTTGACTTTATAGCATTGCTACTTTTTAATTCAGTACACTAAATATTCACCAAATATCATCTGTTTTCAGGATTCCTTGAAATTCTATTGTAATGGCAACTTTATTTAAATTTAAGTTAAAAAAATAATAAATTGAGGCTGACATTTGATAATTCAAGCAGTTTACAAATAATTGTATTGATAAGTGTACTTTTAAAGTATTATTACTGTGGACTATCTTAGAACTGTACTACATTTTAAAAATTATTTAGTTGCCAAATGATTTTTTCATTGTAAAATTAATGTAATATAAAAGTCTCATTTTAGCCATTTCTAAGTGTATAATTCACTGACATTTAGGACACTCAGTGTCATGCAGCTATCACCACTATCTAGCTTTAGATGTTTTCATCACTCCTAAAGTAAATGGGAGATATTAAGCAGTCACTCCCATTCTACTCTCCCCACAGCCCCTCGCAACTAATCTGTTTTCTGCCTACTCTAGATATTTCATATAAATGGAATCATACAATGTGTTGCCTTTTATGATTGGCTTCTTTTATTAACATAATATCTTCCAGGTTCATCAATTTTGTAGCATTTATCAGTGCTCCATTCCTTTTTAAGGCTGAATAATATTTCATTGTGTATATAGACTACATTTTTTTAATCCATTTATTTGTTGATGGACATCTGTGTTTTTCCCACCCTTTGGTGTGAATAGTGCTACCATAAACATTTGTGTATAAGGCTCTGTTTGAGTCTTTTTTTGATACTTTTGGGTATATACTTCAGAGTAAAATTGATGAATCATATGATAATTCTATGTCTGACTTACATCTGGTGAACTGCCAAAAAGTGTCACCATTTTATATTCCCACCAGCAATGTACGAGAGTTCAAATTTCTCCATATCCTCATCAACACTTGTTATTTTTTAAAAATATAGCCGCCTTACAAATGACTTGAAACTTTGTTATAAATTCTTATCCTTCCATGGGGCATATTTGCAACCCTCCATCGGAGAAGGCAATGGCACCCCACTCCAGTACTCTTGCCTGGAAAATCCCATGGACTGAGGACCCTGGTAGGCTGCAGTCCATGGGGTTGCTAAGAGTCGGACATGACTGAGCAACTTCACTTTGACTTTTCACTTTCATGCATTGGAGAAGGAAATGGCAACCCACTCCAGTGTTCTTGCCTGGAGAATCCCAGGGATGGGGGAGCCTGGTGGGCTGCCATCTATGGGATTGCACAGAGTCGGACACGACTGAAGCTACGCAACAACATTGTATATTTTCTGGGACACCTTTGAGTTTTGGTCCATTGCAGAGTTAAGGACACTTGTCCCTTGGGGAGAATGAGTGTGCTTTTTGTGATTTTGTGGTTAATGCTATTGATAACAGGGCTCTTTGTCCAGTCAGCACTGTGTTGTTTAGATGCCCAAGAGTGTCAGACTTGGAGTGTTGCTATTGATTGCTCTGAACAGTTTTCATCTTTGTAGGGAAAATTTGCAGGTTTATGGCTAGAGCAAGGACTCCTCTTGGTGCTATTTTTGCCACATCCAGATAAATCTATTGCAACAAATACAGGATAAGTAATCATTCTTACTATTTTGATGTCAGAAAGAGTACATTAGTAATAATTTATCTCTTCTGCTGAAAAGAAGCAGTGTTTTCCTCTGTTAGAAAATTATTTTAAAATGTTGACAAGTTTAAGAGTTTTACTTTCTATTTTTTAACATTTTCTCTTTTGAGAGACAAGTTTACACAATAAAATATGCAAGGAGTTGTATCAGTTCAGTTCAGTCGCTCAGTCATGTCCAACTCTTTGCGACCCCATGAATTGCAGCACGTCAGGCCTCCCTGTCCATCACCAACTCCCAGAGTTCACTCAAACTCATGTCCATCGAGTCAGTGATGCTATCCAGCCATCTCATCCTCTGTCGTCCCCTTCTCCTCCTGCCCCCAATCCCTCCCAGCATCAGGGTCTTTTCCAGTGAGTCAGTTCTTCCCATCAGGTGACCAAAGTATTGGAGTTTCAGCTTCAGTATCAGTCCTTGCAATGAATACCCAAGACTGATTTCTTTAGGATGGACTGGTTGGATCTCCTTGCAGTCCGAGGGACTCTCAAGAGTCTTCTCCAACACCACAGTTCAAAAGCATCAATTCTTTGGTGCTCAGTTTTCTTCACAGTCCAACTCTCACATCCATACATGACTACTGGAAAAACCATGGCCTTGTATATATATATAGATGGACCTTTGTTGACAAAGTAATTAGGTTGCTATTAACTTTCTCATGTACTTTTCTAAAGAACCTATTAGGTAGAAACACAAACGTGAAAAATTTTAACACTACCTGTTACATTATTTGGAAAGAAATTTTAGCTTCGTTTAGAGAAAAACAGTTAATAATAATTTAAGCTTCTCAAAAGATATATCTTCAAGATGCTAATAGCTCACCTAAGTGGTACAGAAACCATTAGTAAAAATAAGAAAATTAATGAAAGACCAATAAAGAATAAAAGACAAAGGCAAACTATATCTCATAGTTTCTAGTATGTGAACATAGAATTTTAGGAAGCTCTATTGTTACAAAGACATGCATAATAGGCTTTCAATAAGTGTAGAATTGATTTGAATAATGTAGGATAGAGAAAATGCTATAAACTGAACTAAAATATTTAACTTAATGAGCCAGACAATCCAAAGAGGAAGCTTCATTTGTTTCTATCTCCAAAGGAGCTCAACTTTTCTGTTTACTGATCATTCAGCAGTGTTTATTTAGTACCTTCTACATGTCAGGCACAGAGATGAAGCAGCGAGAGGAGATGATGAGAAGGCAGGGAATGAGAGGAATGTAAACAAAGATGTGCAGTCATAGAAGTTGTACAGAGGTCAGGAGCAGATAGGAGAAAGAACTGACAAAGTAACTGACGTTAACACTGACAAAGTAATGGTGGCCTGTTAGAGAAGATTAACAAAGGAGATGACTATAGATCAGTTTTGAAGGTAAATTCTGGTTTAACAGAAAAACTATGCGCGAGGAAATTCTTAGTAGCTAGAAATGGGCTGATGTGGAGGCATGAAACAATACAGTATGATCAGGAATTACAAATAATTTGGCATTAGTGGTTCTGAAAGTATAAAGTTTGAGGAGGAATTGTGAAATATAAGCCCAGAAAGATATTCAAGGCCTAGGTCTTGGAGGTTTTATAATCCATGATAAAGGGCATTAAATTTATCCACCATGTAGTGATGCGCCATTCAGTTGCTTTGAACAGACAACTGGCAACTGAGATTTGGGATTCTTAATGAGATTTTGTATGGAGCAGCATTTCTCCTAGGACCGCAATGTTACCATCTTCTGCAATACTTTTTAAAAATTCAGAGGCCTGAATTGCACTGAATTGAATCAGAATTTCCGGGGGAAACCTTTGGAATCAGCATGTGCCTTCCACCTTTTAGTTTCAAGCTCACTCTTTCTCAAAGTAGGATTGAGGGAGTGGGCACGACTAAATGCAGGAAGATCATCTAGCAGGTAATGTGATTATCCAGGTGAGAAGGTTTGAGACAGCCACAATGGGGATGGAAGGATTAAGAGAAGATTATGAACTTGAGAGATATTTTGCTGATAAAATAAAATGCAGTTGGTGATTAGACTGAGTGAAAAGGAGGGTTTCATTCAGGTTTCTAGAATAATTGGGTCATGCACAAATAGCTATTATTAATATTTTAATAAATCATAATTTTCCTTTAAATATATGATTTAAAAATTTTATGCAGTCTTAAATTTGATTTGTTGTGTTTTTTGGGGGGGTGGGTAGAGGGTACCAACTGTTTTGTTGCCATTGAGTTTTATGGTAGAAATAAATGAAAAAAAGTCAATTTATTGATATCTGTTACAGTCAACTTACCAGGAAAATATTTATTTAGTTTTAATGCCCCAAATACCTACATGCCCCTTTGAATAAAGCAAACAGATTTAGTTCTGATATTTTTGAGAGGACTTATACTTACAAGAACTTCCAGATGTTCAAGTTGGTTTTAGAAAAGGCAGAGGAACCAGAGACCAAATTGCCAACATCCGCTGGATCATGGAAAAAGCAAGAGAGTTCCAGAAAAACATCTGTTTCTGCTTTATTGACCATGCCAAAACCTTTGACTGTGTGGATCACAATAAACTGTGGAAAATTCTGAAAGAGATGGGAATACCAGACCACCTGACCTGCCTCTTGGAAATCTGTATGCAGGTCAGGAAGCAACAGTTAGAACTGGACATGGAACAACACACTGGTTCCAAATAGGAAAAGGAGTACGTCAAGGCTATATATTGTCACCCTGCTTATTTAACTTACACGCAGAGTACGTCATGAGAAACGCTGGGCTGGAAGAAGCACAAGCTGGAATCAAGATTGCTGGGAGAAATATCAATAACCTCAGATATGCAGATGACACCACCCTTATGGCAGAAAGTGAAGAGGAACTCAAAAGCCTCTTGATGAAAGTGAAAGAGGAGAGTGAAAAAGTTGGCTTAAAGCTCAACATTCAGAAAACAAAGATCATGGCATCTGGTCCCATCACTTCATGGGAAATAGATGGGGAAGCAGTGTCAGACTTTATTTTTTTGGGCTCCAAAATCACTGCAGATGGTGATTGCAGCCATGAAATTAAAAGACGCTTACTCCTTGGAAGGAAAGTTATGACTAACCTAGATAGCATATTGAAAAGCAGAGATATTACTTTGCCAACAAAGGTCTGTCTAGTCAAGGCTATGGTTTTTCCTGTGGTCATGTATGGATGTGAAAGTTGGACTGTGAAGAAAGCTGAGCACCGAAGAATTGATGCTTTTGAACTGTGGTGTTGGAGAAGACTCTTGAGAGTCCCTCGGACTGCAAGGAGATCCAACCAGTCCATCCTAAAGGAGATCAGTCCTGGGTGTTCATTGGAAGGACTGTTGCTGAAGCTGAAACTCCAATACTTTGGCCACCTCATGCGAAGAGTTGACTCATTGGAAAAGACTCTGATGCTGGGAGGGATTGGGGGCAGGAGGAGAAGGGGATGACAGAGGATAAGATGGCTGGATGGCATCACTGACTCGATGGACATGAGTTTGAGTGAACTCTGGGAGATGGTGATGGACAGGGAGGCCTGGCGTGCTGTGATTTGTAGGGTCGAAAAGAGTCGGACATGACTGAGAGGCTGAACTGAATTGAACTGATACTTACAAGATGTAAGGTCTAACTCATCACACAGCCAAAGCCCTTGAAAGTCTGAGCAGTGAGCTGGAATGGGTTTTTTGTTTTTTGTTTTTTTTCTCCTCACAGTTTAATAGATTTCTCTATTAACTGATTTTTTAAACTGATTTTTCAAGTTTGGCAAAACCCAACAAAACTCTCAAGTATGTACATTTTTTCTCTGTTGTTCTTTTTTCCTATCTCTTCATTTCTAATTATGTCCTGAAGAAGAGATTCCTTACATACTACTTGTGTCTATTGTTGTTAACTAACTCTTAACTGATGTATTGATAGATAGGAAGCAAAGCTATAATTCTTTAGGAGTGTGCTAGAGAGTATAGTGATCACTCACTGCTTTGCTTTCATATATTTCCCAGCTGTCTGTGCAATTAGGTTGGCCATGTGACTGATTCTGTACAGCAGAATGTGAGTGGAAATGAGGTACTCCACTTGTAGTGTCTTCCCTTGTGGCTCAGCTGGTAAAGAATCTGCCTGCAATGTGGGAGACCTGGGTTTGACCCCTGGGTTGGAAAGATTCCCTCTGGAGAAGGGAACGGCTAAATTTCATAGGTAACTATTAAGGACATTTAAGTCACAAATGAATGGAGCTAATGACAGACTGATAGGCATGGGGGTGACTCTTTTGGTTTAGCCTTAAAACATCAAGAAGTCTACCCTTCTTGAGCTTTGTATTGTATTGAATGATATTGTATTGAAATCAGAATTTGTCTCTTACTTGTTTGGTCCTGCTTCCATTGTGTTTTCAGTTTTTTGACTTGCAAAATGGGGTGACTAATACCCATGTAATAGGATTGTTGTCAGTATTAAAGAGATGCCATATGTAAAATGTCTAGACCAGCGCCTAGCACATAGCAGGTGCCAGAGCCATCCTGGGAGAGCATCAGAGATGCAGTCCCATAATTAACTTTGTAAATTTCTGATGTGATTCACAGATGGGTGTTATTTACATTAGTGGCAATTAGTAGTTTTAAAATTCCTATCTAAAAATGGAATTTTCCAAATTCCAATGACAGAGGGCTCTGACTCACCTGCCCAAGTGGGTGCATAGATAAGAGCACAAATCAGTGGCAACTATTGTATTTTCCTGTTGCCTTTTAAAAGGAGATGAGGGCAACATTGCCATTGTGAGGACTGATTATTCTCCAGGCTTGGGCCAGAAAGTCTGAATCTTCATGGCTAGGCTTGTTAGCTAGGCAATGCTGTACAACTGTTTGGATTGATGCCAGTCTAACTGATTTGTTCTAAAGGCTAGAAAAATTCAGTTGAGCCATGGGCATAACTACAGTTCTAATCATGTTTATCCTCAAATTGTTTCTTTGTATAAACAATAGCAGGAAGAGTGTTAAATGGGGGTGGAGTGGTAGATTTCAGAAAACTTAAGATCTGATCTCCATAGTTCTCAGTTTCACTGCTGTGTTCTCAGCTTTACTGCTGTGTGACAATGAAAGCTTTCCAGTTTCATTTGTCACTTTTGAAATGAGAGCTTGGACTGGGGTATCTTTAAGGATCCTTTAGGATCTAAGGATCTTTTCTGTAACCTATTATAAACCAGACATAATTGAAGTTCCATAGGGCTCAGTCTCTGTGCAAGGATAATTCAAAGAAATGATGTGGTATCCAAAAAATAATTATATATTTTGCCACCATGTGCCATGTGGGGTCTTATTTTCTTGATCAGGGATTGGACTTTTTGGGCACACTGTGGCTTGATTGCTCACTTGTTGTTTTTTCTCTGTACTTGCTGTCAACTCTACATAACACGTAACCAGAAGGGAGTGTTGTTTCTGAGGAAGGCCTAGGGTTTAGAGGACAAACTGCTAATTAATTTCTTGCAGATTGACACAAATTCCACTTGTCTCATTTGTGCTGTAACCACTATAAGGCTATACTCACATTAGTTTTGTTTTCACTTCTACCTAAGGGGAGCGGGGCTCAATAGTATCTCTGGGATGGTGTGGGTGTGTCCAGGCAGGATAGGCCTGCCCTTGCCTGCAGCTGCAGGCCCCTGCCTGATAAGGCCATAAACTCACTGGAAAGTCATCTCCATGCATTTTAAAAATTTCATGTGACCCACTGTTAAGTTTGTTGTTTTACTGAATTTTATACTGATGAAAATCAATTAAAGAATAAATATTTATTAAGCACCTGCTGTTGGGAAGATCCCCTGTAGGGGGACACAGAAACCCACTCCAGGATTCTTGCCTGGAGAACCCCATAGACAGAGGAATGGCCCATAGGGTCGCAAAGAGTTGGACGTGACTGAAGCAACTTAGCACTCACATGTATCAAAATAATGCCCTATAAGTATTCTGTGTAATAGTGGCTTCCTGGGTGGCTCAGATGGTAAAGAATTTGCCTGTAATGTGGGAGACTCTGGGTTCGATTCCTGGGTCAGGAAGAGTCCCTGGAGAAGGGAATGGCTCCCCACTCCAGTATTTTTGCCTAGAAAATTCCATGGGCAGAGGAGCTGGTGGGCTACAGTCCATGGGGCCGCAAAGAGCTGGGCATGATTAAGTGACTAATACTTTCATTTACACTTATTCTATGTAATACATGGTCACTAGCCTCATACAGTTTTTAAATGGAAAGTATATATAAGCACATAGAACAATATCATATTAGACCTAAAACTTTTAGGGAAACTTGAACTTTTTTCTTAAGGGAAAATATCTTTGTAATAGGTTGATTGTAATAATATATTGATTACTATAAAATATTTTGTAATATATAGAAGTATGAAGGAGAAAATATGAGATGAAAAATTTTTTTAAAAATTTAATTTTTTGGCTCACCATGTGGCATGTGGGATCTTAGTTCCCTCACGAGGGATCAAACCCACATCCCCTTCAGTGGAAGCATGGAGTCTTAACCACTGAACCACCAGAGAAGTCCCAGAAAGATGAAAAATTCTGCTTCCTAGAAATATCTACTGTTAAGAGTTTAGATGAACATTCTTTGAGCCATCTTGGTATGCCATACACTCACACATATACATGCATAATTCTACATAAATGGACTTATAACATATTTGCTATTTGTAACCTGCCTTTTTTGACTCAGAAGTACAACAGGAAATGCTTCACTATCAATAAATGTATACTGGCATCATTATACTCATAGAAGACACCATAATTTATTTAACCAATCTTTTATTAATGAAAACTTAAATCATTTCCAGTTCTTTAGAATATTATAAATAATCATTGCATATTTATCCAGTTATGCCCTTACATAAATTACCTGGAGATGGAATTGCTATGTCAAAGAATATGAGCATCTAGACTTTTGATACATAATGCCACTCTTCCCTCAAAAACCAAACCCTTGATTCAGATACTGTTAGCCCCTTGGCCCACTCTGGAGACCCCTCAAATGGAGCAGGTTTACAGCCTCTTGTGTGTCTCTGCCAAGGTCATTCTCTAGCTTCCACAGTCAGGGAGGCAAGAAGTGCCAGGGAGTTAATGTGACTCCTAACTGATAAAGAATTGGTGGATAAATGCCCCAGTTTCTTCCCCTTTGGTGGGACTCTTTTGAGATGTGTTCTACACAGTCCTTGGAGGAATTCAGTCTGTTGCCTGTACTGAAATCTTGCTCATTAACTCACTTGTTTGCTTTCCTCCCTTACTGCATGACTTCCTCACCGCTTATCTTGGCTTCCTGGGATTTATACTCAAATCCTTCCTTGCCTTAGGGTCTACTTTTGGGGAAACCCAAATGAAGACATCTTTCGTATTTCAGATGAAAAGTGTAGTAGGCACGATAATGGGCCCCCAAAGATGCCTACATCTTAGTTCTTGGAACCTGTGAAAATGTTTACCTTACATGGGATTCTGAAGATTGAATCACATATAAAGAACCTTGAGATGGGAAGATTATCCTGGATTACCAGAGTGGCCTCAGTGTAATCATCAGTTCAGTTCACTCACTCAGTCGTGTCCGACTCTTTGCGACCCCATGGACTGTAGCACTCCAGGCCTCCCTGTCCATCACCAACTCCCAGAGTTTACTCAAAAACATCAGTAATCATAAGAGTCCTTAAAAGTGACAGAAGGAGGCAGAAGAGGAGAGTCAGAAGGAAAAAGTGACAGAAGGAGACAGAAGAGGAGAGTCAGAAGGAAATGTGAAGAATAGTCAGGGAGATGCAGCATTATTGCCTTTGAAGACAGAGGTAGGGAACCATGAGCCAAGAGCTGTGGGTGGCCTCTCAAAGCTGGAAGAGACAAGGAAATGGACTTACCTTTAGAGCCTCCAGAATGGAATCAGCCCTACTGGGTTAGCAGACCAAGGGGCAGACCAAGATGGTAAGGTTCGTGCAGGGTATGAAGGGATGGAGTATAAGGTCAGGCCACTCAAGATGTTTGTTCTCTTGCTCTCTGTACATCCCCTGCCTCCTTCACTGGTACCCTGAGCATGTGACTAACCTTTCTCTGTATTAATACTTGCCCCAGGCCCCAACTAGTGACTGTTGTTATCAAAGGGGCGGTGATGGGCATGCCCCTCTACTGGTTAGATGGCAACTAATGAGCCCACCTGATGCTAGTTCCCCAGCCCTGTACCTGGTAATCCCCCTCACCCCACATAGTGAGGACTGCCACCTCGTCCTGCCTGCCTGCCTGCCGTGTGCCACACACAGGACCTTGCTTCAGATACGTTAAGCACTCTCATAACTAAACCATTGATGTCTCTGTATCTGACTTCAGGCTCCCTTTTCAGTCTTGAAGTCTGGCAAGCACTGGGCTTGTAGGCCTGTGGGGTGCAACCCAGTAGGACCCATGTTAGACTTCTAACCTACGAAATTATAATATAATAAATTTGTGCCAAGTTTGTGTAATCTGTTATGGCAGCAGTAGAAAACTAATAAAAAAAAAGTTAAATAATACAAGGCAACTGATGCCAGAAGCATCCTGTGGCAGTGCTTATAGTCCCAAAGGAAAGGCGTGAACAATGAGGCTTGGAGAAGGAGGAAATTGTGAAATGCATTCCTTCCTCTTGAGCAGTCATGGTTTGCCTACGGGTAAGTTTAGGATAGATGACTCAGTGACCACCAAACATAGGCCTGGGCCCAGAAACTCTCCCAGCAAGCTAAGGGTTTGTGTGAGTTTAAATTTACTTGGAAATTCTATCAAGTTCAGAAACTTTCATGTGTGTGAAAACTACCTGGGAAAATAAAAGTTAAAGAAAGGTCATCTGGGGAATTTGTTTAAAATGCAGATTTTGGATCTTATTTACCAGAGGTGCTGATTCAAAGGTTTGGAATAGGGCCCAGGGATTAACATAACATAAAACTAGATTATTCTGACACATATTGCTTTAGGGACTCTCCTATTAGAAACCTTTGCTCCTTGGTGGCTGGGGATGGGGTCTCCACGGCGCCTGCTTTCTCAGGCAGGTTGTGGAGGGAAGAGCAGAAGAGAAGGAAATCGCTAGAAATTATCTACTGTTGTATCATGTGCAGGAATCCTACTTTAGTTTCTGTTTGGGAGAGTCAGTCACAACAGTAATTAGAGTTAACTGAAGCCTGATATTAATAAATGGAGGTGGCCTGTGTCACCAGAGACAGAGTATCTGGGTTGCTGGACCCCTGAGGATCTTTTGATCTTGTGGTTGGTTTGCCTGCAGTAGCATTTCCTCATTTGGCTAATGGGCATATCATTTCCAGATGACCTTGGAGAGCCAGGGCAGTTCTTACTCACTGGAAGAAGTGTACTCAAACATTTGGAACATTCTAAGGATTACAGATGTGCCCAACGGTGTCTTGGCTCTCCTCTAATTAGGGCTGTGGAGGTCACTCAGAAAGAATTCTTGCATTTGCCTCATGCCTTTTTGAAGGAGGGTCTGTGCTTGTCTAGCTCCAAGCAGCTCTCTGAAATGTCAGGAGATAAGAAATGCCTCTCAGCACGAAGGCTTCCAGACACATATGTGACAAGAAATTTGGCATCAGCTTTACAAGTGTCAGATGTCTAGGATAAAGCAATATGGGTATAGTATTTCTAGTGCTATTTTGGTGCCTTGTGCATGAGCCTGCAGCATTAGAAAAACTGCTTTTCAGCTTTGGGTGATAGCCTTACTGGTCTCTCAGCATGCACGTCTGAAAGTACAGTTGGGTCACAAACTGGTAATGGGATGCAGCAAGTCACCCACAGTCATGGTACCAAGCTTCAAGGGAGTGCCTTTGAGGGAACCAGACATTCCTCAGCCTGTGATGACTTGGGTGATACAGCCAGAGCCTTGCATCACATGATGCCTTAAAAGCATTAATCAACTTTTGCAACACCCACGTGAAGTTGGTAAACACTTATCCTTGCTTTTCAGAAAACTAAAGCATGGAGGGGTCCAGCAGACAGGGTCACAGAGTTAGTTGGTTTTCTTACCTTATTGTTTAATGATAACAGGTGAATAATTTGAGAGCAAGTTTCTACTTTATATAATTCAGGGAATATGTCTCTTGGTGAGAGAACATTTTTGGCGGTTGTGACTCTGTAGAAGACTTGAAGCTCTCAGTCTGGCTCTTCATTGGTTAGGAGCAAATGCCTGGGGCACTTGACTTAACGACTGTCATAAGTGGTGTGAAAATATGTGTAAGAAAAAACAAAATATGGTAATGTAGTGAGGTTGTTACAGCAATAATATCCAAATAGGAATATTGTATATAAAGTCTAGGTGGTAATATAGCCCTCACTCCCAAGGTACTTGACACTGGCTCTTCTTTTAATTTTATTTCTATTTATTTATTTTTTAATGTTCAGTGATAAGCTGTGGATACCATAGTTTAGGAAAGTTAGAAAGTTAGAAAGTTACAGTGGTGACTCCCCCGAATGATTCAAATGTGGAAAAAGAAGGCCTGTGAGAAAAGATGAAGGCATTGCCCTTAACTTCTAGAAAGAAGGTTGATGGAAAGTTATGTGGTCTATAAATATATCACAAGGTATTATTTTTAAAGGCAATTTAATTGTCTGTGGATGACAGAAGTTGAAAAAAGTGGGTATATCCCAGAGCATGAAAAATTTAAAGGGTCATAAGAAATACTTTTCTGGTGTGAAAGATGGTTAAAAACCAGAATGCTGCTGCTGCTAAGTCACTTCGGTTGTGTCCGACTCTGTGCGACCCTAGAGACGGCAGCCCACCAGGCTCCCCTGTCCCTAGGATTCTCCAGGCAAGAACACTGGAGTGGGTTGCCATTTCCTTCTCCAATGCAGGAAAGTGAAAAGTGAAAGTGAAGTCGCTCAGTCGTGTCCGACTCCTAGCGACCCCATGGACTGCAGCCTACCAGGCTCCTCTGTCCATGGGATTTACCAGGCAAGAGAACTGGAGTGGGGTGCCATTGCCTTCTCCAAAAAAACCAGAATAGGCTACCCAAAAAAGAACTTCTCTTTTCTTAAGGTCTCATATAAATAGTCTAAATCAGCAGGCGTGGCTAGTTAGCAGGGTTAATGGCTTCACATGATAGCCCATGTATCCTGAGTGGGCTGCCTAGTTAGTGATGGTAATGGAGTTTGTTTTTTTCTGAACTTTTTTGTTTGAAATAATTTTAGACTTATAGAACAGTTGCAGAAGTACTATGTAGAGTTCCCATATTATCCTTTACCCAGCTTTTCCTAATGTTAATATTTTATACCACCATGGTACAATTATCACAACTAAGAAGTTAATATCACTACAAAATGGATATCCAAAATTAATATCCAAAAATGGATAGGGACTTTTGAGAGGATGCAGAATAGTTAAGGCTATGGATAACCACATATCCTTCAACAGAAGAAATTACTTTGTTTGATATGTCGGAACTCCACATGAGACTTTGTTTATGCAAGTGATCCTATTGCAAAAAATTAAAAACCTCTAGGAAGAGAGGTAGTTAGACTGACCTCTCCTAGGAAGATTTTGTGCTTTTTATAATTATTTCACTTGTTAAATAATTAATTACAGCGTAAATGTGTTTGGTAATGACATTTATTCCTATAACTCAATGTTACAGATTCTTTTTACTGTTTTTTCTTAATTTCTTCAGGCTTGTCTTGCCTCAGGCAGAATCTTTATACTTGCTTTCTCCCCAGCATCAAAAATGATTCCCAACCCAGAGTCTGTGCTTAATTAATATTTGTTCATTGAAACAAATTGGCATGCTCACGCTTTTCTCATTTTTTCACATATTGTTGCTCTTGTTGTTCAGTCGCTCAGTTGTGTCTGACTCTTTGTGACCCCATGGACTGCTGCATGCCAGGCCTCCCTGTCCTTCACCATCTACTGGAGCTTTCCCAAACTCATGTCCATCGAGTTGGTGATGCCATCCACCATCTTATCCTCTGTCGTCCCCTTATCTTCCTTCCTTCAATCTGTCCCAGCATCAGGGTCTTTTCTAATGAGTTGGCTCTTCGAATCAGGTGGCCAAAGTATTGGAGCTTCAACTTCAGCTTCAGCATCAGTCCTTCCAGTGAATGTCCCAGGATTGATTTCCTTTAGGATTGACTGGTTTGATCTCCTTGCAGTCCAAGGGACTCTTAAGAGTCTTCTCCAATACCGCAGTTCAAAAGCATCAATTCTTTGGTGCTCAGCCTTCTTTGTGGTCCAACTCTTCCATCCATATGTGACTACTAGAAAAACTGTAGCTTTGACTAGATGAACCTTTGTCAGTAAAGTAACGTTTCTGGTTTTTAATATGCTGTCTAGATTGGTCATAGCTTTTCTTGCAAGGAGCAAATGTCTTTTAATTTCATGGCTGCAGTTACCATCTGCAGTGATTTTGGAGCCCAAGAAAATAAAATCTGTCACAGTTTCCATTGTTTCCCCATCTATTTGCCCTGATGGGACTGGATGTCATGATCTTCATTTTTTGAATGTTGAGTTTTAAGCCAACTTTTTCCTTCTCCTCTTTCACTTTCATCAAGAGGCTCTTTAGTTCCTCTTTGCTTTCTGCCATAAGGGTGGTGTCATCTGCATATCTGAGGTTATTGATATTTCTCCCAGAAGTCTTGATTCCAGCTTGTGCATCATCCAGTGTGGCATTTCACATGATATACTCTGCATATAGGATCTTCCCTGGTGGCACAGATGGTAAAGTGTCTGCCTACAATGCGGGAGACCTGGGTTTAATCCCTGGGTCAGGAAGATCTCCTGGAGAAGGAAATGGCAACCCACTTCAGTATTCTTGCCTGGAAAATCCCATGGACGGAGGAACCTGGTTAGACTACAGTCCAAAGAGTTGGACACGACTGAGCGACTTCACTCACTCACTCTGCATAAGTAAGCAAGGTGACAGTATACAGCCTTGATGCACTCCTTTCCCAATTTGGAATCAGTCTGTTTTTCCATGTCCAGTTCTAACTGTTGTTTCTTGACCTGCATACAGGTTTCACAGGAGGCAGGTTAAGTGGTCTGGTATTCCCATCTCTTTAAGAATATTCCACAGTTGGTGGTGATCCACATAGTCAAAGGCTTTGGCATAGTCAATGAGGCAGAAGTAGATGTTTTTCTGGATTTCTCTTCCCTTTTCTGTGATCCAGTGGATGTTGACAATTTGACCTCTGGTTCCTCTGTCTTTTTAAAATCCAGTTTGAACATCTGGAAGCTCTCAGTTCATGTACTGTTGAAGCCTAGCTTGCAGAATTTTGAGTATTACCTAGCTAGCATGTGAAATGAATGCAATTGTATGGTATTTTCAACATTCTTTGGCATTGCCCTTTGGGATTGGAATGAAAATTGGCCTTTTCCAGTTGTGTGACCACTGCTGAGTTTTCCAAATTTGCTGGCATATTGAGTGCAGCACTTTCACAGCATCAGTATTTGGAATAACTCAGCTGGAATTTCATCACCTCCACTAGCTTTGTTTGTAGTGATGTTTCCTAAGGCCCACTTGACTTCACATTCCAGGATATCTGGCTCTAGGTGATGATCACAGCATGGTGGTTATCTGGATCATTAAGATCTTTTTTGTCTGGTTCTTGTGTGTATTCTTGCTACCTCTTCTTAATATCTTCTGCTTCTGTTAGGTCCATATCATTTTTGTCCTTATTGTGCCCATTTTTGCATGAAATGTTCCCTTGGTATCTCTAATTTTCTTGAAGAGATCTCTAGTCTTTCCCATTCTATTGTTTTCCTCTAATTCTTTGCATTAATCACTGAGGAAGGCTTTCTTAGCTCTCCTTGTTATTCTTTGAAACTCTGCATTCAAATGGGTATATCTTTCCTTTTCTCCTTTGCCTTTAGCTTCTCTTCTTTTCTCAGCTGTTTGTAAGTCCTCATCGGACAACCATTTTGCCTTTTTGCATTTCTTTTTCTCAGGGATGGTTTTGATCACTGCCTCCTGTACAATGTTATGAACCTTCGTCCATAGCTCTTCAGAGACTGTGCCTATTGGAGCTAATCCCTTGAATCTATTTGTCACTTCTACTGTATAATTCTTTGGAAGTTGATTTTGGTCATACCTTAATGGTCTAGTGGTTTTCCTTACTTTATTCAATTTAAGTCTGAATTTTGCAATAAGGAGTTGATGATATGAGCCACAGTCAACTCCCAGTTTTGTTTTTGCTGATTGTATAGAGCTTCTCCATCTTCAGCTGCAAAGAATATAATCAATCTGATTTTGGTATTGACCATCTGATGACGTCCATGTGTAGAGTCATCTCTTGTGTTATTGGAAGAGGGTGTTTGCTATGACCAGTGTGTCCTCTTGGCAAAATTATGTTAGTCTTTGCCCTGCTTCATTTTGAACTCCAAGGCCAAACTTGCCTGTTAGTCCAGGTATCTCTTGACTTCCTACTTTTGCATTCCAGTCCACTATGATGAAAACGCCATCTTTTTTTCGTGTTAGTTCTAGAAGGTCTTGTAGGTCTTCATTGAACCATTCACCTTCAGCTTCTTTGACATTGGTTGGGGCATAGACTTGGATTACTGTGATATTGACTGTGAGGACTTGGATTACTGTGAAATTGACTGTGAGGGCTACTCCTTTTCTTCTAAGGGATTCTTGCCCACAGTAGTAGACATAGTGGTCATCTGAATTAAATTTGCCTGTTCGGGTTCACTGATTCCTAAAATGTTGGTGTTAATTATTGCCATCTCCTGTTTGACCACTTCCAAATTTACCTTGATTCATGGACCTAACATTCCAGGTTCCTGTGGATTATTGTTCTTCACAGCATCATATTTTACTTTCACCACCAGACACATCACCAACTGGGCATTGTTTCCACTTTGGCTCAGCCTCTTCATTCCTTTTGGAGCTATTTCTCCACTCTTCTCTAGTAGCATATTGGGCACTTACCTACCTGGGGAGTTCATCTTTCAGTGTCATAGCTTTTTGCCTTTTCATATAGTTCACATGACTTGCTCCTTATTCAAATATCTGGTCTTCCCAGTTGGCTCAGATGGTAAAGAATCTGCCTGCAGTGCAGGAGAGCCAGTTTCGATCCCTGGGTTGGGAAGATCCCCTGGAGAAGGGAATGGCAACCTACTCCAGTATTCTTTCATGGAGAATTCCATGGGCAGAGGAGCCTAGCAGGCTACAGTCCATGGGGTCATGAAGAGTTGGACACTATTGAGCAACTAACACTTCACCTCACATCACCAACCTGGGGAGTTCATCTTTCACTGTCATATCTTTTTGCCTTTTCATACTGTTCACATAAGTTGCTCCTTAGTCAAATATCTGGTCAGGCCTTTCTTGACCACCCTAACTAAAATAGCACTCCTCTGTCTCTCTTACTCTCTCTTTATGTTCTGTGTTATTATTTTCTTTTTATTCAAAGTACTTTTCACTACCTAAAAGATATTTTGTTTGTTATAAATTGTATGATATTTCTCCTACTGGTAGTAAGCTCTTTGAGTACACTGACCTTGTCTTTTTTTTAACTGAATCCCTATGCCTAGAACAGTATCGGGTAGGTGAGTTTACATGAAACACTCTTTAAGGTGAATAAATGAATGCAGACATGGTCACCTGTACTTTGTACTTTGAAGATACAAATAGTCAACTTTAGAAAGCTTCACTTAAGCATCTTTGAATTTACAGTTTGCATATATGAAAACAAAGAGTTCGACTATTTTTCAATCAGATCATTGTACTTCTAATTTTCCCTATGCCTCTTACTGATGTTGAAAAATTATTTCTTATTTTAATCTTAAATAGCAATACTGCAGCTGGTAACCCCATAGGCACATTTTTGAGAGAAAATGGATAAATTCTGTGAAACCCTTTGAGCTCCAAGAGAGATGATAACTACATTCAAGATATTTGTATTGTCATTATTAATTAGTGTTATGCAAAAGTGAAAGAATCACACAGCCCAATCAGTGTCATGGGATTCAGACTACCCACCAGATTAATAGGAGCTCAGATCCTATTAAATGAATTAAAATCATTCAAAATATTATACAAGTGAGCATCCCACCATATGGCAACTGAATTATTTTTTAGGTCCAGCATCATCTGTACACAGAAAGATTCACTTGTTATCTGTCTATAGGGATGTGAGTGAAGCACTTAATATATATTTGCTTTTTTTTTTTTTAAGCATTCTTTGTGCACAAAGGAAAAAAACCTTCATGGTGACAATATTGTGCAAGGTTTGAAAGGGCAGTTTAGGGCAGCCCAGTCTGGAGCTCTTTGCTTTCTTTCGTCATTTGGCATTTGTATGGTTTAAGAGCTGGATAGAGGCGTCCTATCCTATACTGAGTGTAGTAGTCAGAATAATGGCCTCCAAAGTTGTCATGTCCTAATCCTTGGAACCTGTGAATATGTTAGGTTACATAGCAACAGGAAATTAAGGTTCTTATAAAATTAATATTGCTTATCAGCTGACCTTAAAATGGGGAAATTATTTTGAATGATTTGAGTGAGCCCACGGTAATCTGCCTGCAATGCAGGAGACCTGGGTTCGATCTCTAGGTCAGGAAGGTCCCCTAGAGGAGGAAATGACAACCCACTCCAGTATTCTTGCCTGGGAAATCCCATGGATAGAGGAGCCTGGCAGGCTATAGTCCATGGGGTCGCAAGAGTTGGAGCTGATTTAGCAACTAAACCACCACTAATGTAATCACAGCATCCTTAAAAGTGAAAGAGGAAGGCAGAAGATAGTGTTGAGTGTGGTCATGTGAGAAACAATGACCATTTTTGACTTTGAAGTGGAAGAGTATCATGAGCCAAACTCTAGGGCAGCCTCTAGAAGCTAGAAAAGGCAAGAAAGTGGATTCTCCCCTAGAGACTCCAGAAAGGAATGCAGCCTTGGTTTTAGCCCAACCCTTTAATAGTTGATGAGACTCTAATTAAAGTACAGAATAAAGATGGCAATAGGACTCACCTATTTCTGACTTCCAGAACTGTAAGATAACAGATTTGTGATTTTTAAGTCACTAAATTTGTTGTAATTTGTTAAAGAGTAGCAATAGGAAACTAATGTACAAGACTCATTCATATCCCCTTGAGACCCCCCTTTGGACCTACCCAGAATTATCTGCCTTTCCTATTGTATTTCTGCTCTTTTGCTTCAGTGAGATTGGTTTCCTCATTCATGATACACGCATTCTCACTCCTTAGCTCACTTCCAAACTCATTTGTATGTGGGTTTCTATAATTGAGAAAGAATTTCTCCCTCTTGCTAGGATGAATCTGTGTGAACCTGGCTTATTCTTCCCTTGAACTACTAGATCAACCTTGATGGCCCTAAATCTTCAGGTGCCCAGATGTTAAAAGTTTAAACAAGATGAATTGAATTTCTGTCATGTGCCAGTACTGTTGTCATGAAGATGAAAAAGATTATAAGGCTTATTTTTAGGGACACACATGTTGACTAGCTGAAGAGAGATACACAGAAGCAATTAGGAAACAGCATGCCATATTCTTTAACTGAGATATGTTTGGAGTACTAAAGGAATGAAGGGAAAGGAATGACTAACTGCTTAATAGGGTAGATACGACGGTCACAGATTGGATTTCAACAAAACTTCTCAGGTGAGGGAATGTGTGGGCTCACATGAACGATGAGGCAGCAAACATATCCAAGGCCTCTGCTTCATTTATGAAATAGGCATATTCCATAAATATCAAACAAAATGTAAGATTATTTTGCTTTACTTTGGAAATAATAGTTGGCAAGTTCTAACTAAAGTACAGAATAAAGATGGCAACCTGATCCCCAGAGACAGATCTGGAGCCTGGCAGTGCTTTCAGGGGGCACCAGTAGAGCCTAGCCAGTTTAGCAGTCCTTGAATCTTTGTGTGTGCAGGCAGAGCAAGATTAATGTGGGCAAAGAAAGTGATTCCAACAACATTAACATACTGATTGCAGTTAAGTGCACTGCTTGTTCAACAAGTCTTCAGTAGACTAAAAAATATTTAATTAAACTAATGGGAAATGGAAAACATCTCTCATTCATGATATTATAAAAATATGTTTCTCATGTCTTCAGCTAGTAGTTCCGTGTTTTTGATTCTCAAATATTTCTATCCCTAGTCATTAATTCTCACTTTTACTCTAGTCCCTGATTGAAAACCCTTACTGGACATTTCTAATTAGAAGTTCTGTCATTACATCAATGTTTATATACCTAAAACCAAATTAATATTATCTAAGAGCCTGTAATCTTTCCCCAAATCTCAATTTCTTTTGTAGGTATCACTAATATTATAATCCTCAAGATTTTCTAAATTGAGAATGAGTTATAACAAAAACAGAGAAGGCAATGGCACCCCACTCCAGTACTCTTGCCTGGAAAATCCCATGGATGGAGGAGCCTGGAAGGCTGCAATCTGTGGGGTCGCTGAGGGTCGGACACGACTGAGTGACTTCACTTTCACTTTTCACTTTTATGCATTGGAGAAGGAAATGGCAACCCACTCCAGTGTTCTTGCCTGGAGAATCCCAGGGACGGGGGAGCCTGGTAGGTTGCTGTCTATGGGGTCACACAGAGTTGGACACGACTGAAGCAACTTAGCAGCAGCAGTATAACAAAAAATTCTGGAATAGTTGTCAGAATTTTGGGGTTTTAGTTTAGATCCTTCCACTCACATACATACTTTTGGTTCATTCACATAACCTTCAGGATCTGTTTCCTCATGGGCAGAATGAAGGACCTGGACTGGAAGCTAGGTGACTCACTCATGTTTTAACAAATATATTTTCAGCATCGACAATGTGTTGGTCAATCATTAACAGAACCTGCTGTGGGGATATGATTGACTGAGCTGGGCACAGATCCCAGCTTCATAGACCTGTTCTCTGAAAGACCTGCATCAGTCTTTCACTGTGTCCATTGATTCTGTCCTCAGGGTACCTCTGGGTGGGCTCTTGCTTCTGTCTCACTTTAGTCAGAGAGGGCTCTTACCATCTCGTGCTGAGGTGTCTGCCAGAGCACTTTCTTTGTCTCTTTGCATTCTCCCCACACTAACCCATGCAGCACAGTGTACTCTTAACAGATGACCCTCCTCCTCAAGAGTCTGATACCTCCTATTGCTTCTTATCAGTGATGTCTTATTTTTTAGACTATTGTCAAAGGTCCCTGTAGTTTGTCCTTGAGTGTGTGCTCAGTCACTATGTTGTGTCTGACTATTTGTGACTCAGTGGACTACAGCCCACCAGGCCCCTCTGTCCATGGTATTTCCTAGGCAAGATTACTAGAGTGGGTTGCCATTTCCTTCTCCAGGGGATTTTCCCTACTCAGGGATTGAACCTGGGGCTCTTGCATTGCAGGCAGATTCTTTACCACTGAGTCACCTGAGAAAGTCCGTATGTAGTTTGTCCTTACTTTATGTCTAATTTTATCTCTCTTGTTCAACATGAAACTTATTTTTTGTCAGGCCAATCTCCTCATTATTCTTTGCCAATCACAGCTCACACATACATCTCTGCACTTGGTGAGTCTCCCTCCTGAGACATTTCCTCTCACCTCACCTCTTGACTAATGGTGCTCCCTCAAGGCTCAGTGAAAGTCCCAAATTCTCTAGCAAGTCTTCCCCAGAATCCACAAGCCACCATTTCCATTCTCTCATTTATTTTCCAAGATCCTTAGTGTATATTTTTTGTATTTTGGACATTTGGCTACAGAATGTTATAGCCTCCTCATGTGTAGGTCCTCAGCATGATAATATGCTTGGGAACTCTTTAAGCACAGGGACAGTCAGATGTTTTCTGTGGCCCAGCCCAGTTCAGGAACATAAGAGTCAAGGTTAAGACTGTTGTTGTTCAGTCACCAAGTCATGTCTGACTCTTTGTGATCCCATGGGCTGCAGCATGCCAGGCCTCCCTGTCCCTTACCATCTCCCAGGTTTGCCCAAGTTCATGTCCATTGAATCGGTGATACCATCCAACCATCTCATCCTCTGTTGCCCTCTTCTCCTTCTGCCTTCAGTCTTTCTCAGCGTCAGGGTCTTTTCCAATGTCATCTGTTCACATCAGGTGGCCAAAGTATTGGAGCTTCAGGTTCAGCATCGGGTTAAGACTATGAACTTGTAAATCTGGTGGCCTGAGTTCTTAAGATGGCTTCACATTTTCCTGGCTGTGTGACCACAGGTGACTTACTTATCCTCTCTGAGTTTCTGTTTTCTTATTTGCAAAACTGGGACAACCATATTACCTGCCTCAGTTATTTACCAGTTAATGTGAGTAAAGGGTTTAGAACAGATCTTGGACTATAGTGAATGCTCAAGACGTTTTAGCTATTATTATTTCATTGAATTATTATTAGAATTAAATGGAATAACTTATGTAAAACCCTCAGCATAGTGCCCACCTTGTAGTAAGTATTCAATTAAAATTAACTTTTGTTGTTATTATTCTTTTTAGCAGATGAGGGGGCTTTGTGGAAAAGAAAATGGCTATAGTCAAAATTGTTGTCAAATATTTAAAATTTATGAGGTACCATTATAATCTCTATTTTTTAAAGACGAGGAAACTGAGGTTTAATGAGGTTAAGTAACTTGACAAGGTCACACACCTAGAAAGTGATGAAGCAGATTAAACATCTGGGAAGCCCAGCGGCAGAATCTGTACCTTTTAAACCAATATTCTTATGTTCCTGGTCCTGGACTAGGCAATTTAGGGGAAATTTTGATTGTTAGTGAAAATAAACATGAAATTTGGGTTTTCAGTTTGGATTTTCCTATTTCCCATCCTGGCCTTACCACTTATCTGGGCAAGATATTTTATCCTTCAGAGGTTATGTTTCCTTATCTGTAAGATGGAGATGGTAATATCTCTTTCATATGATTGCAGTGGGAACTAAAGAAGTAACATAAGTAAAGATCTTCCAGCATAAGACCTGCACTTTAATAGGTATTCAGGATATTTTGGACTCCTTTCTCTCCCTTTTGAAAATTTTAGCTAAAGTTGTACATTTTAGTGCTTTTAATTAGTCTGTGATATGAATTAGAATGCAGCATAGCAACCAGATAAGCAGCCCATGAGACTCAGCTTCTGTTGCCCTGACTTTGTGTTATAAATAACCAAACATGGCTGGTATTCTTGACATGTGAACACATGGGCACAACTTATCCATGACCATTGTCCAGGCAGCGTCCCTAACTAGATGGAGTTCTTTCTACAAGTTGTGGCATGTTCCAGCAGGGAAAGCCTTTTGCCCAGCAGGTGGGGGTGAGTAAAGAATTTGAGACTGCCAATATAGTCTCAGTTGGGAATGCTCGGGTGTGCATATGAGGAGCAGAGAATGCTGGCACTTTGAGCAAGCATTTCAGTAAACCTTTTGAAGGTCATGTCCCTCTTTGATGAGTATGCCATGGGAATTTTCCAAGGATTGTTTTACTTTAGTCTTTGGACTGAGTTGGTGGTCACACAATCTGTGGTTGAAAATAGCTTCAGTAATTAGGATAGAGAGAACATTAATGTCCCAAGATGCTAATAAAGCCAGCTACTAAGAATTCATGGGTAGGAATTCCCTTCCCAAACTTGATTCCTGAGCACAAGTTATATGAAACATTTCAACAGCAAGTAAGAGAAAACATTAGTCTCTTGCATATGTTGTAACCTTCAAGTAGGCATTACAGAGGCTACACTTTCCTTTTCTTCCTTTTAAAAATTTAATCAAGACGTGTTACCTTACACAGAGTAGATGATCCCCTGTGACTTCACTGCTCTCTCTCTCTCAGGAACAACTGCTGGCTGGCACAGTAAGCAAAGACAGCACCTTGGGTTTCCATGTGCTTCCCTGTTCTGTTTCCCATCTGATCTCTCATTTCAAGGATCCTCCATAACAGAAGCCTATCTCATTTCATGGGATTAATTTAGGAATAAAATCACTTCCTAAATATATCCTGCATAATACTTTGCATCAACATATTTGAAATATTTCACATCTGTGATAGAATGAAAGCAGTTGATCATTAAGAATAAAACCCTCAACATTTCTACAGATGTGGTGATTTTTATCACAGAGACTATATTAAGCAAGTAGTGCTCTAAATGTAGATTGTCTGTGTTCAAATTCTGGCTCTACTGCTTATTAGATGTATTGTCTTAGGTGGGCTGTTTAACCTATCTGAGCCTCATAAGGCTATCATGAGGATAAAATGAGATAATACATGTAAAGCCATAGTGCAGTGCCTCTCAATAAACATCAGCTATTTTAAGTACTGTTAATATCAGTATTACAGTAGTCTGCAAGGTTGGACTCTCCAAGAGGTAAATAAGATGGTACTTAAAAAGCTCCTTAGTACTTGAAATTGACTAAGCATATCCTTTTGAAGAAACTTGCTTACCTATAAAGAAAATGGTTGGATGAAGAAGAATGGGATTATTTTTCTGCCATTTAAATCGGTAGGGGAACCACAAGGGGGGAAAGGAGTAGGAGAAATTGGTTGATGGTATTGTCATCTCTTTTAGTCTCTCAATTTGTCATCCAATAAAAAGATGGCATCATAAAAGAGAAAAATTCATGTTAGATTTGCTCAAGCACCTGCTTCTTCACAAAGTCTCTGAGGATTCCATTTGTTTGTCCATCATTCATGCATCCATCCAGCTAAATATTTATTGGGAGGAGAAGGGGACAATGGAGGATGAGATGGTTGGATGGCATCATTGACTCAATGAGAGGCATGTAAAGATTTAGGAAAGGTCTTGCTGGGATTTAGCCTCCTAAAGTATCAAAGATGGCACCTCCTGATGGGTGAGGACTCAGAAGGTATCACAGAGGAGGGTGTCATTGAGCACAGAGCTGTAGGTTGACTGTTGAGTGATGGCCTGAATTCTCCAACATACGCAGCCCTAGTGAGTATTTCATGCCAGAGGCTAAAAGGAGCAGTGCAGGCCTCGTCATAGGTCCTTTGCTTGCTTCTCCAAACAAGGGTCTCCAAACCCAGTTCAGAAAGTCAGTGTCAGGAAGGACGGAACGATTTAGAGCTTTTCTCTGCAAACAAGCTGGGAAGAGCCATTGTTCCAAAGTCTGAGATAAATGAACGGCTGGATTCCTGCTGGGAGGTTACCAATGCCTGGAGATCATGTCTGATTATTTTTGGGAAAGCACATCTTTGTTGACTTCAAAATAAACTTCAAAGGTGATAATCCAATAGTTGTGTCATTGGCTGCACCCTTATGAGCTACGGACAAACACTGAAACAGGCAGGAATCAGGCAACTTTCCAGACCACAGATTAAACCTGTGAGTGTGCTGCTGATTTCAGTGTTATTACTGCACCAATAAAAAGCTCTCAAGTTTTCTGAAGCATGAGAGGCACAATGGATAAAACAGGGGCTTTGGACAACTACTTTCATTCCTTTATGTAGATGAATTAATTTTGGTAAATAACTTCTATGAGCCTATAAAAGCAGTGAGAACATTTACTTTAGTGGTTGTGAATATTAAACTGTATGATATGGCCCAGAATAATGCCTGACAAAAATCACTGCAGACAGTGACTGCAGCCATGAAATTAAAAAAATGCTTGCTCCTTGGAAGGAAAGATATGACACACTTAGACAGAGAGACATCACTTTGCCAAAAAACATCTGTCTAGTCAAAGCTATGGTTTTTCCAGTAGTCATGTGTGGATGGGAGAGGTAGACCATAAAGAAGACTGAGCACTGCAGAATCAATGCTTTTGAATTGTAGTGTTGGAGAAGACTCTTGAGAGTCCCTTGGGCATCAAGGAGATCAAACAAGTCAATCCTAAAGGAAATCAACCCTGAATATTCATTGGAAGGACTGATGCTGAAGCTCCAATTCTTTGGTAACCTAATACAAAGAGCCGACTCATTAGAAAAGACCCTAATGATGGGAAAGATTGAAGGCAAAAGGAGAAGAGGGCGACAGAGGATAAGATGGTTAGATAGCATCACTGACTCAATGGACATGAGTTTGAGCAAACTCTGGGAGAGAAGGACAAGGGAGCCTGGTGTGCTGCAGTCTATGGGGTTGCAAAGATTTGGACATGACTTAGCAACTGAACAGCAACAACACAATGCCTGGCAAAAAAAAAAGAAAAAAGGATTTACTTCTAGATTTTCCTTGTCAGATATAGCAGCCAGCCGTTAAGTAATTCTCCAATGATTCATTCTCAAGGTATAACAATAGTGAACATTTATTGAATGTTTGCTATGTATCAGATACTATACTGGCTGCTTTACAATGTTATCTCATTCACTCCTTGTAATAAGCCATTGAGTTAACAGTATTATCCCTATTTTATAGATAAGGAAACTGAGCCTTAGAGAGGTTCAGTTGTTTACCTAAGTTCACAGGTTTACCTAAGTATTAGAGCTAGGATCCTCTGCTGGGCAGTCTGACTCTGGGGCACATGTATCCAGCCATGATATCATGACATACACAGACTTGATAAGTGCAGATACCTAGAGCTTGTGGCATTCTCTCCTGCGCTGTGAGGATGGCTGTGGTCTGCCATCAAGAGAGCCCTGAAGGGAACATGCTACCATTCTGGGGTCTGGTGGTTAGGGTTATGAACATTAGGCAAAGACTTAGAATTTCCATAGACTGGCAAGGAAGGGACTGTATTATGTGATTTGAAGTGTAGTGTGAATGGTGGGCAGAGTAAAGGTCATAGGAGGACGGTTTACTATCACAACAGTAGCAGCTGCCGTGTAACTAGAAAGGCTAGGGAAGGGTAGTGGTGTTGAGGTCCTTCACTATTCAAATCCATGAGGTAATGGCGTCACACTATCGTCCATGATGTCTCGTGTGTACGCACAGGATGATGAACTTTAGATCGTACGGTTTTTATCACTCCAATTGTTTTTAACAATATGAATATTTTCTCCTTCTGACTATATGAATGGATTGGTGAGGATGTTGGGTCTGGGAACTCAAGGAGGCTGTTTTACTCTCTCTGTGTAGTCTGAAGTTGTCACAAACGTCTCAAAGTGGTTGCTTTGATTGAAACTTCTTTCTCAAACTTTTCTTATCACTTTGTAGTCCTAGCCTTTAGTTTGAGAAAAGAGATTCAGTTTGTTTCTTTTCCTGAACTAGAGATGATTATAGTTGTATTCAATGAATCAAGGATGTAACTAATCAGACAGATATTAATACTGCCCAATATTGGGTAGGATATGAAGGAACTGGAAGCCATAATCCTGTCCTCAGGGATATTTTAATTTCAATTAAAGAGAAAACCAAACACCACTAGTAAAGCTTAATTGCAGTTTTAAGGATTAAGATTACATATATCTAGCAAAGTGGAGTTAATGAAACACTTTATGAGGAAACTCATGAAATTTTACTGGAAAAATTATTTCAGCATTTACAGGTCTGAATACTTGACATTTGGATGTGAGCCTAACTGAATACTTATGAACAGAGAATGATGATTAATAACTATTTCTCCAAAGAAGGTTGAAATGTTTAGGAGGGATGAAACAAGGCTCTTTTAAAATTCAGCACATTTACTAATAGACGAGGGAATAGGTAATACGGAGCACAAATAGTAATGGAAACCTTATGCATGATAAAGAAGAGCAAATGGTGCTGGGTTGCCTCTGTGTCAGCTCAGGGAAGTCATTTGATATCTTTGAACTCAGGTAAGAAATTTTTAAAAAAATTACTGAAAGATTATTATTTTCCATGCATTTGCTAAGAGATTTACATATGCCATGTCATTTGGTTCTTACTATAATCCTATGAGGCCTTCCCAGGTGGCTCTAGTGGTAAAGAACCTGCCTGCCCATACAGGATACGTAAGAGATGCAGGTTTGATCCCTGGGTGGGGAAAATCCCCTGGTGAAGGCAATGACAACCCACTCCAGTATTCTTGCCTGAAGAATCCCATGGACAGAGGAGCCTGGTGGGCTACAGTCCATAGGGTTGCAAAGAGTCAGACACAACTGAAGCGACTTAGCATGCATGTGAGTGCACACACACACACACACACAGATAATCCAGTGAGGTAGATACTGTTATAGTCCGCATTTTGAAATGAAAGCTCAGAGAGGTTAAGTAAGCTGCCCAAATTTGCACAGCTACTAATTGACAAATCCAGAGTTCAAACCCTGGAGTCTTTGACTCTGAAGCTGTTTTTGACCATTCCTCCCATATATTTTATGAGGATGGTGATTGGGAGTAATGTAGGATTATTACATTCAGCAAACCTCAGTGATAGGGTTCTACAGTTGTGAATATTGAGGATTTAATGTGATTTATCTGGAGGTGACTGAAGCTGTTTCTCTGGCCATCATTAACTGCTTCGCAAACACCCCACAGTTGCAGGTGTTAGAGTTGATGCTTTAAGCTCAGCCAGATGTGGTGAGTAGAGGAGACTCAGATCCAGAAGTGGGATCTGGTGAGGGACTATGATGATGCAGTAATGGGCTGTTTAGTCAACCATCTTTTCTCCTGGGTGCTGTGGTCTGTTCAACTCAGATGGATTAACTCTTTGGCCAGAAGTACTTCTCAGCCTCTGGTATTTCTTAACTCAATAGAATATTTTGCAAGCTTCAAAAGTAGACATATAATCACCATATCTCAAAATCAGTTCCCTCCTTCAGAGGCTACTGGTTTGTTTACTTTTGGATTCTGTGGATTAAGTACTGGAGCAAATAATTCTTAAAACATTTTTTTTTCTTTCATTCAGTGTTTTACTCTCTCTCTCTCTGCCCTTTTGATTCTTTGATCATACCCTGTAACCTACTCCTTTCCTCCTTCTCATTCTGACCTTCTTTCCTGGTGACCTCTGAGAAATAGTGTTGAGTGATTTTGTCAGCACCATCTCATAACCCAGAGGCCTGTACTGAGTTGATTCCTCACAGCTTCTTGAGTGGAGACGTGCGGGAAAAGCTAAATATAGCATTCTGGTCTTTGACTGGGGCTTCCGATCTACACACTTGAAACCAGCAGTCCCTGGGCACTGTGGTTCTCGCTGGTATTCAGGCCTGAATACAAATCAGACCTCCATGTTCTTCAAGAAGTGTCAGCATTCATGAAAGTTGAATATAAGTGAGCTACTCTTATTTTTATAAATTCATTTAAATAATATAATTTATTATCATAAATTTACATGTTACTCTACTGCAAATTAAGCTCTACCAGGCTTAGCTCCAAGCACAAAGTATATCCCTTGTGAATATGATCGTTTTCATAGAGACTTTTAGGAGGGACATAGATTGTATTTTATATTTTAAGAAGTCATTTATTTTCAGAGAATTCTGGGACCCAACCACTGTGATTATTTGTCCAGTCTTCCCAAGATCCCACAAAGCAGGCAATGTTGGGCTAGATGGGATAGTACACTCCATTTATTTATTCACTGCATATTTATTGAATACCTCCCTGTTCCAGGCGCTGCTGTGTGTTAGAGCTGTGGGGAGAGTGGAAATGAACTGGGATTGCTGCCTTGACTGTAGAATGTGTCACTTGACGCCACACCAGAGAGCCCAGGTGGTCAGAAGTAAAACCGCTTAGCAATGGACACAAGGGAAAATGTCTTCTGATGAAGTGGCTGATTTGACATTGAAGAGAGATTTATGACTGAAGCAAAACAGGGCCTGCTGACACTCCTGCTGATTTAGGGCCTCCTACCTAGGGTTGCCTGCCCAGGGTAGCCTCCTATCCTTTAGAACTGGGGGTTATTTTAGGTGCCACCAACTCCAGGGCCACAAGAGGGTGCTTTCCTCCTTTCAGGTTATGCCTTTTAGAAATGCAACTCTTCACACGTCTTAAAGCCAAGTTTCCTGGGTCTTGGCAAATTCGGTCTATTCACAGACTTGATTCTAGGGAAAGAGAAAGGTGTAGGTTTGGAAGTGTATGTTTATTTATCTAATATCTTTTTTCCACTGAACTGTGAGCTCTAGGACCAGGTCTTGTGTTTTTGCTCATCCTTCTTTTCCTATGTCTGGATTAAATTCTGGCACATAAAAGGCCCTTAGTGAATATCTGTGAGTTTAAAAACCTGATCTCACTTCAAGTCTCACTCCTCAGTGGTTTTCAACTTTTCTGTGTATCAGAATCACCCAAGGTCAGCTGGCCCAGGGATTCTCATTCAGTAGTCTGGGATAGGATTGGGAATGTGATTCCAGAAAGGTCTGTGGTATTCTGATTTGAGGACTGCTGTCCAGTTTTTCCTGCCCTGTACATAGAAATTTCATCTTGTTCCTCTGGACTTTGGGGCCTGTGGTTCTTCAGCTGCTTGAGTCTGGGCAACACATTTCTTTTTCTTAAACTTTTTATTTTGTGTTGGGGTATAGCCAATTAACAATGTTGTGATAGTTTCAGGCGAACAGTGAAGGGACTCAGCTATACATATGCATATGCAGCCATACATATCCATTCTCCCCCAGACTCCCCTCCCATCCAGGCTGCCACGTAACATTGAGCAGAATTCCATGTGCTATACAGTGGGTCCTTAGTTGGTTACCCATTTTGAATATAGCAGCACATTCCTCTTTCTTTAGCATGCCTCCGATATCCCTTCAGTATGACCAAATCTCCTCCCCATTCTCCTCTTCCTGTTCCTCTTCTCATGAGCATCTCTTCCTGTCATCCCATTCTATAAGAGAAGGAGATGTTCCAAGAAGCCTTCACCTGCTGATCCAGGGAGGCCACCTGGGAAGACACATAAATCATAAGATCTTGGTTGCCACCCACAGGGTCAGCCTCTTTTGAAGGCTGGTGTTCAGGGCCATCACTGATGGATAATACCAACTTCAATTACACTTAAACATACACACTGATGCTGGAATAGATACCACCCTAAAGTATATGAGAGTCCTTCCCTTATAACAGAGGCTGATAACATGGCTGAGATCTTCTGAGATCTTTTTTCTATGTTTTTGAGAAAAAATATATATGTATCATGATGAGTTTGGAGGAGAGTAAGTTTTTTTTTTTTTTAAACTTGAAAAACTTATTTGAAAAATACATGGGCTGGAGGAAGCACAAGCTGGAATCAAGATTGCCGGGAGAAATATCAATAACCTCAGATATGCAGATGACACCATCTTTATGGCAGAAAGTGAAGAGGAACTAAAAAGCCTCTTGATGAAAGTGAAGGAGAATGAAAAAGTTGGCTTAAAGCTCAACATTCAGAAAACGAAGATCACGGCATCTGGTCCCATCACTTCATGGGAAATAGATGGGGAAACAGTAGAAACAGTGTCAGACTTTATTTTTCTGGGCTCCAAAATCACTGCAGATGGTAATTGCAGCCATGAAATTAAGACGCTTACTCCTTGGAAGGAAAGTTATGACCAACCTAGATCAGTTCAGTTCAGTCGCTCAGTCATGTCTGACTCTTTGCGACCCCATGAAACATAGCACGCCAGGCCTCCCTGTCCATCACCAACTCCCGGAGTTCACTCAGACTCACGTCTATTGAGTCAGTGATGCCATCCAGCCATATCATCCTCTGTCGTCCCCTTCTCCTCCTACCCTCAATCCCTCCCAGCATCAGAGTCTTTTCCAATGAGGCAACTCTTCGCATGAGGTGGCCAAAGTACTGGAGTTTCAGCTTTAGCATCCTTCCTTCCAAAGAACACCCAGGACTGATCTCCTTTAGAATGGACTGGTTGGATCTCCTTGCAGTCTAAGGGACTCTCAAGAGTCTTCTCCAACACCACAGTTCAAAAGCATCAATTCTTTGGTGCTCAGCTTTTTTCACAGTCCAACTCTTACATCCATACATGACCACTGGAAAAACCATAGCCTTGACTAGATGGACCTTTGTTGGCAAAGTAATGTCTCTACTTTTTAATATGCTGTCTAGGTTGGTCATAATGTTTCTTCCAAGGAGTAAGCGTCTTTTAATTTCATGGCTGCAGTCACCATCTGCAGTGATTTTGGAGCCCCAAAAGATAAAGTCTGACACTGTTTCCACTGTTTCCCCATCTATTTCCCGTGAAGTGATGGGACCGGATGCCATGATCTTCGTTTTCTGAATGTTGAGCTTTAAGCCAACTTTTTCACTCTGCTCTTTCACTTTCATCAAGAGGCTTTTGAGTTCCTCTTCACTTTCTGCCATAAGGGTGGTGTCATCTGCATATCTGAGGTTATTGATATTTCTCCCAGTAATCTTGATTCCAGCTTGTGCTTCTTCCAGCCCAGCGTTTCTCATGATGTACTCTGCATATAAGTTAAATAAGCAGGGTGACAATATACAGCCTTGACGTACTCCTTTTCCTATTTGGAACCAGTCTGTTGTTCCATGTCCAGTTCTAACTTTTGCTTCCTGACCTGCATATAGATTTCTCAAGAGGCAGGTCAGGTGGTCTGGTATTCCTGTCCCTTGAAGAATTTTCCACAGTTTATTGTGATCCACATAATCAAAGGCTTTGGCATAGTCAATAAAGCAGAAATAGATGTTTTTCTGGAACTCTCTTGCTTTTTTGATGATCCGGTGTATGTTAGCAATTTGATCTCTGATTCCTCTGCCTTTTCCAAAACCAGATTTAACATCTGGAAGTTCATGGTTCACATACTGCTGAAGCCTGGCTTGGAGAATTTTGAGCATTACTTTACTAACGTGTGAGATGAGTCCAACTGTGCGGTAGTTTGAGCATTCTTTGGCATTGCCTTTCTTTGGGATTGGAATGAAAACTGACCTTTTCCAGTCCTGTGGCCACTGCTGAGTTTTCCAAATGTGCTGGCATATTGAGTGCAGCACTTTCACAGCATCATCTTTCAGGATTTGAAATAGCTCAACTGGAATTCCATCACCTCCACTAGCTTTGTTCCTAGTGATGCTTTCTAAGGCCCACTTGACTTCACATTCCAGGATGTCTGGCTCTAGGTGAGTGATCATGCCATCGTGATTATCTTGGTCATGAAGATCTTTTTTGTATAGTTCTTCTGTGTATTCTTGCCACCTCTTCTTAATATCTTCTGCTTCTGTTAGGTCCCTACCATTTCTGTCCTTTATCGAGTCCATCTTTGCATGAAATGCTCCCGTGGTATCTCTAATTTTCTTGAAGAGATCTCTAGTCTTTCCCATTTTGTTGTTTTCCTCTATTTCTTTGCATTGATTGCTGAGGAAGGCTTTCTTATCTCTTCTTGCTATTCTTTGGATCTCTGCATTCAGATGCTTATATCTTTCCTTTTCTCCTTTGCTTTTCACTTCTCTTCTTTTCACAGTTATTTGTAAGGCCTCCCAGACAGCCATTTTGCTTTTTTGCATTTCTTTTCCATGGGGATGGTCTTGATCCCTGTCTCTTGTACAATGTCACAAACCTCTGTCCATAGTTCATCAGGCACTCTTATCTATCAGATCTAGTCCCTTAAATCTATTTCTCACTCCCACTGTATAATCATAAGAAATTTGATTTAGGTCATACCTGAATGGTCTAGTGGTTTTCCCTACTTTCTTCAATTTAAGTCTGAATTTGGCCATAAGGAGCTCATGATCTGAGCCACAGTCAGCTCCCAGTCTTGTTTTTGCTGACTGTATAGAGCTTCTCCATCTTTGGCTGCAAAGAATATAATCAGTCTGATTTCGGTGTTGACCATCTGGTGATGTCCATGTGTAGAGTCTTCTCTTGTGTTGTTGGAAGAGGGTGTTTGCTATGACCAGTGCATTTTCTTGGCAAAACTCTATTAGCCTTTGCCCTGCTTCATTCTGTACTCCAAGGCCAAATTTGCCTGTTACTCCAGGTGTTTCTTGACTTCCTCCTTTTGCATTCCAGTCCCCTATAATGAAAAGGACATCTTTTTGGAGTGTTAGTTCTAAAAGGTCATGTAAGTCTTCAGAGAACCATTCAACTTTCAACTTCAGCTTCTTCAGTGTTACTGGTTGGGGCATAGACTTGGATTACTCTGATATTGAATGGTTTGCCTTGGAAATGAACAGAGATCATTCTGTCATTTTTGAGATTGCATCCAAGTACTGCATTTCAGACTCTTTTGTTGACCATGATGGCTACACCTTGGATGAGGAGTATCTCCTCACTGCAGCCCCTCCTGACCTTGAACGTGGAGTAGCTCCTCTAGGCCCTCCTATGCCCATGCAGTCACCGCTCCTTGGACATAGTGTTGCTCCTCTTGGCCGCCGCCCCACCAACCTAGATAGCATATTGAAAAGCAGAGACATTACTTTGCCAACAAAGGTCCGTCTAGTCAAGGCTATGGTTTTTCCAGTGGTCATGTATGGATGTGAGAGTTGGACTGTGAAAAAAGCTGAGCACCAAAGAATTGATGCTTTTGAACTGTGGTGTTGGAGAAGACTCTTGAGAGTCCCTTAGACTGCAAGGAGATCCAACCAGTCCATTCTAAAGGAGATCAGTCCTGGGTGTTCATTGGAAGGACTGATGCTAAAGCTGAAACTCCAATACTTTGGCCATCTCATGTGAAGAGTTGACTTACTGGAAAAGACCCTGATGCTGAGAAGGATTGGGGGCAGGAGGAGAAGGGGACAACAGAAGATGAGATGTTTGGATGGTATTACCGACTCGATGGACATGAGTTTGAGTGAACTCCAGGAGTTGGTGATGGACAGGGAGGCCTGGCTTGCTGCGATTCGTGGGGTCACAAAGAGTTGGACATGACTGAGCGACTGAACTGAACTGAACTGAATGACAGAGAAGCAATTAACCTTTTTTTTTTTCCTGTTTGTCTGGTTTTTTTATTATTATTTTAAAAAGTGGAAAACCAAAAGTATAATTTTCATTCAATAAATATCATTTGATCCTTAAGCAGCTTTGTTGCAGAAAGTGAAGTCCATGATTTTAGATTATTTTCGGTTTAGAATCAGTTTTCACACAGTTTCAATAATTGCAGCAATTTCCTTGAATTGTCTGTAGAAATTCTGAAACTGTGGGATTGTCATTTCAAAGGACTTGTTCTTCACTTGGCCTGAATGATCTGCCACTTTGAGCATCACTGCAACATAAGGATACTTAAGAGATCTGCAACTGTCGGAGCTCACAGCCATACCCAGCTTCCACTCAAAATCTATGAGCTGGCTGGTGACCTTGGACTTAGCATCCAACTGCGGCTCACTGGACTCCTCCATAGCACGGTTCAGGGCTCCCACCATCCGCAATTAACCTTTTTAATATAGAATAAGAAATTATGCTTCAATAAAAAACCATTTTTTATACACAGTTAACAATGTTGAACCTCGTTCATAATTAATGGAACAGTTAAATGAGGTCTTATTTTCCCCCATCAAGTTGACAAAGATTAATAACAATATTAATCGTAAAAGAGGAGTCTTTTTGTTATATGGTTTGGCATTGCTAGAGTAGCACAGGTAGTACAAAGAGCTTGGGCCTTGGAGGGAGATGGCCCTATGTTGCTGCTGCTGCTGCTAAGTCGCCTCAGTCGTGTCCAACTCTGTGCGACCCCAGAGACGGCACCCACCAGGCTCCCCCGTCCCTGGGATTCTCCAGGCAAGAACACTGGAGCAGGTTGCCATTTTCTTCTACAATGCATGAAAGTGAAAAGTGAAAGTGAAGTCGCTCAGTCGTGTCTGATTCCTACCGACCCCATGGACTGCAGCCTGCCAGGCTCCTCCGTCCGTGGGATTTTCCAGGCAAGAGTACTGGAGTGGGTTGCCATTGCCTTCTCTGAGATGGCCCTATACAAACCCCTAAACCTGAATGTCTACCTCATTTGGTGTATTTATGGACAAATCAGTTAACTTCTTTGAGTCTTAACTTCCTTATCTACAAGGCTGGAGAGTGATCTTGACTTTGTAAGGGTTCAGAACAAGGGTACCCCAGATTTTGCACTTTTGCATAAACATTATTTTGAGAGGCAATTGAGACTCTCTATAGGTTCAAGAGAAACTACTGCCTCTCCCTTTACTACTTAGAAGAATTTAAATTGGGTATTTATCCCAGAAAAGTTATTATTGAAGATAAATTTTTATCAAAACAGACCCATCTATAGGCCAGACAAACATCTAATCACCAAATTTCAGGCCCCCAGCCCATTCTTTAGCTCAGGATGGCACATATACCTCATTTTACCTTTCTGTCTTTGACCTTCTCATGTACATGGGGTTCCTGTACTAATGAAATTAAATTAGATTTTCTCCTGTTAATTTGTTTCATGTCAATTTAATTATTAGACCAACCAAAAGGGCCTAAGAAACATAGAGGAAAATTTTTCTTCTTTCCCAACAACTTCACAGAGTTTTAAAATAGCCCAGCTCTGGGCACAGTTGCTTTTAGTTAGTTAAAAGTCATCAGCTTATATTCAAATGTCACTATAAGCAATAGAGTTTGACACTTGTATTTGAAATTTTATTTTAAGGATATTGTAGAGGAAGTTGTTTTGTCCATCATGCAGTGTTCCTCTCCACTGGAGAAATTCTTATTTGGTCTTAATATCAAGAAGTTTCACTTCTCCTGCTGTGCTTTAATCTTATGGATTTGGTGATTTGTATACCTGACTGGTTTTCCGTCTTTGAACTAGCTGCTAGAAAGCCTGGAGCCGAATGTGTGGTCCATCAGTTTCATACATCATTATGGTGTACAATCTCAGCCTCATACCTGGCTCCATTTATACACTGTCATTGTTTTGTTCTGTTTTTTAGATTTGCTCTCACTTTTCATTTATGTTATTGTGTTTTAAGTACTCTAAGGTGCTTTTTTAGCCTTTCTGAAAAGCGACAGGATAAAAAAGTCATTACTAAAAAAGAAGTAAACACATGTAAAGCAGTTTTCACAGTGCCTGGCCAATAGTCGGTATATAAAATAAAAGTTAATTTTATATTTTCTTATAAACAAGTCTAATTATCGTTTGTAGACACAGATTGGCCCCTTGTGGAATATATTAGAAAGGATGTGGCAAAGTGATTTTTTACCATAGATAAGTATCCCAAACTGGAAAGGTGTTACCACACTAGGTAATGGAAAGTATAACTCTAAAGCAAGCTGAGAGCCCAAATGGTCAAATCTCTGCATGGAATCCCCTCTAAGTAAGCCCAGCCTAGACCACAAATTATTCAAAAGTGATTTCAGTCTTTACTTGGGTCTCTCAAAGGACACGAAAGGGGCACTTGTTCTTATCCGTCAGCTGCATGTCATAAAATGTGGCTTCTTTTCCTTTCTAGTTTTCTTTCACTCACTACTACCCAATGTATCCACTGACAACCAGATTTACCCTCTCTTACACCCACCTCCCAACTCTTTATTGTGTAGACTGACCAAGCTTCTCTGATTAGAGTTTTCCTTTTTTTCTTACACCTCTCTGGACTTCTTTCCCGCTACTCATCTCTGATTCTGTATCATAAAAGATTGATGAACTAGGCTGACAAAGACAATTCTTCTGCTTGCAGGTGGGTTGGAGAATTCTCACCTGTTAATAAATCTTCTCTGTCACCTAGGAAATAAAGGGTGATTAATGTGTGATACAGTCCATGGGGTCTCAAAGAGTTGGACACAATTGAGAGACTAAGCACGCACACACACACACACACAATGTGTGATAGAAGAAGAGAGCACTTTGGAATGTGTCTCTAGCTCAGGAATACATTCAGGCATGTTGGGGCAAAGGTCAGGGCTTAATTCTTCTGGTCCTGCCTTTACCAAGGCTTCCCTTGAGTAAGGGACTTTATGACGTCTGTAACTTGGAGGTAGAGTCATGATGCCCTTATGTTGGATGGAGTTGAAGCTGTTGGTGCAGAGTACAGGAATAATTTGGTGTTTAGCTGCAAAGTTGTATCTGACTCTTTACAACCCCATGGACTGTAGCATACCAGGCTCCTCTGTCCATGGAGTTTCCAAGGCAAAAATACTGGAGTGAGTTGCCATTTCCTTCTACAGGGGATCTTCCCAACCCAGGAATCTAACCTGTGTCTCCTGCATTGGCAGGCAAATTCTTTATTGCTGAGTCACCAGGAAAGCCCAAGAGGATAATGATGGGGGCAAATGATCTGTCCTCTTGGTTTCCTGTGGACTGTGGGAATGGCCATCTAGGCTTGCCTCCCTCTGAGTGGGGTAAGCTGAGAGGACACAGTCTTAAATTCATTATACCCAGTTTGCTAATGCAAAATGAGGCAGCCATACACTAGTTACTTTCTTGCTCTTGTAAACCTATATGCTTATTTATCTTTCACATCAGCTTCAGAGTACCTAAAGTCTCTGATGTAAGGTTCACAGTAGAAGAGAACTAGAATGAGAGCTAGGCCAAGTCAAAAACTTGAGCCACAGAAATATTGACCCAGTACTGTGGTTAATTAGTTAATATGATTCCCTTCACATTCTTTTCTTCAGTGACTGTTTATTGAAAGCCAACTTGCCAGTTCTTCTAAATACTGAGAACATTAAGATGATAGACCAATGGCCCCTGGTGTTTAGGAGCCATAGTGTAAGGGAGGCTGACCTAAGAAGGATAATCAGAAACATGGTGTTCAGTGCCACAGTTGAGCTATAAATGAAATGTCTTGAGAACCCAGAAGAGGGAGAGAGACTAACTTCAGAGAGTCAAAGAGGAGGAAACACTGGAGTTGGGGTTTAAGGATAAGAAGTCATTTGCTAGGGCTTCCCTGGTAGCTCAGTCAGTAAAGTATCTGGCTGCAATACTGGAGACCTCGGTTCGATTCTTGGGTCAGGAAGATCCTCTGGAGAAGGGATAGGCTACCCACTCCAGTATTCTTGGGCTTCCCTGGTGGCTCAGCTGGTAAAGAATCTGCCTGCAATGTGGGAGATCTGGGTTTGATCCCTGAGTTGGGAAGATCCCTTGAAAAAGGGAAAGGCTACCCACTCCAGTATTCTGGCCTGGAGAAGTCCATGGACTGTATAGTCCATGGGGTCGCAGCGAGTTGGACATGACTGAGTGACTTTCACACACACACACACACACACACACACACACACACACACACAGGCATGTGTTCATTTGCCTCAATTATATTTACCTGATTTTAGTTTGATCACATGACCTTATTAATATTAGAAAACACTGTCTAGCCGAATGCAGTCTTAGCATTTGGTCTTTTGATTCTGCAGTTAATGATAGACCAGAGTGGAATTCCTGGAATGTTCTGAGCTAAAGAATTTGAAAGATGTCATACATAGAGACAAACCACATCCTTAGGGCTTAGCAGATAAATGCCCTGGGACTTTGTTAATAAGGATTATGGGAGACTTTCTCTTGGGCCACCCAGTATTTACTTCCTGTGGCAGTAACACCGTGTAAAATATATGCCGATCAGATGGGAAACGATGGTCACTTGAAGCGTGAATGGGGAGCTCCAGATCCAGGACGAGTGGACAGAAGTTGCTGTTGCTTGGGATGTTGGGAATGATGGGGGCTCAGCACATACACGGGGGATTTCCTTCCAGCAGGAGTAAGGTTATTGGGTCACAGCTTGAAACTGGAGGTCTTGCTGAGCACTTGCTTCAGAATCACCAGCAGCAAGGGCAGCAGGGTGGCACTCTCTCTCTGTGGCTTTCCTTAGCACTGCAACATATTTCTTTCCATTCTTTAGAAATAAATTCTGATTTACGGCTTTGTATTTCTTTAGTGTCTGTTATAAAAGTGACCATTAAATACAGAGTTTTAGTGACTAAAACAGTTGGAGACCACAGCCAGACTGACAGCTTTAGGAGAGCGTTTATTTTCCATTTTTTTTTCCCCTCCAGCCTGGCTTTAGCTTTAAATTAGATTGTAATAATCATAACAAAGCTCCTCCCTATCCTTAGTTGAAAGCACATTGCAGACCTGGACTCTTTCTGGGACTTTATTTATGGCAGAATCCCATACTGTTTTAGAACTTTTATCTTCCAGGTTGTACAGCATTTTATGGGTCTCTGTTTTCTATAGCATTTCAGAAACCAGTTCAAAACAATATGAATTTTCTAGGGTGCTAGAAGGATCTTTAGGAAAAGCAAATCTCCCCCGCCTCCCCAACCCTGCCTCATTGTCTGCATTGATGTGGCTCTCATTGTGTTAATCCTGGAATACACAGTAAAGTAGGTTAGTTAAGCTGTTGGTTCTGGAGCCTTATTATCTGGGTATATTTCTCAACCTAGCCGTTTACTCACTGTGTGACCTTAGACCCCTTACTAAACAATTCTGTGTAGCAATTTTCCCAGCTGTGAATACAGAACAATGATAGTGTCAACCTCAGAGGAAGGTTGGGAAGATTTATCAAGTTAAAGTACTTAGAGCACTTAGAACAGTTCTTTGCAGCCGCAAGTGCTTAAAAAATGTTAGCTGTTGTTATTAGCTCAGAAGCTCATGAAGTTATCTATAATGGATGAATGATATTGAATGGTCTAATAGTCATCAAATAATTCCACTCTGGTTGGTCTGCATGTACATGCTTGTTAATGGTATGGTTAGGAGATTTTAAACTCTAAACAACTATATTCAATTGGCAACTACTTAGAATTATAATTTCCTAGTAGCTTAGAGCATTGAGTTTGTACAAGCTGAGCTCTTCTTGAGAGTATTGGGATTGGAGTCAGACTGTCTAGTCAAATACCAGTTCTATTACTTATGTAGCCTCTTGATGGTTTGGTTCCCTCATCTGTATAATGGAGATAATTTCTCACAAGATTGTTGTAAGGATAATGAATATAAATGTTTGGACCATGTTCCAAATATTCACAACAGTTGTCGAGGGGGAAGAGAGGAGGGATTGATGGCTCATGGGTCAGGTTTATTTATGACAAGTTCCCTGGTAACAAGTGATCGGAGCTCGGGATTTGTTCAGGGTGGCAGGCATCTGACAGCAAAGGGGAAAACACTAAGTCCTTTAAAACTTCAGGAATGTTGAGAGACATTACAAAACTCAGAAGGGCAAATGGCAGTTTGTTGCTGTCAGTATTATAAGCGTAAGGGTGGACACTTCAGTTCAGATGAATCATTCTGGATGTGTCCTGTCTCGTCCAAGAATTCCACTTGCATAAGATGGGGTGACATCAGCAGAGAAAAGAAAGCAAAGGACCCAGTCTTTCTTCTTACTCCTGGAAATAGTGACAGTGGCAGTGCTGTCTTGGGGTTTATTCGCTGTTACAAAGTTCTCAAACTGTAATGGGTGTAAAACTCAAATATGGAACTTGTTTGAAGGCCGTCTTTCAGAGTCTCATCCACAGAAGTTCAATAGACTGTCAGCGTAGCCTGGGAATCAGCTTGTTTTCAGACTCTAGGTGTTTCTGACGCAGGTGGTTAGACTACATTCCGAGAAAGATGCCTCTGGTGAGACTGGGCAGAGTAAATTCCCCTGCAGAAGGTGACTGCCCGCGCTTTGGCGTTTTCCCCAGCATGATGGTTTGCTTCTGGAACTCAGAAACAAAAAATCCAGTTTTGCTTTATTTTGAGCCAAAGCACTGTTTAATAACTGATGTTGTTTGTTAATTGTTTCTCACAACACTGCATGGATGACAATATTAATTCTATTCGACACAAGAGGAATCAGGGACACAAGGAAGATTTCTTTAAGGGTGCAATGTGGTTTGGTGCAAGCATGAATTATGGGCAAACATTATACGGGTCCTTCAATTTGTCCCCAGCCATCTGGGTATTGCTAAACACATCTGTTCCTTCTCCTGGAGAGGATGTTCCAGTGCTGCCACACGATTTAAATTATGTCAAGAGAGAGGGTTCCATTTGTCCACTTCTCTGGTGCGTAGGGACGACTCCCCGGAGCCTTGGTTCGCCAGGACTGGTGTTTATTCAGTGCCTGGGTACTTAACTCTGAATTTTGATTTGGGCATTTGCCAGGCATGATATTCTGCCAAGGCCTTCCCAGTCTGTTCTCTTCTGTTTTGCTCCTGAAGATTTACAGCTAATGAAGGGATAAAGAAAGGTCACGGCAGAGGCGGCAGCATGTGGTAGTGACTCATGGTCTGGGCCTGGTGAGGAGCCAGTTTGGGTGGAACGCTCCACTAGCTGCCGCGCTTGTTTTCACGTGGCTCTCTGCCATGGCCCTGCAGGAAGCAGTTTCTCGCCTGTTGCCGGTCAGAGGGAAGGCCTGGCCATTCTCTCCATCCCTGTTGTTATGAACTCAGCTGAAGCCAATGAAGCCTGGTGGCCACTTGACAAAGAATCTTGTGGAGTAGGAGTTCAGGAGACAGTGGGATGGGCCACTCCTGGGAGGGGTCAGGTCTTCAAGATCAGCCACAGATACCTGCCAGGGGCACTTTGGCTGTAGGACTGAAGGGAGTCAGAGATGCTGGGACTGGCAAGCAGGGTTTCTCAACCTTGGCACTACTGACATTTTGGACCAAATAATTCTTTGTTGTGGGGAGGTGAGCTGTGCTGCACATGGTAGATGGCTAGCAGCACCCCTGGCTGCTACCCACTAGATGTCAGTGGCACACCCCATGCTTCCCCTTTGCCCCCAATTAATGCAACCAGTAAAGTCTCTGGACATTGCCAAGTGTCCCCTGGAAGCAAAATAACCCCTGATTGAGAACCACTGTGGTCTCGAATCCCAGGCATGGGACCAGTGTTAAGAAGATCCACTTTCCATTCTGTTTTCCTCATCCTTTTTCATTATCATCCCTAAAATTTATTGAGCACTCACCATGGGACACATAGTCAATTTAGCATTTGTTATCTCATTTAATCCACACATCCCAGGATGAAGAAATTCTTATTGTTCCCATTTTGTGAAAAAGAAAACTGAAGTTTATAAAAATAACTTGCCCAAGGTCACACAGCTGGTAGTTGGGGCTTAAGCACAGGTTTAGGTCCTCTTCCTCACCCTGTTGCCATATGTAAGGGAACTATAATATGTGGGAAATGCTGAGATGCAGGGTAAAAGCTGACATGCAGCATAAAAAGGGGGCTGCCGACCGGAGGCAGGACCTCTACTTCAGGACTGGCATTCAGGATTATAAACTGTAAGCTCTGTGGAGATAATTAAGAGCTTAGATAAACTTGACTGCTATGTAGTTGATTCAGATAGAGATCCAGCTACTGGAGGCAGGTCGGGGCTTGATCACAGCTGAGCCTCTGCCTGTTCCCAGCTGTTGTCTCCTGTCTGTGTCACTCCATCCCTGAGATGTGACACCTGATGGGATCCCAGTGTGCCTTTTTCATTTCAGATACTGTCCATAGGACCATGATATCCCACCCCAAACCCCAGGCCTTCCTTCTGCTTGAATTACTCCTGCTTCTGTTTAGCTGCAGCTGCCAAGTACTGGGGGCATATCTGCTGAGTAACCGACACATGAGGTTGCCCATCACCTCTGGTGCACTAAAGATTCTATGACATGGCAACTGAAGCTGATGTGATCTCTGGTCTATGTAAAATAGTTGTAGTTTGTGGGAATTGATGACTCTGAATTGAATACCAATAGTTAGAGACAACTTTGGGAAGGTTTGCTGGGCAACAGTTGAGATTTTTAAAGGGAGGGTCAGGGCTTCTGGGGGTGTGCTTTCCTCAGTATTAGGGGCACCAGGTGGAGGTGTGGAAGATGTTACTTGAAACCCAAGTGAGCCTCTTCAGTGGGCCTTTTAAGTATATTTTACACTTAGTGGGGCAGAAGAGATTTTGGAATGCACAGTTGTTTTGTAGTCTGCGTGACACCTAGAACCAAATGGCCTTTGACATTATCAGACAGCACTTGCTTCAACTACATGGACTTCTGCCCACATCCAGTGAGCATGTAAACTCGTGTGTGATGTGAAAGCTGTGAGTATCTTTGCAGAGGGAGAGTTCCAGCTGACTTGCAGAGGGCTTACCTGAGGCCAGCAGTAGTGTAAGGGGTTCTTTTTATTTTTGGCTGCACTGGGTCTTCGTTGCTTTTTTTCCGCAGGCTTTCTGTAGTTGCAGCGAGCGGGGCTACTCTTAGTTGGGGTGTGCAGTCTTCTCATTGCAGTGGCTGCTCTTGCCGCGGAGCACAGGCTGTAGGCACGTGGGCTTCAGTAGTTGCATCATGTGGGCTCAGTAGTTGCTGACTCATGGGCTCTAGAGCTCAGGCTCAGTAGTTTTGGCTCACAGACTTAGTTGCTCCGCAGCATGTGGAATCTTCCCAGAACAGGGATCAAACCAGTTTCCCCCTGCATGGCAAGATGGATTCTTATCCACTGAGCCACCAGGGAGTCCTGTTTGGGGACTTCTGCTGCCCTTGTGCCTGATGGATATTGATGTCCTGCCAAGCTTCCTCCATGTGTTAAAGTATATCTTGAACAGTCACCACACAGGCTTCAGCATTCCTGCAAGACTGAAATCATCTCTGCGATTGCCCTGTGTTCTAAATTCCCTCTGCCCTTCCCTGGTGGTCGGTCGTGCCCTTTCTAGAGGATATTGGGGTTGATACTTGCTGGTTTAGTGAGGTATCATTTGAGTATAGCAAGGCTGCTCACAGGAAACTTTTTTGCTTTTGCTCACTGTCTTGTTACCTTTAACATATCTTTTAAATATTAGAAAAATAATACAAGTTTATTAAAGACAAATTAGAAAATGCAAATAAACAACAAAGGAAAAGAAAAATCACCTTTTAATCTTATAACTCAGATATAGCCTCTGTTAACATTTTGGATATGTTCTCATGTTTTTGTTTTGCTTTTTACAAAGGGAGGAATTAGAAGAAATTGCCATAAGACTTGTGGCATATTCTTAGTAGAATATTCAAAATGACGCTTAAATAAAATCTTGATTTCTTGGCAATGGGCCCTGATAATTTTTGACAACATACATGGTTTTAGGAATCTAAATAAGAAATGCTATATATTTTTCTCCTTGCTGATAAAGGGTGTATCTATAGGAGATAGTGTATGTGCATGTGTGTGTGTGTGTGTGTGTGTGTGCATGTATGTATGTAAATGGAATGTCTGTGGCTCCTGAAAAAGAAATTCTGTTGCTGGATTTGCTGACTCACTGCCAAGGCCTGCTGCAGGCAGGGAACAGATTCTGAGTTATTCAAGCCAAACATTTGGCCCTCATGGTTTATTGGCCACTGTGACAGACTTCTCCTCACACCTCACCTCCTCACGTCTTCCTTGTTGGCACGTGGACATATCTGGCATTTTGTTCATTTTGCCTCCTCATCCCCTCCTATTTCTTTCAGTTCCTCTTTAGCATTTCTCAAATTTATATCAGTACCACCACAGTTCCCTAGTGCACAATGTTAGAAATACCCAGACACTTCCTTCCTGAGGTCACTGCAGGAAATCACTGTCTCTTTCTAGGACCCTGTCTGTGCTCGCTGTGCCTTTGCAGGGCTCCTGATGTAATGGAGGGGTAGAAGACTGATCTTCATTTGTTCCCAGTCACTCATGAAGTGGTTCTCTGTTTCCTTTCCCAGCCCAAAGTAGACCAGGGCATCAAATGAGCCCTACGTGTTGTCACACCCTGAGGTGCACAGCCTTGGTGAGATGAGGGAGAGCAACTGTACAGCCTCACTGGATGATTCCTTGCAACACTGAGTAGAAGATAGTTTTATACTGACTGGTATGACCAGTAATGCTGTCACTGAGAGGATGCATCTTAGGATCATAGTTTTAAAAAGTTAAAAAAAGAAGTGTTTAGCTCTAGTTGGCAAAGGAACAAGGTACAGGGAATGATACTGTAGCTTGCCTGCCTTAACGGATCATGAGGTACGAAGGAGACTGGAATGACATGGGCTTTATAGGAAAACCTTGTTTTTGCACTCTGTAGTGTTTTTCCCCCTCCCACAACCAGTTTTTTGGTTTGCTGTTGGATAATTTTGGAAAAGATCCTCAGCTAAAACAAGGCTATCAATAATTGCTTTCTAAGTCCTAATAATTGTCATTCTAAATTTTCATTCTATATGACAGATCATATAGTCACTCATTTATACCTTACAAAACTTCCATGGGAGGATCAATCACCTCTATTTTACAGACATGGAAACAGAGTATATACTTTAAGAAACCTACCCAAGGTCACATAACTGGTCACCACAGCACCAGCATTCGGGCCAGGAGTCTGACTTCAGAGACTACACTCTGCTCCACCTCCTCTTGCAATAAATCAGGTGGTAAGACTCTGAGTTCCAGACAGAGCCTTACTGTGTTATCTCAGGCGAGTTAGTCACCTCTCTGGGCCTCAGTTTCTTCATTTAGCTAAAATATCCTGTGATGCTATGGATGCGTTTATGCCATTCTCCTCCACAACCCTTCAGTTCTTGGAATGCAGGTAGAGAGAGAAATGCAATTTGCTTCAGAAGAAATCCAGACTTGGTTTTGCATCCTGTGCTTCCTTTGGTCTTGATTCCATTTCATTTGCAGGAGAGAGCTGCTATTCTACAGTGGTGGGAGGGGAGGTCTTTGTTATAAGCAGAGACGATTCCCTTGGGGCAGCTAATCTCATTGGACTAATTCTACTGTTATGAAGAAAGGTTCACTATAACTTTCACAAGAAAAGATTTGAGAGAGGGCAGTCCACAGAAATGGAAACAATTCTTCAGTTAGGAAGTGCAGTATTCCATGTTTTCAAGAAAATTTTTTACTCCACAGACCCGGGACATATTTAAAAGGAGAGACAATATGGTTCTAAGGATGAAGCAGTGAATTTGCTGAGGGAAATGCCTTTTTCCTGCTGATTTGCCACATGTTTCCCATAAGTCATTTGACCATTTTAGGCTTCTGTGTCTTTGGTGAGCTTGCTATGGTAAGGCCTGAAGAATCACCTCTACAAATACTGACTTCTGATGGTCTCATTCAACCTCAGGAAGTTACGTGTCTCAGCATCTAATCTGTCTGTAAGTCTGCCAGGGGTCCTGTTGCCCTGGTCCCTACTAGTTGAGCAGCGTTTTCTGACTCCTGTGGTAGTCTGAGTTAATCCCAGCAGTATGGGGATGGGAGGGTGTGCAGAGAGCCTGCTCCTAGTAGGAAAGCTGCTACAGACTGGATCCCCCCATGGTTCTTGTCCTGTCTGATGATGGCCTCAACTGAGATTGAGCTCTCTGTGTGACAATGGTGATAGCAAACATGGCAAATGGGAAAAAGCTTTTGACTTTGTAATGAGTCACCATAATCAATAAAATAGCTTACTTTGTGACATGATGTGTGGGGGACTATGCGTACATTTGTAAAACTAGTTCTGTTCTAGCTTTTACACTAAACTTAAGACTGACTTTCTAATTCTTTATCTCCTGGAACAAAATCCATCCCTCTTCCCCTTTTACCATGAATATCATTCCCATTACCTATCGTCATGGCCTAGTTTTTAGGGGAAAAAATTAAGCCTCAATTTCTTCTCTCATTCTTTTTACAGTGTCTTTGTTTTCTAACTTTTGTTCTGTGCACTGCAAGACTCACTCTTGTCTCTGCTTCTGACCTTTATAAGAATGTCTAAAGACTCAACTTCCATTAGGTGAGATTATCATTCCATAAATGTCTAGGCAATGTGCCTAGGAGGAGAGTAAATCTTTGCCCTGACATTGGAGAAGCTGAGCACAGATACTGTGCTGAGGTGGGGTGGCAGGGGATTGTGCCAGAAGGGAAGATTCGCGTCAGATTGAGAAAAATCCCCTATGTCACACTGAAGGGGGTAGATTTTAAGCTATAAACAGCAAGAAGTTCACAGAAGGTTTAAACAGATCACACGCACATGCACACACACACACATACATCCCACACCACATGGACTCAAGACTTGTTTGATTAGGTTTATAGTTCAATACAAACATTTGATAAGCACCAATTTTGCATCAGGCTCTGTAACAGGTGCTTGGGGTACAAAGATGCAGAAAGCATCATTCTTGCTTTCAGGGAGGAGTCAGAACTATATCATGACATAACAGTATAAGAGAAGTTCAGATTAAGTGCTTAGTCATTTACGCTGAGGAGGACAATTTTTAAGATTTAAATAAAAATACCTGTGATATTGGTGTGGGAAGAGTAGAAATCGGCAAAGTATTAACTGTAAATTTCCATGCAGTGTTGGTTGTCTTCATTATCATGATGTCTCCTGCCAGTTTTAGTCCTTTTGATTTCTGAAACCTGGTATTTCACACTTTAGGAAATCCTACCCAGTAGATTTCTTTCTAGGATTCAGTAGGTAACATCTATTTGAACAGAAAAAAACAAAATGAGAATACCAAGGGAAGAAATCATTTGGTGCCTGGCCAGATTTGCTTTGTATACCATGAGCCCTTGCCTGTTTCCAAATGTTCTGGGTAGACTGTTTGGAGATTGTCCAGCTGAGACTTCTTATGAATAAAAAATGTTGCTATAATTAACGTCTTGCAGACTCAAGTTACCTTTTCCCAATAATTCACTTGTTATTTATGCTTAGAGACATATATAATATCAAATTACCTAAGTGGAGAGGAGGAGGGTGAGAAAGAAAACCAAGCTCTGTTGTAAGGATCAGTTGTCAGAATACTGCTGACTTCATAAACCACTTGGGCTTTTTTTTCCCCAGGCAACACTTGATGTATTTATAGCCTTGAAATTTGGTTACCTATCACTTAGCTTATATGTGAGTCACCCTTGAAATATATGCACTGAGACCAGATGTACTAATTGCAAAGGTAGAGCACAGGTGGGAGAGCCCTGTTACGACCCCTGTTTTAACAACAGTGGCAAATTGTGGGGAAAAGATCATTTATCATTAAATGACATTAAGACTCAATGGCAGAGCTTTTGAGTCTGGATTTAGAGAGCTATTCAGCTTTGCTCCTGTCAAGCTGGGCTCCCTGTCTTGGAGTCACAGGTTTCTAGTTTGATGTGCTATGCTTGCTTCATGGAGTGAGAACCTCAGGGAGAGGATAGTGGTGGGGAGGATGGTAAGGGAGCAAAGTCACTTGTGGCAACTTAATTTGGCTTCAGAAATGACATTCTGACATAGCTGTTAAGAATTGCTTTGCATTTATTTATATTTAAACTTCCAGATTATTCTTTTCCTGGAATGATTTTCCATTCCAGACTCTTACCTGGTGAAATCTGATCCATCTCTCAAAATCCATCTCAAAAGTGACTTCCTTCATGGAAACACAGGTCTTACATTTTCTTTCAAGCATGTACTAGCATATTACGTTCAAGCTGAAGGTATTATATTTAGGAGGAAGAAAACTTCAAGTTAAAAGTGAACACATTGTCTGGTATTTAACAAAGGTATATTTAAGGTTATTTCATTGATTATTTCTAAAGCTTTCTTCTGTGACTTGTGAAATTGTGGTTTCCACCTAGCCTTACGAGGAATAAATTAGTTACATTCAGGACAGATGGCATATTTTCCTCTCCCTGTGCTTGTCCTTATACAGAAAAAAAAAAAGAACCAGATGTTGGGGAATTTTTTTAAATGAAGTTATGTATTCAGGAGCCATCCAGACCTGGAAAATCATTCACTCTGCTCTGAATTTGGATGCAGTGTTTTATCTCTCGACTTGACTGAGTGATTCATTTCAGTTGTGGAGACCTACCTTCAAAATGTTTTGGCAGCAGAGAAACTGAAAGCCAGATAAATTATTAAATTACAAACAGTGAGCCCCAGTTATTAAAATCAAACCTAACACAAACTAATGTTTTCATGCTGTTTAATAGATTCGCTCCTTTTGAAGGTTGAATGACAGCTAAATGTACCTAACAGCTACAGAGGGAAAACTCCCCCTTGGCGTTTGAGACTTTTGTGGAGCTAGAGTCATATCTGGGCACAGGGAGGGTGAAATCCCTGCAGCCAGTGCTGATCACGGTTGCTGACAGATCTTGGTAACCATGCTTCGGAAGCTGCTGGCAATCATTGGGAGGGATGTGGAATTACGTGTGTGTGTTAGTTGCTCAGTCATGTCCAACTCTTTATGACCCCATGGGCTGTAGCCCACCAGGCTCCTCTGTCTAAGGAATTCTCCAGACAAGAATGCTTCAGTGGGTTGCCATTCCCTTCTCCAGGGGGATCTTCCTGATCCAGGGATTGAACCCTTGTCTCCCCCATTGCAGGCAGATTTTTACTGTCTGAGCCACCAGGGAAGCCCGTGGAATTACAACATGCCCAACTCTAGGGCTTTTCAATTGGAAAGATTCAGCCACATTCAGTCAGACAAAACATCCATTGTACTCTCCTCCGCCTTAATTCCTTCATTGTATACACAAAGACTTCATTTAAGAATGGCTGAAACTTGAGCTGTCATTCATTCATTTATTCATTCAAGAGAAAGTTATTGAATGCATATTATATTCTGCGTACTGTGTGAAGTGTAAAGAAATAAATAGGATCTTTTCCTACCAACCTCCTATCCTGTCCAGGCTGGTGTGGGATGAATTGTTCTTGGTGAGTTTATAGGAGGTCCTGGAGATTAGCAGCTTTTCTAAGTTGCTCATGTATCATTTTAAAAACAATTTAAAAATATAAGAAAACCACTAACATGGTTTAAACTAAAAAAAATAAAAGTGTGAAAGAGTTACTATTGTGAAATTGCACCATCACGCTCCTAACTTCTCAGAAACCGACACCTTTAACTATTTCTGCTTTTAGTTTGTTTGATGTTTCATATCTCTAAAAGCACACTTACTATATGTTTGTTTATTTTTGGCAGCATTGCATGCTTGCGGGATCTTATTTCCCAAACCAGGGATCAGACCTTCATCCTCAGCAGTGAAAGTGCAATATCCTGACCATTGGACCACTGTGGAATTTCCCCTACATGTTTGTTTAGTCATCGGCTATAGACATTTTATAATGATACCCTAGCAAAATTACTGCTGAGAGAAGTTAGAAGGTAAAGGAAGTGTTTTTAAAAAAGGCAGGGAGGTATGGATAGCCTCACCTTACAAAGTAAATGGTCAAGAAATTAAGTCGATTGTTGACTGACCAAGAAAAAGATTTAAGTACGTTATTTTGAGTTACAAAAGTAACCTTTACAAGAACTAAAAATAGTAATAGAATAACATTACAAAAATAAAGAAAGATGAATGAACCAGAGTCTCACCTACCCTTTTATCAGGAATCAGCCTAAATTTACACTTATAATGTCAATCCTAAAGAAGACTTTCTGCTCTTGAAGGACTGGGGTTTTTCGTTGATTTGTTTATGCAGGAAGAGAGATGGCTCTTTTATGCAGACTTTCTTTACACCTCACCTTTTGTGCCTCCAAGTGGGTTTGCCCCTCTTAGAGGAGTTTTGAGTTTTCATTTCACCTTAACTTGGAGCAAGTAAATCACTCGATAACCTTGTGCTTCTTCTTGTTGTAGTTTCCTCCTCAAGGATTTTGCATCCCTGGGCTGGAATGGAATCAGGCAGAGCCACAAGGTTTGTCTTTGATAAGCTTGAATCTTTTCCACAGAGGAAAATATCTGCTTTGATGCTCATTTTTGGGGGGCCTGAATCAATGTGTTTGGGATTATGGCTGGATTTTGGGTTGCAGAAACAAGACTTGACCTGTTTTATTCAAAATTATAATGAATATTTTTAGATCATATCTGATGAAGAAAACATTCAAAATATGCATACTCGTGTAGAAATTACTTCAGACCAAATGTTAATTGATGGATCCATTCATTCCATACAGCTAATCTTTATTGAATGCTTAATACTAGGAACTGATAATAAGAAAGAATAAGATACTTTCTCCAAGAGGAAGCCATAGCAGCTGTGGAGGCAGTGAATTACGTATACAGAGAATGATTAGTACTATACCTGTTTGCTTTGCATTAGAGAACTTCAGCATAGCTCTGTAGCCAAAGGTTTTTATATCCAATGCTACCTGCCTGCTAAGTTGCTTCAGTCGTGTCCAACTCTTTAAGACCCTGTGGACTGTATCCTCTGTCCATAGAGTTCTCCTGGCAAGAATACTAGAGTGGGTTGCCATTCCTTTCTCCAGGGGATCGTCCCAATCCAGGGACTGAACCCGAGTTTTGCAGGCAGATTCTTTACCGTTTGAGCCATCAGGAAAGCTCTTTATTTCCAATATTTCCCTATAAACAGGAGTTTAAAAAAAATGACCAATGTGATATGTTTGCAAAGTGTAGGTTTGTTCATTTAGGTAGACTAGACCATTTCACAGCATGTGATTGTTTTGATCTATCACTATGTGTCCTACATTCCAAAAGAGACTAAAATGGATTGGCTTGTGTTTCCCACACTGGCAGCTTAGAGGTACTACTGATACTGTACATTGTTGGTTTGAAATGTCAAAGAGACATTTTTCAGTTTAGAATTTAACCAATCATTCTTTATTTTTGCTATAAGTGAAAGTAAAAGTTGCTCAGTTGTGTCTGACTCTTTGTGACCCCATGGACTATACACAGTCCATGGAATTCTCAGGCCAGAGTACTGGAGTGGGTAGCCGTTCCCTTCTCCAGGAAATCTTCCCAACCCAGGGATCAAACCCAGGTCTCCCGCATTGCAGGTAGATTCCTTACCAGCTGAGCCACTAGGGAATCCCAAGAGCTAAATATATACTACATTGTACACTTTTGGATCTTCCCTCCTTTCTGAAAACAAAACCAAACCCTGCTTTTTATTAATTATCATGATAATCTTTCCAAAGGTGACTAGGAAATTGTTTTAGGTTAGTTCCTATTTAGTGTAGTTTCCTGAATGAATATCTGTTTTGCAGTGTGAGATCTACCTGTTTCTTATTAGAAGCCCAAGTGAGAATTCAGTGTGTGTGTATGTGTGTTAGTGAGTGTGCATGTGTGTCTATGTGTGGTGGTGATGGTGATGGTGGAGACATTACTTTGAAATACATCAGTATAACTCCTTATCCTTAATCATTATTATTCATTTGGTTCCTCTTACAATATGAATAGGAGAACAACATTTATAGATCACTGAAAACATTTTACTAGAAGAAAGGGTACAAATTAGCCTACTTGAATCACTAGCTTTGCAGAGGAGAATGAGCAGAAGATATATTTAATCTTTCATCAAAGACTTTTTTTGAAATTACTAATATACAGTTTCACTCAGAACACTGTGAAATGAGTTATTAGAACATTTAAACATGATCATCATTGTTTTTATTAGCAGCATTATTCCTTACTCCTTTTGTTAGAAATATATCCTGCAGTGTGTGCAGATCTGTTTAATTGCAATGCTTTTATATTTTTCCTCAAATGTATTTGACTTATTTTATAAATATTTCAAGTATGTAATTGCTATTTTGCTTTAACAAAAATCACAGATGTACTTAGATAATCTAAGGACTTAGAATCCATTTGCTCCCATGTCAGGTTTATAGGAGAGGTAAGTATGATTTGTTGACTTTATGACTTTATGGACTAATGGAAAGTCTCTCACTCCCATAACTCCCTGCTGTACATTCTCAGAATGAACACCTAAGGAATGTAGTGAAAGCTGTGATATCAGATAGACTTGGACTCCAAGCTCAGTTCTTTTACTGAATAATTGGGTAACTTTGATCAAATCCTTTATCTTATTTTAGGCCCTAGAATGTTTTGCAGAAATTATTGAATATAATAATATCAAACCTGCCAGATTAATATGAAGATAAATAGATAATATTAGGCACCTAACAGAGGGCCAGGCAAATAGTAAGTATTCAACACATGAGATTTCTTTTCCTGTTGGCTTGTTTTAATTGATAGAAGAGGCTTGCTAAGGAGAGTCTCGAGGTACTGATCCCAATCAGCAGAGATTCATCTGCTTTCTAAAAAATTACTGGGACTAAGAACCCTTGGTTTAATCTGGGACCATCTCTTCTCTTCTGTACTCTCTGTAAAGAAGTGTATCTTTATCCTTATCCACCCTCATCTTTGTGGTTCACCAATTGTCACGATAGCAAATGTGAAGATGTAGCGGTTGTCTGGAATGGAGAAAAGTGGAGCAGATGTAGAATCCAGGGCTTGGCTAAGGGTGCAGGGAAGTTTGGATGAGGTGGACTGTCTGGGAATCCAGAAAAGCAGATGCCTTTGCAAGGCTGTTCAAGTTGGGGATAGGGGGGATGGGGCAGGGAGGCAGGCAAAGGTATGGTCCTTCTTATTTGGGCAGAGGCAGCTATGTGCGTCTTCAGAGAATCCATCCCATAGCCAGTGAATGCTATATGCTCCTGCAAAGTATCTGGGAAATTATCCATGTTTTCGTCACTTCACTTTGTAGCTCCGTGCCTGAACAGTGCTCACTGACACACTTTGAAGTTGTCAGGCGAGTGTATGTTCCTCGGTTCTGTCTCGTCACAACAAAGATTTGGAGTGACTGACTTTAAAGGCCTCGGCGTGTCACAGCTCTTGGGTCTTGGACAGACCGTGTTATAGCTCTCAGGTCTCGAACAGACCGTGATATAGCTCTTAGACAAATCAGTGTTACAGCTCCGTATTACAGCTCTATTTTATTTAGAAAACAGCAGGAAAATCCATCCTTGAGGCGTGAGGGCATGTCGACCCAAAGACGCGAAGAGAAGAGCACCTCAGCACACGGGGGAGGGAGAGAGAGAGAGACCCCTGGCCCTTTGGCTCCTCTTTTTATATGTCTTTTCCTCTTCCTGGGCCTGCCCTATGTAAATTGGGCTTTCCAGGAGTATTGTTTGTTCTACCTGAGGTCCTCACTCTGGTCCTCAGACATTCCTTTGTTCTGTTTTCACGGGCTTTTCCCTTCCTTATCTTTTAGCCACCGCCATTCTGGACTCCTGTTTCCTATTCTAACTACATAACAAAGTGAAACTGGTTACTTCAATTAATGGCGTAGTCTAGTGACTTCCCTTCCAGATACATCTTCTTCAGGCTTTGTGCTGGAGAAGGTAAGCTGCAGGCATGAGCTCATGTGGTTTTTGTGTGCTGCTGTCCTGCTGTGGCCAAAGAGGTAGCTTTGTCTTAAATGCAGTGCCTTGAAAATGTGGGATGTTCAGTGCTTTCTCTGTTATTGTTGCCCAGAGAATGAGTAGGTTGACTCTATTTGTTGTTATTTGTCCCCTATACTACTTCCCTGGGCCAATTTGCAACCCACTCTAGAGGTGTGATGGAAATTGAAGTGGCAAGGCCAAATCTCCATTGACCATCGGTCATTCTGAGGATTGGAGAAACCAAAATCTGCCCTGGGGGTTTCTACCTACTCTGGACTGAGTTGAAAGGATCACCAGGCCTTCCTGGGAGTGGAAACCTTTTTTGCACCTCTCACAGTACCCTGGGCAATGTTGTAACCACAAAATAATTGCTCAGTAAGTACTTTCTGGATGAATAAAAGTGTCTTTGAGACAGGCTCTTTTCATATTTGCCTCTTACACTTGTCTGCTGTGCTTATCATTGTCATCATTGCCAATATCATCATTATAGTTGTAATCAGTAAGAAACATCTATCAAGTACTGATAAAAAGGGTGTGGTAAAAAGGAAAATCTAACAAAATACAATCTAAGTGGAATTTGCAGGGAGCAGGGTTGTTATTTTTCAGCAATTAAGTCATGTCCAACTCTCTGCAACCCCATGGACTGCAGCACACCAGGCACCTCTGTCTCCACTAGCTCAAGGAGTTTGCTCAAATTCATGTTCATTAAGTCAGTGATGCTATCTAACCATCTCATCCTCTGCCACCACCTTCTCCTTTCACATTCAATCTTTCCCAGCATCAGGATCTTTTCCAATGAGTCAACTCTTTGTATCAGGTGGCCCAAGTATTGGAGTTTCACAGTTAGTCCTTCCAATGAATATTCAGGGTTGATTTCCTTTAGGATTGACTGGTTTGATCTTCTTGCTGTCCAAGGGACTCAAGAGTCTTCTCCAGCACTACAGTTTGAAAGCATTGGTTCTTTGACACTCAGCCTTCTTTAGGTCCAACTCTCACATCCATACATGACTATTGAAAAAAGCATAGCTTTGACTATATGGACCTTTGTTGGCAAAGTGATGTTTCTGCTTTTTAATACACTGTCTAGGTTGTCATAACTTTCCTTTCAAGGAGCACGCATGTGTATGTATTAAGTCACTTCAGTCACGTCTGACTCTTTGCGACCCTATGGATCATAGCCCACCAGGCTCCTCTGTCCATGGGATTCTCCAGGCAAGAATACTGGAGTGAGTTGCCATGCCCTCCTTCAGGGGATCTTCCCAATGCAGGGATGGAATCAGCATCTCTTATGTCTCCTGCATTGACCTTCAGGTTCTTTACCACTGGCACCACCTGGGAAGCCCCTCCAAGGAGCAAGTGTCTTTTAATTCCATGGCTGCAGTCACCACCTGCAGCGATTTTGGAGCCCAAGAAAAGAAAATCTGTCACTGCTTCCACTTTTTCCCCTTCTCTTTACCATGAAGTGATGGGACTGGATGCCTTGATCTTAGTTTTTTGAATATTGAGTTTCAAGCCAGGTGTTTTCACCCTCCTCTTTCATCTTCATCTGGAGGCTCTTCAGTTCCTTTTCACTTTCTGCCATTTGAGTGGTATCATCTATGTATCTGAAGTTGTTATTTCTCTTGGAAATCTTGATTCCAGCTTGTGATTCATCCAGCCCAGCATTTAAGTTAAATAAGCAGGGTGACAATATACAGCTTTGTCATATTTCTTTCCCAATTTTGAGCCAGTCAGTTATTCCATGTCTAGTTCTAACTGTTGCTTCTTGACATGCATACATATTTCTCAGGAGACAGGTAAGGTGGTCTGGTATTCCCATGTATTTTTTTTTTTCCCATGTCTTTAAGAATTTTTCCAGTTTGTTGTGATCCACACAGTCAAAGGCTTTAGCATAAAATTGAAGCAAAAATAGGTGTTTCTCTGGGACTCCCTTGCTTTCCCCATGATCCAGTGAATGTTGGCGATTTGATCTTTGGTTTCTCTGCCTTTTCTAAATCTAGCTTGTACATCTGGAAGTTCTTGGATCATGTACTGCTGAAGCCCAGCTTGAAGGATTTTGAACATAACCTTACTAGCATGTGAAATGAGCACAATTGTACGATAGTTTGAACATTGTTTGGTGTTGCCCTTCTTTGGGATTGGAATGAAACCTGGCCTTTTTTAGTCCTTTGGCCACTGCTGAGTTTTCCAGGTTTGCTGACATCTTGAGTACAGCACTTTAATAGCATCATCTTTTAGGATTTGAAACAGCTCAGTTGGGATTCTATCATCTCTGCTAGCTTTGTTTGTAGTAATGCTTCCTAAGGCCCACTTGACTTCTCATTCCAGGATGTCTGGCTCTTGATGAGTGATCACACTGATGTGGTTATCCATGTCATTAAGACTTTTTATTTATTTGTTTTTTTAATAGTTCCTCTGTGTATTCTTACCACCTGTTCTTAATATCTTCTGCTTCTGTTAGGTCCTTACCATTTCTGTCCTTTATCGTGCCCATCCTTGCATGATATCTCCAGTTTTCTTGAAGAAATCTCTAGTCTTTCCCATTCTGGTGTTTTCCTCTATTTCTTTGCATTGTTATTTAAGAAGACTTTCTTATCTCTCCTTGCTATTCTCTGGAACTTTGCATTCAGTTGGGTTTATCTTTCCCTTTCTCCCTTGCATTTTGCTTCTCTTCTTTCCTCAGCTATTTGTAGAGTCTCCTTGGACAAATACTTTGCCTTCTTGCATTTCTTTTTCTTTGGGATGGTTTTGGTCACTGCCTCCTGCACAGTGTTACAACCTTCCATCCATAGTTCTTCAGGCTCTCTGTCTACCATATGTGATCACTTGAATCTATTTGTCACCTCCACTGTATAATCATAAGGGATTTGATTTAGGTCATTCCTGAATGGTTAGTGGTTTTCCCTATTTTCTTCAATTTAAGCCTGAATTTTGTGATAAGGAGTTCATGATCTGAGCCACAATTAGCCCCAGGTCTTGTTTTTGCTGACTGTATAGAGCTTCTCTGTCTTTGGCTGCAAAGAATATAATCTGTCTGATTTCGATATTGGCCATTTGGTGATGTCCATGTGTAGAGTCATCTCTTGTGTTGTTGGAAAAGGGTGTTTGCTATGGTCAGTGTGTTCTTTTGACAAAATTCTGTTGGCCTTTGTCCTGCTTCATTTTGTACTCCAAGGCCAAACTTTCCTGTTATTCTGGGTGTCTCTTGACTTCCTATTTTTAGATCCCAATCTCCTATGATGAAAACTAGATATTTTTGATATATATATATATATTTTGTATTCTTTTTTTTTTTTTTTTGGTATTATTTCTTGGTGTTGTAGGTCTTCATAGAACCAGCCAGCCTTGAGTCTTAAGTGACTTTTCATTCCTAAAGCCTAGCACAGTTGAGGCACTGCAGGTTGTTGAATGGCACCTGCAGGCATGAATGTGCAATAAGAACAGATTGGTGAAAAGGCTGTGAGAGCTGAAGAGTAAGCTTTTCCAATCCCATTTTTCTTTCTTTGTATCAAACCACTTCCCTAGCACCTCCCACTGCACACCTGAACGAACTCTGTTTTTGTTTAGTTTGGTAAAGGAGTGCATATTGCCTGTCAGTGCTTGGATCTATTAAGGTGAGCTCAGAATGTGGTACTGCTGTAACATTAGGATCTTGGCTGCCTTGAAATTTGCAGAGAGAATTATTTCAAATACTAGGAATAGATAAATACCCTGCTCCTGTTATTTCTCTGTGTCCAGGATACACACTAAAGTCAAGAGGAGCTGGGGATGTACGGGGGGACTGTGGAATAGGGGGTTTTGTCTGTTAATTTGAGTTTCATTCTGTCATTTCACTCTGTAAGGTGATTCTGAAAGATGAATGCCTTTATAAGGCTATTAATAACCATATTTCTCCCCTAATCATTATGATTAAGTCGTTGGTACTGCCAGGTGCCTGCAGCTTTCATCACAAAGCCCTGAACAATTTTACTTTGCCATTTGACTACACTTGAGTTGCTCTGACTGACTCTGCCAGAGGAGTTGCTACTGATTTTCTTTCCTTCTTTGTTCAGTCGATTTAAATTCACACTGAAAACAGAGAGTAAAGTTTAAAATAATATTCTAAATCATAAAAGTCATTCTTCAGTTATGGAACAATAAGTCAGCTTTCCTTTTATTAGACTATTCCCAAAGGTTTTATGGTCAAAATGTCACAGCTTTTTTCCCTCACATTTTCTCTTCTTCCATCTTGAGTGTCTCATGATCCAATCATTCATTGCAGCCTGTGATTCCTGATACTTTATTCCCCACATTGTATTTATTGCAACAATGTCCCATATCTCCATGGATTAACTGCTACTCTTCCCCCAACCCCATCCCCTGCCACCAACATTCTGGTGTACATTTGGTAACATCACAGAGCAGGGCAGAGTACAGTCCCTGAAGAGAGCCTGCCTAGTTTTGAGGCCCAGCCCTACCATTTACTAGCTCTGTGACATTGGCAAAGGAGAAGCCTCACCAAGCCTTCATTTCTTCATCTGAAAATTAGAATTATATAGCTATCTCCTGGGTTGGTGATGAAGATGAAAACTTTCCTGGCACATCAAAAGTACTCATTGGAGCACTTTTGTTGTTTATGTGAAAGAGGAAAGCAATCTTCAACATCCACGAGCCGGACAGACACCAAGGGGTCTTAGTGCTTTCCTACTAAACAATTTCACAAACCATCAACATCGGATGAGGCCACTCTGTGACTGTGGAGGATTAAAGAAAGCAATAACAACAAGACTACTGTGTAACCATGTTTGAACACAGACAAAATATGGACGTTGTCCAATCCACAAACATAACCAAACATTTCTTTATCCTGGCTAATGTGAGTGACTGTGGATTCTTTAGCAATTACAGTTTCAACCTGGCTCTAGTCTTCCTTCTTTTTTGGAGTGGCCGAGTGCTGTACCACGCAGTATGCGGAACTCCCCAACCAGGGGTAGCGCCCACAGCTCTAGCAGTGGAATCACAGAATCTTAACCACCATACAACCAGGAAAGTCCTTGTCCCTCTCTCTAGATAAGATTTATTAAGATAGTCATACAAGTACTCCCACTTCCTGATAGCATCCAATCCAGAGGACAGCCTACTTCCTTAATCCCTCTCCCAAATTATCTAATAGAGCCCAAATTCTGTAAGTCCTTTTTAACACTTTCTTATGAAATGTGCTGTGGCTCCTCTGGGTGTGTTTTCCCCATAATCCTAACATATTCAACTATAGGTGTATTTCTGGTGGTCTCCAGCTGGAGGGCATTGACAGTATTCCTTTTGATAACCGTGAGTCACAGGATTTAAACACATACAGCATAGAACAATGAAGAGGACATCTGGGGACCTTGTGCAAATTATTTAATATCTGTTAGCTCTCTCATTTGTTGAAAGTAGGAGATTACACTCATGAATTCTATGGTCCTTTTCAGCACAGCATGCTTTGAGATCTATGTCAGATACTTATCAATATTAGGAGTGCCATGGAACAAAAATAATTAACATAGGAATGTTCTCAAGCTTCCTATCTTTCCTAGGTTGCCAAAGAGAATCCTGTAATTACCAACCTAATTTCTCCCCTCCTCCCACCTGTTTATGGAAAAGCTCTGTCTTTATGGGCGATAGGCTAATATGCTAAGAGTAGGAGGAGAAAAAGGAAAGAAAACTACATAGTCTGGGGATGGAGGAGGATATTTTCTGGGGATCACAGAGGCTGGTGGAGAGATTTAAACATCAAAAGGAAGTAGATGAGAGAAGCATGGGAAAAAGGAAAGTATTATACAAATCATGTATGTAGATACACTTTATTGCCTTTAAAAAGGAAGCACGCAAATAATATAATTGATTATTAAATAATTTGGCTTGTTGAACTGTGCTTCCTGAAGGGAGTGCTCATCAAAAAGTGAACCATGCGGGTCTCTGAGTTTGTTGGGTTTAAGCAGTACATTTCTCATGTAGTCAGAGAAGCCACCAAACAGGAGGCCTTTTTCTCCTGGAGGGCTTGCCATTTTATAGCTAGTGAAGGAAATAATGGCTTCCCAGGTAGCTCAGTGGTAAAAAAATAATCCACCTGCCAATATAGGAGATGTGGGTTCGATCCCTGAGTTGGGAAGATCCCCTGCAGAAGGAAATGGAAACCCACTCCAGTATTCTCGCCTGGAGAATTCCATGGACAGAGGAGCCTGGTGGGCTAAAGTCCATGGGGTTGCAAAGAGTCGGACACAACTAAGTGACTAAACCAGCACCACCCAAAGGAAGGAATAAGCTTTTTTGCCCATGTTTCCAGCAGGACCCAGGATTTAACCACATACAACTCCTCCTGATCTCCAATCGGAAGCACTCACAGAAACTAGGTCTTGTGTGGATAATAGTGAGAATTTGCTTAAAGGGAGCTGGGTGGAAGGGGCAGAAATTAGTGTCATTCGCTGAAAGTTTCTCCTGGCAAGGTGTTCATGAGGTTTAGTTAACTAGAGCTTTTAATTTTCATGGAAACCCAAAGAAGCTCATTTTTGTCAGGTCAAGTAGGGTAACCAGACATTCTGGTTTGCCCATGATTGTGGGGATGTGGGACTTCCAGTGCTAAAATCAAGGATTCCTTGGCAAACTGTGGTTACCCTCATTAGCATTCCTCCTCCTTCATAGCCTCAACTTGTCTTCCTTTCTTCATTCTGTTATAGGATTAATTCTTCTTTCTAACATGTTCCTTGTATACCAGATCTCTGCCAGTAATGGTGTTCCAGAACTGGAAGGGATTCTCAGATGTCATGAAGTCATCCTCTGCCTCCTAGCAGGTTTCATTTAAACGGTCCCTTCAGATCATCTTTTCCCAGTGACAGGCTGGGCAGGGCTGTCCACAGATAATGAACAGGTCAATGCTATTTCCATCATTTTATAATTTTTGTTATTTGCTATTTGAGTTTCTTACATCCTATCCAGGTTTTTTTTTTCCCTTAAAAGTCGTTATGGGATTGGAAGAGAGGCATTGCTGCCCAGGTTTTTGTAAGGGAATTGTGAGGGTGTCCTAAGAGTTTAGAACTGCAGAGCTCTTACTTGTTAGCAGCAATTATGATTGGGGCGGGGAGCTTCCCAGGTGGCACTAAGTGTTAAAGAATACACCCACCAATGCAGGAGACTTAAAGAGATGTAAATTCAATTCCTGGGTCGGGAAGATCCCTTGGGGGCATGGCAACCCACTCCAGCATTCCCGCCTGGAGAATCCCATGGACAGCGGAGCCTGGTGGGCTACAGACTGTGGGGTCACAAAGAGTCAGATATGACTGAAGCAACTTAGCATGTATGATTTAGGGGAAATTACTGCTTTATAATGGGACGTTTAAATAAAAATTTCCCGGACTAGAGGTCTAAACAGGGTTCTGTGTTTAGGGGATTCCTCCAAATTGCTGTTAGAACTCTAAGGAGATTGACTTGCCTGGTTCTTGGATGAGAAAGTTGCTGACATTTCAAATTTTGCTAGTTTTACTTAGATTTGGCTGAATTTCAGTCTTTGGCTGGCTAATTCTTTATAGTGGATTTTCTCTTATGTCTTATTCAGATATATGTATGTCTCAACAACTTGAGTTTGAGAAAGTGTGATCCATTTTATTTTGTATATATACAGCCCTTTTCTAGCTCGTCCAGGGTAGCTAATTTGTCTAATCTCAGTAGTTCAAACCGCTATTGAGTTTCAGTCATCTTATCTTGGGTAAACTGTAGAGAACTGGTTCAAACACTTAGTAGAGAACTCTATTTGTCAAATTCTAGATCCCAAACCTTGGCTCAACTTAGTACTTCAAGATATATACATATATATTTTGTTGTTGTTATTGGTATATAAATGATTTTGTCCCAAATTTATAACCAGTACATGTTCACTATAGTAAAATTTGTAAACTATACAGAATAATAGGAAAAAGAGAAAAATTATCCTGATTCTACCCAGAGACAGTGACTGGTTTGGTGGGTATTCCCTTCTTTCCTACGCAGCTTTGCTTGTTTTGCATATCACAGTATTGCACCCTTCTTTTTTTCCATGTGAATTATAACATAAGCTTTTTTCCCCTGTTTTACCATGGATTCTTTTTGAATAACATTTTTGGTGGTTGTTTAACATCCATGGAGTGCAGCGGCATTTCAGAAAGGACACGACTCGATGGAGGAGACCATAACATACACAAATAGATCAGCCTTGAGCATGTTCCCAGATTAGTAAGGCAGGGGTATGAAATCTATGGGCAGCAAGTTGTCCTCAGAGGGTGGGAGCAGTTGTAGCGTATCTCAGCATGGCTTTTCTTACTCTGATCTGAACCAGATGAGACACATGGCTTCAGCAGATACTCTTCATAGTAGGTCTCTGGATCTGGAAGGCTCAACAACCCTTTCACCAATCTTTTGCATTCTTGGAAGAATTTACATCAATAAGCTATACACTTTTGTTGACGATAATTATTACTACACTGAACTTTCCTGGAACCAAAATCAACAAGAATAAGTGATGTTCCTGCCTTGGAGGATGTGTCAATTAACAATTTATTGCCTCACAGTTGCAAATTTGTCTTTCATTGTCTACTCTGAGAGAGTGGATAGTATAGTGTGTATGCTCATTTGCGTCCGACTCTTTGTGATCTCATGGACTGTAGCCCTCCAGGTTCCTCTGTTGATGGGATTTCCCAAGCAAGAATACTGGAGTGGATTGCCATTTCCTTCTCCAGGGGTTCTTCTGACCCAGGGATAGAACCTGCATCTCTTGAGTCTCCTGCATTGGCAGGCAGATTCTTTACCACTGCGCCACCTGTGAGCTCTTTAAGTGTTTTTTTTCTTTACCAGCTGGCACCATGTTAAGCTTTGTCAGTAAACAATGCTTGAGAGACATTGCAGGAGGAAAGAATTTTGCTTTCCAGCCTGGCCTTTGCTCCCTAGGTAGGTTCCTGGAGTGATGTGGTTTCTCCAGCACTTGGCTCTGAACAGCACCTATCATACATGGTAGCCAGCTGTACCCAGTGACCAGCATGTTACTCTTTCATCTCTTCTTGGGTGGTTTTGTAGTGAAATGCCTCTAGTGAGACATCTTCCTGTGAAGACCTTTCCCAATGCACTGGAGAAGGAATATCCTGCAAGTTCCAGAAAGCAGATTTCCAGCATGTTTGGTCAACATGACACCATCACTATTTCTCTACCATTCATTCTGTGTCTGTACTCTCTCCAGTGAAGTCTGGATTTCCCCCTGTTTGAAGAGAGGCTGAGATTGTTCCTTAGGTACTGTGTCTTAGCCCTGGGGGTTGTAGTTCCTCCTTAATTCCATATCCTTTAGACTTCCTTTTACTTCTTTGTGGCCACTTCCCTTTTACTCCAATCTGCTGATGTAGTTAGTAGTTCTTTATATTAAACATTCCTGTTAAATCACTATGTGTGCTCTTTCTCCTGATTAGACCTAGATTAATAAAGGGGAGGAAGCAGAGTGAGAGCCAGAGTGTCTATCTCTCCCTTTCTAGCATAATGGAGAGGCCATTTCTCTCATTAGTTACTCCTTGACTCAGCCTTCCTGAGCCCCAGATTCCTCATCTGTAAAATAGTGTTAATGATAGTAACAGTATTTGTCTCACAGAGTTCTTATGAGAGTTAAAAGAGATAGTGCATATAAATTACTTGAAACATTGCCTGGCATGTAGTAAGTGCTTCAGTGTATGTTATTTGTCATTATAGTTTAATCACGGTAAATCTGTCATTGAGTTTAATTGGAGGACCGCAAGTACAAATTCAATTACTGACAAAAGCGTATACCAGAGTTTGCTTAACCATTCCCATATGGTAGACGTTTAGTTGTTTTTGCTATTTTATTATAATAAACAATGCCATCATGAACATCTTTATGTATAAAACTCATTTACTCTGGGATTATCTTTCTTTATGAGGGAAGATAGACAGTCATTTATCCTTAGGGAAGTGCTTCATTAATATAAATTCTGGCCTGGCCCAATAAGGGAAGTAGAATTAGAAAGTATAGAATAAATCATGTTGAAGATCTCAGTGATTCTGAGATATCACCAGTTTCTCAAGAACCTCTTTATGACTCTGCTCCTTAACATGTAACAAAACTAAGATTTTCTTTTTGAGGAAATGCTAATAACTAATACACAATAAGTAATCATAGTTCTTCAGATTTTTTTTGTTTTAAGTTAGATATCTTGGAGGTGCTCATTCTCAGCCAATCAAATTAGTCAATTTTATTAAAGTGCCAAATGTTTTAGAAGTTAAACAATTTGGGGATAGAATTTCAAGAAAGACTTAATGTTATGTGAACTTGGGGCAATTTATTTTAGCTTTTGTGAGTCCTGGAAAAATCCTTTTGGCTTTTCTGAATGCATGTTCCTCAAAGTAAGATGGAGATAATCTCATGTTAACCCATTAATTAATTCAGTTATTCAACAATAGATAGTTGTTGAATATCTATTGAGGTTTTTTTCCTATGTGCCAGATAATATTCTAGGTGCTTGGGGGTGCATCAGTAAAAAATAAAATCCTTGCCCCAAAGAATTTTATGATATAGTGGAGATGGTGAGAAGGAGGGGGACAGATAATAAATGATAAGAATGATACTTAACTAAATTTCACAGCATGTTGAAAGATGGTAAATGCAATGGAAAATATAGAGTCGAAAAATAAAGGAAGAGGAGAATTATGTGTACTTGGAAGAGTTGGGTTTTTTAAAGGATAGATAAGATGGGCTTTATTGAGGTAACACTGGATCATCGAAAAAGCAAGAGAGTTCCAGAAAAAATCTATTTCTACTTTATTGACTATGCTAAAACCTTTGACTGTGTGGATCACAATAAACTGTGGAAAATTCTGAAAGAGATGGGAATACCAGACCACCTGACCTGCCTCCTGAGAAACCCATATGCAGGTCAGGAAGCAACAGTTAGAACTGGACATGGAACAACAGACTGGTTCCAAATAGGAAAAGGAGTACGTCAAGGCTGTATATTGTCACCCTGCTTATTTAACTTCTATGCAGAGTACATCATGAGAAATGCTGGGCTGGAAGAAGCACAAGCTGGAATCAAGATTGCCGGGAGAAATATCAATAACCTCAGATATGCAGATGACACCACCCTTATGGCAGAAAGTGAAGGGGAACTAAAAAGCCTCTTGATGAAAGTGAAAGTGGAGAGTGAAAAAGTTGGCTTAAAGCTCAACATTCAGAAAACGAAGATCTTGGCATCTGGTCCCATCACTTCATGGGAAATAGATGGGGAAACAGTGGAAACAGTGTCAGACTTTATTTTTCTGGGCTCCAAAATCACTGCAGATGGTGATTGCAGCCATGAAATTAAAAGATGCTTACTCCTTGGAAGGAAAGTTATGACCAACCTAGATGGCATATTAAAAAGCAGAGACATTACTTTGCCAACAAAGGCCCATCTAATCAAGGCTATGGTTTTTCCAGTAGTCACGTATGGATGTAAGAGTTGGACTGTGAAGAAAGCTGAGCACCGAAAAATTGATGCTTTTGAACTGTGGTGTTGGAGAAGACTCTTGAGAGTCCCTTGGACTGCAAGGAGATCCAACCAGTCCATTCTGAAGGAGATCAGCCCTGGGACTTCTTTGGAAGGAATGATGCTAAAGCTGAAACTGCAGTACTTTGGCCACCTCGTGTGAAGAATTGACTCATTGGAAAAGACTCTGATGCTGGGAGGGATTGGGGGCAGGAGAAGGGGACGCCAGAGGATGAGATGGCTGGATGGCATCACCGACTCGATGGATGTGGGTTTGGGTGAACTCCGGGAGTTGGTGATGGACAGGGAGGCCTGGTGTGCTGTGATTCATGGGGTCACAAAGAGTTGGACACGACTGAGCTCCTGAAGTGAACTGAACTTGAGCAAAGTCTTAAAGGAGATAAGGCAGTTAGCTGTGTAGCTCTATGGGGAGAATTATTCTAGGTAAAGAGGAGTATGTGGACAAAAGCTCTAAGGCAAGAGCATGTCAGGCATGTTTGAGGAATAGCAAGAATACTGTTGCTGAAGCAGAGTGAGTGAGAGGGAAAATGGTAGGAGGTAAAGTCAAAGCAGTAAAGTGCCAGATCATGTTAGACCTTCCAGGCCATTGTCAGAGCTTTGGTTTTTACACTGAATGAAATGGAGAGTCACCGTGGGTACTGTGTGCAGAATGGACATGATTAGACTTACATTTTGTTAAAACCTCTCTGGCTTTTGATTGAGAATAAACCCTGGTGGGTGAGGTTGCTATTGCAACCCTGTCTCCATCATTTTTCCTTCCATGTGGAGGACACAGCATGACAGTTGAAATCATGGGGCAGTGAGGGGGCTTGGAGAACCATGCAGAAGTAAGGGCTGGGGTTGGGGAGGTATAGACTGGTGGGCCAGCAGCTGAGAATATTGCAGAGAGGGTATGGTGTGGAGGTGGTAGGCAGAACTGGCCAGCATGGTGGGGGTGGGTCAATTATATTGAGCAAACTAGTAAATTAATTGTGCATGTAAGTAAATATAATGAGGATAATAGAAGCCAAGTTTCTCATTGCTGGAGAAGGAATTAATGAGCACAGAAAGGGGAGAGTCTAGAAAGAACTCTGGAGTGTTGATTCACTTGATCTCTTTCTCAATATAGATATATAAGTAAGATATATGTGTGTCCATAAATACACACATACATACCTCCTAGCTCTGTCAACTGAGAGGACTTAGAAGCAACGGCATCTAGAAACTATGAGTATGATGAACAACCAGATATTGGTGTCTAAATAGCCATCCTACAATAAAAGAAGCTAGGGATCCATGGAGAAATGGCCAACGGCTGATTCCAAAATGGGGGCATGACTTGAAACATCTTGTGTTGTAAAATAAGGAAATACTCAGTGAGTGATGGGGACATTTCAAAAGGATGCAGGGGTTCCCACTGGCCAAATCAGGGACAATCTTACCATTAAAAAGGGAATAATAGATTACAACTCATTGAATATATCAGGAATCCATGAATCCATACATATACATAAATAAATGAAGAGAAATCTTGTCTTTCTTATAGAATGCCAACTAATAAATGTAGCATGAATAATATAAATAGAGAACTGTGATTTGGAAGCCTGAACAGATTTGGTTGATTTTGGCTGAAATAGGAAATCAGCTAAGGCTGAAGGGTGAAGATTCCATGAGGAACAGTGTATTTCAATATAATCTAGGAATCAGTTCAGTTCAGTCGCTCAGTCGTGTCCAACTCTTTGTGACCCCATGAATTGCAGCACACCAGGCCTCCCTGTCCATCACCAACTCCCGGAGTTCACTCAGACTCACATCCATCGGGTCAGTGATGCCATCCAGCCATCTCATCCTCTGTCGTCCCCTTCTGCTTCTGCCCCCAACCCCTCCCAGCATCAGAGTCTTTTCCAATGAGTCAACTCTTCGCATGAGGTGGCCAAAGTACTGGAGTTTCAGCTTTAGCATCATTCCTTCCAAAGAACACCCAGGACTGATAGCTCTTCATAAAATATCAAACAGTTACAAAGAGAAAAGAAGTGGAGAAACTTGGCAGATGTCAATAAGGTTAACATCACCAGTGTTGTGTGGATTGATGTTACATATCTTTTATACTTTTACACCATGAAATTAAAAGGCTCTTGCTCCTTGGAAGAAAAGCTATGACAAACTTAGACAGTGTATTAAAAATAGAGACATCATTTTGCCAACAAAAGTCCATATATTCAAAGCTATGGTTTTTCCAGGTAGTTGTGCGCGGATGTGAGAGTTGGACCATAAAGAAGGCTGAGCACTGAAGAATTGATGCTTCTGAATTATAGTGCTGGAGAAGACTCTTGAGAGTTCCTCAGATAGCAAGGAAATCACTCAATTCTACAGGAAGTCAACCCTGCATATTCATTGGAAGGACTGATGTTGAAGCTGAGGCTCCAATACTTTGGCCACCTGATGTGAAGAGCTGATTCACTGGAAAGGACCCTGATGCTGGGAAAGATTGAAGGCAGGAGAAGAGGGCAACAGAAGATTAGAAGGTTATATGGCATCACCAACTCAATGGACATGAGTTTGTGCAAACTCTGGGAGATAGTGAAGAACAGGGAAGCCTGGTGTGCTGCAATCCATGGGGTTGCAAAGAGTCCGACATGACTTAGCGACTGAACAACAACATCTTTTATACTCAGTGTTATGTATCTCAGTGTAATGCACTGAGAAGAGCATAGCATCATTTCTGTGGAATTCTTGCCAACAATAAATTTCCTGAGCCTGATCATGAGGAAACATCAGACATTCCATGATGGAATTTGCTATGGTCTGAATGTATTCCTCCAAAATTCACATGCTGGAATCTCAGCACCCAATGTTATGGCATTAGGAGATGGGACCTTTGGGAGGTGCCTATGTCATAGGGGTGGAACCCTTCTGACCAAGATTAGTGCCTTGTAAGTGAGGCTCCAGAGAGATTCCTTAGCACCCTTCCACCATATGAGCACATAGTGTGAAGATATGTACTATGAACCATGAGAGGGCCCTCACCACAAAACATGACCATGTTGGTGCCTTGACCTTGGATTTCCCAGCCTCCAGATCTTATCTGGAGAAATAAATGTTTGTTGTTTTTAAGGTATGCAGTCAATGATACTTTGTTTTAACAGCCCTAATGAACTAAGAGGTTATCCTACAAAATGTACCATATGCTACGGAGTGTCTAGTAAATGAGAAATGGGGAAAGACTGAGGAATTGTTCTGGGTCAAAGGAGATATAGCATCATAATAGCTAAACACAACATGTGTTCTTAAGAGGATCTTGGACTATCTTGAGATAATTAATGAAATTTGAGTGGGATTGGGTGGTATAGTAGTAGTATTGTCTCAGTGGAGCCTGGTCAGCTACAATACATGAGGGGGTCACAAAGAATCAGACATGACTTAGTGACTGAGTGTGCACACACACACACACACAATGTCAGTTTACTAATTCAAAGAGTTGTATGCTGGTTATATAGGACAGCGTTCTTGTTTTTGGAAAATACTTGTTAGGGGGTGCTTTGAGGTGATAGGACTTACTCTAAAAAAGTTCAGAATATTCTGTTAAAATTATTTCTAAATAGTTTTATTTCTAAGAGAAGGCTATTGGAGGTGAGAGATGATGGTGACTTAGACCAGGGAGGTGACAGTGGTGTTGGTGGAAAATGGTCAGATTCTAGATATAATTTGAAGGTAGAACCAGTAGGACTTCCTGGTGAATTTGAGATATGTTATAAAAGAAAATCAGAGTACAAGAATGACTCCAAAATTTTTGGCTTGAGCACCTGACTTAATGGGATTACCACAAACTATGGGTTGGGTAGGTTTTTTGTGGGGAGTTCTGTTTCGGATCTGTTGAGTTTGAGATATTTGCCAGGCTTCCTAAAGAAGATTTCAAAAAGGCAGTTAGGTACAGAATCTGAAGTTCAAGACAAGATCTAGGCTAGAGATAGAAATTTGGGAGTTGGCAGTAAGTGTACAGTATTTTAAGTCAGTAGGGGATGAAATCACCAAGGGAGGGAATGTAGATTGAATAGAAAGAGGACATTCGCAGGACGGCTTGGCAGGGATTTTTCAGCCTAGGTAATCTCATTGGAAAATGGCTCCAAAATGTCTTCTACAATTTGCCCTCAGTATTTGAGAGATCCACATTCATAGATTCAAATATTTGAAACAAAATTCTGGAAAGTTCCAAAAAGCAAAGTTTGAATTTGCTGCACATGGCAGCAATTTACATAGTATTTACATTGTATTTACAACTATTTACGTAGCATTTACATTATATTAGGTATTGTAAGTGTTCTCAAGAAAGTCTACAGAAGGTTGTGCATAGGTTTTATGTATGCCATTTTATATAAGGGACTTGAGCATCTGTGGATTTTGGTATCTGTGGGGAGTTGGTATACCAAGGACAACTGTATGTAAAATTCTATGCCCCAAATCCTAGCATTCTTTGTCCTCAAAGAGTTAACAGTTCAACACATGAAAGTAGGATAAATAACATAAAAGAACGATGATACTATAAGCATTAAATTTACATTATATTTACTGTGTCAGGCACAGTGCTAAGTGCTTTATATGGATTATCACATTTAATCTTCACCTTAACAATATGAGGAGGAAATAAGATTCTGCTCTTTTTTATATGAAGAAACTGAGTCTTAGAGGATTTAGATAATTTAAGACCTCACAGCTAGTGAGGCTTGAAGTTCATACCCTTGTGCTCTACCTACATTACTTTTCATTTTAGTGGCTGTACTGTCCTGCTTAACGACTAGGACAAGGGCAAAAAAGTCTATAATGGGGCCCTAGATTCCTTTTGATAGGCTGAAACAAACAAACCAAACCAATATACTCACACACACAGATACAATTTGTAACTGATGACTTAAAGGATTTGAGAAAATTCCATCTCTCAGAATGACTGCTCCTCAGTTCCTGGAGGTACCAGCCTTTGGAACAGGGTCCCAGCAACTCCAGTGTGATGCCGGGAGGACTGTTATTTAGTCGCTGAGTCGTGTCTGACTCTTTTGCAACGCCATGGATTGTAGCCCTCCAGGCTCCTCTGTCCATGGGATTTCCCAGGCAAGAATACTGGAGTGGGTTGCCATTTCCTTCTCCAGGGGTTCTTCCCAACCCAGGGGTCAAACCGGCATTTCCTGCATTAGCAGGCAGACTCTTTACCACTGTGTCACCAGGGCTTCCCTGATAGCTCAGTTGATGAAGAATCTGCATGCAATGCAGGAGATCGTGGTTTGATTCCTGGATCGTGAAGATCCCTTGGAGAAGGGATAGGTTATCCACTCCAGTATCCTTGGGCTTCCCTGGTGGCTCAGCTGGTAAAGAATCTGCCTGCAATGTGGGAGACCTGGGTTCGATCCCTGGGTTGGGAAGATCCCCTGGAGAAGGGAAAGGCTACCCACTCCAGTATTCTGCCTGAAGAATTCCATGGACTGTGTAGTTCATGGGGTTGCAAAGAGTTGGACACAACTGAGTGACTTTCACTTTCACTTTTACCAGGGAAGCCTTGGAGGGAGGGCTACAGGGCAATAAACCCAAGTTTCTAAGAACCACAGTCCAACAATAGGTAGCAGAGAGACTCTTCTAGGCTCCCAAAAGAACCAACTGTTCCTGGGTTCTGAACACAACCAAGCCTGTGTTTTTAAGACTATATCTTTACTGAAATTTCCTTCTTTTGGCTTGCTGTTATTTGCAACTTTTATAAGCTACTGAACCACATCAATGGTGTGAACAGTTTCAGAGCTTACATATTTCTTCTTGTAATCAATTTAGTCAATCTTGTAACTATAAAGAGTGAGATGGTAAATCCTGAGTTCCCATTCTGAGTCAGAATTTATGACAAGAACAGCGTGCTTGTGCCCAAACAGAACCATGCATGTATGGTAATATGGCACTTGAAATTTATGTACTTCCTTTTATCCAAGGAACAGAAAGTGCTTTGATAAAATGGATTAGGAGCCAACTGTCTTCAGCAGGCGACAAGCACAGTTCAAAATAAGACTGCGGAGGGAATCATTTAATTTCTGCAAGTCCAGGGTTCATATTAAACAAGCATGTTTCCCAATGTCTTACAGAAGTGGTTCCAGGAGACCACTGCCATTTCAACCCCTGCTTAGCAGTAATGAATTTAACTGCATCTTTGCCCATCAGCTGTGTAATTGAAGAATTTCCTTCCTCACTGCTATTTGGAGCTGGTTGCCATATAGGACTAGCTTCTGCTATTTGCTGAGGGTATTAGAACTTATTCCTTTCTACTCACTACTTAGCTCTTCTCCTTAGTAAAGGCAACTCTATCATTTTCTTTGCTAGTTTTAAAAACTAGCCTTGTAAATAAGCCCACTTTAATTTGCAACCCCACTATAATAAAATGACTTCTATATATTACATATTTTTAAATGGCCATGGTGTGATAGTTCCTTTTATCTATTCCCTATTCCTGCAGTGTAACAAATTACCCAAAATGGAGTGCCTGAAAACATTTATTATCTCCCAGTTTCCGTGGATCAGGAGTCCTGGTGTGCCTTGATTTGGTCCTCAGCTTCAGAGTCTCTCGCAAAGCTTCAGTCAAGGTGTTACTCAAGGTTATGGTCAAACCCAGGCTTGAGCAGGGGAGAATTTCTTTCCTTCACGTGGTTTTTGACAGGATTCCATTGCTCATGGGCTGTTGGACCTGAGGTCTTAGTTCCTCACAAACTCTTGGTCGAAGGTTTATCTCAGTCTCTGTACACATGAGTGTCTCACAGGCGAGAGGGTGAGGGAGATGTCAGCAAGAAAGAGAGTGTTAACAAGATGGAAGTCAGCCCTTTATATCTTAATCACAGAACTGACCTTCCATCACCTTTTATTCTATTAGTTCTATTAAGCTACCAATTCATGCTTAAGTGTGGGGGATTACACAGGGCATTGAAAGCTGGGGAGCCAGGATCATTGTAAGCCATTTTAGAAGGCTGCCTACATACATGGTCCTTCACATATCTTGTCTCACTTTATTCTCATAGTAATTTTCCAATGCATTTCTGGTCCTCCCATTTTATAGAAGGGGCAACAAGTTCTCTGACTCTCCTACCTGTACCTACTGACATTGAAATTCATCCTTAGTGACTCATAGTCTTTACTCATTTGTGTATTTATTTCATGAGTATGTAGAATTATAAGATATTAGGTATGCTACTGTGTTAGATAAGTTTGTATTCTTGGTAGAATATAGGTGTATACAAGCATCCTAATAGTTCTTAAGCAAGTGTTTCTTAAAGGGAGCAGCTGTTCATAAAGTATATTATAGTGCCTAATATATTGAGTTACAGCAGCAGTAGATATTCTTAAGAATTATTAATCTATTAATTTTTTTTCAAATATGTAACATATTTTTAAAATATATCTTCTGGTTTTTGAGTGTCTAGGACCCAATCACCGCTGTTTCAGAGTTGAAACACAGATGAGTAGTGTAACCACTACTGATATGAACAATGCCCCAGACACTGAAATGGAGAATTTCATTCTAGTCCTATTTATAGCACAACCTCAGTGTACAAAATACATGGGAAAAAAAACCGCATGTAACTTGAGTTAGCTCCACCTTAAATGCATGAGTATCCACCCCAAGGCTTATCACTGTATTTCTAGTGATATAATGTACAGAAACATTTTTATAAATTAAAAATGCCTATAAACATGAGATGAATCTTTAAAACCATTGACACCGCTGCTTCCTTAACTCAGGGAGCCTACAATGTGCCCAGCCCTGTGCAAATTGCTTCTTAGAATGCTACTTATTTAGTCTTCCTCACAACTGCTCTAAAAAGCAAAATCAGAGCTGGCAGTTACAAGTTGTACAAAAAGGGTTCAATTCTGCTTGTTGAGATGTCTCTGAGGGTGCGTGAGTCCTTGGTGGCCAGAGAAGAAGAGCTCCAAGTGAACCCTCCCATACTGACATAGTGAAATCCTAGAGTTTTTGAAAGTGGGGTTGTCCTCCCATCACCAAGACCCACACAGAAACAGACTTGTGCAAGCAATGCTTTTCCTTTTTAAAAAGGTATAATGCCTCTTGAGATAACAGAAAACACTCTGGGATTTGAAAGTTAGTGAAAGGAACTACTCATGTAGGGTATTTCTTGACTAACGGAAAGGTAGGAGTTCTTCCATGGAGTGTCATCTAGCAGGCTAGATGTAGCCTAGAGATGGTGATGTGGTCATCTCCCATCTATGCAGTTACTGAGGCCAAAAGGAAAAGCAAGCCCAGTTTAATAAAACTCAACAACAAGCATCTAGAGAATCAATAAATGTTGGTTGATGCCCACAGGGCAACTTGGAAGCAAAGTTACACCAACTGGAGGACTTTTTGCAGATAGTTATTTTTGAACAGCAAACTAAGATGTATAAAAGCAGAAATAGAAATGAGTGATGGCAGGAGCCCTGACTTGTGCCTTGAAATCATTAGTATGCTGTTGTTGATTTGTACTTTTTATGGTGTGGTCAAGAGGTCCCCATGATTCAGTGCCTCTTTTTCCTACCACCTGTCTCTCTTAGAAAAAAAAGTGAAACAAAGCAATACTAATTTATTCCTTAGAAGTTGCAGCCTCTAACGCAGCAGAGCAGGTAGGAAGTAGCTGCTGTAGTTTCCTCTACTTTTTTTCCTCCAAATATCCAGATTTTTAAGGGTTGAAAAAGCACAAACACAAAAACCTCATTAGAATTTTGGATTAAAGACAGCTATCTGTCTTGTCTCATTTTTGATATGCCAGCTGATAATTGGGCTATAGCTGAGTCTAAAAATAACATACCGTACTTTGAAATAATATTCCTTGGCTACATTTCCAAAGTGGTATTCTGGGACTTCTGTGCATTAATCCTGTAACAATAACAGGATTTGCGCTTTTAACTCCCTGGTGTAGCTTTGAAAATCTAGCCTAAAGCAGCTAATGTTGCTGCTGAAATCATCCTCTCACTATCCTCAGGGAAACGTGAAGATTAAAAAAATGACAACCCAACTGCTCAAATGACCTATACCTGGGAGAATAAGAGAAACAATCTATTTCTTCTCAGGAACTGGACTGATCAATAAAAATATTTCAAAAGGACCATCATCCAATAAAGGCCTTAGAATTTGTATCCTACTTCAGAGCACCCACCCTGGATATTTCCAATGTGATCATATGACATTTCCCATAGGTGGGAGAGGCAGTGTGGTCGTTGAATAAGTGGAATTGAACTCGGTTGCATGCATGAGCCCGTGTGTGTGTGTCTGTAGAGGGAAGGAAGCTGTCATTATTGTGTATGTTTCTGGTAAACATTCTTTTGCCCTACAGAAATTGGGCGTATCCCAGAAATTAGGTAATGTTAATCACATCAACTGAAAAGAAAATGCATATCCAAAAATTTGCACACAGCTCTAAATTGAAGCTCTAACTGGCTCTAAATGGAAGTGGCAGGAGTTTTTCAATGATACCATTAATTGCATTTTATTAATTGAGAAAAGGGGCTTTTGTGTAGCCATGGTTGTGATGGGCTAGATTTAATCAGTGTAGGTACCACAAACAGGCTGGCAGTGCTTTTGGCCTGCAATGCCTTTGAAATTCTAAAATGGAAAAGGAGGCCAACACACTGAGCAATTATTTCGGAACAGATTGCCCGTTAACATTTCATAATATCACTAAAACACATCCTTTCTGGGACGGAGACTTGCTCTGGCTGTGAACCTCCAAGAGGTGGCAGCACCCCACGCTCTGTCGGCTGCTGCGTCCTCCAGACCGAGCTCACCACGGAGGTCTCATCATTGCGTCACCTGAAAGCCAGTTTGCAGGGTGGGGGTGGGGGGAGTGATAGAGGGGAGATACAGCATTTTGCATCTCAGTTCTTCCGGAGAGTTCAGGAAACAGCTGCACAGATTGCTTTAAAAGGATTTGAAAAAGGTTTTTTTCTTTTCTTTTTTTTCCCCTGAAATCTTCGGGCCTATGTGATATCTTCCTATGAAGACCACATGGGTGCACTTATGCGTTTCCTGGTTTTCTCCCTGAGGGAGGAAGAGTTTCAATTGTCAGGGATCCCCTGAGACCTCATTTTCAATTGCCTGTACTTGTCTTTATAAACACAGGAAGGTGGGATTAAGACAGCATCATCCACAATCATTTTTGGAGCATGCGTTTGTGCACGGCACTTAACACAGCGTTGAGAATGAGACGCTATCCCCGGCTAGAACACTTCTCCTTTTCCCCAACCATTCTCCCAGCCCCCTCCCTCATCTCATGCTAAAAATACTCCACAGAACAAATAGCTTTTGAGATAGCATGAAAACCTGCACAAATGAGTAATAGAATATAGCCTGACATGCAAAGTGTCAAATGCCTGAGAGGAAAAGCATCAGGTGATGTGGGTAAGGGAGCTTTGGAGCTGGTCCAGGCTGGCTGACGTCCAAGTGTCTGTAGAACCTGGCCCTCTGCTTGTGTGTTAGTTTTAGGGCAAGAACTGGGATGCACTGAAGGCACTTTGCTGATGGGGGTTATTGGCAGATACAGGGGACAGGACTTATGGGAAACTAGTTTACTGGAGGCCACAAGGAAGCTGAAACTGGGGAAGCCAGCCCAGCTCAGCCATGGAAATTCCTGTCCCCACTTTAGCCATCACAGGGACTTGCTTATGTGTCCAGCACAACTACGGCCACCAACTTGGCCTGGCTTTTAGCACTGTGCATCTTTTCAGTAGCTTATTTCTTTAGTCTCAACTTTGGCACTCTCATACCCTCTGTCTCATAGTTTTCCTACATGGTGTGTGCTTCCTGTATACATTTTTCCAGTTTCTATTCCCACTGACAACTCAATGACCCTATTCCCCATATTTCTCATTCAATTTCCAGAAAAGAAAGGAAGAGAGGGAGGGAGGGAAGTGGGGGGCAGGGGAGAGAGAGAGAAGGAGAGTCTCCTTGGCTTGATTACATAATCACATAGTCTCTGTGTGGATTGAGCTTTGGACGCCTACCCACCTCGTGAAAAATGAGCCAGACTGTAATTGGCAGTCCTTGAGTCACCTTTGTTAAAGACCTACTTAGGGTGCCCCTCAGCCTGGACAGTAGGCACTGACATTCCTTTCAGGATGGCTGTGGATGTGAAAGGCACTGACTGATATTTTGTCCTTTCCTCCATACAAGGGCAGGAGCAGCATTGTTCTCTGAGGCCTGACAATGCTGGTTGTCCTGTTGGCAGGGTACTGCTGCCCTGGTAGGTTGCTCAAACTCTAGTAAAAGGTGAACTCTCCACCTCTTTTTTCCTTTGCAGGAATTCAGTCATGCAGCTTGGAGAATGATCTTAAGGGTGGTATTTTACACTCAACGTTCAATGATTCGGGAGACTTGGAGAAAGGGAAATAGAACCTTTATTTGAACCATGATGTCATGCCATTTTTGTACAGCACAGGTTTGTTTGGGGCCAGGCTAAGAGAGGAGAGGATAGTGGTTGGATTAGGTACCAGTCTCCTTGTTATAATCAAGTTTTTCTTAATAAGATCTGGCTTATATTTTAATCCCAAGAGAGATTCTCAAGGGCTACCTCTGGGTGCCATAACATACGAGCAGTGAGCAGCTTCCCTGTTGCCCAGTGAGTTGGCAGCACCCCTGCTTGTTACTGCCAGTCATCTGGAGTAGGGGTGAGGGGGGCATGCAGGGTGTGATGGCCAGGTAGCTGCTACAGTTTACTGGTCTTGGGCCTTTGCCTTCCCCTAGTCTCTTCACTGTTACACTGAGGGCGTGCGGCCAAACGAGGCAGGCCTCACAAAGCAGCTTATTTGCTTTTGGTTATAAACCGCCAAGAATTTGAGGAACTCTTCTGCTGCTGTGTGCCTTGAGAGCCTGAATATCCTCTCTGACTTTTCCAGTTGTACCAGTCTCAGCTGTAAGGTGCCGACAGTACATCAACAGTGGATGTGAGGATAAAGTAGGGTGCAAACTACTGTTAGGTTTGTAGTGGTGATAGAGTTCCTTCAGCCCATCTATAGGGATTTTTATATATGGTGAATTTGGTCACTGATTGCACTGCTTCATGGCATCATGTTTATCATTACCTGAAGTTTTTTAAGAAAAAAATATGAATTGATGTTTCCTGATGTTCAGTTTGAACTCACTAATTAGCTTGTAAGTTCCTTGAAAGAAAGAAAAGGCTTCTGTCCTGCTAAGCATCTCCCACAATGTCAAACATCATCTTATATGAAGAGTGGGCGATCAATAGATACTTCTAATTTCAGGAGAGTTTTTGTTAGATCCTAATGAGTCTAGATCCTTTCCAGTTATCTGTTTGGAAACGTGAAGGTACAGATTCATTTTGACCGAATTCTACCTTCTCTTGATCGTTCAGGAAGAACACCCTAGATGCTGAGTTTTTCAGCATTCAGAGTCCCAGGCCTCTGATGAGATTCAAAATGTCCAAGAATCTTCAGCTTTTGGCTTATTACTTTAAAAACTTTATATGTTTATGTATTTCTTTGGCTCCACTTGGTCTTAGTTGCAGCATGTGGGATCTTTAGTTGTGGCATACGAACTGTCATTGTGGCATGAGATCTAGTTCCCTGAAAGAAAAAGAAGTCACTCAGTCATGTCCAACTCTTTGCAAATCCATGGACTATAGCCCTCCAGGCTCCTCTGTCCGTGCATGGAATTTTCCAGGCAAGGATACTGGCATGTGTTGCCATTTCCTTCTCCAGGGAATCTTCCCAACTCAGGAATCAAACCCAGGTCTCTGGCACTGCAGGCAGACTCTTTACCATCTGAGCCACCAGGGAAGCCCTTGACCAGGGATCAAATCTGGGTCACCTGCATTGGGAACACGAGTCTTAGCCACTGGACCACTAGGGATCCCCACTAATTACTTTTAAATTTTCCTCTTAGTTAACTTCCTCTCTCACCAAACAATTCTCTCCTAGTAGGATAGGTGAAGTTATGCTGCAGTGAGGATAGCTTCCAAACTCAGGACAGATTCTGCCTGTCTGAGTGACCCTGAGTCCTAATAGCAGACAGCCTGTCATCTCACCAGGCTCTGGGGAGCTCTGCCGCAGAGGGAGTGAGAGTGGATAATTGTGCCCTAACTCTTTCAGGAAGCAACAGTTAGAACTGGACATGGAACAACAGACTGGTTCCAAATAGGAAAAGGAGTATGTCAAGGCTGTATATTATCACCCTGCTTATTTAACTCTTATGCAGAGTACATCATGAGAAACGCTGGACTGGAAGAAACACAAGCTGGAATCAAGATTGCCAGGAGAAATATCAATAACCTCAGATATGCAGATGACACCACCCTTATGGCAGAAAGTGAAGAGGAACTCAAAAGCCTCTTGATGAAAGTGAAAGTGGAGAGTAAAAAAGTCGGCTTAAAGCTCAACATTCAGAAAACAAAGATCATGGCATCCAGTCCCATCACTTTATGGGAAATAGATGGGGGAAAGAATGGAAACAGTGTCAGACTTTATTTTTGGGGGCTCCAAAATCACTGCAGATGGTGACTGCAGCCATGAAATTAAAAGACGCTTACTCTTTGGAAGGAAAGTTATGACCAACTTAGACAGCATATTCAAAAGCAGAATCATTACTTTGCCAACAAAGGTCAGTCTAGTCAAGGCTATGGTTTTTCCAGTGGTCACGTATGGATGTAAGAGTTGGACTGTGAAGAAGGCTGAGCGCCAAAGAATTGATGCTTTGAACTGTGGTGTTGGAGAAGACTCTTGAGAGTCCCTTGGACTGCAAGGAGATCCAACCAGTCCATTCTGAAGGAAATCAGCCCTGGGATTTCTTTGGAAGGAATGATGCTAAAGCTGAAACTGCAGTACTTTGGCCACCTCATGTGAAGAATTGACTCATTGGAAAAGACTCTGATGCTGGGAGGGATTGGGGGCAGGAGGAGAAGGGGACGCCAGAGGATGAGATGGCTGGATAGCATCACTGACTCGATGGATGTGAGTCTGTGAACTCTGGGAGTTGGTGATGGACAGGGAGGCCTGGCATGCTACGAATCATGGGGTCGCAAAGAGTCGGACACGACTGAGCGACTGAACTGAACTGAACTGAACTCTTAACTAAGTCTCCCCCTGCCCCACCCTCCCTGGGGCCCCTGTAAAATGACACACTTTACACCTGATCATATTCATTGGCTAGAGCATGTCTTGTGGCCATGCTTATCTTCAGGGGGATGAAGAAGTTCAGTCCGTCCTTGTGCCTGCAGAACAGGAGAACCAGACGTGTCGGTGACCTCCTTGATGACCTACACAGCTCCTCAGAGAGCTTCCAAGTTGCCACCTTCCAACTCATCCTTTATTGAGGCATGGAACCCTTGAGAATCAATAGAAACCTTTTGTTTTTTTGGGTTTCACAGGAATTAAAAATCAAAATAACTTTTTAATTTTAAACCCATAATCAAGATGATTTATATCAATAAAAATTTAAATTTATTATGTAAGTATCATTTTTTAAATGTTTTTGGCTCCACTCAGTGATCAGAAGTAATCAGTGCACTCCTTTCTGAATGTCATCTGTAAATAGATGGCTGAGGTAGCAGTCCTCTGTGTTTATAGTTGCCAGGTCTGTTCTTGTTTCTGATGCTTCCTGTACCTCACAATCACTTGGAGGCCCAGCAGCTCAAAGACACCTCCATAGAGCAGAGTCACTTTAAATTCATGGGCTGTGAGGTCCCACTCTTTATTTCTGCCCTATACCTGATTAGACTCTGTTGGTTGCAAAATAAGACCCCAGGCTATTCCAGAGCAGGCAGGAAGCTGACCTACTCACTCATTTGTCCTGTTTCTCACTTCCCTTAATAATTTTCCTCCCTCCAAAGAATTAATTATCTAACCATAAGAATATGAAGTTTATTCACCAGTGTAGTGAGTTTGGTTGGAGAAAGCAATGGCACCCCACTCCAGTACTCTTGCCTGGAAAATCCCATGGACGGAGGAGCCTGGTAGGCTGCAGTCCATGGGGTCACTAAGAGTTGGACACGACTGAGCGACTTCACTTTCACTTTTCACTTTCATGCATTGGAGAAGGACATGGCAACCCACTCCAGTGTTCTTGCCTGGAGAATCCCAGGGTGGGCTGCGGTCTATGGGGTCGCACAGAGTCGAACACGACTGAAGCGACTTAGCAGCAGCAGCAGCAGTGAATTTGGTATTCAGCTTTTTCAGTCCAAGTCAATGGACTGTTACTCTGATGTGCGAGGTAAGAGCCAACCATTATGTGACTGAAAGAGCCTTTGCATTAGAGTCTGAAAGTTGTCAGTCTCGTGTTCAAGCTGTGTTACCTTGTAAAAGTCACTTTGCCTCTCTGAACCTTCATTGGTGAGATTAGGATAATTATATTTACCTACCAGGGTGGAGTTTCCTGTCTATATGATGTAAATTATATCTACCTCTCAGGGTCATGGGGATTTAAGTTATTTTGACAAGGACAATTTCTGGGAAATATATAAGTATGTATATCCCAAGCTGGAAACTTTTTCCCTCCTTTTTTGCTTGCTAATTAAGAGTCATAAATAAAATGCTGACGAGCTGCAGTCTGCCGTCTGTGCTGTAGCTGGAGGGCTGTTTTGACTTTGCCTGACAAATGGCTAACCAGCCGCTCCCGCCATGCCCAACTCAAGTGTTCAGCACTGAGAAATCCAGCTACTGCCAACAGCATCTTATAAACTTGTCACTGTTTACTTACTCGGTGACAGTGTTTTTGTTCACTGATCATCCCTGAGATTTCACCCATCAGGGTGTGTCTGTTTCCCTCAAAATGCCATTTAAACACAATCATTTCCCAAACCACATGAAAGTACTGAAGATCCCTAAGTGAGACTTGGTGCCTTTACAGTTCATCCCCATTGCAATGCAGGTGGGGTGGAATGTCGTCTTTACAAAGCAGTAGCTAGATATACCTGGGTGTTTATTCAATGGGCAGAAACTTCAGAGTTGCTTCAGTATACTACTAGCCAAGATTCCCAGGTAACCGGTTCAGTGGTTTTGCAAGGTGGTTGATGGTATGTTGGTAAATTGAAATGAGCCATGGTGGGAGTGTTTGTGCATGTGTGCTAAATTGCTTCAGTCGTGTCTGACTCTTTGTGACCCTATGGACTGTAGCTTGCCAGGCTCCTCTGTCTGTGGGGTTCTCCAGGCAGGAATACTGGAGTGGGTTGCCATGCCCTCCTCCAGGGGATCTTCCAGACCCAGGGATCAAATCCGAGTCTCTTACATCTCTTGCATTGGCAGGCAGGTTCTTTACCACTAGCGTGGGAGTGTTTGCAGCATGAAAATTGGCAAACACTACAAAATCTGGCTTTTTCTCCTGGAGAGCTGGTTGCTAAACATTTACAAGCTCACCACTGTGAAGTATAACCAAGTCTTTGTGCACCTCGGTTAAACCCAGATATGACTGAGGATGGGAGAAAGGACACTAGAAATCAGAAGTATAAATGCAACTGTGGAGGTGAGTTAAGGAAGAAGGAGTCAACTTTCTTGAGCCCGTAGTGTGCGCCAGGGTCTACTAGATGTAATCTAGATGACTGGGATTGATACATACCAGGAGGTGTTTAGCAAGTTAATGGAGAGGGCCTACCAGAAATGTATTCACTTAGAGGATAGAGAGACTCCCAGAGCCTGACTCAAACCTGGTCATAAGAGCGGAGGGACAATTCAAGGTACAGCAATGTGCTTTTCACTCTGGTTTCTATCCAGGCCCAGACTGAGACTGGTGGAGGCTGTTTTGGGGAAGGGGTTTAAGTAAAAGCTGAAAAGGCTGCTTCATCAAGACTGTAGTACCAGGCAGTGTGTTTAGATTTGGCATCTTGTTTGTTCCAGGACCTTAGCTGCAGCAGTGTGGGGACAACAGAGACTCGGCTGACTCCCTGGAGCTCAGCGAGGTGGGCTCACTTGTGAGCACTTTTACAAGGGTACTTTGCAGAGGGCTACAGTGCTGTATGAGCATTGGGGCAAGGGTCAGTAAAATTTATTCATGTGACCTCGTATGTACCTTAGCTGATAAGGCAAGGGGGAAGCTTGGTGGCATATATATATTTTCTCAGTGTGTTCTCACAACAGCCATATGAGAAAGGCATTATTATATTCATTTTATAAGAGGATAGAGAAACTAAGGATCAGAGAGCTTGATCAACTTGCCTGATATGATGCAGAAAGTGAGTAGAAGAAGGATTTCCCTGGTAGCCTAGTGGTTAAGACTCCACACTTTCACTGGAGGGGGCATGGGTTCAATCCCTGGTCGGGGAACTAAGATCCCACATGCCAAAAAAAAAAACGTAAGTGGAAGAGCTGAGATCCAAACTTGGCGTTGTCTGACTTCAAACACCCCTGGGGTCCCCCTATGTCCTCTCTTTACCCGTGTTTCTGGATATTCTTCTGTCCTGTCCTTCTCTCTGGTCTTGGGGAAAAAATTGTCTCTCTTCTCTCTAAGGTCAACCTCTTTACTTGTGTCTACGATTTCTGTACCCTCTCATTTTCTGCCCCAGAGTCTTCATAAAGCATTCTCTTGCTCTGTTGTTCATCTTTGATCTGTCCCTCGCCACAGACTTCTTTCCCTCTATCACTTGAAGTGAGAGGCTGTATTGGTTCCTTCATCAGTCTTCTCTCTTAGCCTTTTAGCCACATTTTACACAGTTCAGATTCTTCTTTATTCTTGAAACTCTCCACACTCAGCTTCTATGACTCGATTTTCTTGGCCCTCTGTTACTCCTCTGGCCACTTCTGGCTCTTCTCCCTTTTTCTAATCCTTGAACTGTAGGCACGATTCCAAGAGTCTGGTGTTGGTTCTCTTCCTCTTCCTCAGTCTTTCCCCTTTGAGGTTCCCTTTGGCCTCAGCTCTCTACGCAGAAAATCCCAAATCAATAATCCACAGGTCTGATTGGGAAATGAATAGAAATAACTTGACTGGGTCTCTAGGGCCAAGAGCAGTCTCTGGCATAGAGTGAGCACTCAATAAACAAATGGATTTCAGATGAAGAGAACATTGTGAATGGAGCTTGAGCATATGTGAATTGATTTATTTGAAGGTTACCCCCTATAGGGACTGAATTCATCAAAGTCAGGAACTGTGCCTTTCCCCCATTTTTGATTTCTGATCCAGCATAATACATAATAGCTGTTCAATAAATGTCCCTTGAATGAATGAGTCCAAGCTTGCTAATAACTCAGCACAGAATTGTGGCAGTCCTTATATAGGAATTTAGACTTCATTCTATGTGCAGTGGGCTTGGAGCCATCCAAAGGTTTTTCTCATTTGAGTAAACTCAATTGGAGCCGAGCTCTAGGATGACTCATCTGGCTGCAGTCAGTGTTCAGAGCCTTGCGCCATCTTCCTCCCTTGTCCTTGCTATTCTATCTCTAATCCATGGTCCAATCTTGTTGATTTTACTTAAGAATATGGCTTTATGACTTGTGTCTGTGTCTGAGTTTCTATTCTCATGGCCACCTCCCAAGGTCAGCCCTAATTACCTCTTGTCTGGGTTTCAGTGCTGGTCACTCTCACTCCAGTCACTGTTCTGTATGCCACAGGCTTTGGCTATTCTACTAACAGTTGGCTCTGTGTTTGAAAAGAAAGAAAAAAAGAACAAAGCTGAATTGGTTCTGGGAAGGCAAGGATAAAGAGGACTAATATAACTCTCCATTTTCTGCCTTTAATCTTATAGGTCCTTTAAATCTGCTTATTGCTTCAGTTTTACCCTTGAATTGCCTGAGTGGATTTATCCCTTCATTTTCTTCTTATAACAAAGACTAAGATTTCATCCCCACAATAAAGCCAAGTTGTAGGAGAAAGAGAGTGGACCATTGGAAAGGTTGTGCTTAACTATGATGTTAAAGAGACCAGAGGAAATGTTCTATCTTTTCAAAAGGAAGAACAATCTTTTAGGAAAGGGAGGACAAGGGAAGGGAAAAAGTAAGAGATAGGGAGAAGATCTGTAGATAATAGATGAAGGGAAGAAAAAAAGAGAGAAAAGCTGAGCTTCTGCCATTTTTTCATAGGTAATTTTGGGTAAACAGGCCCTTTCTGAAAATACTTTTTTAGAACTTTGTGGGTCCAGAATTTATGCTAGTAAAATTAGTGAGCTGATGGGCTTTAGGGGACCTCTTTGGGGATTCCCACACTTAAAAAAATTAAGCCAGTGTTATGCAAAGTGCAATCTGCCTTCTGCAAGGAGTTAAGTACAAAAAAGACAATAAGTAGGAACTTTTTAGTAATTGTACATTGCTGCTGTAATGGGCTAAAGGTAGGTGGTACCAGCTGGAGGGAGCCAGTTACAAGCATTCCTTCCCATCTCTGTGGCTAACTTCAGATTGGTAGCTTGGAATCAGTCATGACAAGAAGTATTTTTATCTAACAAATGGGCAAATGCCACAGATCAGGACTCCTCCCCAACACCCCGGGTGCTGAACATTTACCAGCTCACCACTGCCTAGCTGCCATATCCACACACCTGATCAGGGGACACTATCGAATAGAATGTTGTTAAGTTTGCACAGTGAGTTGCTTGTGGCTGCTGCTGCCTACTTAGCAAGCATAGTAAGATCATGTATCCGTCAGCCAAAGAATGGGGGAAAACTGGTTCTTCATCACGGGGAATTTGAGATGCACTGCCTTAGATCATCCTCAGCTTGTTCAAGCATTCCAGCAGAGGTCTTCATGATAATCACATGGAGTAGCCCACAGGTTTAGAAACCTGCTACTCCAGGTAGCTGGATCCAGGGCAGCGTAGAGAAGCAGAGAAGTGGTGTGTGAAATAGATGAAGGTGTGTGTAATTAGTCTACCAAGCTGCTATAACAGAAAACCATGGACTGGATGGCTTAAACAACAGAAATGTATTCTCTTGTAGTTCTGGAGGCTGGAAGTCCAAGATCAAAGTGTTGGCATTCTCTCCTTGGCTTGCTGATTGCTGACTTTTTGCCATGTCCTTACGTGGTCTTTCCTCAGTGCATGAGCAGCTCTGGTGTCTCTTCTTTTTCTTATATGGACATTGGATTAAGGGCCCACCCTTTTGACCTTATTTAACCCGAATTACCTCTTTTAAGGCCCTGCCTCTAAATATAGTGACACAGGAGGGTTAGAGCTTCATGAAATTCAGCTCATGAATTTTAAGGGACGCAATTCAGCCTGTGACAGTGTTGACTGTCAGTGTTGACTCTCTGGACTCATGTTGCATTCCAGTCAAGCATGGGGTGATAACATGAGACTCATTATGAGGAGGCCTCAACTTCACTCTAGGGATATCTTCTCACTTGTCCTGGATGCGGCTTTCACTTACCAGCAATCTCTAACCTCACCAGGTGCTTCCCCTCTGTTGGTTCCCATCTCTCCCATCTAGTCTTCTCTGGCTCCTCCTGCTTGGAGAGGAGTCCCCCCTCACCTGACTCACCCTAGTGCTCTTGCTGTGTATTGTTAAGTTGGTGATGAATCTTTGCAATGCCTTTCCTGATATCATCTCAGTATACACACTGCATGTATTTAGGGCCTATCTACCCAGCTGGGATGTAGGTACCTTAAGAAGTGGATATCTCACTCTTCTTGACACCCAACCTCCTCCATTCAGTGATTAATTAGCTGTGTGCCTTTTATAGACTAAGAAGTCAATGAATATTGTAGAGTTGATGTAGCTTTTCCTAAAACAGTTAAGGTCATCATACACTCAGAGATGCATGTGGAATCAAATTCATAGCAGTAAGTACTGAGACTTATTTCCCCTTTATTGTGGGTATCGAGCCAGAATTTTCCAGTAAATGCTCCTGCAATGTCATTTGTGGATGTCATTGTTCCAGTGAGTTATTATGATTTTTAACTCTGAGTCTGACACAAAAGAAACCTGGATTCGAGTTCTGGTTTTCCCAGTTACTGCTGTCTGGCTTTGAGTAAGTTATCTAAATTCTGTAAGGCTCAGTTTCTTCATCTGTAAATTACGAGTAATAATTTTTTCACCTTACTTCACAGAGTGGTGACAAAGGAGTAAAAGAGACATAAGTAGCACTATGTGGATACCAGATGTCCATCATTAATATTACTCTGGTACACAGAGGGAAATAAAGGTAGAAATCTTAACGGTAGATATCAGTCTCCACTCCTCAGAACCAGGAGTAACATGAAAAGAAAAACGTTTGCACACCATCAGAGGGTCATCTGTGCAAATAGTACATTTAGTGCCCGATGCCAAGTGCTCCTGGATTAAGAATATTGTGAAGAATCCAGAAGAAACACTTTACTATCTATGATGTGTGTGCTAAGTAACTTCAGTTGTATTCGACTCTGTGTGACTCCATGGACTGTAGCCCCCTAGGCTCCTCTGTCCATGGAATTTTCCAGACAAGAATACTGGAGTGGGTTGCTGTGCCCTCCTCCAGGGGATCGTCCCAACCCAGGGATTGAACCCGTGTCTCTTAAGTCTCCTGTGTTGTCAAGCAAGTTCTTTACCACTAGCTGAATGGGTTGACTTCTAAGCAACCTTTGGCCTTCTTGTGTTGTCATCAACCCCCTTCTCAAGTCTCACTTCCTTTTGTAAAGCATAAAACATCTTTGCCTACAAAACACTGTACATGTGTGGAGTTCTGTTATTCTGGAGGCCATTGGGTTGCATAGGAAGTACAACATCATTAACTGGCGATAAGTCAGCATGACATTTGTCTTGAAGTTAAGAATAAAATAAAGTTAAGGGACTTTTCCTGCAGTCCAATGGTTAAAACTCTGCCTTCCAAAGCAGAGGGCTTGGGTTTGATCCTTGGTCAGGGAACTAGGATCCTGCATGGCCCGTGGTGTGGCCAAAATTTTTAAAAGATTTAAAAATGGCTTCCCTGCTGGTCCAGTGGCTAAGAATCCTCCTGCCAATGCAGGGGACACAGGTTTGATCCCTGGTCTGGGAAGATCCCACATGCCTTGGAGCAACTAAGCCTGTGTGCCACAACTACCAAGCCACAAGAGAAGCCACCACAATGAGAAGCCCACACACCACAGTGAAGAGTAGCCCCTGCCTGCTGCAACTAGAGAAAGCCCGAGTGCAGTGACGAAGACCTAGCACAGTCCAAAAAAAAAAAAAAAAAAAAACCTTCAAAAAAACACTCTGTAGTCTAAGTTAAACTTCTAAATGTTCCAGAGCAAGCTTAGGTGGGAACACTCCTGTACAGAGAGCATGAAGGCATTGAGTGGGAAGACAGTGTGATCCTGTGCTTCTATAGGCCAGCTGGTGCAAAGCAGAGGCCTCCTAAAGGGCACAAAGTGGCTTGTCAGCTTTTCTACCTGTTCTAACAAGTTAGAAGTACATCCCAAAAGGTATACTGCAATATTAAAGTTCATTTATATACACGATAAAGTTTCCCCTGTGTGTCCTGCAGGCTGGGAAGTGTCCATGGGTTGATCCCTTTGTGAATTACATGGAGCTGACCGGGCTGAAACCCTCAGTGACCCAGATGAGGATTGAAGCTTGTGCTGAAAGAGTGGCTGCCCCCCCAAACATGTAAGTAAGTAATATTAATCCCCACTGAGCAGAGTGGTGCAAAATTATTAAGGCTGCTTCCTGAAGAAACTTCTAATGTAGTGTGTAATGAAAATGTCAGGTGCGTGAGTTATTAGGCGCTGCCCTGCTGTTCTGAAGCACCAGGTATTTCTCTACCTGTTATCCAAGCAGCAGAGTCTTGTGAGGAAGGCAGCTGGGCCTGAGGAGAGCAGGCAGTCGTCTGTGCTGAGAGGATCATAGAGTGAGTGACAACAGTGAAGCTGGGCCTGAGGAGAGGGTGGCATGTCTGAGGTGGAGATGACGCGGAAAGGGGTGTGTGGGGAATGGGCCTGAGGAGAGGGTGGCATGTCTGAGGTGGAGATGACGCGGAAAGGGGTGTGTGGGGAATGGGCCTGAGGAGAGCAGGCAGTCGTCTGTGCTGAGAGGATCATAGAGTGAGTGACAACAGTGAAGCTGGGCCTGAGGAGAGGGTGGCATGTCTGAGGTAGAGATGACGCGGAAAGGGGTGTGTGGGGAATGGGCCTGAGGAGAGGGTGGCATGTCTGTGGTGGAGATGACGCGAAAAGGGGTGTGTGGGGAAGACGCGTGGGAGGATGACCCTGACTGGTCTTCGACCCTGCATAATGTCATGACCCAAATCATCTGGCCCTGTGGATTTAAAAAATTGTTCTCAGGGCAGCTTTCATTATTAGGAATTCAGATGGGATCACTGCAGAAAGAAAGATGTTTACGGCTATTTCTGTAGTCGTTCGAGAAATGCAAACTCAGTGTTTGGCGTTTATTTACATGTATTATTTATTTTGGACCTCATAGAAGTTTGCATCTCTCCAACCCGTGTGTTGCTTATCTCAGCCGGATTCTTGGAGGCTCTCTGGCTTCCTCTCTTCTCTCAGTCATGTCCAGTCATTGTCAAACGGCACTGAGCAAGTTGATCTTTCTTGGTCTCCATTTCCTTAAGCACTACCTTTGTTGTGTTCCTTATAGTCTGTCTTATTTTCTCTTTACCACTTTCCTTGCCTGTACTCTGTCTTGTCTAGACTTTCTTCTCTCTGGTCTCCCTCAGTCCATCTCTTCCCCTTTGACCTTCCTACCCAGAGCATAGCAGGAGGATAGCTAACACCATTTACTAGATGCTTTTTATGTGCTAAGCCTTGGGTAGGGGGGTGTTACGTACATCGTATCGAATGTTTCAGTAACCTTGGAAGTGGTATTGTTACTTCCACTGTTCAGCTTGGGAGGTTCTAGCCACACTGGCTAATGAGAGTCATGGCTAGAAATTATAACCTAGGGTTGGTGAACCTCATAGTTCATGCTGTTCCCAACATGTGCTGCTTTCTCTGCTTAGAAATCTTCAGTGGCTCCCATTGCCTGATTAGTTGATCAAATCAGGTTTTTGTTTTTTTTTTTTCTTTTGAAGTCCAGGCTCTTGTATCTCAGCATTCAAGACCCTTTAAAAATCTAGTTTACTGTATTTCTAGGCTCTCCTGTCAACCCCTGTCACACACCCTACTATTTAGCCAGAAAAAAACAAATAGCCAAACAAACAAAAAGCCTATTTTTATTTACATGCATATTTTCTTTCCTAAGTGCTTTTATACATGCTTTTTTTTCTGCCTGCTGCAGAGACTCTGCCATTCCTTCCTCTGTGTAAGTAAGTGCTGCCCAAGCAAACACTGAACAGAGTTTAGCTGGAGATCCATTTATTTTCTGGTTCACAAAGGGTATATTGGATCTTTATTAAATAGTCTAAAATGTTCTTTCAATAATGTTTTTCTTTAATATCTTTTTAAAAGACATTTAAAGTGAATCAGAAAGCAATTAAATGATTAATTGCTGCAGCCAGATTCTGCTGCCCTCAGCCCCTGTGGATGCTATCTGACCGATTAACCTCTGTTTCTGAGCTCTGTCTGATTGAAGAAGGCAATGACGGAAAACGCTTGGCCTATCACATGACTGATCTTTGCTGTCATGAGCCATCGTTTTCTAACTGCAAGCTTTCATTTTCAAAGTCCTGGCATGATTTCAGGAGCTGTAAACCCTCATGTGAGTAAGTGAGCAGTAAGAACTGGCAGTTTTTCAATCTCAAGTCTCCTCAGCTTTAAACGTACATTTAGCTGTGATTTTTTTTTTTTTTTCCCACCTTGAGTTGGGCATTCTTTTTGATAAATAAAATAGGGTAGAGGTGAATTCGACTGAGACAAATATGAGTTGGTCCAATTAGGGCTGACTTTAGAAAAAAGCCACAGCTGCCCCAACATTAATTCCATAGTCAGGTTGGGAGGTGAGAGAGGAATAGTGAATATATGGGGTTCCTAGTTTTCCTTCCACACCCAGGGCCACAGGGTGGGGAGCACTGAAAATGCAGCTGAAAATTATGAGTATGTTGATGGAGATGACCCATGCTCCAGTTCTGATGTCTTGGGGAAGGTCAAGGAGTAAGTTCTCCAAGGTCTGACTCTGAATGGAAGAGCTTTGTGAGCTATTAGGGAAGGAGATATCATTGGAAATATTACTTTCCTAGTTATAATGCTTAAGTAGTTGGAATTCAATTTAATGCACAATTTAATTGTTCTTAGTGCATTTTTTTCTGGACAGTGTGATTAATATTATTTACATTAAGGGGTGGGTAATCTGAAAACAAAAATGTGAATATACAATGAAGGACTTCCTCAAAGATTTATTCCTGCTTGATGGTTTTATTCTTAAATTTGTATACCAAGTGTTTTGTTATTCTCTTTTTATTTCTTAGCTTTTAAAACAAAGTAGCGAAAGGAGCATAGAGGAGGGAGAGAAGCTGTGCATACTACAAGAATGTTACAGTCGCCAGTGTGATGAAAGCTAATTGTAATTTCATACTAAGGTTTTGATTCTGCAACCGGTTTTTGTCTTTGTTTTCTTCTCCTTTATCATCATATATAGCAAATAATTATTGACCAGCCAGTGTCCTTATGATACCATTTTAGGAAATTTGATATAAGAAATCCTATAAGGAAAAAAACATGTTTTCGTTGTATGAAGCTCTTTTAGAAGACAGTTGCAGACAGCCACAGAAATAGTAGTAGCTTACATTTGTGGAGTCCTCACAATTTGCCAAGCCCTACTCTAAGTGCTTTGTATAGTATTAGCTCCTTTAAATCCCTCTCAACAACTGTGTGAAAATGGTACTATTATCCCTATTTTATAAGTGAGAAAACTGAGGCACAAGGAGATTAAATTATTCATCTACATTCACATAGGTGACTGGATCCATAATTTGAACCCTGTCAGTCTGAATCCAGAATAAAAAGGTAAAACAAATATAACCATAATGAAACTAACATTGCTCTTTTTAGATTGCCTAAACTTGCTATCATCACCAGTGAACTCTGAATGGTGATTAGTATAGAACTTGTAAGACTAGAAGAGGAATTGTTAGAGAAGAGAGATGGTGAAAGAGAGTGGAAAAAAGTGAAGATGTTAGCAAAAGCACCTGTGTGGGTTCCGAGGTAAGGATTCCAGGAGGGAGGGTGGCGGTACCCTCTGTGTGTGATCAGCTGGGCCACAGCCTGGACGGGTGGGCAGTGAGGCCCAGTGGGTCACGGAGTGTGGCTGCTGACTGATTTTTGTCACTCAGGGCACTGCTTTCCTGCTCCTCTGCTGAGATAGGTAATGCCGACAGCTCGCCTTGAATTCCATTCCATCTGAAGCGCTTTTAGATTTGCAGTTCACATCTCCTTCTGCAGAGCCAGAATGTGTTTCTTTTCTCAGACCTCTTACTACCTCAGAACACTTAGGACAGGTCCACCATCCTTTCTCTAAACACAAGGAGCCAGATATGTTTAGAAAGCCAAATTTTCTAGGTTTTCGAAAGGTAAAATGGTAGTTGTCTCATATATTGTATATTATTTTCAGCGGAGTCTGGATCAGCACCCCATACTCAAATATTTTATTTCCACCACAAAATGTATGTGTCATCACACTTTGAGTGAGACAAAGAATGACTATCCTCAGCTATATGTTAAGAAGGTCAGATTTTGCCACCAGAAGAATTTTTGGGCCAAATTTATGAGACAAACTTTTGGTTGCAGGGCTTTTTGGATTTTGGAATTGAGGTTGGGGAATATGGAATGTATCACCATCAATTCCTTCCACTCTAACTTGGCAAGAAGTTGACAAAGCTGTTCCTGCATTTCCTACACTGGCCAGGAAGGAGTCTGACTTGGGCTGAGCCTGAAGAACCTCAGGTCTCATCTTCTGATTCCAGGTTTTAGTTGGGATGGCAGACAATCTGGAAATAGAGTCAGTATCTATACACTCTATATTCCCTGCAGGTTTGGTGGACAAAAAGTAATGAAGAAAATACAAACTCAGGAAAGACGAGATTCGGGGGTTTTTTGTGTGTGGTTTTTTTTTTTTTTTTTAATTCGAAAAACTTATTTTCTCTAGTTAGAAAAGCCTCTCCCCTTCTCTTGGGAATCACTTAGCTTAGCTTGGAGAACCACAGATTAAAGCACAATACAGTGAATATTATTAAAAAACAACCTGAAAAATGCGTTATCCCGAAGATTTAGCAGCTAATTTTCTGTTGCCTTTACTTCTTCCATCATTTTTTTTTTTTTGGTCTCAGTGTATAACCTTCTTTAAATTTTATGTCCTGTTCTCAAATTCCTCCTGGGTTTAATGACTAATCTGTATTTGTGTTTCCCCGGTGAAGCCTATAGAAGTAAAATCATAAATTAATGGCATATGTTTGTAGCTGTAAACAGGGGACAGATTCAGAAATATACAAACATGCCAAGTACCCTGTTTTCTAGAGCTGCAATGCTCAATTCCCAATTAACTCTAGATTTACAAGCCTAATCAAATGGCCCAGTCTGTTTCTGTTGAAAAGCTGTACAATGTGTATAATCTTTCACCTGACCTAAATCTCTAGTAAACCTTGGAAAGTAAACTCCTTTGTGGAGCTAGTCACTTTGTTGGATGAAGCTAATGCCCCTTTCTCAGCCCCCAGGCTACCATTTCATGTGCTATAGGACAAGGGCAAAGGGACAGTCTGTGGTACTTTATGTAGGAGGACGGTCCTGACTGCTGACCCAGGTCTGTCATAGTAGGACTGTGCTGAGTCACTTGCACTTCGCCCCCAGGCCTTCCTTCCATTGACAGAGGAGCCTGGTAGGCTACAGTCCATAGGATCACAGAGTCGGACACGACTAAGCATGAGGGCACACACGATACTTCAATAAACCTTCTTTACAAATAGGGTATGATTTTCGAAGACAATGGTACCAAAGATTTATTCACCACCTCTCTGGGTCAGCCATGCATTCTTTGAAGCTCTCTCCACCTATGAACTCATTTAATCCTTTTAACAAGCAAAGAAAGAGTCAGGAAGTGTTATGATCTTCATCTTAGGATGCAAAAGTTCCAAAAAAGCAAAACTTGAATTTTCCAGGTAGCATCAAGTATTTACATAGCTTTTACATTGTATTTACAACTATTTACATAGCACTGAAATTGTATTAGGTATTATAAGTAACCTAGAGATGATTTAAAGTACACGCGAGGATGTGCATAGATTATATGCAAATACTATGCCATTTTATGGGGCTTTCCTGATAGCTCAGTTGGTAAAGCTACCCACTCCAGTATTCTGGCTTAGAGAATTCCATGGACTGTACAGTCCATGGGGTCGCAAAGAGTCGGACACGACTGAGTGACTTTCACTTTACTTTTTTGTACGTGCCATTTATACGAGGGACTGGAGCATCCAGGATTTTAGTATCTGTGGGGCCCTGGAATAGACCCTGGTGGATTCCAAGGGACCACTGTATCAAGAAAGGATATAGATGCAAATATGTGTGGACTCTGGAGATTACATTTCAGGGTGAACTAGAGGCTGCTGCCTGGGCAAGACTAGATGGAAAGCTGATAAGGAGGAAGGTAGAGAATGCCAGAAGTGATGAGAAAAGAAAGCTTGGTGTGGAAGAAAAAGCTTGTGATTAAGGAAAGTGATGAACAGAGCTTAGGTTAGGTACTGAAATGAGCAGTCACGCCCTGTGAATTGGATTGCTGAAAGTAGGGTTAGGGAAAAGTAGAAAAGAAATCAATTGAGTCAGGCAAGATCAGAGAACCAGAATGGAAAGTTTCTATGTGAAATGGCCAGAGCTCAAAGGACCCAGGAAGAGACTCTCAAGCCTTTATGTAGATAAAGTCCAGAGAAATAAAAAACTAATGTGTAATGTTTAAACAATAAAGTTTCTGAAGTTAGTAGATCTGAGAAAAGCAAAGAATTACAGCAAAGCATTTTTATCAGGTACTTTGCCTTGACCTCAACTAGATGGATTCAAAACTGGCTGAGTGACCTTTCTCCAAAGGTGCTTCCTGGTGGGTTACTGTCAGCCTGGTGGCCTTGCTCTTTATTTTATAAAGCTGATGCTCTGACAAAACTCTGACACTATGTGTCACCAAATGATGTTGATCTCATTTATCCTATGTGTCCATTTCATCATTATCTAATTGGTTGTTAACATGGGTTCCCAGGTGAGCCTCAGGGGGTCCATGAATCCTCTAAAATTATGATAATAGGTTTCTACTCACATTTCTGTATGCCTTGCTAGACTGTGAGCAACCTGAGGGGATAAGGCAAGTTGTAACTGGGAACAGAAGAGCAGTGTATGTATTAATCTATAATTGAGCTATAATTCACTCATTCATTCATTCTACCTTTTCTTGAGTATCTCTAACATGCTTACAATCAGCTACTGGGCACACAGGAAAGAGGGAATTAACAAAAAGCAAAAATAATAATAATTATTATTATAATGTGATTTTGATGGAGTCTGGAGGCTTGAGGTTATCTTCCTAGAGAGGACACTTTACTGCAGCTGTTTTTGGAAGGATACATAGGAATCAGTTGGGTTGGTGGTCCAGCAGGAGAAGGGAAGGGCATTCCAGGAACAGAGGTGAGAAATAGCCTACCTTCGGTGGTTAAATGGGGTGGCTATGGCAAAGGGCATATTGTAGGGGCTGATGTAGACAGGGTTAGGTGGTGACAGGCCTTTTATACCATGTTAAGAATTTATATTTTATTCCCGAGGTCATTGGGGCCGTTAGAAAATTGAAAGGGTGTGATATGATTGAATGTTTATTTTGGAAGAATTATATTAGCAGTAATGTGAAGAATGTAATAAGGGGCAAGATGGAGGCTAGGGAGTAGTTTTAGAGGGCTACTACAGTAATTGAAGTTAACGACACTGCTGTGCCATTACTTACTGCTCTTGTTGCTGACATTGACATTGGTGCTGTTTCTCTATCTATTGCTGTTACCACTGCCACTACTCCCACAGCAATAGTAAGGCTGATGGGGAGATGGTGTGAGAAGCTGAAGAAGAGTCTGAGAAGTGTAAGTGTGATGTTGTGATTTATAATAAGAAATATATATTTGGCCTTTGTCCTGTTTCTGGCACCTAGCTTCTAAAATCCTTGGAATTTTCCAAGTGATGAGAGCAGTGAAGGTGTCTTGTTGTGTTATTAATGAGTGATTTTTAGAAAGTTCCTGCAGGAACCTAAGGAGGAGAACCGCCTGCTAGGAGAACAAATCACGTGATTAGAATGTTGGATCTTTCAGTCCTACCTCCTCCCCCTACCCCGCCCCCCCAGCCCCTGGCCTCCAAGGAGGGGAGAGGGTTTGAAGATTGAGTTCAGTCACAAACGACCAATGATTTAATCAATTATGCCTCTGTACTGAAACTTCCATGAACCCCCAAAAAGGACCAGGTTGGGAGAGCTTCAGGTTGATGAACACCTGGAGGTTCAGGACGAGTGGTTGTCTCAGAGAGCGAGGAAGCTCCATGTGCTTTTCCATACCTTGCCTATGCATCTCTTTCACCTGACATTCCTAAGTTATATCCTTTTATAATAAACTGATAATCTAGTAAGTGCAATGTTTCTCTTGAGTTCTGTGAGCTTTTCTAGCAAATTAATTGAACCCAAGGAAAGGGTTTTTGGAACCTCTGACTTATAGCTGATGAGTGAGAAGCACAGGTGGCAACTTGGACTTGTGATTGGCATCTGAAGTTTGGATCAGGGGGCAGTCTTGTTGGACCGAGGCCTAAACTTGTGGAATCTGAGGCTATGTCCAAGCAGATAGTGTCAGAATTGAGTTGAATTGTAGGAAACACAGTATCACAGAATTGCATGGTGTGGGGAAAAAAGTGCACACATTGGGGTTGGGTACAGAATCAAAGTAAGGAAGGTAGAGGAACTCTGAGAGGTAGAGGAAAATCAGGAGATAATGACCTCCTAAGAGAGGATGGTAAGCAGTAACAGGTGATTAGGAAAGGTGAAGGGAAAAAAGAATTCAACACGTGTTTGTCTATTGATAAAGAAGTAGAGTTTTCTTTCCAGATACTTCATTAACTTACTGTGATTGGACCAAGTTACACTAGTGGAAAGTAGAGGGTGGAAGGGTTAATACTTTCTCCTGAGACTTTAGAGAGGTAGAGTTTCCTTGGTGGCTCAGACACTAAAGAATCTGCCTGCAATGCAGGAGACTCAGGTTCGATCCCTGAGTCAGGAAGATCCCCTGGAGTAGAAAATGGCTACTGTCCTGGGAAATCCCATGGACAGAGGAACCTGGTGGGCTACAGTCAATGAGGTTGTAAGAGTCAGACATGACTGAGTGAAACTAACATTCCTATTTATAGGCTTTCCTGGTGGTTCAGATGGTAAAGAATCTGTCTGCCATGCAGGAGGCCTAGGTTCGATCCCTGGGTTGGGAAGATCCCCTGGAGAAGGAAATGGCAACCCACTCCAGTATTCTTGCCTGGAGAATCCCATGGACAAAGGAGCTTTGTGAGCTACAGTAACACAAAGTCGGACACAACTGAAGTGACTTAGTACGCACACAGGAGACTTGTGTCAATTTTGGAGTATTTGAGAAATACTTCACCTCCTGACCAAGGACATGGGTCAATGATGGGTGCCTGTTGTTGAGAATGATGCTCTTGGAAACTTCACCACAGAGGAAAAACTGGCTCATTTAAATCTGTTCTCAGATAATAAAATACAAGCAAAGACAACCTGCAGAAATACTGCACCGTGATCAGAACATGTACTAATTCACATCTGATAGTTTCAGATACCCCTTATATAGTCAAGTTAGCAGAAATGAAGTAAAAACAAAACTTGTCTTTCAGTTCTCCCCATGCATTTAAAAAATTGTTTCACCCTTGGTTCTTCTGCAACAGCCCAGCAGTCCCAGTGGTGTATATTCAGCGGCAGGTAAGGTGACCACTTGTCTCAGGATCGGCCGCCCCTCCTATTCTCTAATTTCTAGGTGTACTTGGGGAGAGATGCAGCCCAGGCACTCCAACCTCTCACCTGATTTGAAGGGTCAAAGCATTTCAGAAATCAGGTCTCAGTGTTAAAACCCTCAAGTGAACACTGATGGGCTTTATTGGCAGTCAATTCCCTAGAATGCTGTGAGGAGCAACCAGCTGGCCCACCCATGATTAAAAAAAACAAAAAAACAAAAAAAAACTTCTAAAAACCCACGAGCAGAACTATTTTGAATTATGAATAAGAAGATTAAGGAAACATTAGTTTTTGCTATATTTAAAGTATTTTACAAAGGAGAAGTTCCAAGGAGGAGCTGTGCCAAAGGGTATGCACAAAATTCAGAATCTCTTACTGTAAAATCCAGGCGCTCTCCTGGCATTTACAGAGACCTAGATAACAAATGTGTCCTTCTTGTTTCCCGTAACTGTTATAAAGAAAACAATCCCAGCATCAGTGGAATCTTCCTCAACGACCTCTGAAGTGTCATTTGTCAGTTGAGAGTAAGGCACATGCTTGAAGAAGTTTCAAGTAACTCTCATTTGCACTGGTGTATTTAATCTTTACTAAATCTGGGGATTGACCCCAAGTAAAGATAGGACTGAGCCAGCTGAGCTCCCAGCTGACATAGCAACTTACCAGTCATGAGTGAGCCACCTCAGAGATGGGTCCTCAGGCCCAGGAGGGTCACCCCAGCCAACAGCTGACACCGCTGGAACAGAGATGACAGGTTCCCACTGAGCCCTGCCCAAACTGCAGATTCTGAGCAAATTAAATGATTATCGTTTGGTTAAGTTATAAAGTTTCAGGATGGTTTTTATGCCGCAATGGGCAATCGGGACATTTGATTTCCAGAATGCCATACTCCTAGTTTTCTTCCTGCCTCATTGTCACTTTTTCTTGGTCTCCTTTGATGATTCCTCTTCATCTCTCTGTCATTGTTTTCAGCTTTTATTATGGAAAATTTTTACTCATGCACAAAATGGTGAAGTATAATGAACCTCCATGTACCCATTATGCAGCTTTATAGTTATCAGGTCCAATTTTATTTCATTGATGCTCCTACCCACTTCCCTCCATCCCAGCCCATTTATTATTAACCAGATTCTCAGACCATCTTTTTGATATCATATTCTCTTGGTAATCTCATGTAGACTCAAAGCTTTGAATTTCCTTCATAACTGAAGACTCAAATTTATTACCTACACTATATCGCTGTGGCTCAAAGCATGGCTTGTGATACTTCGGTGCCTGAATTAAAATCATGGCTCATCCACAGACTGCCTTTGTGAGCTCAGTTACTTAATCTCTAATGCCTCAGTTATCCAGTCTGTGAAATAAGAGATGGAACTGAGCAGAACTCTGCAGGCCATCCTCCCTGCCCCCACAAGTACAAAAGCCTCTCCATGTCCCCTGCCTCCCCTATTTATAGAAAAGCTGAAGTCTTCCAGGCCTTTCTGAGTCACAAAAGTGCAGGCTCAAGCAGCTAATGATTAGGATAATAGTGTCACAGACTCGGTGTTTGATGCACGTGCCTGAGTTGTTTTAGGGAGATTCTAATCGCCACCAGAGGGAAAAAGTTAACTACATGTTGACCAGACTGTAGCTATGACAAAAGCTGCTATATCTTGAGCAGTACTGAACCTATGGCTAGCACAATTCCAAGAACTGGCCTTAGAGAATGAAATTAACCTATAGCTCATAACAATCTATATCTTTGTGGGCATCAGAATAATTGTAGCTTCTTCCACCCATTTATGTAAATGGGCAACTAAAACTGTCAGCAAAGAGATGCCACAGACCCATGTTGACATCTTCCACTCTAAGAATACAATGCCCTATGTCAGCATGAAGTTACAGAAGATGAACCTTCGCTCATGATCCCATAGAAATGGAATGGCATTCTGACAAGTGGGGGTTTGTAAGTAGCTTTGGGCAGGAAAGATGCTCTACTCATCTCTGGCCCTAGCACACCTTTCAGATCTTCCATTCATGCATTACCTTGCCTAACCTGTTGCTTCTTTCTATAGACCAAAGGAGTAGAAATGATGAAGAAGTAATTTATAGATGACCAGATCTCCTCCCTAGCTGCAACTTCAGTAATCTCTTGAACAAACTGTGTGAACAAGCTCACATCTAAGGAAAGATCACAAGAAGTCGACAAACCTGCATGCAGTGGAGGATGGCTGTGACTCTGAACCCCTATCTCAGTGATTAACTGAGATTACTTCCCTTTTACTCTTTGAAAATTTTCATGACTGAGCAGAATCTCTGGAGGTGATTTTGGGGGGAATAGTGAGTCTAACCTTTTCTCCAGATTGCCAACCTTATGATTAAGAGCAACTTTCCTTTCTACCAACAACTGGTATTGATTTTTGAGTGGTGAGTAGCTGGATCTGAGTTTGGTAACAGTGATGATATTTCCTACTACCTCTTGGGATTGTTGTGAGGGTTAAAGGAGTTAGCAAATGTAAAATACTTGTAACAGTATATATGCATATATACCTATTGGCTTTATTATTGTATCTCTAGGCCAGAGCTCGTGCCTGAACTCCAGGCTTATACAATCAGTTGCTTACTTGGCATCCTCACTTTGATGCCAAATAATCTCAAATTTATTATTCTAAAATAAAATTCCTGATCTATCCCTCAAAATGTCATGTAACCCCTCCCTCAGTCTTCTTCATCTCAGTTAATGGCATCTCCATCCTGCCATTTCCCTGGAAAAGGAAATGGCAACCCACTCCAGTATTCTTATTTGGAGAATCCCATGGACAGAGGAGCCTGGCGGGCTACAGTCCATGGGGTTGCAAAGAGTCAGACACAACTGGGTGACTGAGCATGTATACGCGCATCCTTGCATTTGCTTAGCCTCAAATGCCATGATGGCATCCTTTCTTATCTTACATCTTTATTGCTTTCGTATCTCACATCATATCCTGTGGGCTCTGCTTTCAAAATATATCCAGAGCTTTTCACTAGTATTACTCTTGTAGAATCCTCCGTCATCTCTCACCTGCCATATTGCAACAGCATTCTCATTGGTCTTCCTGCTTCCACTCTTCCTTCCCTCAGCCTCCCTCAATAGTCTACTCTCAATACCACAATCAGAATGATCCTTTAAAAAATTTAAGTCAGATCATGTCACTCTTCTGCTCAAAAGTCTCCAGTGGCTTCTAATATGGTTCAAAGTGAACACCAAAGTCCTTACAAACCTCTCTGATCCCATCTCTATACTCACTCATTCTTCTGCAGCCTCACTGGCCTCCTTCCTGTTTCTTGAACCTGCCAGGAGGGCTCCCACCACAGGTCTTTGCAATTCAGCTGTCCCTCTTCTTGAAATTCTCTTTGCCTGGATCTTCACAGCTAACCCTCTCACTTTCTTCATTGGTTTAAATGTTACCTTCTCATTTAATGAACATCCTTCTCAGTCAGTTTGAGTCCTGGCCAACCATCCTACTCCCACCTTTAACACTCTCAGTCGCTCTTACTCTGCTCTACATTTCTCTTTTCCTTGGTATATATCACCTTCTAACATGCGTTATAATGTGCTCATAGTTTTGTTTATTATTTACGCTTTGTCTCCTCCTATGAAAATGGCCTCCATCATGAGGCCATCTGAATCTGTTGTTCGCTATTGAATCCCAACACCTAGGACAGTACCTGCCACAAAGTATACACTAGATGGATAGAACAGATAGGTAGGTAGGTAGACAGAAAAATAAATTTGTGTTTATTGATTCCTTTTTTAATATTTGTCTATTTATGTGGCTGCACTGGGCTTTGGTTGTGGCTCATGGAATCTTCGTTGTGGCTGTGGGATCTTAGTTCCCCGACCAGGGATTGAATCTGGGCCCCCCTGCATTAGGAGCACAGAGTCTTAACCTCTAGAGCACCAGAGAAGTCCCTAGATCTGTGTTTTAGAAAGATCACTCAGGAAGAGTTTAGATAGTTTGGAGGCAAGAAAGAAAGGAAACTCTTAAGATCTGTTCAATAATCCTTGGAAGAAATGATGATAAGCAACTGAGCTAGAAAAGAGGCAAGAGGAGCAATAAGTATTTGTTGGTAGAACCAATAGAAATGGATGGCAGTCTGTTATGGAGGCAGAGAGAGAGCAACAAGGTTGAGTGGTAACTTTCAGATACTTTCCCCTTTACCCTTTGTTGTTCTTGACTGAGACTTCCCTGTAGTAAAAAACAGATTAACAAGATAAAACCAGACAGAAACTTAATAACGTGTATACCTCATGTATACCTGGGAGATGCCCAGGAAAACTGAGTAAATCTCTCTGAAATGGCCCAAGTCACCACCTGATATATCATCATCAGCTGAAGACAAAAGAAAGCTGTTAAGGGGTGGGGAGGTCAGTTATGGGAAGTTATCAGGAAAAGTAAGATAAACAAGGGTAAGGTTGTTATACAGAATTAAGTGTCCTTCTCCATTGCTAAGAGTCTCTTGTGACCTAGAGTCATCCTTCTCTTTCTGGTACAAAGAGGGAGGTACCTTTACAAGTAGAGGTTTCCCTTACAAAAGAGTAAATTCTACATGTTTAGAAATTCTCCTGTGTACATTTTTTTTTTCTATAAAATAATCAGCTTAAAATAATGTTTAAGCCAAAGAAGAATATTTAGGGATGGCATATTCTGCTACTCTTCAATTGTCACCTCTTTTTGTTTGTTTCTGCTACTTGCAGTGATGAACTAATAGCAGGACTTTGACAAATAGTTGTGATTGACTGATAGATGGGCTGAAACATATTTTAAAAATGAAAAAAGTGGGAATTCCCTGGTGGTCCAGTGGTTAAGACTTGGTGCTTTCACCGTCAAGGTTCAATCCCTGGTTGGCCAAAATAAATAAAAATGAAAAACCTTTAGCTAATCACCTCACCCCCCAGTAGTTGCTAATTATACCTGTGACACACTGCTAGATGACCCTCAATCCTCAATTCATTTCTCCTTTCTTCCATAGTGATAGATTTTTAGCTGGATACATGGTCACTTGGTTAGAAACTGTATTTCCCAGGTACCCTTGCAGTTGGATGAGGTCGAATCACTGAAGTTGGCCCAAGTGATGAGAGTGAAAGTCATGTGTGCCATTTCTAGAACTTTGCTTTAGAACAGTAGGCCAGTGATCCCATTTGATCCAGCCCCTTGTCCCTTAAGTGAAACAGGACTTTTTCATGAGTCAGATTTTGTTTCAGGAAGGGAGACCCCTTTCAGAGTCCAAGAGGGGGCTCTTGTCTAACACTTGAAAATGAATTGTCTAAGAGGACACACATGCAGACCAAGCAAGAGACTTTACTGGGAAGGTGTGTCCAGGAGGAGAGCAGCAGGGTAATGGAACCCAGGAGAACTGCTCTGCCACATGACTTGCAGTCTTGGGTTTTATGGTGATGAGGTTAGTTTCTGGATTGTCTCTGGCCAATCATTCTGACTCAGTTTCCTTCTTGGTGGCGCAGACATTGCTCAGCCAGGATGGATTCCAGTGAGAAGGATTCTGGGAGGTTGGTAGGACATATGGACTGGTATCTTCTCTCTCTTTTGACCTTTCGTGAATTCTTCCTATTGGTGGTAGCTTATTAGTTCTACCTTCCTTACCAGGACTTCCTGTTGTAAGATAGCTCATGCAACTGACCACCATCTTGCCTGGCCAGGGTGAGTGGTTTCAGTGTTTCCTTTAACAACTTGACCATGCAGATTAGGTAAAATGCCCTATAGAGGTGGAAAAAAATTCCCTTCTTTCTTTCTAGGTCTTTCTAGTTCTTTGGTTCTAGATTCTGCTTTAAAATTAAATTGATATAGGACAGATTAATAGACAAACAAATGTTTAATAACATGCAACCTGCACATACTTCCTGTATACATGGGAGATGCCCAGGAAAACTGAGTAACTCAAACAGCTGATGTCATTGCCTTAAAAAACACCTCTTCAGCTGAAGACCAAAGATTTGGGGAGTGGGGAATCAATGGTTACCTGCACAAGCACAGTAAAAAAAGGTTGTTATGTGGATTTAAGTTGTTACTTTTTCCATTGTTAAAAATTTCTTACTTAGAGTCATTCTTCTCAGTAAGAGTGGGAGACACTTTTACAAATGGAGATTTCCCTTGTGAATGTAATTTTTTTTTTTTTTTACAAAAGGCTAACTTGTACTCAATTTTCAGAGCTTCTGTCACATCTGAAGTTTTTTAAAAAAATAACCAGCTTGAAATAATGAATATGCCAAGGAAGCATACTTTGGGGTGGCAAATCTGCTCCCTCTCAGCCCTATACGATGGTGGAGAAATAAGATAAAAGGAACCTGTAGCAGAGATACTCTGCCAATTACTTGGGAGAGAAATCTTCTCTACACGTCCATATTTGGGGATTTCCTTGTTACAAAAGCTTAGCCTTTATCCCGACTAATACAGCAGGTAAACTCAGTTGATGTCTTTGTTCCTTTGTTCCCCCATTATTCAAAGGAAAGATGGGTACATAGAATTGAGAAGTTCTTGAAACACTAATAAAATTATTCTCTTAATTCTGTTCTTGTGTTGGTAAATGCTTGTTCTCTGAATGTGATAAAGAATTACAGAATCATAAAATTAAAGCAGGATTTGAATCAGGACACTCAAGGTAACTTGATACTTTGATAAATACTGTGGTATTCACAGTGGGTTAATAATTTGGTACAGCAAGAGATATGCTTAATTTTTTCCCATTGTATCTAGTTCTTTCCTTCTAGTTTCAATTATTTTTTTCTTTTTAATCTTTTTAGACATTCTTTTTAAAATAGGCTATACCAGATTATTTTACTATCTCAACTATTTGGGTGTGCTAATCCTCCAAAACTTTTTTGTCTGCTCACTCTTTCCCAAGGTAGATTATTTCTGCATATGCTTTGTGAGCTCATCTTCAACTGCAGTGGTTTTTTCCTATAAAGTCTTCCTTGCCCTAGAGAATGGTTTTGATTTCTTTTTGACACGTGCCAGTCTGGGACTGGTTTTTATGTTCATTTTCTCAATGTAAATGAGAACTCCTAAACTGGACATGGCACAAATCTGTGTTTTTTATTTTTCACCCAAATATTCTGGGAATAGAAACCCTCTTTTGTGTTCTTTGTCACTTCTCTGATGCTGAAAAACAGACATTTTTAGACCCTTTCACTTTGGGCATTAAACTTTGTGAGTACCAGCTTTAGTTCAGAATTTCCATTCCAACTTTATGTCTCATATGAGCCCAAGGCCATATCTCCTGACACCTATCACAACTAATATCCTAGCACTTAATGGACTGAGGTCTCTGGTGTTTAGTCCAGTCCCTTCTCTGGGCCACTGTTACTACTTCAACTTTATGTTTCTTTTTTTTTCTGATACTGAGGGTATCCTTTCTTTGAATCTCAACTATATTAAAGACATTGTTATATTATGTCAGACATTTTTAGTCTGTAAGATGAAGGGGTTCTGTGTTGGCTTTGTTGGCCACATGCTGGCATAAGATGCCCTTAAGTACTTTTTAGTATTTAGCTAGCAGAAAGACTGAGGTCTTTTTGTTTGTCTTTTTGTTCTTTGGTTTATCCCCGGCACCACAAACAGAACACAGCATATAGAGATCATTTGGTGTATTTGTATTGAGTGAATTAATGAATGCTGGGTGGCGGGACTCAGCCTCTCCTGGACATTCTAGTTCTGTATTCAAATATGCAAACCTCACCCTACAAAACAAGAGTCCGCTAGTCATCCCAGTCTCACCTCATTAGAACACAACTGAGGGCTTGTCCATCATGACTTTGTCATAGCCCTGTGAATCTCTTTCTCTCACCTCCAGCAGCATTTAAGGCATTGCTTTCAGACACACTCAGTATATTCCCCAAAAGGAGGTCTGATAAATATAATTTTCAATAACCCGGGGTTATATTTTCAGTGGAATTTGAGCTCCCAGTCATGTTATAGTTCCTGGTTAAGGCTGTAGTTCTGGGCCTTACCTGGCTTGTTCATCTCAGAATGGAAGAGGCCAAAGTCTTTCTATACATTTGTTCATACACAGCTTTTGGAAAGGGAGATTAACTTGTGGTCAACAGAATTAGTACTTTCCATGTGATTGTGAGAACCGAATCAAAAAATTTTTCACTAGGCAATTAGTGGCTTTCTAGAAACCTTGAAAAATGTGTAAGACTGGTTCCTAAGACTTTCTGCAACTTTAGAGTATTGCAACTATCCAGGTACTGAAGGGGTCAGAGTTCTCTTACTGCCACGTATATGAGGGTCTTTCACCTCCAATGAGCCAAAGTACTAGGTAAAATATTAAGCCAACAAGAAGGGCATGTTTTAATGTGTTTTACATTTTATAGAGCTCTGTGTACCATTAACAGTGAGGCAGTCTTAGCTTCATATTGACTCTGCCACTTACTAACTTTATGCCTTTAGCAAGTCACTTGACCTCTTGGAATCTCAGTTTTTTCATCACAAAGAAACAATACTCATTTTATGAGGGTAGTTATGAAGATTAAGTAATGTAATAGTAGTGAAATACTTAGCACAGAACCTTGCACTAATAGACACTCACTATATTCTGCTGCTGCTGCTAAGTCACTTCAGTTGTGTCTGACTCTGTGCGACCCCATAGACAGCAGCCCACCAGGCTCCCCTGTCCCTGGGATTCTCCAGGCAAGAACACTGGAGTGGGTTGCCATTGCCTTCTCCAATGCATGAAAGTGAAAAAATAAAGTGAAGTCGCTCAGTCGTGTCTGACTCCTAGCGACCCCATGGACTGCAGCCCACCAGGCCCCTCCGTCCATGGGATTTTCCAGGCAAGAGTACTGGAGTGGGGTGCCATTGCCTTCTCCGCACTACATTCTAGGTACCTTTATTCCTATCTACTTTCCTATCCAGGCTCAGTACTTGTACAAAGGGATAGTCTACCCACTCCCTTCTCCAGCATATCTTCCCGACCCAGGAATCGAACTAGAGTCTGTTGCATTGCAGGTGGATTCTTTAATAACTGAGCTATCAGGGAAGCCCCAATATTGCATAGAACTTCCATTTATTTATTTATTTGGCTACATCTTCATTGTGGGATCTTTGATCTTCGTTGCAGCATGTGGGATCTTTAGTTGCGACATGCAAACTCTTAGTTGCAGCGTGAGGGATCCAATTCCTCCCTGGATTTTGAGCTTGGAGTCTTAACCACTGGACCAGCCAGGGAAGTCGCACAGAGAACTTCTTTTTAAACTTGGGAAACTCACTTCTCAAGAACCACAGACTTGAACCAGAAAGTTGTCTGTACACTAAGTTATTGTTAATCAAATCCTATTTAGAATGTACAGAGGAGGTTTTTCAGAGTCTCCATTCCCTAAAAGTCACTGTGGATTAGGGTTAGGGGTTAGGGTTAGGGTTTAACTTGACTGGATCCAGAGGAACTGAACTATGATAACACGCAGATGCATCACTATTCTATGGAAATAGTGTCAGACTTCAGATTAAGGAGGGGTTAAGGAGAAAGGCATGATAGTTCCTGTTGAGTGTGATGGGACTGCTGATCCACTGGTTGAGGAGGGAGAGTAAGAGTAAGAGGAGTTTATGGGGCGTGGTGCAAGTTAAGGGGAAGAAACTCTGGATCAACTGAGAACCTACTGGAGGATCATTAAAAACAGACAAGGAAAAAAAAAACAGTTATAAAGACAAGACAAAGCACTTATAATAATAGCTGCCATTTCAAAAACTCCCGTTGGTTAAGCTCCTGTTATGTAACAGGCCCAGGCCTGGATGCTTTATCAACGCTCAACGTATCCTCTTATTCTCCAATCAACTGGGTATTATAATGTCCAATATTGATGGGAAAATGGAAGCTCTGGAATATTACAGTGACTTGGCTACTAAGTCGTGGAGTCAGAACTGGGATTCGGACACCAGTACCCATTTTCTTTCCATGAGGTGTAAGTGCCCAGGACCACAAGAGACTCTTCTCATAGGGTCTCCAAATGCTGGTGAAAGATTTTTACCTAAAATTGAGAAAGGAAGAATTAAAGTTGTGGAGAAATAACAATGGGTACCCTTCCTCAAACAGTATGCAAAGGTTGGTAGCCAACTTGCATCAGGCTGTTGAGTATGATCTTAAATGTGGAGCTTGGCAGAAAGAGAAGGCTGGGAATAGTTCGCTCATTGAAAGAGAAATAAAATGCTTCTCTTTGATCTCTCCGAATGTTGGCAGAAGAAAATTATCCAAAGCACATGGTAGCAGGAACCAACCTGGGAGCTGTCATCTTACCACAGGGGTTTGCTATACAGGAATCCTGTGGTGAATCTTGAAGAAGGTGTAAACAACATCCTTTCTCCAATTTATCTTTTCTATAAATCTGACTTTTTATGTCTTAGATTCTTTGACAGTAAGTTGAAACCATAAAGAAAAATTTAAAAATATCTACCAAATGTCTTGTTTATTTTGAACAATATTCAACATCATAAAACTACAGTGTTGGGAAGATCTATGGATACCTCCTCAACATTCATCATGATGACTTGATTTGTAACAGAAAATAAAGTGTTAATTGAAAAACAGTTTTTTGGCACATCACTTTTATTTTTAAAACTTAAAGTAAACTGGCAATCTGAATTCAGCAGTTTTTACCCTAGCAGGCCTGGAAACAATGTGATATATATTTAATCATAAAGAATGCCACCCAGTGGTAACTGTGGTACTGGGATTATGATTATGTTTTAATTCATTTTGTGCTGAAGGGCATGACCATTTACAGAGCTGTCCTATAAAACATGCCATGTACTAGTCACCTCATGTTATCAGCCTCCTCCTGGAGGAACAGTGGATTTTCTTCCAGTTCACGCTGTGCAATCTCTTCCTCATGTGTGTGAACTTTGCAGGATGTCAAGTGCCCCATTAAAAATGAATGGAGTATTTGAGGGGCCTTTGCAAATCCTCTAATGATCTTCCCCTTTGAACAGACAGCATTTTATTGTGTAAATTACAAAACAACACAGAGCCTGGCATAAAGAAATGGGGGAACTGGCATTAAACCAAGAAAAAACTGGACCTCAGTCTAAGAACTCGGGAAACATTCAAATGTCACAACAGAATTGTTCCTTTGAGTTGCATAGAAACACTGACAGACTAGGAAATCCTTTATAATGTGAAGTTGGGTGCTAGGTCTTACTCTCAGGTAGAACCCAAGTGAACATCATTGTTCTCACTGTTGGGCCTTATCCTCTGTCTTCTCAATAGTATTATGATCCCCTTCCCCACACCATCCCCCCTTCAGTCAGTCACCACCCCCTTCAGCAGCATCTCTTATCCGCTATATTATTGATATCACTAATACATGATGTTGCTATGTTTGTTTCTTTTCAGCTGAGCTTCCATCAGTTCAGTTCAGTTCAGTCGCTCAGTCATGTCCGACTCTTTGCAACCCCATGTACTGCAGCACGCCAGGCCTCCCTGTCCATCACCAACTCCCAGAGTCCACCCAAACCCAGGTCCATTGAGTCAGTGATGCCATCCAACCAATCTCATCCTCTGTCATTCCCTTCTCCTCTTGCCTTCAATCCTTCCCAACATCAGGGTCTTTTCAAATGAGTCAGCTCTTCTCATCAGGTGGCCAAAGTATTGGAGTTTCGGCTTCAACATCAGTCCTTCCAATGAACACCCAGGACTGGTCTCCTTTAGGATGGACTGGTTGGATCTCCTTCAGTCCAAGGGACTCTCAAGAGTCTTCTCCAACACCACAGTTCAAAAGCATCAATTCTTCTGTGCTCAGCTTTCTTTATAGTCCAACTCTCACATCCATACATGACCACTGGAAAAACCATAGCCTTGATTAGACAGACAGACCTTTGTTGGCAAAGTAATGTCTCTGCTTTTTAATATGCTGTCTAGGTTGGTCATAACTTTCCTTCCAAGGAGTAAGCATCTTTTAATTTCATGGCTGCAATCACCATCTACAGTGATTTTGGAGCCCAGAAAAATAAAGTCAGCCACTGTTTCCATTGTTTCCTCATCTATTTGCCATGAAGTGATGGGACCAGATGCCATGATCTTTGTTTTCTGAATGTTGAGCTTTAAGCTAACTTTTTCACTCTCTTCTTTCACTTTCATCAAGAGGCACTTTAGACCTTTTTTACTTTCTGCCATAAGGGTGGTTCATCTGCATATCTGTGGTTATTGATATTTCTCCCGGCAATCTTGATTCCAGCTTGTGCTTCCACCAGCCCAGCATTTCTCATGATGTACTCTGCATATAAGTTAAATAAGTAGGGTGACAATATACAGCCTTGACGTACTCCTTTTTCTATTTGGAACCAGTCTGTTGTTCCATGTCCAGTTCTAACTGTTGCTTCCTGACCTGCATACAGATTTCTCAAGAGGCAGATCAGGTGGTCTGGTATTCCCGTCCCTTGAAGAATTTTCCACAGTTTATTGTGATCCACACAGTCAGAGGCTTTGAAAGAGATCAGCCCTGGGATTTCTTTGGAAGGAATGATGCTAAAGCTGAAACTGCAGTACTTTGGCCACCTCATGCGAAGAGTTGACTCATTGGAAAAGACTCTGATGCTGGGAGGGATTGGGGGCAGGAGGAGAAGGGGATGACAGAGGATGAGATGGCTGGATGGCATCACCGACTCGATGGACGTGAGTCTGAGTGAACTCCGGGAGTTGGTGATGGACAGGGAGGCCTGGCATGCTGCAATTCATGGGGTGGCAAAGAGTTGGACACGACTGAGCGACTGATCTGATCCGATCTGATGATTAGTGATGTTGAGTACTTTTCCTGTACTTTGTCATTTTTCTGTCTTCTGTGGAAAATTGTCTATTCAGATCCTCTACTCATGTAAAACTTTTTTTTTTTTTGCTATTGAGTTATATGAGTTCTTTATATATTTTAAATATTAACCCCTCATCAGATAAGTGATTTGCAAATATTTTCTCCCTTTTGATAGGTTGCCTTTTTGTTTTGTTGATTTCCTTTGCTGTGTAGAAGCTTTTTAGTTTGATGCTGTCCTTCTAACTTATTTTTGCTTTTGTTGCCTTTATTTTTTGTGTCAAATCCACAAAATAATTGCCAAGATCCACTCATTCATTCATTCACTGGTACCTTCAAGTTATTTTTTGGCTCTTCCCTTATTTGTCATATTCTGGCTTGACATCCCAGATACTCTATTCCTCTTCTGCTTCATCCACCCATTCAGGTGAATGAATCTACTTCATTCAGGATCACTCACTATCTTCCTGGGCCACCAACTTTCTCCTGAAAGAGAGGACACAATTGACCCTCCAATCCTTCTTGTTCTCCATACTCTACACAGATTGTCACCCCAAACTTCATCAAAGCTATGTCCTTGTGAAAGAATAGCCCTCTTCCAGTTGCCTGTGCTGACAGCAGCCTCAACCTACACCTGAGTGAATTTGTCTTCATGGCATTTTCTGGCTTTTCTGAGGCTGTGAAAGGGGTGGGACCATCTGTGATTAGCATAAAGAAAGCAGCATGATTTATGAAACATCTGATTCTTAGACAGTATCCCCAGGGTGGAGATAGCCTGGGGCTTATTGATTTTCATGACTTTCTGCTTATTTGGAAAAGGGCCTTTTTTGACATTATATGGTTTTACAATTTCTATTTAAGGGTGTACATCTGGGTATATTATTGTTATTGTTTTCATTTTAGATAGCAAGTAATATGAGTGAACAACATGGCTTTCATGCCATAAAATTGTTAGTTTATTAAAACTGTCATCTGGCACTTAGATTTGAATTATTTATATATTTTTTCATAAAGTGCTGACAGTGATAACAGGACCAGAACCATAGTCTGGCTTAGGAAGGTGATTGACTCCTCTGCTTTTCTTGCCCTTAGGGAAAGTTGCAGACAGCATTATCTTTATCATGACTTGTCACTTTATATATACCGACTACTTACAGGTGCATTACAACTATAGGAGTTAGAAAGAGAAGCAGTACACCTCTTTCCTTGTGTCTTCGGGTCAAAGTGTGCCTAAATTCTGATAAAGGCTCACCTGTCAGAAGAGGCAGAATGTCGAGAGTCCATCCCAAGGAGTTATTTTATGGCTTCTTAATAGGATTAAGAGACCAATCCTAAAACTTCACAATATAACTAATTATACTTGGTCTACATACAGACTCAACTTGTATCTTGGTGTCTCATTAATCTCCTCTTTCTCATTCATTCACTGGTACCTTCAAGTTATTTTTTGGCTCTTCCCTTATTTGTCATATTCTGGCTTGACATCCCAGATACTCTATTCCTCTTCTCCTTCATCCACCCATTCAAGTGAATGAATCTACTTCATTCAGGACCACTCACTATCTTCCTGGGCCACCAACTTTCTCCTGAAAGAGAGGACACAATTGACCCTCCAATCCTTCTTGTTCTCCATACTCTACACAGATTGTCACCCCAAACTTCATCAAAGCTGTGTCCTTGTACACTGATTGGGATGAATGGCCTGCAACCAGTAGGGAGACTTAGAAACAAATATAACTTTCCAGTGGAAGTTGAGGAATGATATTGTATCTGGGGCTCTTCTGTCTTTTTGTCTCCTTCATCATTTTGATCCAGAAATCTGCTTTTGCCAACCCTGATTCAGCCTGCTTCACAATTGCAAGGAAACAAAGTCTGTGGAGAGGAGAGACCATTTTAACTAGGTGACAGCCTGAGGATAGAAATAGAAGTGAAACCAAGAAGGTATGTTTGGTGAACTGGCTTGACTAGAGTTCATGTTTCAAGTTGGAGAGTTTCAAGTAGGAGGAACATAAATGATATAAGAATATTAAAGACCATTAAATAATTTGGAACTTGATAGCTAGAAATCATTAGAGATATTTTTATGATATTACTGATTTTTAGGATAATCATTTACTGAGTAAAGAGTGTATGATGGTAGAACGTTTTTTTCCCTTGAAGTTCTCTCAATTATTGCTTTATTTAGAGACTGTGTTATTCATTGCCATGCAGCTTGAGAACTATTATATCTTCCTTGTAAGCTGACTTTTATTATATAGTGATCTCTTACCTGGAATGATGAATTTTCCTTTAAATCTACCTTGTATGATATTAATACTGTAACACAAGTTTTTCTTCCTTCCTTCCTGTTTTTCTTCCTTTCTTTCCTCCTTCCTTCTTTATTTCTTTTCCCCATAGTGAAATATTCTCTTTGGCTTCGGAACATCTTAGAGTTTTGCCTCCTACTTTTCTGATCTATCCTCACTGTTTCTTTCCTTTTTTCCCCTCCTCCTCCTGGTTACACTGAAAACCCAGGCCTTGTGCATTTGTGTACCTGGACATGCATGCTAACTTGTGTTGCTAATTATTTTATCCTAAGAAAGTTTATCTTATGGTTTTAGCTGTCACCCTATCTTTGAAGCTAGACCTCACATCTTCTCTCCAGTCTTATGTTTCTGTCTCTCAGCCTACCTCCATTATCTTCCTCCCAAAAATGAACCTCTTCCCTATATCATCTACCCCATTATCTTTTTGTCTTGGGCTTGGAGCCTTGGAATCATCTTCTTTTCTCCTTTATTCTCTATATTGTGCTGTCATAAATCCCCTGGTCCTAGGTGGAATGCTAACAGAATCTCAACAGTAAGTTCACAGGGAAGGAGCAAAGCCAGAATCCAGGCGGATGGGTAACTAATAACTAAAGTCTTACAGATTATCTTCTGTAATTCTCTGTCTTATCCTCAATTTTCACTCCTTTGAAGCCTTGGATACAATAACTGTCCTGGAAAGTATTCTAGTCCAAGATTCCAAAATTCTTAATCAGAATCTTTTTGGTGGAAGTGACATTCAGTGAAAATATCTGGCAACATTTTCCCCAGTTGGAAAAGAATTGAAGATCAGACAAAGATTCTGGGAAGCCATGACTCCACAGTGGGTACACCATGTGTTGATAGCTTGTGAAAAGGGCTGGTGGGATGTGCCTGTCCCAGTGAGGATAACTTCTTCCTAATTAGACTATTGTTTCCCAATTCTCCCTGAACCCCACGATGAACTTTAGAAAAGAAAATAAGTTCTCCCTAGAAGATTTTCCTTTCCTTTTCTCTTCCCTGTATGAGCAGCATGGATGAAAGAGTTCTGTGATTGAGTTGAGATTCTCATCTAACTATTGGGCCCTGACAGCAGGTATTGAGCATCACTGTTGGTTGCCATATAAGGAACCGAGTGGGGTTTGCAGTTTTAAATGTTATTGTTTTTCTCTATAGTAATATCCCTGTAATCCCCTTGGTTATCCCTTTCCAGTGATATAAAATGCTCTGACTTGTGTGAGAAGTCTCTAACCTTTAGAAACCCTCACTCAGCTTTCTTTTACTGGAGAATTGATTTTCATTCTGAGAAAATGCTCCTTCCTTTTTCTGAATAGTGAACCGAGAGTCCTTAAGTAGAATGGAGGGAGATGGGAGTGGGCAGGTCAAATTTGCCATTCTGTCCCCCAGATGAATGAGGAATCTAGTTCTCTGGAATCTAGAGTTTCAGGGGTCTGCCTGAAAGGGAAAAGGCGTTCCTTGGTTATTGTAACCTATTTAAATATTCCAATATTCTGTGGAACTTGCAGTCACTTGAGATTTTTCTAAGAAAAGAAAAAGAAAGTCTAAATATAATCCTAAAAGGCAGTTAACCTGACAACAAAGCACACCCAGTTGCAGAGGTTATTTCTCTGTAAATTGGCGAAATAGGCAAAAATCTTCCCTGGTATTACTGGCTATAGCTACTGCTATACTTTATTTCATGCTCTCTCTTCCTGGCAGCATCATTGGTCTTTTTCCATGTGGGGTTCCCCAAACCTTATGCCCAGGGGCACACACATGCTACTCCTCTTATCTGGAAAGCTCTGCTCCATTCTCCCCAAGTTCTCTTTGCTGCTGCTGCTAAGTCGCTTCAGTCATGTCTGACTCTGTGCGACCCCATAGACGGCAGCCCACCAGCCTCCCCTGTCCCTGGGACTCTCTAGGCAAGAACCCACTGGAGTGGGTTGTCATTTCCTTCTCCAATGCAGGAAAGTGAAAAGTAAAAGTGAAGTCGCTCAGTCGTGTCCGACTCATAGCGACCCCATGGACTGCAGCCCACCAAGCTCCTCCATCCATGGGATTTTCCAGGCAAGAGTACTGGAGTGGGGTGCCATTGCCTTCTCCAAGTTCTCTTTGCACCTGCCCGCAAAAAGCAGCTTGACAACACTTCACAGAGATAGCCTGAATGCCAGCTCTTCCATTATGCCCTTGGTTCTTCCTCTCAACTTCTCAACTTTTAAAACCTGTTAGCAGTGTATCAGGTCCACTGTGCTCTAATGGGGGACAGCAGGGAATGCTGGGCCAGGCTCTTTGACGGGTAATGGGAAGGGATTTCTCCTGATCCGCCCACACTCTGTCATCCCATCGACCAGCAGCGGCTGGTGGTGAAGGCCAATCATGCACTATGAGGCTCGCCTCAGCTGAGCTGCGCAGATGCAGCCTGCAGCAAGCAGTGTCTTGTGTCATACTTTCCTGTCCTTCATCTTTATGAATGTTTGACTTCGTCTTTTCTCCCTGGTGGCAGGTGCTTCTATAGACTTTGTGCTTGCGTATATTAAAGAACGTTGCTTTGTTGAAAGAGGATAATAAGCAGCTAACATTATTGAGAACTTACAACTTGTAGGCATTTTTATAAGCATTCTTTAATGTGTATTCAATTCATTAACTTATTTAATCCTCCCAACAAATACTATGAGGTAGGTACTATTCCATTTTATAATTGGGTAAGTCAAAGCACAGAGAGATTCAGTTACTTTCCTAGGGCCACACAGCTCATAAATGCCAAAGCTCAAGCTCCTAACCCTGAGACTATGGTCACTTTAGACTTCGGAGTCATACAAGATATGCAGGGCTTAATAAACATTGACTGGACTTATGAGGAAGTTCAGTCATCTGATATCATCATTAAACTTGATTTGAAGAAGTGGCTGAAAGTTTATAGAGCTTAGAAATTTAGCTCTGGATGAGACCTTAGGGGTCATGTCATCAGGGAACCTGAGGCCCTGGAGCAGTTGTATGAGAGCACTGTGTGCTTCGTCTCATCTGACCTGAATCTTCCTGTCGAGGCTCCCAATAGGAATGAACAGGGAGCAGTGCTTAGTTTGTGTCGTGTGCTCACAACATTCCAGGTGCCAAACAGAATTCTTAGGAAGTGAAAGTTTTGCCCCTTGAGGGTTTTATGTACTAGGACATGGCTGTGGTTTTAGCATTTTAATTATTCAAATCATAAGAAGGTAAATATGTACAATAATTAAAACCTTTCTTATTTTATATAAAAGGGAAACTTTGGAAACTTAGATTTAGAAACGAACTTTTATTTAGAAATGTCGTTGCATCTGACAAAGTTCACTATCTAAATCTGAAACTTTCAGGATTGTTCACTATCTAAATCTGAAACTTTCAGGATTGTTTTAATAAAATTTGAAAAAGTAATTTGTCATACTGATCTATTAAAGTGTGAATTACTCTGGGGATTAGCAGGTGAGTTTCTGCAGTAATTAGGTGTGCCAGAAATAATTCCCCGCTTCCCTCCCCGTCTTCCTCTTTCCTTTTCTACATTTCCTTGCATTCATCCTGGCCTCTCAGGTCATTCTTCCAGGATTGTCTAATGTAATGAATTTCTCTTCCTCTACCCTAGAAAGTACCACTGTTTCCATTATCTCTTGGAGCTATATGTGTGCGTGCATTTTGTTAATCTTGTAGTATTTCAAAGAACTATAAAAACCTAAAATCAGAAATGAACACAGAAAGGGTATTTTAATGGAACAATTTTTTTTTTTTCTTGACCTGAGGGTTAATCAGGATCCTTCTCTCCATAATTTTTCAACTTCTCCGTTGCAACTTTTTTCCTAATCCATGAGTGCACTCTTTGGACTTTGATGAAATGTGAGGCTTTCTGGTGAAAAATGCAAACTGACCAGCAGTCATAAGCCCTGTGTTCAAGTCTCTATTTTTTCACTTGCCGGCTGGGGAATTGAGTCTTCACTAAGCCATGTGTAAAATAGAAAGAGGAATATTTGCCCTGCCTACCTCATCAGGGCTGCAGAGTGTACCAAATTAAATAAACAGAGTAGAAAAGTTTTGAACAAGTCTTAGGTTTTATTCTGAAGAAGGTGACAACTACCAGGTTTTGAGTGCCAGGAGCCAGGTGTTCTACATGCATTATTGTTGTTTCTGCAACAAGCCTGAAATCTGTTTGCCTTTTTTTATAGATGACAAAAGTGAGGCTTGAGAGATACAGTGAATTTCCCAAGATTACATCACAGTGGAAAATCACAGTGGAACCAATTTCTTTTATAGCAAATTGTTTCCTTAATTAATGTAAGGCCTTTGTTCTGAGTTCCAGTTCTTGCAGATAAATAAACTATATATAAGTTTGGCCAGAAGTGTACTAACTTTAGGCTGTACTGCTTTGCTTTGGGCCCTTTTAATTATAAGAAACGTTAGGTAGGTTTCAGAGAGATTTCGGAGGAATCCAGAGACAGAAATTGAATTATAGTTGGGTCTAAAGGGAAGCTGTAATGGACCGAGGCCATTCTTGTCTCCCTCCTACTTCTTTCTCTGGCCTCACAAACAAAACATTCCTTTTGTATGTTGCCTCCACCCTCTTTATTGCCTGGCTCCCTTATAACCACATCTATGTGGCCTATAATAAGGACTCCAGACCTCTTACATCACGGCACCTTTTGATATGTCCAGTTGGCTTTTACCCCTACTGATAACTGAAAATTTCCCTAGAGTCTTTTGGTTCGGTTTCCTAACGGGAGGAATTTGACTGGCCAAACTCATCTGTTTTATTCAGATTCCAGGTCATTGATTGCTGACAGGCCCGTGAATTGGCTGCCTTTGCATTAGATGTCTTCCTTTGGTTATGTCCATTTAGGAAAAGTGGTAGGAAGAGTAGGAAAGGAGAGTTAATATGACAGCTATATCACTTATATCTATTATAAGAAGGTATTTGTTTTTACAGTTCCTAATTTTTCCCAATCTTATTAAAATATAAAATTGACATATAATGTTAATATTTTACTATTATATTTTAGCCTTTGTTCCTTTGCTCCAAAATACTCCTGCTTCTAACATATTCTCCATATTTGGATTCCAAGTGATTCAGACTTTAAGGTATAGACTCTAGGAAACACTGCAGCTTGTCTTCATCTTCTGAATCAGTATTACTTATGTTGGTTCTGTAGTTACATATGTCATTACTTTATGTGTTTTTGAAGAAGATAGTAAAACATAGTACTTCAAAGATCTTCTTTCTATTAATGGAAGCAACCATGTCCTCAAATTATTGCTGAATTATCTATAATTTAATTTAAAAGGTTATCAAAATAAGAAGTGCAAGGATCTCTAAGGACTGTGGATGCATGGAAAGTGAAAAGAATGGTTCATTCTCTAGGAGGGTCTGCAGAATTTGGAACTGTGAACAGACCTTTAGATTTGCTTCCTTTTCCCCACACTTCCTGGTTTGTTTGGTTTTTTCCTCTTTGCTGTTGCTCTGCAAATGTATAATGTACACCTAAGCATAATGTGACTTTCTTTTGGCCACCTCATGCGAAGAGTTGACTCATTCGAAAAGACCCTGATGCTGGGAGGGTTTGGGGGCAGGAGGAGAAGGTGATGACAGAGGATGAGATGGCTGGATGGCATCACCAACTCTATGGACATGAGTTTGAGTGAACTCTGGGAGTTGGTGATGGACAGGGAGGCCTGGCGTGCTGTGATTCATGGTGTCACAAGGAGTCGGACACGACTGAGAGACTGAACTGAACTGAACTGAAGCATAATGTGACTTTTTTTTGGTTAGATACAAAAATCTATATATGTCATTTTATATCAGTGATTTCAATCCTTTTAATCCTTTGACACATATAGAAAATTGTACAGTTTGTACAGCACAGTAACAAAAGATGGAATTGATTTGAAAATGTTCTGTGTTGTTTAGTCACTAAGTTGTGTCTGACTCTTTTGGACTTTAGCCCACCAGGCTTCTCTGTCCATGGGATTTCCCAGGCAAGAATACTGGAGTGGGTTGCCATTTCCTTCTCCAGGGGATCTTCCTGACCCCGGGATCGAACCCAGATCTCCTGCATTGACAGGTGGATTCTTTACCACTGAGCCACCAGGGAAGCCTGAAAATGTTTTGTAGGGTTTAGCAAAATATTTATTACACATTCTTCATTTTATATAATTATAAAAATATATAAAACATTAGATAAAACATTATTACATTTTTATATGCCTAGTTAAAATGTTTTCACATTTTTATATGATAAACTTTTTTTCATAAACATAACCTTTTTGTATCAAATTTTATATTAGAAATGACTATATACCATTCCTGATCAAGACTTATTAATAATGATTTCTTCTAATCTCTCCAAATTGTTGTTATAAAAAGAAAGCAATGAGAAACTTTAGCCAAATGACAAAAATTACTTAAGACATTTAAAAAGCAATTCAGTTGAAATTATTCTGAAATCTTTTAAAGTTCTTTATTTCACTGACCAATGTAATGTTGAAATTTCTGATTCTAGCTCATGCTGGTGGGTTCTAGCTTGACTTTGCTCTTCCTCATTTACACCTGTTTTGCCTACTTTGTGGACCTCACATCCACTATTAGATACTAAAATTAGAGCTTTATAGAGACTGCTTAGCCAGCCACCACAATTGTATAAGGTCAAACCTGTAACAAATCTATCATCTGTGTATATATGTATGTATCTCTCTATGATCTATCTAACAGTCAATATATCTATCCAGCTAGCTAGGTAGCTGATCTCCTAGTGAATGTTCTGCCTCAAGGATTGAACTCAGACTTTGGCAAAAGACAAATCCAAACAAAAATTCACATAATGAGTGGTTTAAAATTCACTATGCAAATGAACTGTTAGAGCAGTTACTTGCCTCTAGCTTGGCAATTACTCAAGTGCACACTGCAGCCATGAAATTAAAAGACGCTTACTCCTTGGAATGAAAGTTATGACCAACCTAGATAGCATATTAAAAAGCAGAGACATTACTTTGCCAACAAAGATTCATCTAGTCAAGGCTATGGTTTTTCCAGTAGTCAAGTATGGATGTGAGAGTTGGACTGCAAAGAAAGCTGAGCACCGAAGAATTGATGGTTTTGAACTGTGGTGTTGGAGAAGACTCTTGAGAGTCCCTTGGACTGCAAGGAGATCCAACCAGTCCATCCTAAAGGAGATCAGTCCTGGGTGTTCATTGGAAGAACTGATGTTGAAGGTGAAACTCCAGTACTTTGGCCACCTGATGTGAAGAACTGACTCATTTGAAAAGACCCTGATGCTGGGAAAGATTGAAGGCAGGAGGAGAAGGGGACGACAGAGGATGAGATGGTTGGATGGCATCACTGACTCTATGGATATGAGTTTGGGTAGATTCCAGGAGTTGGTGATGGACAGGGAGGCCTGGTGTGCTGTGGTCCATGGGGTTGCAAAGATTCAGATATAAGTGAGCTACTGAACCGAACATTAGTCACAAACAGACAAAAGCACTGTGTTGGATTAAAGATTGCTATGAATTCTTTGACACTCTTCCCATTGAGAAGTGGGGTCTGTTTTTTCTTTCATTGAATATGGGCTGGCCTGTGACTTCTGTGACCAGTTGAGCTGGAAAGAGTGGTGCTATATCATTTCCAGGCCTATTCTCTAAAAGGATTTGGCAGCTTCTAACCATGTTACATCCCCTAACTATGTAATAGGTTAGGGGATGGAGGAAATAGGGAGATGCTGGTCAAAGTATACATGTCTTCAATTATAAGATGAATAATTTCTGAGGATCTCATGTACATCATGATGACTCTAGTTAATAATACTGTATTGTATACTCGAAATTTGCCTGAAATTTGCCAAGAGAGTAGATTTTAAGTATTCTGAGAGCAAAGGCAGCTGATTAGCACAATAATAATGACTAACTCAAAGTTTTGAAAGAATAGAATTACGTAAGTAATAAAAGACATAAGATGGGAAAGGGTGATCAAGCAGATAAAAAATTAGTAAGAATGTAGCAAATTTGAGCAACATAATTAAGAAGTTTGATTTAATTCAGAGCTACTAACATGTGCTGGGTACCCTGGAATGCCAAGTATCAATTACAGATATTGATCCCCTTGGCTCTCAAGACAGGCTGGCAAGGCCTGCCTGCAGCTCCAGGCTATGAAAAGCCACAGCCAAAATTCCTTGGAGGGAGGCTGGAGCAGAATAAGGTTTGACAGGGAGCCCTGCGATCCCTGGAGAAGCTGAGCACAGTGAACAACTTGGAGCACGCACTGCTCTGCCATAGGCAGTTTGCATGACCAGTATGCTCTCCCACCTAGAAGTGTATTTCAGCAGCCATGGCAGGGCAAGTCTGTCTCCTGGGAACAAGGGGCCAGTGGAGCTTCAGGAGAGTTGGTGTTCTAGGTGCCCAAGGAGGAAGGGATTGCTGGACCATATGGTAACAGTATTTTTAGTTTTTTTAAAAGAACCTCCATCTTGCTTTCCATAGTAGCTGCACCAATTTATACTACCACCAACAGTGTAGGCTGGTTCCTTTTTCTCCATTGTAATGGTTTATATTATGTATCCAACTTTGACTGGGCTACAGAACGCCCAGATAGCTGGTAAAACATTATTTCCAGGTGTGCCTGTGGGGTTGTCTTTGGTAGAGATTAGCATTTCAGTCAGTTAGACTGAGTAAAAAAGATCATCTTCACAATGTGGGTGGGCATCATCCAATCATTGAGGGCCTGAATAGAATAAAAAGGTGAAAGAAGAGTAAATGTTCTCTTTATGCTTGAGCTGAGACATCCATTTTCTTTTGCCTTCAGAAATCAGTGGTCCTGGTTTTGGAGCTTTTAAATTCTGACCAGGACTTTATACATCACTCCCCTACTCTCAGGCCTTTGAATTTGGGCTGAATTATGTACACCACTTGGAGAAGGAAATGGCAACCCACTCCAGTAACCTTGCCTGGAAAATCTCATGGACAGAGGAGCCTGGTAGACTACAGTCCATGGGATCACAAAGAGTCGGACACGACTGAGTGACTTCACTTATGTATACCACTGGCTTTCCTGGTTCTCCAGCTTGCAGATGGTGGATCTTGAGACTTCAGTAATAAATTTCTTCTTATTTCGCTCTCTCTCTCTGTATGTATATATATATCCCCTTGGTTCTGTTTCTTTGGAGAACTCCGACTAACACATGCTTGGTTTTTGTTGTTTCTTTGGTGTGCCTCAGGATCTTAGTTCCTCGTCCAGGGATCAAACCCAGGCTGCAGCAGTGAGATTGCTGAGTCCTAACCACTAGACCATCAGGGAATTCCCAATACATGCTTGTTAAATTTATCCACATTTTAAATTCCCACTATATGCTTATTTAATTTATCTGATCACCCTTGCTCTTTGCATTCCACTTCTTTACTTTTTGGCTAAAGTTTCTTCTTCATGAGTATATACTTAGTATTTTTTTCAATAAAGGTCCACAGATTTAGGCTTTTAAAATATGCCTTTTTGTCACTTATTTAAGATCTTTATGCAAAAAGAAATGAAAAGACTGGCAACCAGAGGCCAGAACTATGTATCACGATTCATTTCCTTATACATACATTTTATAAGTTCTTGTTTATATGTGAATACGGATTTCCCTTCCACCCTCATGCAAACATTTACCCCTTCCAAGAATTACTTTAGGATCCACAAGGAAGGGAGGGCTAGTACTCACAAATAAACAAATTTCAAAAGACAGTCAACTATACATTGTCAAAATAAGAGGGCTGAAAGAGTTCAAATGTATATATATATATATATACATATGTACATAAAGAGATTCAACTATACCTTTTAAAAGAAGGAGGTTCAGAAACTGCTCTGGTGGTTCAGTGGTTAAGACTTTGTGCTTCCACTGGAGGGGTGAGGGTTTGATCCCTGGTTGAGGACAAAAGAAAAAAAAGAGGGGGTTCTTTGTTATGAAGAAATACAGGAATATGGCATTGAAGATCTGTAAAGGGGTCGTGATAGTTGTTCAAGTGAGTAGAATATTAAAATATTTTTGTCAGTTCAGTTTTTAACTTTTAGAAATCATAGCATAAAGTTTGGTCAGTTATGGAGGTGCTAATTTCATCATTATCTGTGAGCAGTAAACTTTCTTGGTCTTTAAAAAGAATATTTATTTCACCTTCACTTTTTAATGAAAGTTTAGCTGGGCATTGAATTCTATGTTTATGATTATTTTTGCATAGCTTTAGAGATCTCTTATTTGTCTTTGAATTGCTGAAGTTTTATTATGTTGTGGCTAACTTTGGAATTAGTTTAACTTATTCTCCTCAGAACTTATTATTATTGAACTTCAGGATTCAAGTTCTTTAGTCATTTATGTAAAAGTTCAGCCATTATCTTAAAAAAATTTTTTTAAAGTATCCTATTTTCTACTTTTGGAATTAAATATGTATTAGACTTCCTCATTCCCTCTTCCATGTCTCTTAATCTTTCATGTTTTCCAGACCTTTATGTCTTTGTGCCTTTTTGATAAATTCCTCAAATCTGTTTTCCAGTTTATGAACTCCTTTGCTGTATCAAACTGCTATTTAACCCATCTATATACAGTTTTAATTTCCTTGACATCTCCCTGTACTGATGGATAGATTTTTACTTAGACTGCCTTTTCACATAGGGTATAATCCTTTAAGTGTTGTAACTTTTATGCAGTGTTCTCAGTTCCATCTTTGTCCATATGGGCCCAGTGCCCATGCTATGTCCTCACACAAGCATGAAATTCCAAGCACTTAGGTGAATAGATCAATAACAAACTTTCCATCACTATAATGCAGCTACATCATGAGCAGACACTTTGAAACTTTGCTCTGTTTTCAATTACCTCTTTGTTTCTGGTGCCTGTGGATTTTTCTTTCTTTCTTGAGAGCTTAGCTATGAATTTAAAACATTTAAAAATTATGTTTTATACAGCATTTCTAGGTTTTATAGTGAGATTTATCTTAGTCTGCATTTTGCTAGAACAGAAAATCTTGAGTAATACTTTAATAATGAAGGGGAAAAAAATCTCATTATTTGTTTTAAAAAGAGAATGACAATATGTGTTGATCTGGGACCAGGACAAATTACTCACACAGCACAAGCCAAAAAGGTTGGCTCTGTCTGTGTTTTAAAGCATAATGGTGGATCCCAAAGCTATTCTACATCTGCATCTTAGTGGCCACATAATTTACCATCAGAGAGCACAAACAATTACATGATGGGGTTAGTGTCAGTCCTTGTGAAGTAACTCATCATAGTATCAGAATTTTGAGTTCTAGTCATTGGCTCTCCCACTGACCAAAAAGGTCAGGATGGCCAGGACCTAATTATTTATTAAATGATTTATAATATTAATTAATTAGATGTTATTAATACAACAAGAAAAGAATTGTGAATCACCTACTATACCAAATCCTAGAGATACGGAAGAGAAGCAGATAAAAGTTGCTGCTCTCAAGGAATTTCCAGTTCAATAGTAGGAGACTGGCTCTTGGAATCAGTTATTATGTAAGTTCACATGGACTTTTGTCAAGGTGCAAAGGACTGGGTGGCCAGTTGAATCTTGACAGTAGAGGTGATAATCAAAAAAGTTCTGAGTATAAGAAAGAAAAGAGTTGGAGACTACTGCTCCTGCAATCAGAGATTTGTAGAAGGTATTTGAGGATACAGGCTCCTAAGTGAGCGTGCTCAATGCCTCTGGAGAATGGATACAAACGTACAGACTTCCGATATCTTTTCCTGGGTATCAGGAGACTTAGAGAGATATCTGCAAAATGTTCAAGACTGCTGAAGAGCTGCCCTACAGGACCCAGGGGGTCTTGCCCTTCTCCAACCATTCAATAAATAGCACTCAGCGGAGATTCTGGCTGAGGAGACTTGTTTTCAAAACAACAACTCTGAGCCAACCTACTTAAGTAGTTCCATATGTTTCTCCAGAGAGTTTATGGATTGTGGCCTTTGGAATTCTTTTGTTTATCACTGGGAATCCAAGCCCTGAAAGCTGCTAACCAGCCATGAGGTTTGCCGGTTATACAAGCTGTTGGACCTCTTAAGGACTTTGACATAAAGACCACTTTCCGTGGAATAAGAATTAGTGGTTTAAAAAGAGTGCACTTAACAGTATCATGTAAGTATCAGTTTCTGTAGGCCTTTACTAGCCAGACTTTTTTTTTTTTTAAACTGGTCTGTGCTTTACTTGTGTGTGCCTTTAAGGCCCCTAAAGGGAAATCTGAGCAGAGCCTTCAGAGACTTATAATCAGAGAGGTCTTTTTTTAAAAAAATGAATGACTATCTTCAGCAGATCTAAAACTGTGACAGAGTGATGGAACCTTCCCTAAGATGAGCCCCTTTCCCCAGAAAGATGGGGACCCAAGGCACAGTCCTTGAAGCCACTGAGGACCCATCCTTCCTCTGGGCAACTTTCCCTTCTTTGCCTGCCCCACCCCCACCAATACCCAGCTTGCAGTGACATTATTCTACACTTTACCCATCTAATACCGAACACATGGGGGATCTATCCTGTTTCCAGGAAAGAGGTTTCCATGGCTTGCCCCAGCAGCCTTAATAATAGATGCTATTTATTGAGCACTTTGTGCAAAGCACTGTACTCTTTTTATACTTCATCCCCTTTAATCCTCACAATAGCCCAATGAGATGGGTGCTATAATTATTCCTCATTTTACAGATAAGGAAATCGAAGCTCAGGGAGCCTGAGCAGTTTGCTTAAAGTTACTTAATACCTACATTAGCCTCCTACTTATAATTCCACTATGAGTGGCAGAGATGGGACATGAATTCAGGATGCCTGACTCAAAGCTCTTATCCACTATGCTCGATACCCTCCAATTCTCCTAGGAAAGTACTTTCAACTTGATCTCTAAGCCTCCGTCCAGCTTGGAAATGCTATGGCTCTTTTCAAATGTCAGTTGTATTGTGATCCATGCTGTTTTTTTGTTTTCCCGTATAAAACAGTGCAGAAAAAGAGGTTGGTCATCTCCCTTCACAAAACAATCTTTCACACATTTGAAATCATCCATGGTTCAATAAAGAAGCTTATTCACAGAGTGAACTGGCATGGCTGGTGCTGAAGGGTAACATCCTAGCAAGGCAGGTCTGAGACCTTGCAGTTCTGCCTGGTACGTATTTCTTAGGGCTGACAGGTGAGTCAGCAGAAGTGAACAGACAATATACTATGTTTGGTTTTAACATGATGAGTCAGCCCCAGAATGTGGCCAGCTTCAGTGTAGCCCCCTGAAGTTTTAACAGAATATTAATTGCCCTGTCACTTCCCGTTCCACACAGCTGGGTGGGATTGCTACCAGCCTCGCTGTTGAGAAGTTACACATTTCAACCCAGCCCAGAAAGGTTTCCTGTGGTGGGTGAAATGACAACATGCACAAAGGTCAAACTCCAGATGTGGAAATCTGACTTTTTTTCCTCTTGGGGAAAACATTGCCTCCTTACAGTCTCAGAAGATATTTAGTACGGGTTTAAGGCCAAAGTCTACTGAAAGATCCAAATTCCTCTAACCTGGAGGATAGTTGTCTGTTTCATGTAAATTTGTCTAAGAGTCTGAGACTACCTATTAGATTCAGTAACTGAAGGATCAGAGGGAGAGGGAGGTGTTTCTGAATGAGGGGACCTGAATGGAGAAGCTGGTGCTTGCTTCTGAAAGTTGGAAAGTACTGCAAGAGGAAGAATGGGTTATTTCTGGACTGATATCTTGACTGGATAGAAATGCCAGGAGATGGTGGTAAGAACACACAGTAATATGGTAGGGAGTTTATCATTCATTTGTTCATTGATCTATTTATTCCACAAAAATTCCTATCAGGTTTGCAGAGTTCATCCATATTATATTGAAAGAGGAAAAGAACATGTAGCTTCTTAATTTTTTGTGTATTAATTAAAATAATGTTCCTCCCAAGTTTCCACCACTGGATTCCAAGGTGGGAATGAAATTTTAGTTCAGTTTGGTAAACTTAGTCCAATATTACGATCAGGGTAAACACTCAGCTTCCTTTCAACTTCCATATTTCTTCTCCCCACTTCTGCTCCTTGGCAAGTTGATCTCTGGTATAAAGCTGGCAATGGATGGAATCTGTGGCTCATAGGTGTTGTGACACTGTCAGCAGAATAAGGAGGCTTTCCAGTTGTCGCTGGTCACTGGCAGAAAGGTTGATGTGATCTGCTCCCTGGATGGGGAATCACTGAAGAATGTGGCATTCTTTGATGTACTGGCATTCATCCTTGGAGCCCTGGTCATGAAGTCCATTCCTGTGGTGGTGAAGAGCGGCTGCTTTTGTTCTGACCCTGAGCCCTTGCTGCTTTACTAGCACTCTCTGCTGGGGGAGTAGGGAAGGGAATTAGCTTTCAGATGAGATACGTCAGTGAACTTTTGTACCAGTGATGCGTCCTAACAAAATACCATTGAGCCCCAGGGGCATACAGCAATGAACATTCATTTAGCTCAGAAGTTAGCAGTCTTTTTCCTTAAGGGGCCAGACAGTAAATATTTTAGGCTTCATAGGCTGTGCAGTCTCTGTCACAGATACCCAATTCTGCCCTTGTAGTGCAAAAGCAGCCATAAACAATATATAAACAAATGCATGTGTCTATGTTCCAATAAAACTTTATTTATGGAACTGAAATTTGAATTTCATATAATTTTCAGACTATAAAATATTATTTAATGTGTTATGAAATGTTATTTTATTTTTTTAAACCATGAAACTGAATGGCCTGTGATTATTTTTTTTTCCATGGGCCATACAAAAACAGGTGGTGGGCGATTTGGCCCATGGACCGTAGTTGGCTGACACTTGGTTTAGCTCATGACTCTTCTTTGTATTGGGCTTGGTTTCTCCGGGCTGCATTTGTTCATGAATCTGTGGTCATTTGTGAGTTGGCTCAGCAACTCTGCTAATTTAGGTGGGGTTCATTTACTTGTCTAAGGATTGGTAGACTACTCTAGGATAGCCTTGGCTGTGTGGCAACCAGGATAATTTGGCTCTGCTACATGACTAGCCAGCAAGTTAGTCTGAACATGTTCTCACAGAAATGGCAGACACACACGAGTACAAGTAGAAATGTGCAAGCATATTTTTTATTGCCTCTGCCTGAATTATGTTTGCTAACACCCCTTTGGCTAGAGCAAGTCCCCTGTCTAATCCCAGTGTCAGGGGTAAGGCAGAAAATTCAACTCAAAGCATGAGGGCACTGCCAAGGTACATGACAAAAATGAATACATGAATACAATCAATATCAAAGGACCTAAATTGGGAGGAATTTTTAAAATATTCTACTTGTGATCTCTTCCTTTAGGTGTTAAGATAGACCAGGGTATGAATGTAAAAGATATAAATGGGAGACATAGGCTTGTGAAACAAATAAGTGTGATGAGAGGACAGAATGTGTGCAAAAGTGTAAAAGCATGAAAGAGCTATCTATCTGTCTCTTGGACTCCAAGGAGATCAAACCAGCCAGTCCTAAAGAAAATCAATCTTGCATACTCATTGGAAGGACTATTGTTGAAGCTGAGACTCCAATACTTTGGCCACCTGATGCAAAGAGCCGACTCATTGGAAAAGACCCTGCTTCTGGGAAAGATTGAAGGCCAAAGACAAGGAGGTAACAGAGGGTGAGATGATTCGATAGTATCACGGACTCTATGGACGTGAATTTGAGCAATTCCAGGAACTAATGGAAGACAGAGGAGCCTGGTGTGCTAGAGTCCATGGGATTGCAAAGAGTCAGACACAACTTAGCTACTGAACAACAACATCTGTCCATCTGTCTTCTAGCTATCTAAGATATATGGGTCTTCTTTCCTTCCTTCTCTCTGATTTTTCCCTCCTTTCTTTTTTAAAAATATATTTGAACTGGGTGAAAGGGGAAAGTGGTACTTCATATACTACAGACTCTGACTAAAGTTCTTGGCATCATGGAAAATTCCTTGATTTGTTTTGTGAAGGTCGGCTGTACCCCCAGATTACACTATTTCAAAGTAGAGATGTGTGTATATGGCTTAGGTTTTGTATAAGGAGGATTCAGGTATAAAACATAATATGCAGTCTTCCTAGGTTCCCAGTAGCAAAATAGAAAACTAGATTTATTTGTTATAGAACTTTCAGCTTTAGTTTTTTTGTAATTACAGATGTGCCTTTGAAGCTTATTGCAGTAAATTTGAGACCTTACAATTTAAAATGAAAATCAAATGTATTTGGAATTAAATATCATAGCTTTCAGAGTGGAATTTTTTAAAATCATAAAAACCAAAAAGGTTCTGTATTTATATTCGCTAAATGTTAATGGTTTGCCCTTTTCCTTATCTCCTAAGTCCTGCTGTCCAAGAGCCCTTGATTCTTTGGTTAGAATCAATGATGTCATCTAAAAGGAATGTTTGGAGCTCTTTCCTACCTCCACCCCAGTATTTCACATGGCATTAGCTTAACTAGGAAAACAGGCTTTGAAACCGACTTAGAAAGGAATGATTATTTGTGTTTTACTTTTATATTTTGCTGCTTTCCCCTCTAGATTATCTAGTTTAAAAAGGAACTTTCATCATCCTTGAAGTTTCATGTTGGTCAGATATTTTGTCCTGGTAATTTCCCCTCATTTTTTTGACATTACATTAGCGGAGGAAATACAAAAGGGTCTGAAATAAATCTTGCCTCACTTTGCCGACAAAGGTTCATGTAGTCAACACTATGGTTTTTCCAGTAGTCATGTATGATAGTGAGAGCTGGACCATAAAGAAGGCTGAGCGCTGAAGAATTGATGCTTTCAAACTGTGATGCTGGAGAAGACTCTTGAGAGTCCCTTAGACTGCAAGGAGATCAAACCAGTCAATCCTAAAGGAACTCAACCCTGAATACTTATTGGAAGGACTGACACTGAAGCTGAAGCTCCAGTCCTTTGGCCACCTCATGGGAAGAGTGACTCATTGGAAAAGACCCTGATGCTGGGAAAGATTGAAGGCGAAAGAAGAAGATGGCAGCAGATGATGAGATGGTTAGATAGCATCACTGACTCAATGGACATTTGAGCAAACTCTGGGAGATGATGAAGGACAGGGAAGCCTGGTATGCTACATTCCATGTGTTTGACTCTGCAAAGAGTCAGACACAACTGAGTGACTGAATAACAATAAATAAGTTAGCCACATGCTTGGGAGCTCTCCATTTACCCCAGTTCTGTAGGCAGCTACTCTGCTGAGGTAATCTCATCCAGGCCCAGAACTTTATACACAATGAATATGCTGATGGCCTGAGTCATATCTCCAGCTCTGATTTTGCTCATACCTTTAGATTTGTATATCCAACTATTGTTTAACTCAGGAGACTCTTGGATGTCTAACAGTCAACTTCAAACTCAACATGGCTAAAGATACTCTTGATTCTACATACACTCCATTTACTTGTTCCTCTCTCAAACTCCCCATTACCAGTAAATAGTACTACTGTTTACTCAATCACTTTGTCAAATTCCTAGAAGTCACCCATCATCCTCCACTTTATTTTATACCTTACCTATTATCCATCATTATGTCCTGGAGCTTCACACTGTATCCAAAGCTGACCACTTCTCAATGCCTCCACTACGACAGCTCAACCATGCCATTGTTACAGTCTCCTAATAGTCTCTCTGTTTCCTTCCATAGACATTCTTTCTACAGCAGTTGGAGAGATCGAGTAAAGATCAATCTACTCTCACACTTACATTTATTTTATGGTTTCTTTTCACTTTGAAATAGAATGTAAGCTCCTCACCAATGCCTGCAAGGACCCACACCTCAGTCTTCCTCCTCCCATTCCCTGTCTCAACCTCTATCTTTACCTTTCTGTCCCTCGATCTGCCCAAGGCACTCATGTCTCTGGGCCTTTGCTCTTCCCAGCTGAAATGTTCTTTTCCCAGAAGTTTACCTGATTGCTTTCTTTTCAACACACAGGTCTAATATGCAGTCCTTACCGCTGCTGCTTCTAAGTCGCTTCAGTCATGTCCGACTCTGTGTGACCCCATAGACGGCAGCCCACCAGGCTCCCCCGTCCTTGGGATTCTCCAGGCAAGAACACTGGAGTGGGTTGCCATTTCCTTCTCCAATGCATGAAAGTGAAGAGTGAAAGTGAAGTCGCTCAGTCGTGTCCGACTCTTAGCGACCCCATGGACTGCAGCCTACCAGGCTCCTGCGTCCGTGGGATTTTCCAGGCAGTCCTTAGAGAGTCCTTTTTGGACAGTCCTAGCAGAAGCATTAGTACTTTTCTTCCCCCATCACTCTGTCCTGCTTTAATAACTATTTTGTTTTCTTCTTAGCACTTAAAACTCTTCAAAATACTTTTGCGTTTATTGTCTGGCTGTTACTAGCATGTCTTCAAGCTAGTGGAGGTGATGGAATTCCAGCTGAACTATTTCAAGTCCTAAAAGACGATGCTATTAAAATGCTGCACTCAATATGCCAGCAAATTTGGAAAATTCAGCAGTGGCCACATGACTGGAAAAGATCAGTTTTCATTCCAATCATAAAGAAGGGCAATGCCAAAGAATGTTCAAACCACCACACAATTGCACTCATTTCACATGCTAGCAAGGTCATGCTCAAAATTCTCCAAGTCAGGCTTCAACAGTACGTGAACTGAGAACTTCCAGATGTACAAGCTGGATTTAGAAAAGGCAGAGGAACCATAGATCAAATTGCTAACATTAGCTGGATCATAGACAAAGTAAGAGAGTTCCAGAGAAACATCTACTTCTGCTTCATTGGCTATGCTAAAGCCTTTGACTGTGTGGATCACAACAAACTGTGAAAAATTCTTAAAGATGTGGGAATACCAGACTATCTTACCTGCCTCCTGAGAAACCTGTATGCAGGTCACGAAGCAACAGTTAGAGCTAGACAAGGAACAGTGAACTGGTTCCAAATTGGGAAAGGAGTCTGTCAAGGCTGAATATTGTCACCCTGCTAATGTAACTTACGTGCAGAGTAGATCATGTGAAATACCAGTCTGGATGAAGTTCAAGCTGGAATCAAGATTTCCAGGAGAAATATCAGTAACCTCAGATATGCAGATGACACCACCCTTATGGCAGAAAGCTAAGAGGAATTAAAGAGCCTCAATGAAGGTGAAATAGGAGAGTGAAAAAGCTGGCTTACAACTCAACATTAAAAAAACAAAGATCATGGCATCTGGTTCCATCATTTCATTGCATATAGATGGGGAAACAGTGGAAACAGTGACAAACTATTTTCTTGGGCTCCAAAATCACTGTAGATGGTGACTGCAGCCATGAAATTAAAAGACACTTGCTCCTTGGAAGAAAAGCTATGACAAACCTAGACAGCATATTAAAACCAGAGATGTCCCTTGGCCAACAAAGGTCCATACAGCCAAAGCTACAGTTTTTCCAGTAGTTATGTGTGGATGTGAAAGTTGGACCATATAGAAGGCTGAGTGCCCAAGAATTGATGCTCTTAAACTGTGTTGTTGGAGAAGACTCTTGAGAGTCCCTTGTACAGCAAGGGGATCAAACCAGTCAATCCTAAAGGAAATCAACCATGAATTTCATTGGAAGGACTGATACTGAAGCTGAAGCTCCGATCCTTTGGCCACCTGGTGCCAAGAGTTGACCCTTTGGAAAAGACCCTGATGCTGGGAAAGATAGAAGGCAGGAGGAGAAGGGGACAGCAGAGGATGAGATGGTTGGATGGTATCACCGACTCAATGGACATGGGATTGAGCAAGCTCCAGGAGTTGGTGATGGACAGGGGAACCTGGTGTGCTGCAGTCCATGGAGTTGAAAAGAATCAGATATGACTGAACGACTGAACGACAACAACAGCAAAACTTCATGAGAACTTGATTTTGTCTGTTCATTTTGGTATGCCTGGCACCTAGAAGGTGCTTAGTACAATGTGAGTAAGCAATAAATATTTGCCAAGTTAATGAAAAAACACTAATGGGGACTTCTCTGGTGGTTCAGTGGCTAAGACTTCCAGATCCAGTGCAGGAGGGCTGGGTTTGATCCCTGGTCAGGGAACTAGATCCCAAAGTCTGCAATTAAATGATCCCACATGCTGCAATGAAGACCTGGCGCAGCCAAAGAAATATATACATAAAAAAAAAAAACACAAACAAACCACTAATGAGGGAGGATTTATCTTGATGATCTCAGTTTTCTTTTTAAAACCTGCAATGGGTGTTGAATTCTCCCGGGTACAGATGCCTTTCTCTTAGTTGTAGCTCTTAAGAACAGGCCCAAGTTGCTAAGCCCCAGTTCCTTCTGACTCATGCTCTTATCTTCTCTTCACCAGCATTACATCCACCAAACATGCATCTCACTTCCATCATATGCCAGGCACTCTTCTAGGCCCTGGGGAGGTAGACATGAATAGAGCACACATAAACACCTGCTTTCATGCAGCTTAAGTCCTATGTATTTGGCCTATGTTTACCTTTGTCCATGCCCCCACACCACACAAATGTGAGGGAATCAGCTTTGTACCGGGGTCGTGTCAATGGGAATTAGTCTAAACAGTGCACTTTGTTTTTCAGTCCCTAAGTTGTGTCTGACTCTTTGTGACTCCATGGACTGCAGCACGCCAGGCTTCCCTGTCCTTCACTATGTCCTAGAGTTTGCTCAAACTCATGTCCACTGAGTTGATGTTGCCATCCGACCATCTCCTCCTCTGTCGCCCCCTTCTCCTGCCTTCTATCCTTCCTAGCATTAGGGTCTTTTCCAATGAGTTGGCTCTTAGCATCAGAGGACTTAGCATCCAGTCCTCTTGGCCAAAGGACTGGATCTTCAGTCTTTCCAATGGGTGTTCAGGGTTGATTTCCTTTAGGATTGACTGGTTTGGTCTCCTTGCTGTCCAAGGGCCTCTCAGGGGTCTTCTCCAACACTACAGTTCAAAAGCATCAATTCTTAGACACTCAGCCTTCTTTATGGTCCAGCTCTCACATCCATACAGTGCATAAGTTTCCCTTGTTTATCAGAAATGTGAGGGATTCCCAACTGGATTGCTTGCTTGACCCATAAAGGAGCAAGTGAGACGCCTGGACCAGTGTAGTACCAGGATGGCCGTAGTGGGGTGCAAGCAGCAGAACAACAGGTCTGCTCGGCACAAACACATGGGCTCGTGCTGGCGGCTTTATCAGTGCTGTTTAAGAAGTATGTGTGTGTGTGTGTTAGTCATTCAGTCATGTCCAACTCTGCAGTCCCATGGACTGTAGCCTGCCATGCTCCTCTGTCTATGGAATTCTCCAGGCAAGAATACTGGAGTAGGTTGCCATTCCCTTCTCCAGGGGATCTTCCTGACCCAAGAATCAAACCTGCGCCTGCTGCATTGCAGGCAGATTCTTTACCATCCAAGCCACCAGGGAAGACCTTAAGAAGTATAAAGGAAGAAAGAAAGAAAGAAAGTGAAGTCGCTCAGTCGTGTCCAGCTCTTTGCAATCCCATGGACTGTAGCCTACCAGGTTCCTCTGTCCATGGGATTTTCCAGGCAATAGTACTGGAGTGGATTGCCATTTCCTTCTCCAGGGGATCTTCCCAATCCAGGGATCAAACCCTGGTCTCCCACATTGCAGACAGATGCTTTACCATCTAAGCCACCAGGGAAGTCTAGGTGAACTAGAAGTATAGGTGAACTTAATTAGAGCTTGGGAGCACAGAACAATCCATGGGTGCAGCATCTACTTCCCACTCAAAGGGTTTCCATTTGGCCAGAGCTGTTGTCCTTGATTTGTCTTTGCTGTCTGTGGGCTTAGCTGTTTTCTAAACCTGAAATTATAGTGAGTTCACTAGTAACACTGTTAGAGACCATTTTTAATTAGAAAACTCCTGTGCAGTCCAAGTAAACTACATTGTGAGGCTAGAGCTTTTGTCTCAAAGAACAGCTAACTGCCAGACTAGCATCTAACTTATAAAAAAAGAAAGAAAGAAAGAAAAAACACCATATTTAGAATCATTTCATTGTCCTAAAGAGTCAAGTTGTTTTCTCTACAAAAAACTACCAAAACAAAGAGAGACCTTCACTTGACAATATCCTTTGAGGCTGCCATTCTGTCTACCATGAATGACAGGGTGGTGGAGTCCTCAGAGGTCACAAAGACAGGACATTCCAAAGCCCAGATTTGCCAGCACTCCCTTTTCTTGTGCACAGGCCAGCTCTTATCACCTCCCCCACCCTGCTCCCTCCCTGTCCTTGTAACCTCACTGCTTGGCAAGTTAAATGTGATCTTAAGGGCCCGGCGAAGTGATGTTCTGGAATTTAGGGCGGATTAGATGTGTATTCCCAGATGGGCTGCTTCTTGTAAGTGATCAAGCCTCTTGATATTTTAAGTATTTGCCATCTCTCTTGAGACTGAGCAGATTAATGATGAAAGGAGGGTTTCCCCACCCTCCCTCCTCAGCCATTGAACTTCCTGCTGTGAGAGTTCTTCCATATTTGTCACATCAGAGTCACTTGCACATAGAAGGCGTTTGTTTTTCAAGGCCCAGGGACAATACTCTTTTTCTTTTCCCTGCTAAGGCTGACATACACTTCCTCTTATAGGTAGAGTTGTCCTTAGTCCTATGCCCTTCTGACCCTTAGGTATGAGATATTGGTGCCTACTAGTAAGCTCTTTCACCTTGTAATTTTTTAGGTTACCTCTGAATAGTCCATTATAAATATAACAAAAGGAACAGTATATGTGATTATATTAGTTTTAGAAGGACAGGTTCATAGCTTGCAGCTGGAGACACTAAATTTGCCTTTGTTGTGCTTTTTAAATAACTGCTGAGATGTCTCATATAGAGTCTAAATTCAGTTTATTGAGTGCCTAAGAATTTGGCTATGGAGCATTATTTTAAAATCATAGCTTTGTATAATTTTAGTTACTTGATTATATTCACGTAAGAGTCTCCTTTCCTCTGTAGATGCTCTTTAGGGTCTTTTTTGGTTCTAAACATTTTGATTCCAAATAGTTTGCATTTGGGGTTTGTGTGGATCATTTTTAGTCTATGGAAATCCTGTGGTGTAAGAATGGCTGTTTCTTTGTTCATCTTTAAGATGGTTTGCTTGTGGGTGTTTTCCCACCTCCTTAGGAGTGATAATTGAGTTATTGCTCTGTTATTTAAGGCCATTATTTAAGGGTAGCCCTTTTTGTAGGCGATTACTCAAAATCTGCCAGCTGCCACCAAAATACAATACATTCTCACACTTTACTTCAGAGTAGGGGTCTGCTCAATTGCTTCTTGTCAAAGTTTCTGAGATCTGAGCTTTCCCCATCATTTCTTGATCTTACAAATTGAAGTTATTATTTAATCACAGGAACTTCATGGGAAAACAGCATTATGTAAAATATTTATTCATCACAGTAATGGTGTGATTGAGGAATCTCAGCAGCTGCCCTAAGTCCACAGTTGTGAGAATACAATTAAAATTTTAATGTGTTTTGTGAAACACTTTTCTGTAGTGCTCAGCTTTCAAAGTAATGAGGAACTGTACATGGTGCTTAAGTATTAATATAAACTCCTACTTGAAGCCCTGTTGTAAGTTTAATGATGAGAAAACATCTTTTTTATTTGACAAATTCAAACATATTGACCTTATGGATTTTGATAGTTGCTGAAATTCCTAGGTTTAGTCTCAAAGTAAATCTGCAGAATATTGAATGCAAAGATTCTCAGAAGTTTGTGTGGATAAGAATCCTCTGGTGAACTTATTAAAAATGCAGATTTGGCTCAATTGCTGATGACTTTTAGGTAGCACAATGATTTTGACTATTATGAACAGCTGTGAATGTTTTAGTTTGGGTCATTGTGGTGAACATATGTATGTGTTTCTGTGGGGCATATAGCTGGGAGTGAAATTTTGGCATTATCAGTTAGCCACATATTCAGTGTTAGTAGAATATTGACTCATTTGAAAAGACCCTGATGCTGGGGAAGATTGAAGGTGGGAAGAGAAAGGGATGACAGAGGATGAGATGGTTGGATGACATCACCGACTCAACGGACATGAGTTTTAGTAAACCCCAGGAGTTGGCGATGGACAGGGAGGCCTGGCATGCTGCAGTCAATGGGGTTGCAAAGAGCTGGACACAACTGAGCAACTGAACTGAACTGAGAATACTGACAAAGGGTGTTCCAAAGTGATTATACCGATTTATAGTCCCTCTTTTGGTGTGTAAGAATTTCTGTTGTTCCACATCCTCACCAACACTTGGTATTTTCTGTTTTAATTTTAACCATTCTGGTGGTTATATACAGGTATTTCATTATCATTTAAATTTAAGTTTAATGAGTAAACAGTTTTTGGTATAATCACACAGTGGAATACCATTCAGCCAAAGAGAATGAACAGTCTACAGCTACATGCAACAATATGGATGAATATCATAAATATAATTGATAAAGGAAGCCAGACAGAAAAGAATGCATTACTGTATGATTCCATTTATAGACTTCAAAAAATTCAAAACCTCAGATGAAACTAATCTATGGCCTTAGAAGTTAAGATAATGGTTAACCCTGAGGTGGGGAAATAGGTTGTGAGGGAAAGGGAGCAGAAGGGGACCATATTGGTGATATTCTGTTCTTGATCTGAGAACTGGTCTTTGAGACAGGTTTAGTTGTGAAACTTCAGCAAGGTGCCCATTTATGGTGAGTGTACTCATCTGTATGTATAATAAACTTTTTATTAAAAACCTTTATCGAGTACAGATTTTCAGGCCCTTATGATGAAAAGTATGTTCCTTTGATGGGGCCGGGGACTTTGCATGCTTAAGAAGCACATAAGTGTTTGGGAGGCAGGTGACCTCAAAGTGCACTCTGAGAAACATTGGTGAAGGGGTTTAGAACAAGGCTGTCCCAGATGTGCCACTTTGACATATAGACTGTTCTGAGCTAAAGGCAATCCACACCCAGCAGATTTTATATTTTACCTTCCCCTTCATTGTCTAAAAGAAACTAGGTAGAGGGCCTAGCTAGGAAGAGATCTGTTACCACAGATAATTACACAGAATATGGGCTGGGTGTGGTAAGCAGGGGGTGAGCTGAGCTGGAGATCCAGTTCCTCCCTGTCTCATTGTGTTTGCATTGGAGTATTTGTTACCAAACATTCGGACTTCCCATCTTGCAAATAATTGTTTTTTTCCCCCTTGAAATGCCAGATCCCTACCCTTTTCTCCTTGGCTCAGAATGGCACATATGCCTCAAGTGCCTAAGTGCCTGTGGGCCTCATATTCTTATGGGGCCCTTGTACATAAGTAGTTAAATTGGTTTTTCTCCTGTTAATCTGTCCTATATTAATTTGATTATTAGACCAACCAAAGAACCCAGAAGAGTAGAGGAAAAATTTTTATTCCCTCTACATTGGTAATTACATTCAGTGCAGAGATTTTGAAAGCATTCATCAGCCCTTCAAAATAATTTAATCAGCTGCTTTGTACACTGCAGTTATTTTAGATCATTTCAGACCACTCCCCCACCGCCACCCCCCCACCCCCGGCCACCTTTCATCTTCTGAGAGTGAGTCAATCCTGGAAAATGAAAACACTGAGTGAGCTTCATGTGGGAAAGAGCTGCAGCTTATACTTGATGTGGAAAGGACAATCAAGTGAGAAATAAATCCATTAGGTGGGAAGAGAAAAACCCCATCAACTGCTGGAATCATAGAAACTCTCTCTGGGAGGAGGACTGATCATTTCTGATGAAAGCCCATTTCATTTATTTAGCCAAGAGTGATAAAGTATGTCTGTGTCTGAGGCATTTGGTGGAGGCTCTGTAAAAACTAGGTTAAGGACTCAATCAAAATCTCTTCCAATTACATGAGGGAGGAAGCTTAGAATGCAAATAACTATAAAGCTAGTGCTTGTTGTGACTAAAAAGTCCCCACATGGTAAGGTCTGAATCAGTTTTCATTTCATCACTAAGGGGAAAAACAGAGCTACCAGACACAATTACAGGCAAGTTTTTAAGGGGAACAAAAGGAGTGGGAAAAACCCATCACTCCGTGCTTGTTTAGAGCTTGCTCTATCCACCAAGTCCTGAGAAAGAAAATGTTCTCAAATGTCAAGAGGGAAGTGGTTCTTAACCAATTAAATAAATCCTCAGCTTTTAAAGGGGCCATTATTCTCCATGGAAATATGGGAGTATAGATAATATTACCTACAGGCAAGGTGATACAAAGCTGATATTCACTGATGTGGCTGTACCAGTTGTTTTAAAAAAAATTGAAATACTTTCATACCTGTTGTAGGATTCCCTGAGAGCCCCTCTCCACTTCCACACTTTCTGGCTCCTCTAGACCTCTGGACAGTACAGCAACTAAGGAGTTGATGTTGGGCAGTCCTGGAACTGCCAACTCGCTTCAGCCCTAAGCTACCTCAGAGGTCTTTGCTCTGTGGTAATACCTGTGAAGAAGTAGCCTTGTTTGGGAGGGCAGGCTGAGGTACCCCATCCGTGGTCTTCTCATTCTCTTTAGGCTTTCACTGACCTCCCTCTTCCAATGCTGCTTCCCTTGTAATTTGTCATTCTTTAGCAATTTCCACTAAAGTTATATTCTTAGGCAATGACGGATCAAAAATTAAAAATGTAGATATTTTGTCATTAGATTAACCTTTGATTCTGTCAGTCCTCGATATCCAACAGCTTACTGATTCACTCACTCACTCACTGTCTCACTCATTCAGCAAACATCTGTGGAATGTCTGCTACAAGCCAGGCATTGTGTTTACCAGTAAGACTCCATCCTCAGCCTAAAATAAAGCTCACAGTCTGGTGGGGATGACCAACCCGTAAATAGATAATTTTGATGCAGTAATAGAGCTATGCAAAATTATAACAGGAACATAAAGATTATGACGGGACTACCATCTAAGATAGCCTGAGATGGGTCAAGGATGACTTCCTGGAATAGGGGGTTTGAGCCTGGTCTTAATGGAAGAATAGAAATTAGGTGGATGAGGATACAGAATAGAGGAAATTTTGGACAGAGGACTGTATGAATAAGTGAGAAAGATAGTATGTGCAGACAACATAGTGTAAAGTGTGAGAATAAAGTTGGTAGGAAGTGAGACCTAAGAGGAAGGTGGGGTCAGGAACACTGCCAAGGAGTTGAGATTTGATTCTGTAAGTTAGAGGCTTTTTGACTCACCAGGTATAACTAAATAATGTGTTACTAATAATAAAGTGTTAGTTTTGTGATGGCTTTACTCCTTTAAAAACTTAAATTAGAGCAAATTCAAGGTTATCCCCATAATATAGTGACTCTCTCCCACTGGCATTCCATATGCTTTTTTGAGAAAGAGAGAAAGAAAGGGATCAAGCTAGGGCTAGGAGCCAGGGCTTGAGAATAACTCTCTGCTCACCTCATCCAAGCAGCAAGCTAGCTCATGGCATTAACGAATCGCCTCTGCATTTTACCTTCTTATCAAGGTTTTGGAGCTTCATCAAACATGGGTACATCCAGAGGACAGTGCACCTCCATGTATGTATATTACCCATTTTGTTGGTCATGAGAGAACCGTGGACACTGAGAATTCAAAGCTGTGGAAGGTTTCCCACGCTGTGGGCTCACATGCGTTTTATGGCAATTCCTCTGGCTTCACAGAGCAGTGATTGGACATCCTGTGGGCAAGGAAATCTCAGCCACACACTCCCAAAGTAGTTATTTTTTACGTAAATTACATATGTTTATTGCTGTGCTAATATTGTGCCCATTTAAAAACATCCTCCAAAATGAAAACTGTAAAAGAATAAGAAAATGAGATTAAAACATTTAGAATAATTAGAATAATTTTTATTTTATTTACTTATTAAAAAACCCATGATGGAATGTATCTATTATTTTTTAATCTTGGTTTATACTTGTGATACTATGATTTGTAGGTCTTGCACTAAGTTTATCTCAGTTTTGGTTTTAATGGCTGATGTAGTGGAAAAGGCCTCATAAAGTGATGTTGACCCCAGAAGAAGTACACTTCCCAAGTCATGAGACTCAGTTCTAGTTCTATCTAGAAATTACATAATCATTTTGTTGAAATTCAAGTCAGTAAATTTCCTTTATCCCTGGTATCAATCAATTGTTCTTGTAAGCTAATTGGCATGGGTATGTATTTTTCATAGTGTTAACAGCTTCAATTTTTAAACCTCTGTTTAAAAACTATAAAAATAGGTTAATAAATTCTGTGTCTATCCCAGATCTTTAAAGTGTTCTGTACAAATGTTTGTATACATGATGCCTTATATCATTTTGGCAGTAATACCACAAAATGATGGAAACATTTCCAAACATTCTTTTCAAATCTCTCTTCCGTAGGGGTTTCTTTTGAAAAGCAGTTGTTTTTTTTCCTCCTGTTCTCATTCATTGTCAAACTGTTACCTTTATTTTGAAGGCACTATGTGGTTTTTGTTTATTTGCTTTTGTTTTTGTTTTCAGAAACAACTGGGAGATAGTATACTGATACCATCAAAGATAATGCAGCAAACGTAGGCTATTTATCTTTTTGTAAAAGAAAAAATATGCCTCTTATTTAAGTTTGGCAGTTTGAAAATTGTCCTCATTGGATGTTGGAATGGGTGAAAGGAAGGAGTCCAGAACAAATTCTGAACTTTCCAGTGTGGACATTTGCCTGAATGTGGTGTCACCAGATGAGGTAGATGGAGCGGATGAGAGCCAGTTCAGGAAGATAATGAGACAGCAGTGGATCTTTGAGCTTGCTGAATTCAGATGCCTAGAGGACTTTCTGCTCTTACTTCATGCCCAACTCATCCCTGGCTCTATGCCCAAACTTCCTTTTCCTCTGTTTGCCTATGTTGGTGGCACCACCATCTCCCAGTCACTTAACACTACAAACTTTTGAGCCATATGTGACTCGTCCTTTCGTTTTCACCTGTATCCAATATGTCACTAAGAGCTTTCCTTTGCCATTTGTTCATGCTATACATATATTTATTGAGCACCTGATAAGTGCCAGGGGCTTCCCGCATAGCTCAGTCAGTAAAGCATCTGCCTTCAATGTGGGAGACCTGGGTCGGGAAGGTTCCCATGGAGGAGGAAATGGCAACCCACTCCAGTATTCTTGCCTGGAAAATCCCATGGACAGAGGAACATGGCAGGCTACAGTTCATGTGATAGCAAGAGTCGGACACGACTTAGCGCTATCTTTCTTTCTTTCTAAGTGCCAGGTACTGAGGTAAGCCCTGAGGATAAGTGTGAAGGGAACAGACAAGGTCCTTGCTCTCATGGAGCTTATATTCTGTCTTCGGAAGATAGATAATAAACAAGTGTGTAAGCATATAAATCAAAAAATTATTGGTAAGTGCTCAGAAGAGACTTCGGAGAAGGCAATGGCACCCCCCACTCCTGTACTCTCGCCTGGAAAATCCCATGGATGGTGGAGCCTGGTGGACTGCAGTCTGTGGTGTCACTAAGAGTCGGACACGACTGAGCGACTTCACTTTGACTTTTCACTTTCATGCATTGGAGAAGGAAATGGCAACCCACTCCAGTGTTCTTGCCTGGAGAATCCCAGGGACGGGGGAGCCTGGTGGGCTGCCGTCTATGGGGTCGCACAGAGTCGGACACGACTGAAGCGACTTAGCAGCTTAGCAACAGCAGAAGAGAATTAAAGTAAGTGATGTAATCCTGCCTGGGTGGTTGCTATAGAGGAGCTATCCGGGAGGTGCCATTTAGGGTGCGTCTGAAAGTCCATGCACTAGCCATAGGGGAAGGAGCTTACCAGGCAGAAGGGCTCAAGCCCTGGATGAGCTCCGGGAGGTCCAGGCACAGAAGGCTAGTGTAGCTGGGGCTTGGTGGCAGTGGGGTAATCCTGATAGTCATGACTTTTTTTAATCTCTGCTACTAGGTTCCTGTGCTCCATCATCTCATACGTGGCCTATTGTATGATGCCCTCTAATTTCTCCCTGCTTTCACTCTCTTCTCCAAACTATTTTTCATATAGATGTCTAATTAGCCTGGAATTTTCACATCATTCTACCATGGTAAAAAGGCCTTCAGTAGTTGAGGAGTAGCAGGCCGACCTTTGGAGGTCAAAAAAGACAGGCAGTTCTGCACTTGGGATGTTTGCTTCCTGTGAGATTTCCCAGCAGCCTTGGAAGGAAATGATGTTTGTCTCTTGTCACCTTCTAGCATTTAACCACCTGTGTGTTCCTTTTCCAGTGGTTTTGTTGTTATTTAGTTGCTAAGTTGTGTCTGACTCTTTATCAACCTCATGGACTGTAGCCCGCCAAGCTCCTCTGTCCATGGGATTTCCCAGGCAAGAATACTGGAGTGAGTTGCCATTTCCTTCTTCAGGGAATTTTGCTGACCCAGAGATCGAACCCATGTCTCCTGCAGTGGCAGGTGGATTATTTATCACTGAACCACCATGGAAGCCATTTCTAGTGGCTTAAACAACACAAATTTATCCTTTTGCTGTTCTAGGAGTCAGAAGTCTGAAATGGCCTTACTGGGGTAACATCAATATGCCAGCAGGGCTGTATTCCTTTCTGGAGGCTCTGTTTCCTTGTCTTTTTTCAGCTTTTAGAGGTCTCCCACATTCCTTAGCTTGTGGCCTCTTCTTGGATCTTCAAAACCAGCAGGGTAGCTTCTTCCAATCTCTCACTGACTCCGACCTTCACTCTCTCATTTCCTACTTCTACTTGTAAGGACTTATAAGTGATTACACTGGATAGGATGAAAGGGAACTCTCAAAGTGAACTCATCTCAAAGTGAACTCATTGATAACCTTGTTTCTCCCTTATCATGTCACATAATATATTCACAAGTATCAGGGAGTAGGATATGGACATCTTTAGGGGTCATTATTTTGCCTATGACACCAAGCTTTATTAGATATCTGTGAGTCAAGGGGACTTCCTACAAATGGAAAACCCACTAAGACTAAGAGAAGGCCGGTCATGGGACTCTGATTGCTTTGGTTCTGTACACATAGTGAAGCTATGCCCATCAGTGGAGCAGGATTGTTACATTTTCCTGCAAGGGCAACTGAACATGGGATGATGAGAATAACAGCCATTGCTATTAATAAAGATCACTGACTTTTAAGGTACCTCCTAACCCTGAGAGTTTATGATCTTCCTATTTGATGAAATGACACCCAAATGAGAATGCACTTGGAAGGTGTGGTTATGGAAATAGAGGAAATCATATTAGATAGCGTAAGTTCTAAACTCGCAGAAGATTTATTATCAAGATTTATTTTAGTGAACACATCTGTCTTCCCCACACTTGGGTTATTTATAGGTGAAGAGGTACCAGAATGTTCCTCAGTGAGACATTCTTCTACTCTCTTCAACCTCTAAGTTATGTCTATATTCTAAGGAAACTATTCTTTGCCAGGAAATCCAAGTGAACTGCCATTAAATTGATTTCCATTGGACAGTGATCATATGTCCTGAGTTTATGGAAAAGTTATTGCATATAATTTTATTCTCTTCAGTAAAGAATTAAATATATAACTGCTGCTGCTAAGTCGCTTCAGTCATGTCTGACTCTGTGTGACCCCATAGACGGCAGCCCACCAGGCTCCCCCGTCCCTGGGATTCTCCAGGCAAGAACACGGGAGTGGGTTAAGCTCAATGAATTTTATACCTTGGTAAGACTTTTCATACAAATAACTTCACAAATTAGAACAAGATACTCTGTCTTAATCCATCTTAATTTCAGTTTGAGGAAATGTAGTCAATATATCTTCCTAGTGGTGGAATTTTTTGCCTGAATAATCATATTGCTACAAAACATTCTTAGTCAGTATAGCTAGAGACAAACAAGACTTACTTCTAGGCTCTTTATATAAGTAATAAATTGGTATTTGGTAATACATTTACTTTGAAAATAGGTAAAAGGAAGAAATGTTAAGAACAATGATATCTAATATATATTAAACACCTGACATAATTTAGGCACTGTACTAAGTGCTTTACAGATATGGCACTTAGGTTTTGATCTTAAAAATGGAGTATCTTCTCCTTACCTTTATTATGGATAGAGAGGCTGAGACACTCAGAGCAATGTTTCCTAATAATGTATAAAGCTGAAAAGGGGAGAATTGATATTTGGATTAATTCACTACCTCCTAAAACTGCTTTAACCCTAAACCTTTCTTCATCTAAGCTCCTCAAGGAGGAGGAGAGACTTTGGAATTTAGGTGAGTTTTAACAGGGAGGAGGCTGGGGTAACTGGGATGGGAAGGCCAACATAGCTGAGGTGGGATTATAGTGGTGTTCTAAAGGGATAGGAACTGGACTCCAGAGAGAACCTATGAGCATATATCACCAGATCAAGATCCAGGGACCTCTGTGTCTGGGATCAGAGATCTTGCTTTGGCATCTTTTGTGATGAAGACCTGATCTGCCAGTCCAATCTGACCCATTTCAGAAAATAGCTCACCCTTCTCCCAGCCACTCAAACCTTAGCTTGGAGTCATCTATACTTCCTCTCCTTTTTCCCCCTCCTCAAATCCTACTCATCAGCAAGTTCTGATTGTCCTACTTTAACATATATTTAGAATCTGGACTCTCCAGTCCTGTCCATCCTAATAACCACCACCTTCCTTGGTCCAAAGATTCATCTACTCTCGCTCTCCTGAACTGACATAACAACTCTCCAGCTGGCTGCCCTGCTTTCACTCCAGCTTTCCTAAAATTCTACCATAAAGTCAGCTTTTAAAAACATAAATCAGATGATGTCTTCGTCTCTCCTCCTAATCTTCCTTGACATATTCCTACTGCATTTAGAATAAAATCCCAATCCCTTAAAAGGACATACAAGGCCCTGGGTGAGCTGGATTTTGTCCCCTTCTCTGAAGCCCTCTGGGATCCTGTATGTCCTTTCCCATCTCAGGACCAATGTAGAACCTGGGTTCCCTCAGCTGGGATCACCGCTTTCCTTAGATATTTGATATCATCTCTTTAAAGAAGCCTCAGGTAAGCACACCTTCATATACGTTTCTCAAATAGTCTATCACATCACTCTTTACATTTTTTTGTTGTTGTTCAGCAGTCATTCCAAACTATTATTATTTTATTTGCAGATTGGTTGGTCTTTATCTCTTCTGTTGGAGGGCTAGAGCTCATCTGTATTAATTCTCAGTTTCTGACAAATTAGGAGTGCATTAAATATCTGATAAAGATATGAAAGAATGCATCTTAGAGATGTTTTTATTATTAAGTCCTTAATCTGGTGCATATAGGGGACACATTTTGTTTTGGAGTGTCTGCTTAGCTCATAATAACCCTTTTAACTGGGTTTCCAGATTTGGAGAAAATGGCCCCAGGACCATTTGGCTGAATATAACCTTGATCTCCAGCCACATATCCAATCTCCAGTAGATTGGATAGCTGACTCAAGCTGGGTAAACCAAAACTGCAACCCTTGCAGTTTGGAATTAGGACTCAGAGTAATACAGTTGGATTGTACTGTGTATCCTCAGGAGACTTGAGCAGTCTTAAGTTCCACTCTAGGGATCAGAAATGGCTCGTGAACAAACACAGAGGAGACTGAGTCAGTGTGCAAAGAAAAATGGTGACATGAGACACAGGGAGAGAGTCTGGATGACTTTCCAGGTTCTGATTCCAATATTTTCTTGCTGCCCAGCTGACCTCCTGCCCTTGAGTTCAGGAAAATATCAGCTGTCTGCTCTTCAAACTGGGGCTTCCCAATGGTGCAATGGTAAAGAAAAAATGCCTACCAAAGCAAGAGACGTGGGTTCGATCCCTGGGTTGGGAAGATTCCCTGGAGAAGGAAATGGCAATCTACTCCAGTGTTCTTGCCTGGGAAATCCCATGGCAAGAGGAACATGGCAGTTTACAGTTCATGTGAGTCACAAAAGAGTTGGATATGACTGAGCGACTGAGCACACACACATACCCTTAGAATGCCATCCCATATGTAAAGTCAGTGTGGTGAGGATTTAACACTTTGGGAAAACAAATTTGCCATTACCATGTTGGTTCTGCTTCAGCACATGCTGCCCTATGTTTTCACCTTATATGATGATAGATGATTGCGTTCAGCTAGAAACTGCATAAGTGAGAAGGTTTCTAGAAGAAGCAAAGGAAAAAAAAAAAAAGCAGTGAGAGCCCAGCATCTTCATGGCATCCCTTGTAAGGAGAGAGTAAGGCAGAGTCTGAAAGCAGGAGGTGTGAGAGATGGAAAAGCAAGAGCTGTAGCAAATAGCAGGGAGCTGTGTGGGCGCAGTGAGCAGGGCTGCTGAGAACTAGGGTACTTGTGGAATATGAAAGGTATAGTTGCAAGATAGGAGTTTAGGAGCAGCAGAGTGAATTTCCTCAGGTGATGGATCATTATGCTGAAATCAATCTTCACAACAGAAGACAAAGTCAGCAAAAATGAAATATCCTTTGAAACCAGAGGTTTAAAGTATAGTAGGCTGCTCCACCATTAGTAACAAATCAATACCAACTCAGTTTAATACCACACAATCCCTTCTTAGCCCGACCTCATTACACCTGATACTAATGAGGGACTAGCATCCAATGGTCAAGGCTCAGAGTTTAATGTTGCTACAATCACCCCAATTCAAAAGGCCTTTATCAGCACAAGCGTGGGGGAGGAAAACATCAGGCTCTCAGCAATGCAGCCAGCTGTAAAGAATGTCTCAATGAGTTCACCAACGTGTGAACTTCAATAGCCCAGCAGGATCTACTTATATTTGAAGACTATTTAGGCATCAGCTGCAGAGAGGAACTGCCTCTGAAAATGGTGCCTCTGACTGGTTACTTGTGTGGCAAACCCCAGAACGCGGAGCTCTCCAGAGTAACTTTCATTCTTATGAGAGTCTGCATCTCACGCAGCTTGGAGTGTCATTTCTCCTGCTGGGGGTGTCTGGACAGCTTGGGGAGAGCAAGTGGACTCTAAGGACACGGAAGAGTTGAACGTTAGTTACTTTTGTACAGATCAACAGACAACCTGCTACTTCCATGACAAATGCTTTTTAAACCCAAGGTAAGAGGGATACACACAGTTCACATGTGCTTACAAGGGCATGAGTAAAAATATCCTGGGACTCTTCAACTTGGGGGAACTCTGCATCTGTGGCTGCATCCAGGCCCTGCTGGAGTAAATGGCCATGAAATTTAGCTGCAGGAAGTTTCTTTGCCAAAAAAGAGAGGTTTCTAAGACCTAGAGCAGTGTTTCCCAAACTGATCTCAACAGGGTGTTAGTATATGTGAGGAGATAAAAGGATTACATGGATAATGCTTGTGAGAGACTGAATTAAACAAGTTAAAATTAAAATTTTAAATGTATGTATGTGTTAATAACTTGCATGCATAACAGAAATCTATATAAAAACATATGATGTGTGCGTGTATGCTAAGTTGCTTTAGTCGTGTCCAGCTCTATGAGACCCTGTGAACTGTAGCCCGCCAGGCTCCTCTGTCCATGGGATTCTCCAGGCAAGAGTACTGGAGTGGGTTGTCATGCCCTCCTGTGAGTAGCAATAAAAAGCCATCTTAATAAATGCAATATTACCAATCCCATCAATCCACCTGGGTGCCTGTATCTGATTGTGTCCTCCTCTCTCCCAATGTAACCAGTTTTCTGAATTTTGTGTTTGAGTTTTGCTTTTCATATGGTTCAACTATATATGTATATGTAGTTAAAAATTTATATGCTTTTGAATTATCTTTATATCAATAGCATACTGTAGACATTTTTCTGAGATATGCTCTTCTTTCAACTATGTTCCTGGTTTTTACAGGCATTGATATGCACAACTGTACTCATTTTCATTGTTATTATCTGTTCTATGAATATCCCACAATTTTACCGCTCTCTTTTTTATAGATATCATGTTGGCTACAGTGGTTTACTGTTACAAACAGTGGAGTTACAAACTTTCTTGAACATGGTTCCTGGGGCACGTGCACAAGAATTTCTCTAGGGTACATATCTAAGAATAGAATGTACTGGATATGAGAGTTGGCACTTCAACTTTGTAGGATAAACCAACCAAAGTGATGGTTACAATTTTTATTCACTCCAGACTTTTAAGTTCATTGCTGTGTATCCTCATCAACACTTGGTAATGTCAGACTTAATTTTTTTTTTCTGCCTATTTCATTTTGATTACCGTTCTCATTTCTCTTGTGAGTTTAATCATCTTTTCATGTTTATTGGTCATTTCAGTTTCATCTTCTATAAATGCTGTCTATGTTCTTGCTTGGTTTCTAATTAAATTGTTTTTTCCTTATGAATTTGTAGGAATTCTTTCTGCATTCTTCATTGGAATTCTTAATTATATGTTTGTAAATTTCTTCTCCCTATCTGTGTTTTTACTTTCTTAAAGGTATCTTTCATGAAGAGAAGTTTTACATTTTAATACAGATGGATTTATTAATCTTCTGCTACAGTTGTGCTTCCAGGGTCTAATTTAAGAAGTATTTCTCTACCCAAAGGTTATAAAGATGCTGTCCTTAATATTCTAAATTTTTGCTTTTCACATTTAATGTGTTTTTTAGTGAATGGACACATTTAATGTGTTTTTTAGTGAATGGATTTCCTTCCCTCAGGACTTCTCTCAGTTGTGGATCTCCCTGAAGGGAGACAGAATGCAACATTTCCCTGTTGAAATTTGGCCTTGGGTTTATTTTTCAGAAGCCTCTTTAGGAATGTCTTGAAACACACTTTGAGAACCATGGCTCTGTAGATAGAAAGAAATGAAGCCCACTTTCTTCCTAGTCTTGACCAGTTCTGGAACCCAGATCAACTGTGGGGTCACTTCCTTGTGATTTGCTTTCCTTAGTTTGAAAATAATTGCCTTAGCTAAAATGTAAAAAGCAATAAACTAATATGTGTCAAAAACATTAGGGTAAAAACATTAGTATGCTGAAACAGATAAAAGTCATTTTAAATATTCACCATCCCCTCTCTTCACCCCATGCCTGTCACCGGGGACAGGAGTATTGTGTGGGAGGTTCCTGCCTGCTGGGTTCTCCCCTAGGCTTTCCTGTGAAGAATCTGGGGAATGGCTGGGTGGCAGGAGGGCAAAGAGGCTGAAATGATGAATCTGATGAACAGCTTGAGGAGGGGTGGTTCACAGGGGTTTGGGGCATAGACAAGCCTTGATTCCTACCTATTGGAAAGTTGTTGGGGGAAGAGTTGAGAGAGAGAAGTTTATAGAGCAAGAGGCTCAAAACAACCATGGAGTATGAGAGAACTGGAGAGATGTGTAAAGGGACTTTACAAAATAGTGCTGTGAATAATAAAGTAGACCTCTTTTAATGCCCTTGAAGAGGTACAAGAAAATATCAGAATAACTTTAAGTTGCTGGGTTTCTTTTATTGCAATGCCACACTAAGGCTTACTAATTGGGGTCACAGATATTCTAAGATTCTTTTACTCATGTGATTTCATTTGATCATAACAATAATTCAGTGAGGTGGGTAGGTAAAACATTACTTATCCCATTTCATCTCTGAGAATACTGACTTAGAGACGTCAAGTGACCAAGTCTAAATTTGAGAGTGGGTAGACAAGATTCAAATTCAGAACTCGTATATGGAGTGTCTGTCTTTCTACCATACCATGCAGCATGTAGGGAAGACAGATGTGGATGCTCTTGGATAAAATATTTGTGCAGAAACTAATCACTTCCAAATAAAATGACTATTTTCTGTTGTTTGGGTTTCATGATCATAGTTTCTTAAGAAATGCCACAATTTCTTAAATGTTACTCAAAAGATTACTGCAAAGTACCTGTATCTTATATAATTTTGTAAGATTTTAACCCAGTGTTTCTCAAGTTTAATTCACATAAAGATGACTTTATTTAAGTAAATGGACATTTCCATTAGTAATAGGAGTATCGTATTCATAAATTCATAAGCATATAGTTCAAATTTTTCTGTATATTCCTGAGAAAATGATGGCAGAATGGCAATGGAGGAGGCAAATTAACATTTGTGTTCAATAAGATTAAAAAGTTAACCATCCCTAGGGAAATAAGCCCCCTAACAATTCAGTGAAATACGATAAGATGTTCGCATTTGCTGAGAAATGTATAATACTTAACACTACGGTTGAGAGGATCTCACTTTTCCATTTCACAAAACACATATGTATATTGTGTACTTTCAAGTGGCTAAAAAGGGGTCATCTTAAAACTTGAGATTAATATAACTATTTCTTGGTGTTGCAAGGATGATAGAGGATTTCAGGTGTTGGAGATATTTCAAGAAATTGTTATTAAGTCTCTCTTACTCCTGGCAATTAATTTTCAGCAGTTTCAGCTGAAGTTAATAGCATTTTTTCCTTAACTGAGATTTTTTTTTTTCTTCAATAATGCATTGGGAACTGAGATTTTTTTTTTTCTTCAACAATGCATTGGGAGTCCCATTGTAGCCCCATCTTGGCTGCAGTGTGCAGTTGTTCTGTGCATCATTTCTTCCAGTGATTGGAATAAACATGAACAGGTACCCCAGTACATAATAAAGTCAGATCTGTGACCCCAGTATGATAGCAACAAAAAGTGATTAATAGTTTGTTGTAACGAGGCAACTGGCATTTAATAAGTTATTGATTTTTCTTAGCATCTTACTAAAATGATTTGGAATGTGAAAAAAAAATCTTCTATTCATATAAGGCAGTATTGATTAAGTATGAATTCATACACTGGGATTCTAGATTGTTATCTCGGGGCCAGTGCATATGACCTGATGAATATTGATAGTATTGTGCCATCAGTGAATTCCCAAGGCACCGTTTTTTCGTCAAGGAAGAATGAAGTGTTTAGTGTGACCCTGAAATCACTTTGTAGCAGATCCAGAGAAAGTTTGTTGATGATTCAGAGCAAGTGGCTGCAGATTTAATTTGTTGAACTGGATTTAATTTGTTCCAGTTGTTTCAGTATTGTAGTTATGCTTAGAAGATGTTTCCTATTGATATTCTTTTACTTCATTATTTTTATGCACATTTTTCTTTGCTCAATAAATTCCTTCTCTATTTTCTGTATGGCAAACTTCTAGTCATCCTTCAGGACCCCACTCAAAAGTCATCTCCAGGACCCTGTTCTTGGTTCCCTTGGGAAGATTTTGTTCTCTTGGATCCTCCTACCACCCTTCATTGTACATAAATCTTCAATGCAGAGGGTAATACCAGTAATTGTGGGTTTTTTTTTTTTTTGACTGTGCTGGGTCCTCATTGCTTTGCACGGCTTTTTCTAGTTGTAGTGTGTGGGCTTTCCGTTGAGGTGGGGTCTCGTTGTGGAGCACAGGCTCTAGGCATGCGGGCTTCAGTAGTTGTGGCTTGTGGGCTCTAGAGCACAGGCTCAGTAGTTCTGGTGCACAGGCCTAGTTGCTCGATGGCAAGTGAAATCTTCCTGGGCCAGGGATTGAACCCATGTCCCCTACACTGGCAGGCGGGTTCTCATCCACTGAGCCGCCAGCGAAGTCCAGTAATTATGTTTTATATCTGCTCCCTACTAACCTATGAACTTCTTTTGGACAGGGAAGTAAACTTTCTTTGATGAGTCCTTTGCCCAGAGAATTCCCAGTATCTGAGAAGAAAATATTAATACACAGCTGGTTATGTGTAAATACTTGCTGCTGTTCCACAGTGGGTAGGTGTCTCTTCACAATACCAGAAACGGAAACTTCTTGTTCCACAGGATTTGAATGAGCTTTGTACTACCTTGGAATTGGGGAGATAACAGGTAGAACTGTGCCAAGTATCTTTATTACTCCTACCACCACCACTACTCATGGAGTGCACTGTGCTGAACACTTTAAAAAGCACAGAATCTCAGTTTCTCAGTATGGAGCAAGGTGATTATCAAGTTCTCCATTTTAGAGATAAAGCAAGGCTTGATACTTTCCCAAAGGTCACATCACTAATAAGTGGTGAATCAGAGAATCAAATCAAGGTCTCTCTGACCCCACAGCCCGTGTCTCCACTCTGACTTGAGACACTCTGGTAAAGGTTAATCCAAACCAGGAACCCAAAGTTCCACCCTTAGAGATTAACTTCATTTTGAGTCTTGTAGGTTTTACAGGGGGCAGCCGTGATAGGACGAGAAAACATACTCAAATAGAGTATTCTAATAGATTGGAAATAGTTGATGAACTGTAACATATTAAATTCCTGCCAAATAATTTCTAATTTGCAAGGAGATCCAACCAGTCCATCCTAAAGGAAATCAGTCCTGACTGTTCATTGGAAGGACTGATGCTGAAGCTGAAACTCCAATACTTTGGCCACCTGATGCGAAGAGCTGAGTCATTTGAAAAGACCCTGATGCTGGGAAAGATTAAAGGCAGGAGGAGTAAGGGGAAGACAGAGGATGAGATGGTTGGATGACATCACCAACTTGATGGACATAAGTTTGAGTAAACTCTGGGAGTTGGTGATGGACACGGAGGCCTGGCCTGCTGCAGTCCATGGGGTCGCAAAGAGACGATTGAGTGACTGAACTGGACTAATTTCTCAAGATGGGTCAGTCAACAACTAGAAAAAAGCTTTCCCTTTAGCAGTATTTTACATGGTAAAGAAAATACAGAAAAGGGAGCCAGAGAGAGGATCTGAAAGGAGAGCAGAGGTGCTAAAGACTAAAGGGAGTTGGGGAGGGATTCCTTTTGGTTTTTATAAAGCCTTTGACCACCACTGAAATAATGGTGTTACTTCAAGTAGATCAAAATAGAATGGGAAATGCAACACCCATCTAGAGCGTAGTATTGGTTTCCTTTTGCTGCTGTAATAATGTGTGGTTTAGAACTCCGGAGATTTTCCTGCTGGAGGAGCCTAGGAAAGAAGCTATTTCCTTGCCTTTTCCAGCTTTTAGAGACCGCCTGTATTCCTTAGCCTGGGATCTCTCTTTCCATCAAAGCCAGCAGCATGACTTCTCTGACAGACTCTGGCCCTCACTCTCTTGCTCCCTCATTCACTTAAGGACCTTTGTGATTATTTTGGGCCACCTGGATAACACTGGATTATCTCTCCACTCAAAACTTAATCATATCTGCAAAGTCTCTTTTACCACGTAGGGTTCCATATTTACAGATTCTGCAGATTAGGAGGTAGACATCTCTGGGGTATAGTATTCTGCCTCCCACAGATGTGTTAGAGTGGAAGTGAGAGAGCAGGAGATGGGTTCCAATCTTGATGCTGCCATTGAGAAGTCATGTACCTTGGGGCAAAGGAGGCTGAGGAGGAGTAAGGGGAAGACGGAGGATGAGATGGTTGGATGGCATCACCGACTCAATGGACATAAGTTTGAGTAAACTCCAAGAGTTGATGATGGACAGGGAGGCCTGGCCTGCTGCAGTCCATGGGGTTGCAAAGAGTCAGACACGATTGAGTGACTTGAGTACCTCAGCCTCCCTGGGCCATGGCTTCCTGGGCCATTGCTTTCTTTACCTAAATGCTGGGAGACATGGCTTTGGCTAATTAAAAGCCAGACTTGTTTTTACACACCTGCAAATGATAACGTTGTATTTATTTAAGGCCACTGCTGAACATGTCATTAGTCTTTCTAATGGTGTTTCTGCAGGTTCTCGGCTGATTTCTGCTCACCATCCAATATTTACTTACACCTTGCCTACAGAGCCTGTAAATTTTCAGTTTCTCATTTTAAATAGGGAGCCCCAATTCTGTAGTGTGGTTGATACATTAAATATCCACAGCCAAATTGCTTAACACCCAGGTTTTTATCCCCTTCAAATTAAAGCTTTTAAAACACCCGGACTCCATGCTGGCTGAATGACACACAGACTTTCTACCGGCTCTCAGGGGCAGGTGATACTGGTTCCTGTCAAGTTCTAAATCTGGATGCTTTTTTATAGTGGAACAACTAAAAGGAATTGCTTCCTTATGATATATAACCACTACTTATTATAGACTGATCCATTTGGTAGCAGGAAGGTGGCAGGCAGGGGGCTGAAGGAAGAACCAGTCTTAGACCCGAGAGGAAGTAACCTTCTAATTGCCTTTTCCATGACAGCATCATAAGCTTCTTTATGGCAGCTTTATTTCACAGTGACCTGCCACACTGCTCTAATTTTTCTGGTGTCACTCATGCAGGTTTAAAAAATGATTGGTTTTATGGCTTTTATTTGGGTATTTGTCAAGGTTTTACATTTGCGGAAGCCGTGAAGCAGTGGCCTAATAGTTCATAATTTGGTGTTTAAAAGATATTGGTGGGTAGCCTGCTTGTGCCACAGGTGCCTATAGTGATCACATCCTTATGCCTAGTGGGGAAATCTCCACAATTTCTTTTATGCTACAGTAAACCTTTGCTGTCAGAAAATGCCATTCCAGGTTCCAGAGGGCTCCTGGCATCCTGAGATGGGAGAAAAGCCTTTCAAGCTTCATGATCAGGTTGATATTTAAACCTAATTCCCATGAAATGTACTTCAGGTGTTAGTAAACCCAGACTTGGGTCAGCGTATTCTGGCCAGCCAGATTTACGCACTCTTTTTTTATGACTCACAGTCTGGAAATGAAAAGCACTGGCCTCTGAATTCTCTCTAGCTCCCTTGCTCTCTCTCCGTAGGATCTCAAAACCCCTAACAGATGTTTTTAAAAGCTTCACTTTTGAAGGCTGTCTTGGCCTCCTGCCACTGTGTATACTTTAAGGTTTAATGAAAATTGGTGCCTCCCGAGCTCTCCTCCTAAGGGGGAAAGCAGCTCCTCTCTGGTGAACTTGCTCATTCCTGCTCAGAAAGAACACACGGGGCTGGTGAGGTCGTGTGTAAACACGCAGCACACACACCTGCTCTGTCCCTGGCTCCTTTCTTTCCTGGCTGCCTGGGTTGCCTCGGTCCGGTGCATACCTGCTGGTGTTATCACAGTTGGTGTTTTTCACCCCGAGTGCGCCTCCGCGTAGCCGGTGCTTATTTGAGCAGTGGGCGATCTTTCTGAAGTGACCTCCGCGGGCCGGGAGATTTATGGTGGCGTTAGCTTTCATTATGTGTGGAGGCTGCCTCGTGAGCTCACTGCGTCGCTGTCAGAGGAAGAGCAGAACGCTTCCCAGAATAAGCCTCCGGTATTATCTTTGAACATATGTTCTTGATTAAACGAGAAGAGGAAAGTCTCTCCGTTTTTCCCATTTGGAGGTTAAAGTGGAGGGTTTGTCTAAAAACAGATTGCAGTAAATTGTGGGTTTATTTGAACAGTATGTCAACATTATTTACTCATGGAAAAAAAAAATCTCAAATTGATAGGTTTCTTTTAATTACCTCATCCTGAAAGCTGCTCTCCACAAACAGAAAATATTTCAGAAGCCATTTGGATAAGTCTGGAAATGTTGAATTACTGGAAACCTGCCGAGAATAATACCTTTGAAAATGTTTCCGTCGTTCAGAGTATAAGAAAACTTGATTAGGAAACAGCTTGTCACTGAGCAAACCGGTATTGCCTTCTGTGATCTTGATAGCCTCCTGGTAAAAGATGGCTTGCAAGATTCTTGCCTAATGATGATCACGCCATCCTGAAAAACAGGTACCTTTCTGAAGCTAGGGTGTTACTGTCCGTCACTCAGACCACAGTGGCCTTGTTTAACCCCACTATGATAATATCTTTCTCTTGGGTTCTGTCCAGAAAACACAAAAGCTCAATGAAAAAAGGTTCAGTAATTGAGTGAGTGCTGGGAAAGTCCAAAGCGCTCTTCTTACAAATCCAGGCCAAAGCACATTTTATAGACAGTGTCTTTTGACTTCATTGCTTGTTCTTGACTAGATGAAAAGATGATATGATAGATACAGCCATTCCCAGGGCCCAAATCTATTTAGCGGGTGAGGGAGGTAGTTGAGGGGAAGAGAGGACAAGGAAACTCACATGCCAGTCACTCATATACACATACACCCTGGGCTCATGTCCTTCTGTGACATCCTTTCAAAACTGCTTCTGATGTTTGCTTTCTGTGTGTGTGTATAAGGGACTGTGGAATGGTGGCAGAGGTTCTGTATGTGAGAGGTTGGGGTGAATTTGGGGCCAGCATATCATGATCTACCCTGGGCCTCAAGTCCTTTGCGCACATCCCATACTTCGGGCGATGTTCCATGCAACAGCATATTGTGTTGCATTTACCTCTTGGGAAACTTATAAGCAGAGTGTTTCTCAGAGTATTTCATCTGAAATGTACATATGCAGGACTGACTCCAGGACTGCTGTGTGTGCTGATACAGTTGTTTGGTTGTTAAGTATTTTTAAATGTTGATATCGCTATCAGTTGGTCAACCACTGCCTGAGATTCACAGCCAGGCACCAAGTGTGATTGGGCACTAGAGCCTCGCCACCCTGGGTGTATGTGTAGTTGTCTTGGCCTGAGCTTCAGAGAGGCTTCCCTGCACCTGCCTAGACCCTCAAGGCAGCCAGAGCATTGAACTCCTTTGGACCCAGTTTGGGTCTGTGTGGAGGAGGTCAGACAGAAAGAGACTTGCCAGGGCAGTGCTCCCAGTCATGCCAACAAAATTCACTTTGTAAAAGAACTTTTGAGTCATTTGGGACATCAAAGGTCTTTCTTCCTACCCTTGCAACTCTTTCCTCCACATACCAGTGTGAAGTCCTGAAGCCTTCACTGTGGAGACCAGTTCAAGGATGGAAGATGTAATTCTAGCCCCAGCTCCAACACTTAATAACTCCATGACCTTGGGCAAGGGACTTAACCTCTCCACGCTGCAGTTTTCTCATCTGCAGAGTGTTGATATTGGCCTCAATTCCTTCCAGCTGTAACAACAAATGATTTTAGTCCTAAATTTCTGTTTACCAGCCTATTCAGCCACCCCAAGTGGAATATCAATGGCTATTCCATTTATGCTTCAAGGAAAAAAAGAAAAATAACATCACCCGCTAACAAATAATGTTTAAACATGAATTAAGGTAAGAATGATGCCAAGTGCTCTGATGCAGCCTGAAAGAGGGACTTGACAGGCACAGGAGATGGCTGGCTTGCTCCACCCTTGCTCACTGCATCATCAGCACAGGTGAGCACTCTCGATGAGCTCAGCTGATGGAGCTTCATGTTAACAGAGCCCTGGCCACTGATACAGTTCCTGCTCCACCTGGCTAAGGTCATCTTATCTCGTGGTGCTACCCTAGAAACCACTTGAAAAATGTGCATTGTGGTTCATGCCAATGTGCAAAGGGCCCCTAGAAAGTATGTAGATGTGTCAGTGCAAATTCATTATGAACAGGAAAAATAATCTCAACGTACAAGCAATAATGTCATATACTTGACATAGAGGGGCATTGTGTCAATGGGATTAACATTGTTTTTGATGACTTATTTTGAGTATTGCAGTTCTAAGTTATACATCATGCCATTTCTTTTTGATTTTAAAAAAGTTTTTGCTCTTTCAACTGGTGATTTTTTTTTTTTAATATGTTGGGTGTGTTTTGAGATGGGGGAGAGGACGGTAAGGTTCTACCTTTTATTTTAGAATAACTATCATTCATAACTTTACAGCCAAAATACAGAAGTTCGTTTTGTAGACTTTTTTTTTTTATCAACCTATTCCCTCCATGGAAACTATCATTAATCATATAACATAGTCATCAACAAGGATTACTAGGACCAAAATACCATGATAGTTACTCTTATCTGCTCTTGGGAAGGTTGTTGTTTTATGCTTGTTAAGGACAGACACATTTATAGATTTGTGTGTGAGTCTATGGCTTTCTGAAAAGTTTGAGTTCTGGCCCAAGCTGTATGTCTTAAGAGCTTCAGTGTCATGGTGTCGATAGACAAGGGTTGTGGTGGTTTTGGGGTCACCCTTGTTTTTTTAGGAAAGTAACTTTTTAATCTAAATTCTCATCTCATATCTCTGTTTCACTTTGGCTTCCTCTCTGTCCCCATAAACAAAACTCCTACCAGGCTTGAACTCCAGCTTGGTTTTAGGAATCACAGCCAGCTTTTTTCATAAGCAACACTGCAGACACTTAATGAAAGAATTTAAGCTGAGAAATTTAGTACTCTTGAATTAGGACATCCTGGGATTTGTCCCTATTCAACACGCTTCTTAATTTAAAAGCTAAAAAATTGATAAATGTCACCTCCAAATGCACATACTAAATTCAGAATATAAAAATAGCTGCCTAAGTATAACACACACAAGTACAGTATGAATGGGTTGATGTTCCTTCAGCAGTTTAACCTGTCAGTATCTCACGCTGAGGGTTTGTCATTGTTGTGATAGCATTTTAGGTTTGAAACTGACTTTCCTGTAGTTCTGGACTTATCAGACATCCTTTGCCCATCTTCCTTCCTGTGTATGTAAAGGAACCTGCAAGACCCCTTGGTCAGTCGAAGCATGATCCACCAAAGCTTAGCAGTGAAGGAAGAATCTGTGCCTTGGGGAGGGACAGCCAGGTTTTATGGCAAACATTTGTTCCCAAGACTCCCCTTCCGCTTAGGGATTTCTTAGTATGGTATTGTCACCACGTTCACCCCCATCAGACATTCCTCCTCCACTAATTCTAAGGACCAAGAGTGGACTTAATTCTCCTCTCCTTAATTCTCCAAAGCACAGTGTGGCTGTGACCAAACTGTAACTTTTAAACAAATTTTTAGGTACCAAAAACTTGGGGTAACAAAAGAGAAATAAATACTAAGAGTTACATAAAAACAAATGATCTGGTTTGCAAGATTCATCTCTCTGCCTTGTTTCTGCCTCATTGGGAGAAAAACTTCTATCTACCGCCTGGTGGTGACCTCTGGCCAGGTCCCCAAGAGAGAAGACTGTTCCCTTCCCACCTATCTCAGGATCTCTCTTTCCAGTCAGAGACCTTTTTCTCTTGGATGACAGATACTGTCAAAGTCCATCCTTAATTCTATGGCCTCTAAAAGATCAGAATGAACCTGGCTTGGCCCAGAAGCCTTATGAGACCTACAGGAGGGTGAGGTGTATTTATGTCTGGGCAGTGTAGGAAAGTCAGGACCAAATCCCAAATGCTTTCTTATAATAATGATTATGACCCTTTTTATGTTTACAGCATAATTGCCAGTATTAGAATTTTTGTCAGTACACTTGAAAGAAATGGAAAATTAGCAAGTCAACAATCTTTATAGAACTTCCATGATATAACAGCTCTTATTGGCCACTAAGAATTGGACACGGCTGAGCTACTAACACACACATTGGTTGTGTTTTATCACTTCTCTTGAACAATGTGTTGATTTGACTTATCCTCTTCAAGCTTCTAAGGGCAAAGTTCTTCCTTGTTCCAGTGAATCTTTTTTTGTTTGTTTGTTTTGGTTTGATGTTACCACTGCCTTATGTCCAATCCTAGCAAGTTATCCTCCATCCTAAAGGAAATCAGTCCTGGGTGTTCATTTGAAGGACTGATGCTGAAGCTGAAACTCCAATACTTTGGCCACCTGATGCAAAGAGCTGACTCATTTGAAAAGACCCTGATGCTGGGAAAGATTGAAGGCGGGAGGAGAAAGGGATGACAGAGGGTTGAGATGGCAGGATGGCATCACCAACTCAATGGACATGAGTTTGAGTAAACTCTGGGAGTTGGTGATGGACAGGGAGGCCTGGTGTGTTGCAATCCATGGGGTTGCAAAGAGTTGGAGACAACTGAGCAAGTTATCCATTTGTTCTACATCATGTTGCTTCTGTCCATCTAATGGACATCATAATAATAGCCTTCATACTTGGATGTAGCCAAAATAAAATTTTCACATCATTTAAAATATATTAGTACACTTATGAAGCTTTCTCTGACATACCAAAGTGCCATAGGACCCTCTTTGACAATAACTTTAGTACATTATTAGGGTATTTGAACAAGATCAGAATTTTCATAGTGCATGTTTTTGGCTAATCTTATTATATAAGCTTGCCTTTAGTGTGCATGTGATAGGTATGTAAAAGATATTTGCATTTAAATTTCCTACTTGTATGTGAATTCAGGTATATGTGTATGTTTTAAATAAGAAATATGGCAAGGAATGTTGGCTCACATACAAAGATCTATAGATGACTTTCTCAGCATGGGCCCTTGGGTTTTGTGGTGCTGTGACTACCTCAAAACAAAGGGAAATGTTTTGCTATGAATTTCCTGTTCCTGGAAGACTACATGGTTGAAAAAATGTCTTCTTTCCTCTTGAGAACTATTCATGTGCCAAAGTAAGAAGAAGCCCTTGAAAGGATTACTCAGTCTTCCCGCCACATTTTCTCCTCACCCCCAAAGTCTAATAATTTTAAAAAAGAAATGGAAGAGCACTTGTCACTAAACTGCTTAACACTTTAAAATAGCCAGATGCAGTGCATGTATCTCTGTCAGCTTTGGACTCACACCAACCATGAAAATGCTCTGTCTTTTTTTAAGGAAATAAATTGCATACATATCTCAAAAAGTATTCCAAAAAGTGGTTTCCTTTTTGCTTTGTCTGAACTACTCACACGTAAGTTTTAACCATGCTCTGAATCCATAAGCATTTTTTTTAGCTTGCTTAACTTCACCACCTTCTCTGCATATTCACCCAAGTGACTGCACTATGTCAGTTGGTTGCTAAGAGGTCAAGATCCCTGAAGAAGACAGGAAGAGACACTGAGATAGGTTATGAAATGCCCCCCCCCCTTTTTTTTTTCTTTAAATAAATGAAGAGATCAAAACTCAAAGAGATTGACTGGCTTCTGGAAGCCACAAACCAGTGGGTAATGGACTAGGACCCAGACTTCCGTGGTTGATTTTAAGTTAGTAACTGCTGCAGCTTTGGTGAAGCCCCTTGAATACTGCTAGGAGTTCTATACATGTAAGGTGTCCATGGAAGGTTGATGAAATTGTCGTTGTGCTCAATCCTTTATTGAAAGTACAGAATCCACTAAAAGTTTGTCTACCTCTAATAAATACTTGAGGGTAAAGAGGACCCCTTTCTTTTAGCCAGCCTTCAGCTATCTCTTCTGAAATGACTGAGAAAATACAATTCATTATTATTTATTTAAAGTTTTCAGAATTTAAAGCTTGTGAAATCTAGGTGTGAACACATACTTGTTACAGAATCACAACTTCAAAATAAGCATTTATTTTGAAAACAACAAATACTTATGAGAACAGTTTTGTCTAAAATCAGCAGTTTAGAAAATTATTTCATTAAAATGTCTTTATCTTCCAGGTTCAGCATCTAATTTGACAAAGAAAAGAAAATACAATGTTTATGACACCTGACTGTGGAACATTCTTAGGCTTGTTGATTTGTGATGGTTTTCATTCACATTCATCTTAATTTTTATCCTTTCTTTAAATTTCGGCTGCAATTGTTTGATATTGTGATTACACAAAAGTAACAAAATGATCCACTCTCCTAATTCTGTGATTAGCCTTCACGTTCCATTGTTCTATTGAATCCCTGACTTACCTTTTGCCCTTTCTCCCAGTACATCCAGATGACTGAGGTTTACATATGTGTCATTTTCTCAATAACGTCAGAAACCCTCCAGGAATAGAGGCAGTATAGCAGTGCCCCCTTCTTTATGGTAGAGATCCTGGAAAAGCACCATTTGCACTGGGTAGGTTACCTCTGGAGAAGGCAATGGCACCCCACTCCAGTACTCTTGCCTGGAGAATCCCATGGGCAGAGGAGCCTGGTGGGCTGCAGTCCATGGGGTCGAAAAGACTCGGACACGACTGAGTGACTTCACTTTCACTTTTCACTTTCATGCACTGGAGAAGGAAATGGCAACCCACTCCAGTGTTCTTGCCTGGAGAATCCCAGGAACGGGGGAGCCTGGTGGGCTTCTGTCTGTGGGGTCGCACAGAGTTGGACACGACTTTAGCGACTTAGCAGCAGCAGCAGGTTACCTCTCAGTTCAGTTCAGTCGCTCAGTCGTGTCTGACTCTTTGCGACCCCATGAATCGCAGCATGCCAGGCCTCCCTGTCCATCACCAACTCTCGGAGTTCACTCAGACTCACGTCCATCGAGTCAGTGATGCCATCCAGCCATCTCATCCTCTGTCGGCCCCTTCTCCTCCTGCCCCCAACCCCTCCCAGCATCAGAGTCTTTTCCAATGAGTCAACTCTTCGCATGAGGTGGCCAAAGTACTGGAGTTTCAGCTTTAGCATCATTCCTTCCAAGGAAATCCCAGGGCTGATCTTCAGAATGAACTGGTTAGATCTCCTTGCACTCCAAGGGGCTCTCCAGAGTCTTCTCCAACACCACAGTTCAAAAGCATCAATTCTTCGGTGCTCAGCCTTCTTCACAGTGCAACTCTCACATCCATACATGACCACTGGAAAAACCATAGCCTTGACTAGACGGACCTTTGTTGGCAAAGTAATGTCTCTGCTTTTGAATATGCTATCTAGGTTGGTCATAACTTTCCTTCCAAGGAGTAAGTGTCTTAATTTCATGGCTGCAATCACCATCTGCAGTGATTTTGGACCCCAGAAAAATAAAGTCTGATACTGTTTCCACTATTTCCCCATCTATTTCCCATGAAGTGATGGGACTGGACGCCATGATCTTCGTTTTCTGAATGTTGAGATTTAAGCCAACTTTTTCACTCTCCACTTTCACTTTCATCAAGAGGCTTTTGAGTTCCTCTTCACTTTCTGCCATAAGGGTGGTGTCATCTGCATATCTGAGGTTATTAATATTTCTCCCAGCAATCTTGATTCCAGCTTGTTTCTTCCAGTCCAGCGTTTCTCATGATGTACTCTGTATATAAGTTAAATAAGCAGGGTGACAATATACAGCCTTGACGAACTCCTTTTCCTATCTGGAACCAGTCTGTTGTTCCATGTCCAGTTCTAACTGTTGCTTCCTGACCTGCATACAGATTTCTCAAGAGGCAGGTCAGGTGGTCTGGTATTCCCATCTCTTTCAGAATTTTCCACAGTTTATTGTGATCCACACAGTCAAAGGCTTTGGCATAGTCAATAAAACATAAATAGATGTTTTTCTGGAACTCTCTTGCTTTTTCCATGATCCAGCGGATGTTGGCAATTTGATCTCTGGTTCCTCTGCCTTTTCTAAAACCAACCTGAATATCAGGAAGTTCATGGTTCACGTATTGCTGAAGCCTGGCTTGGAGAATTTTGAGCATTACTTTATTAGCATGTGAGATGAGTGCAATTGTGCGGTAGTTTGAGCATTCTTTGGCATTGCCTTTCTTTGGGATTGGAATGAAAACTGACCTTTTCCAGTCCTGTGGCCACTGCTGAGATTTCCCTATTTGCTGGCATATTGAGCACCGCACTTTCACAGCATCATCTTTGAGGATTTGAAATAGCTCAACTGGAATTCCATCACCTCCACTAGCTTTGTTCATAGTGATGCTTTCTAAGGCCCACTTGACTTCACATTCCAGGATGTCTGGCTCTAGATGAGTGATTACACCATCGTGATTATCTGGGTCATGAAGATCTTTTTTGTACAGTTCTTCTGTGTATTCTTGACACATCTTCTTAATATCTTCTGCTTCTGTTAGGTCCATACCATTTGTGTCCTTTATGGAGCCTATATTTGCATGAAATGCTCCTTTGGTATCTCTAATTTTCTTGAAGAGATCTCTAGTCTTTCCCATTCTGTTGTTTTCCTCTATTTCTTTGCATTGATCACTGAAGAAGGCTTTCTTATCTCTGCTTGCTATTCTTTGGAACTCTGCATTCAGATGCTTATATCTTTCTTTTTCTCCTTTGCTTTTCAGTTCTCTTCTTTTCACAGCTATTTGTAAGGCCTCCCCAGACAGCCATTTTGCTTTTCTGCATTTCTTTTCCATGAGAATGGTCTTGATCCCTGTCTCCTGTACAATGTCATGAACCTCATTCCATAGTTGATAAGGCTCTATCAGATCTCGGCCCTTAAATCTATTTCTCACTTCTACTGTATAATCATAAGGGATTTGATTTAGGTCATACCTGAATGGTCTAGTGGTTTTCCCTACTTTCTTCAATTTCAGTCTGAATTTGGTAATAAGGAGTTCATGGTCTGAGCCACAGTCAGCTCCTGGCCTTGTTCTTGTTGACTGTATAGAGCTTCTCCATCTTTGGCTGCAAATAATGTAATCAATCTGATTTCTGTGTTGACCATCTGGTGATGTCCATGTGCAGAGTCTTCTCTTGTGTTGTTGGAAGAGGGTGTTTGCTATGACCAGTGCATTTTCTTGGCAAAACTCTATCAGCCTTTGCCCTGCTTCATTCCATATTCCAAGGCCAAATTTGCCTGTTACTCCAAGTGTTTCTTGCCTTCCTACTTTTGCATTCCAGTCCCCTATAATGAAAAGGACATCTTTTTGGGGTGTTAGTTCTAAAAGGTCTTGTAGGTCTTCAGAGAACTGTTCAACTTCAGCTTCTTCAGCGTTACTGGTTGGGGCATAGACTTGGATTACTGTGATATTGAATGGTTTGCCTTGGAAATGAACAGAGATCATTCTGTTGTTTTTGAGATTGCATCCAAGTACTGCATTTCGGACTCTCTTGTTGACCATGATGACTACTCCATTTCTTCTGAGGGATTCCTGCCCACAGTAGTAGATATAATGGTCATCAGAGTTAAATTCACCCATTCCAGTCCATTTCAGTTCGCTGATTCCTAGAATGTCGACATTCACTCTTGCCATCTCTTGTTTGACCACTTCCAATTTGCCTTGATTCATGGACCTGACATTCCAGGTTCCTATGCAATATTGCTCTTTACAGCATCGGACCTTGCTTCTATCACCAGTCACATCCACAGCTGGGTATTGTTTTTGCTTTGGCTCCATCCCTTCGTTCTTTCTGGAGTTATTTCTCCACTGATCTCCAGTAGCATATTGGGCACCTACTGACCTGGGGAGTTTCTCTTTCAGTATCCTATCATTTTGCCTAGCGTCATTTAAAGAATGTTTGCTATGGTATCTATAAGTCCATGTAAATGTGAACCATGATATTTGATTTTAATTTGTTTGGCAGCCAGATTGCCTCAGTTCCTTGTCCCAGGCTAATTTTCAGGGCTTCTTTATGGAATCTAATCCAGGATTATGCTCAATCATTTGAGACTGCTATGAAGCAGGGTCAGGCTGCCTGCTGTCTGGGTGAGAGTAATTTGTTTATTGAATAGCTGGAACTCAGTGGAGTTTATTCTTCTGTTATTGTCTGAAAACATACTCTTGGATCTCCCTTCCCCATGCATGGTTTTCCAGCCATTTTCAGGTGCAGTATATTAAGGTCCACTCATATCTTCTCCCTTCCCTCCTAATAACCCTAACCCGCAGCTTCTAGGAAGCTTAGGTTTTCCCTGGAGAGAGGACAAGTGTGGTCTTTTCTTTCATTTTTCTCTTTTTCATTTCTTGTCAGTTGTTGCCTATGGTTCTCTCTTCCTTCTTTGCACATAGCCAGGGAAGAGGGATTAGGGACCAGGTGGAAATGTCTCTTATCTGTCAGTGTTATGATCTTGTCTCTGTACCCTTGGTTTTCTTCCAGAACCCTTTACCCTCTGGCTGACTTACTGTGACCCTTAACAGTATACTCACAGCTGGCCTCTCCTTGCAGCCTGCTTAGTCTTGAAATCTAACCTACACTCCAACCTACAATCAGCTCCTGGACCACTGTCAGCACCTGCCTTCAGAGAAAATTCTCTTTCATATATGTGTTCTCACTTGCTACTTTGGTTTCAAATCAATAGGTTTGTTGTTTTCGTTTGACTTTGTTTTTCCACCCTAGGTGCTTTCCCTCATTTGATTTGAGTCTAGCAGTGTACTTAAAATTTTGTTTCATGCCAGATATAGTTATTATAGGGTCTCCTACCGTACTAAGTCTACTATACCAGGGAAGCAGAAATTAGACTTTTGAGTTTGGGAAGTTTTGCAAATATCCAGATAGGGAGAAACATGACCATCTCCCTTCATTGCAGACTTGCCTATTCTACGATTACGTCTGTTCCTATGTGATCCCTCTAAGAATCTATTTTTAAATTTATAGTTTTATTAGTCTGGACAGTGTGGTAATAGCTGGACTGACTTTTTTGTGTTTTAGTAAGTCTTTTTTTTTTGGATCTTATGTGAGTACTTAGTAGTTACTGTCTCCAGCTTTGGGGCTTTAGCCAGAATTCTGAGACAATAGGAAATGTTCCATCTTGTTCTGTGGTACATAGTGCATGGTTGAGCCCTGGTGTTTTTAGACCGTAATTCTTAGTCTCATTTGAAAATGTAAATACTATTTAAACTAGTTAATCCCAGCTTTCTGAGGACCTGGGCTCTACCATTAATTGAGTTGTCTGGTGAGAACTTTGGTTGGCAAACTGGTTATATGTTTGACTTGAGGTTTCTGGTGCTCTTCTACAAAGTGTAAAGATTTAGAGTAGCCACCATGGCATATTTGGGATCTTCAACATATATTTCTAGAAAATGAAAATCAGTAATCTATCCTATGATGTTTTCACCTTGAGCTTGGACTTCATTGAAATAAGCTGCATATGACAGGGACTTTATAGTAACAACATTAGAGAAGGGGGTGTGAATGCAAAAAGCTCATGAGAAATCAGGTTAATGGCTACCACAGCCATTAAGAGCAAAGCTACTGGTTTCTAATAGCTTTAGCAAAATTCCACATCAAGAGGTTTCCCAAAGGTATCATGGAAGGCTTCGGGAGGCTTTGACAACTTCAAAATACATTGAGCTATATTGTAGACCCCTGACTATCACTCAAATGTTATTGAACCCTAGAATTTTGCACTCTGGCTTTGGAGGGAATGATGCTGAAGCTGAAACTCCAGTACTTTGGCCACCTCATGCGAAGAGCTGACTCATTGGAAAAGACTCTGATGCTGGGAGGGATTGGGGGCAGGAGGAGAAGGGGACGCCAGAGGATGAGATGGCTGGATGGCATCACTGACTCGATGGACGTGAGTCTGAGTGAACTCCGAGAGTTGGTGATGGACAGGGAGGCCTGGCATGCTGCGATTCATGGGGTCGCAGAGTTGGACGCGACTGAGCGACTGAAATGAACTGAAGTTTTCTAAACATAGATCTCTGAGAATGATGGTTTGAAGGGTCTATTATCCTCATGTTTTAATACTCCTTGTCACTCTACAGCCATATATTTATGCTATGCAGTCCTCTGGCCTTAATTGATTGGATTAGGGTGGACAACTTGACCCCTTCTAGGCTTGAGCTTTCTTTCACGAATTTGGAATTGGCTCCAAAAAAATATAAAGTCTGTACTTGTGGCTGAATCTTAAGTCTATAAACTCAGGCACTGTACATGGAGAAGCATAAAAGAGACAGGAAAAAAGAGACACTTTTCCTTGTCTCCTGAGGGTTTTCCAGTTTCCAGGGCACTAACAGCTCTGAGTTCTTCTAATGAATTTTCCTTTTAGAAAAATTACACAAGTTAATGTCTCTTCTTTAAAACCAAGACAGCTTTGACTAGACAGAGAGCCCTCTAGTTTTATAGTATTACTTATAGTAATTTATGTGAATTCTATGAACATGATTTTACTTTTGTTTATGTTGTGAAAGGAGGGGGAGACGTGTAATAGAAAGAGGGTTACTGCATTGCTCAGGATTCTGAGTTGCAGACAACAGACTCCACTAGAGTTAGTCTAAGCAGAAAATGATAAATTTAAGAGTATTAGTTCACAGCAATTTCTGAACAGAACCAGGCTTAGAGGCTACATGACAAAAACAAATCAGCCAAGTACAGCACATCCAGAAGAATTGCCCAGCTATACCATGGCATTATTCTTAGAGGCACCTGTGATGTTGAAGTCTGGGTGGCAGAAATGCTTCCAAAGCTACCCCCAAGTGAAAAGGGTTCCCAGTCCCAATTCCAGCATGATTCTGACATGATCTACTTGGAGAAAGAATCAAACTCCACAGGCAAAGGGCTCAGACCCATAAGACCACCCTTCACTTCAGATGCTAGTCACGTGTCTAGATTATTACCTGTGTTTCTGACCTAATGATTGTAAATCAAAGGTTTGCATGACCCCCTCTTTGGGTTTGATTAATCTGCCAGAACTGCCCACAGAACTCAGGGAAACCCAGTTACTCAGTAAAGTACCAATTTATTATAAAAAGATATTAAAAGATATGAATCAATAGCCAGCCAAAGAGATACATAGAGGAGATCCCAAAGAGGCTTCTGTCCTCTGGTATGGTGCCACAGCATGGCAGAGTCACTGATTCTCCAAGAAGGGTCAAAAACTATCCTTTTGAGTTTTTATGGAGACTTCATTGCATAATCATCATTGACTAAATCCTTGGCCAGAGGTGCCAGATTCAACCTCCTTTGCCTGGAAATCAATGGATAGGACTGAAAGTTCCAACCTTTTAATCATATGGTTGGTCCTCCTGACAACCAGCCTCCACCTTGGGGTGGGATCCAAAACTCACCTTCTCTGAAGCTTTTTTAGGAACTGGGGAAGAGGGACTAAATATCCCGTTGCTCTTATAGGTCAGGACATCACAAGGGTTTGGGAATCTGTGAGCCAGGAACTGTGGATGAAGACCAAATATGAGAAATACATACACACATATATATGTATACATTTGGTCATCTGAATGACCTAATATATGTATATATTTTCCTATGCATCAGTGTCACACCAGGAAAAGCCAAAGATTTCTTCCACTGTGTTTATTGGAGGAACCTGTCTGACTGAGGGTTTAGCCACTGCCTCAAATTACTTTCACCTCCAAATCAGTGGTTGCTTGTGAACCAAGAATTCCAAGAGGACATAGAGGTTTTGATAAACAGTGAATCTGAAGAGACCTAGAAACAAGACAAGGAGGTCACAAAGGGTGGAGACCTCCAACCTGAGGCGGGAACCTCAGGATCCAGCAGTGGGTTCCAGCTTAACCCCCTTGACTAGCCACACCTTGATGGACACCAGCAGAGGGCACTCAAAGACTAAACAAGACCAAAAATACCAGCTAGCTGGAAGACCAGAGTTCCTCCTTTCAACTTCCGTCCCTCCCTGGAGGCCATCTTGGGAAGTAAGAGGGAGAGAAGAGCCCTCTTAAAGGATTTGTAAGAATCATCACTGAGAGGAGATTTAACTTTGAATTGATTGAATATTTACCTCAAAGAGAGTGAGTACAATAGAGATTTTTCTAAAAGCAGAAGAGACTGAGGTTTAAATTTTTTAAAAAAATTCTCTCATAGCTACTGAGTGGGAATGGGGCCCTATAGCAAATTGAGATTCATAATAGAAAATGAGTTACGTATTTTACACTTTTGAGTTGTAATGTTTACATCTCAACCTCCCTGAGTGCAAACTGGGAAAGCTGTACGCTCCCTTGTAGCGGCATCTGGTGGTGTTTTGGAAATGGCTGGGTGAGAGTCAGGAAGGGACAGTGGTAGTCCTTTCCTTTTTGTTGGAGCTGATGTTGACAGTACAAGGCACGCTAAGTTTCGGGTGGGCCAAGAGAAGACTAAGAGCCTGCTCAGCTGGTTGAAGAGACCAGCCAAAGCTGAGGGAGTGGAGGGTTGAGGTGGGGAGCAGACACACCTCCATATTGTCCTCCATGGCAAAGGGCTGCAGAAGGTGTCCTACTGGCCACTCATGACCACTCTCTTACGGCCTGAGTGAGCCAGCCACTAGGCGCTGCCAGTAACGGAGGCCTGCTGGGTAAAGAGACTAACGCATAAGGCTGCAGGACTTCCCAGCTGCACTCTCAGCAGTGATGTCTACCAGGTGGCCAGGAACTAGCAGGCCACAGGGGTCCCTTCCCTATAGACATGAGGACATGACTGGGCAGTTACCCCAAAGAGAGAGACTATCTGGAAGAGGCTGCTTAAACCTGAGGTGAAGAGAGAAGATAATTTCAATGGCAAATTTAATTTTCTCACAGTTTAGCACAGTGACTAAGAGCATGAGCTCTAGAGCCAAATGACCAGCTCTGTTTGCAAGCCGTGTGCCCTTGGGCAAATACCTTAAATCTCTGACCTTGGTTGCTCATCTGTTAAATGGGGATCCTAATAGCACCACCCCCTAGGATATGTGAGGATTAAATGGTTAATATATCTCATGTCCTTGGAAGAGTGCCTGGCACACAAAGCAACCAACAGTAAGGGTTTGCTATTATCATTGTCCTCCAGGATGATGATTCATGAGGAAGTTGAAATCCGTTAGAGAAACTTTAAAAAAAGTTCCATGTCTGCTCCATCTCATCTGTGGTGTGTAAATTTTGGAGCCCACCAGAGACAGATACTTGGCTCCAATAGAGTCACACCTACAATAGCAGCCCCTGGGGGTCGTTTGTCAATAGTCCTGCTTCATTCTGCAGACTAAGCATAGAAACACAGGCTGCAGGAGGCTGTCATCCGCCCCTCTTTAGAGCCATTTCTGTCTTTCAGCATTCAGGGCCATTTTCAGCCCAGGGGCAACAGGCTGCTCCCCTGCCTTGGTCTGACTGCCTGTTTTAGTTGTTGTTCTTTTATCTTCCACAACTGGGTGAAGTTGCTCTCCGAATTTTTATAGCACTTCAGGACAAGGGAGGCTATTGTTACAAGAAGAACCTTTAAGTGTATTGTTCATTCCTTTGAACAGAGATTTGCTGTTATTTTTAAATTCTAAACCTTCGGGGCAGTGAGAGTTTTAGGAGAACAAACTTCAATGGGTAATGACACTGGCTCTGTATTATTATGAAGTGGGAGAACCCTGGTCTCAATTGCCGGTGGTAGAGTCTGGTATTTACAAAACGCAGGTCAGCCTACTGTCTTCCTTGGGTTGAGGCTAACTATGCACTCTGCTCCCTGGCAACACTCTCAGAAGGCCACCTATGGATTTATACAGGTATTTTCTTATTAAGGCATTGGTGAGGACAGCTGAGGGACCTAGTACGTAAGGACCACTTGCTGAGCACCTGCCAAATGCCAGCATCATACCAGACATTCTGCATTAGACGCTGTATTTATTAATGTCCTAGGGTACAAAGGTCTGATGACCACAAACTTGGTGATTTAAAACAATAAAAATCTTTCTTTCACAGTTCTGGAGCCTAGAAGTCTGAAATCAAGGTGTCTGTAGGGCCACCCTCCATCAAATGGAAGCTTTAAAAGCTGTAGTGGTGAATCCTTACTTGCTTCTTCTGATCTCAGCTTCTGGCCACATCACTCTAATCTCTGCTTCTCTGGTCACATTTCGTTTTCCCATCTCTGTGTCTTCTCTCCTGTCTCTCATAAGGATACTTATCATTGGATTATCTTTATGGGTCCTTATCATAGGTGGTCCAGGAAGATCTAAGATTCTTTATTTAAATACATCTGCATAGGCCCTTTTTAAAAATAAGGTCACACTCACAGGTTCTGGGGATTAGGGCTTGAATATATAATTTGGGGGGGAGGGATCATTAATCCACTACAATACCTCTGAGATGCTGGGCATTATATTCTGAAAACATGTATCATTATCTCAAAACTCAACTTTTTTTTAAAACTCAAGTTTTAAATTGCTCAGCATGATACTCTCTGTGAGTGACAGAGCTGATTTTAAAGCAGAAGTGTCTGATTTCAAAGCAGTTGTTCTTTCTACTATATCATGCTAAAAATAACCATAATAATAAATAAATATAGCTGATGTTTATCAACTATCTACTATGTATCAGGCAGGCTAGAAGTATTAGAAATGTTTTTTTCTAAACTTTATGACATCTAAAAATTAGGTCTTCTTAGTCACAATTTATAGATGAGGAAACCGAGGCTCAGATGAGTTCAAAAGGGTCCAGGTCATATATCTAGTAAGTGCTTAAGCTGAAATTTGGAATCAAAGACAAAGTAAGTCAAATGCTGCTGGAGAAATCTTCAAAGCCTGAGGAAACTTACAGATAGTAGCAGCGTGACTTTTGGTAGATGAAGGATTGGCTAAGTCTCTTAGAAAGGCATTAAAATTACTGAAACCTTAGGATCAGCTTAACACTACCTGATACAGTGTGGTTTGGGCATTTTTCATACTGTGAGTGAGGCAGAGATTTAAGGCATTTTCTTCTTTTTCCAGCCCTTGAGCCTGTCTTGTTTGTCAGGTTCTGTCCATGCTTTGACTTTGCCCAGTTAGAGAGAACTGCCTTTAACTATTTAGAAAGGAAAATAACTTCATTCGAAAAGCACCTTATGACATTAGCCCTCTTGTTTGGAATCGTAAGGAAAATAAGGAAAAAAAGCACCATTTCAGAGCTCTGTCTCATTTAGTTCTTAGAACAGTCCCTGAGGTTGGCAGGTAAGTATCATTATCAGCGTTCTGAAGTCGAGGAGACTGTTTCAAAGTGGGTTGTTACTGGTTTTTTTACACAGAGGCAGAAGCCACTTGAGGCTGGAATGTGTGACCGCAATTCTAATTCCTTTTTGAGTGTACCACGCCTGTTTTCGATTAGGGGAAAAAAGGGGAAAAAAAAAAGAAAACAATAAAGATAAATTTGGCTAGCACCAGCTTTTGGTAGGGTAAGAAAAAAAAAAAAGTAGGAAAAAGTTCTCCTTTCCCTTTTCAGTCTTGAGGGTAAACTATTGCATTTCAGCACTGGTACTCAAAAGTGATTTGTAGCTGAGAATTTTTTCTTAAGGGCAGAGGATTCTTTGCGACCTTATTTTCCTTACGATTCCAAACAAGAGGGCTAAATGTGCTCCATTATGTCCAGATTGGTGTTTATAGTCCCATCCTCAGATGATAAATGTTACTTTATCAAGTATTACGTAGTTCTAATTCCCTTTTCCAAAGACGAGCTGTACGTACCAAAATTTTATGATGACAGGTCATAGAATTGGAATGAAAGAAATGTGATACTCAAATCCTACTAACTTAGATAATAGACAGATATCTTTTAAGCTAATGGTTTTTGGTTCTTAAGGCTTCATACTTGAAAGTGAGGTGATTTCCTAATGTTCAAAGGGAAGCATTTAGCCCAAGGAGCATGATTGCCACTGTAAGAATTATTTCTTAACTGTGGTGTAAATGCTTCTTCTTTTCTCTTGAATTGTTATTTCCAACACCAAGGCCATGCATCATCTTAAATAACTGCCCATTTCTAGGATCTTCAGCTACTCAACAACCATCTCCCATTTGCTCCCCCTTCCGACACACTCTCTGGCTGAGACTGACCAGAGGCCTTAGAAGCCCTCTTAACTCCTCACCTCTCAACTGCAGACATACACCCACCCCAACCAGCACTCACCTCGAGTTTTTGGCTCTTCCTGTTATTTCTACACTTGGATGAAACACCACACACCAGGTTGTGGGGTCTAGCACCCCTAATAGTTGGGGAGGTCACTTGATGTAACTTGGAAATGTGGGAGTAAATTCCCAGTGGGGCAAATTTTGACCAAGGAGAACCAGGCAATGGGAAGTAGCTGGGAAGATAAACTCCCTCTCTTTTGTCCTTCCCAGAGAGTATTAGAGGCATGTTTTCTCCTTGTACCTCATTTAAAGAGGTCTCACATGGTGAAGGTCAGAACTGCCGCGTGACTCGCTGTGCCTCTTTATGGTTTTTCACAAAGCAGAAGCCAGTCTGTCAGGCACCACTTTGCTTCGCTTCAAATTCTTCCCTTCATTCCTTTTTCCTTAGCCTTGCTAGCCTGGGTGAATACTTCCCAAATAATGCATCAGCCCTCTAAATCCTTGCTTCAGGCTATTTTTTTTTCCCCAGAGAATCTAGGCTATTTCTTATTGGATTGTTGTAAAAGAGACCCAAGAATCAGTATTCTCACTTCCGGGCACTCCCCTTCCCATGTCTGTCCAACACACCTCGTAAGCATATGTTAAATGTGGCATTCTCCTTTTGTGGGCCCCATTGTTTGTAAAATAGAGCCCACATTCCATCATCTGCCATTAAAAGCCCTATAGATTTGCTCTCAAACTAATTTTCCAACTTGATTTTCCACGATTTTTCATTTATACACACTGTTCTCTGGCCAAACTGAACTACTTGAAACTGTTCTATTATCCCATATTTTCTGATCTCCATGCTCTTAATCATGCTGTTCTCTCAATCTATAATGTCCATAATTATGTCTCCTTTCCACATGCTTAAATTCTGTCCATCAAGGGCAAGTTCAAATGCCACCTTCTTCTCAGATTAATCGTAAATTCCCTCCCCTCCACTGTCAACCCATAAAATCCAATAATTTCTCTTTTCTGAGCCCCCAAACCATCTTGTCTGTATTTCTTTGTGGTATTTACTACTTTTTAACTACTCTGTAAGATTTTGTTATATTCATTCTCTCCAGTTAGAGCATAGGCTCCTTGAGGGCATGTCCTGATTCATGTACCTTTGTTTTCCTGCCACTTAGCATGGCTACTTGTGCATAATTGGTGCTTAAGAAAATTTCATGAAATGAATACATAGTCCATTCATTACAGAAAAGCCCAAGATTATGCAAAAACTGATTAAATATTTCTTAAGCTCTAGATCCTTGGTTTTTCAGGGATATACAGGAAAAAAAAATGGCCACAGGGATGCTTCTATTTGTAAGTCGAAAGGTCAAGAGATATTAATAGTGAGAATGCCATGGCTTCCTGCCTGGGGCCATCAAACAGAACATGCCATAGCATTTTGCTGACCTTGGACAGTTGGCTAAGACGCAGGTCCAAATGATCTAGCTTCTTAAGACATGAGTAATCTACAGGCTTCTGAATATTCTTCCTGATAATGGAGTAAAATTTTGATTAAAAAAATTCCAACCTGAGTGTGTTTTTACAGTGCTTTTACAGCATTTTAAAGTTTAACAGGTCAAAGTCCATAGAATTTTGAGGAAATTTATAAACTAAACATACTATTTGTAGTCATTCCATACTAATATTTCTAAGATAAATGAAATCTTCATAGGAAGAGTAGGCAAAAATCATTGGCTGAGTATTTTTCTGGTATGAACTGATAAACTATGAAATTCAAATGTATTTGGGAAATTATATACATAGTAACAGTTAGTGAACTTATATAGAAACTCTTACACAGAAATTCAATAGTATCGAGAAGGTAAATAAATAGCACTATTGGGCATTATTAGTTTCCAGTTTATATTAAAACTATCATGTTTATATGACTGATATATATTTAGATATGTTATATACATATATATTGGAGAAGGCAATGGCACCCCACTCTAGTACTCTTGCCTGGAAAATCCTATGGACAGAAGAGCCTGGTAGACTGCAGACCATGGGCTCGCGAAGAGTCGGACGCTCGAAGAGTCGGACACGACTGAGCAACTTCACTTTCACGTTTCCCTTTCATGCATTGGAGAAGGAAATGGCAACCCACTCCAGTGTTCTTGCCTGGAGAATCCCAGGGACGGGGGAGCCTGGTGGGCCGCCGTCTATGGGGTCGCACAGAGTCGGACACGACTGAAGCGACTTAGCAGCAGCAGCAGCAGCAGCATACATATATATTGGATTATATTTGAGATTAGGAAAACTTGTTAAAATAGAAATAAATTCTAATTAACAAATTAATGTGAATGGAAAATTATTCTTTTACATACTCCATATGTAAAAGGGTATACTTGTGTAGTCATTCATAGTTAGATTTTGTTGGTATAAATAGACTTCATAAAATCAATAGAAGCAAGCAAATATGAATTGGTCAGCAAGACACTTGGAAAAATACTTAACAATGAATAGCAAGAGATGATCAAGGTTTTCATTCTTATTAACACAAGAGAGGAAAGAAATGAGTTTAGTTGAGATAGTAGCAGATCAAATTGAAACAGCTGGGTTAGGGATGAAAGAGGATGCAATGAACCTATGTACTCTGGAGTTTTTTGGGCAGATCTGTCTGTGGTTTCTCCCTTTGGACCATCATGACTAACATAAGTGAGCCAGCTGTTTGTGGATCCAGGTCGCCTCAGTGGTCCTACTTATAGGTATCATTTGTTGGCCTGAGAGACAACGGATCTCATACTTTTCAAGGCTTGTATTGGCTGATTCCCATTCAGGAATCACCGTGATAACGTGCTGCCCCAGCGATTCTCCTTGCTCCTAATCCCTACTAAAAATCCATGTTTTCTCCCAGAGGAATCAGCAACAGCTTAATCTAGGTGACTACAGTCTGGGGCCAGGCTCAAAAGGCCCAGTTCAGATTAATGCCCCAGGCGTGATTTTAAGAACTTGTGTTTTATAGCTTCCTCTTAAAATGGTCAAAACTTTTAAAGAAGATAATTCTTTTCTTATTAACTATATACTCAGCTAGTTTTCCCAAATTAGTATTCCTAGCATTATTGCCAGTGCCCCGCTCCCCCCAAAATTCAGACACCACAGTATTTGAATCATTTTTAGTGCTTCCTTGTAATGCTTTTTTCTGCCTCCCTGTTGGTGACTCTCTTAGGTTTTCTGCTGTGTTTACCATACAACCAAATCACTAAAGTACGTTTACTCTGTGTGAGATGTCAGCAAAGAAAAACTTGCTGGGGACAGAATAAGTACAAAAGAAGAAATAGCCATTCTTCCACCCTAACAAAGGAACAAAAGCAAAAACTCTGGGTTTTGTTTTTGTTTTTTTGAGTTGTAATTGGTTTTCAATGTTGTGTTAGATTCTAGTGTACAGCAAACTGATTCAGTTATATATATGTATATATATGTATATGCACACACATACATATATATACACATTTTTTCATCTTTTTTAATGTAACTTTTATTTTCTATTGGAGTATAGTTGATTTACAGTGTTGTTACTTTCAGTGTACAGCAAAGTGATTCAGTTATATGTATACATATATCCATTCTTTTTCAGATTCTTTCCCCATATAAGTTATTATAGAATATTAAGTAGAGTTCCCTATGCTATACAGTGAGTCCTTGTTGATTATATATTTTATATAATCTTTTTCATATTCTTTTCCTTTATGGTTTATTGCAGAATATTGAATATAGTTTCCTATGCTACACAGTAGGACCTTGTTTATTTTATATATAGTAGTTTGTATCTGTAGAGAAGGCAATGGCACCCCACTCCAGTACTCTTGCCTGGAAAATCCCATGGATGGAGGAGCCTGGTGAGCTGCAGTCCATGGGGTTGCTAAGAATCGGACACAACTGAGCGACTTGACTTTCACTTTTTACTTTCATGCATTGGAGAAGGAAATGGCAACCCACTCCAGTGTTCTTGCCTGGAGAATCCCAGGGACGGGGGAGCCTGGTGGGCTGCCGTCTATGGGGTCGCAGAGTCGGACACGACTGAAGTGACTTAGCAGCAGCAGTTTGTATCTGGGCTTCCCTGGTGGCTTAGTAGGTGAAGAGTCTGCCTGCAATGCAGGAGACCTGGGTTTGATCCCTGGGTTGGGAAGACACCTTGGAGGAGGGCATGGCAACCCACTCCAATATTCTTGCCTGGAGAATCCCCATGAATAGAGGAGCCTAGTAGGCTATAGTCCATGGGGTCACAAAGAGTTGGATGTGACTGAGCAAATATCTACTAATTCCAGACTCCTAATTTATCCCTCCTCCACCCTCTTTTCCCTTTGGTGACCATAAGTTTGTTTTATATGTCCGTGAGTTTACTTCTGTTTTGTAAATATTTCATTTGTATCATATTTTAGATTCTACATATAAGTGATAAAATATTTCTCTTTCTCTTTCTGACTCACTTTACTTAGTATGATAATCTCTAAATCCATTCATGTTGCTGCAAGTATTATCTCATTCTTTTTATGACTGAGTACTATTCCATTATATGTATATACCACATCTTCTTTATTCATCTGTTGATGGATACTTAGGTTGCTTATATGTCTTGGCTGTTGTAAATAATGCTGCTGTGAACATTGGAATGCATATATCTTTTCAAATTAGAGTTTTCTCCAGATATATACACAGGAGTGGGATTGCTGGATTATATGGCAACTCTAGTTTCTAAAGGAACCTCCATACTGTTCTCCATAGTGCCTGTACCAATTTATATTCCCATCAACAATGTAGGGAGGTTCCCTTTTCTCCACATTGTCTCCAGCCTTATTTGTAGACTGTTTAATTATGGCCATTCTGACCACTGTGAGGTGGTATCTCATTGTACTTTTGATTTGCATTTCTTCAGTAATTAGCTTCCCTGGTGGCTCAGATGGTAAAGAATCTGCCTGCAATGCAGGAGACCTGGGTTTGATCCCTGGGTTGGGAAGATCCCCTGGAGAAGGAAATGGCAACCCACTCCAGTATTTTTGCCTGGAGAATGTCCACGGATTATAGCCTGGTGGGCTATAGTCCTTAGAGTCACAAAGAGTTGACACGACTGAGTGACTAAGCACATACACAATAATTAGCAAAGTTGAACATCTATTTATGTGACTATTGGTTATCTGTATATCTTCTTTGGAGAAATGTTTATTTAGGTGTTCTTCACATTAAAAAAATTTTTTTGTCACTTTATTTTTTAGTTGAAGGATAATTACTTTGCAGAATTTTGTTGTTTTCTGTCAAACATCAACAAGCATCAGCCATAGGTTGATTCTTGAATGGGTTGTTCTGGTTTTTTGTTTTTGTTATTAAGTTGTATGAGCTGTTTGTATATATTGGAAATTTAGCCCTTGTCAGTCACATCATTTGCAGATATTCTCTCCCAATGCATAGGTTGTCTTTTCATTTTGTTTATAATTTCCTTTGCTGTGCCAAAAGTCTATAATTTTGATTAGGTTCCAATTGTTTATTTTTGCTTTTATTTCTGTTACCTTGGGAGACTGAGCTAAGAGAACATTGCTATGATTTATGTCAGAGAATGTTTTTCCTATGTTCTCTTGTAGGAGTTTTATGGTCTTATATTTAAGTCTTTAAGTCATTTTAATTTTATTTTTGTGTAGGGTGTGATGGAGTGATCTAACTTAATTGATTTGTATGTCCTGCTTTCCCAATACCACTTCCTGAAGAAATTGTTTTTTTCTCCATTGTATATTCTTGCTTCCTTTGTTGTAGGTTAATTGATTGTAGGTTTATTTCTGGATTCTTGATTCTTTTCCACTGATCCATATGTCTGCCTTGGCCAATACCATGATGTTTTGATTATTATAGCTTTGTAGTATTGTCTGAAGTCTGAGAGTGTTACACCTCCAGTTTTGTTCTTTTTCCTAAGTATTGCTTTGGCAACTCTGAGTCTTTTATGGTTCTATATAAATTTTAGTATTATTTGTTCTAGTTCTGTGGAAAATGCCATGGGTAATTTGAGAGGGATTGTGTTAAATCTGTATATTGCTTTGGGTAGTATGGCCACTTTAAATTATTCCAATTCAAGAACATGGTATATTGTTCTACTTCTTTGAATCATCTGCCATTTCCCTTACTAGTGTTTTGTAGTTATTGGTATATAGATCTTTTATCTCCCTGGTCAGGTTTATTCTTAAGTATTTAATTATTTGGTGCAATTTTAAGAGATACTTAATGCAATCAATTTCTGTGTGTTAATTTTGTATCCCACTACCTTGCTGATTTCATTTATCAGTTCTAGTAATTTTTGTGTGGAGTTTTATAAAAAGTATTTATATGTTTTATTCATTGTCTGTGCTGGGTCTTTGTTGCTATGCACAAACTTTCTCTATTTTCAGCAAGTGAGCAACTTTCTCTAGTTGCAGTTCATGGGGTTATCATTGTGGTGGCTTCTCTTGCAGACAACACAGACTCTGGGGCATGAGGGCTCAGTAGTTGTGGCACACAGGCTTAGTTGCCCTGCAGCATGTGGGAGCTTCCTAGACCAGGAATCAAACTGGTGTCCTCTGCACTGCAAGGCAAATTCTTAACCACTGGACCACGAGGGAAGCCCTATGTGGATTTTTTAGGGTTTTCTAGGTAGAGTCATCTAGTCATCGTGTCATCTGCATATGATGACAGTTTTACCTCTTTCCTTCTGATCTAGATGCCTTTTACTTTTTCCTTGTCTCATCGCTGTGACTAGGACTTCTAATACTATGTTGAATACAAGTGGTGAGAGTAGGCATCCTTGTCTTGTTCCAGATCTCAGTGAGAAGGCTTTCAGCTTTTCACCATTGAGTAATATGTTGGCTGTGGTTTTTTCATAAATAGATTTTACCATGTTGAGATATGGTCCCTCTGTACCCACTTTAGTGAGAATTTTTATCATGAATGAATATTGAATTTTATCAAATCCTTTCCTGCATCTATTGATGATCATGTGATTTTTGTCTTTTCTTTTGTTGATGTGGTATATCACATTGAATAATTTGCATATGTTGAACCATCCTTTATGACCCTGGGATGAATCCAACTTGATCATAGTATATGAACTTTTTTATGTGTTATTGGATTCAGTTTGCCTGTTGAGAAGTTTTGCATCTATATTCATCAAAGAAATTGGCCTGTAATTTTCTTTTTCATTAGTCTGGTTTAGGTATCAGGATGATGGAGGCTTCATAGAATGACTTCTGGAGTGTTCCCTCCTCTTCAGTCTTTTGAAAGAGTTGGAGAAGAGTTGGTATAAATTCTGCTTTGTGTTTGGTAAAATTCCCCAGTGAAGTCATCTGGTCCTGGACTTTTGTTTGCAGGGAGTTTTTAAAATTACAGATTCTACTTCACTTCTAGTGATCGGTCTGTTCAAATTATCTATTGCTTCTTGATTCAGGAGAACTAATCTTGTGAGTTTGACTTCTTATGACTCTATTAAAATTCCAAAATATTCTTTATGCATTAAGTAGGGACAATGTAAAGCTCAAAATTAGATCGAAGACGAAGGGTTCTAAGAAGTAAACACAAAGATTATAAGATATTGTTTAAAAGAGTTAAAGAATTTGGGACTTCCCAGGTGGCACCAGTGGTAAAGAACCCATCTGCCAATGTAAGAGACGTAAGAGATGCAGGTTTGATTCCTGGGTTGGGAAGATCCCCAGTAGGAGGGCTTGGCCACTCTCTTCAGTGTTCTTGCTGAAGAATCCCATGGACAGAGGAGCCTGGCGGGCTACAGTCCATAGGGTTGCAAAGAATTGGATACAACTGAAGTGATTTAGCACAAAGAATTGTTGGGAGCAGTAGTTAGGAAATTTTGATAAATTTCCATGGATTCTAATGTTTTGGTTGTGTTTGTTTTATCAACCATAGACCCTTTGTAGCAGAAAAATTCAGGTCAGAAAGCATACTCCACACACAAAACCCTCAGTGTAATAAGTCTGCATCATTCCCAGAGGAGTGAGGCTGGCTGAGAGCCTCTCCACTTGGCCAGTTTGAACCTGGTATCCATGTTATTGAGAAAGTGTAGTCTCTTAAGTACCTTTCATAGAGTGACTGTTCTATTATGTTTATGAATTGTTTTTTTTTTTTTTACTATTGGTTTAAAATATTTTTTTTTTTATTAAAAATTATCACACTTGGGACTGCCCTGGTGGTCCAGTGGCTAAGACTTTGGGCTCCCAATACTGGGGGCCTGGATCTAATCCCTAGTTGGGGAAGTAGATCCCACATGTCACAGCTGGGAGTTTACATACCTCAACTAAAGATCCTGCATGCCAGAACGAAGATCGAAGAGCCTGTATACTGCAGCTAAGACCCCACACAGCTGAATAAATCATTTATTTAATATTTATTTTTATTTATCACATAGTGAAATTTACTTTTTAAATACATGTATACTTGTGTAACCACTACTACCCATAATGTACATAATAGTTTATATGAGATGTTTTTATTATATATGCACTTTAGTTTTGGATTCAAGTAGTCAGTGAATATCCAAATCAATGTGCTCCACAGAGTTTGGTCCCCTAGAGAACAGTAAAAGTTAAATATTTAACAATAATAATAGTGCTAATTTCAAAGAGTATTTAAAGTTTAATGTTTGATTCTTGGTATGCTCTAGGATGCTTGACTCCAAATACCTGCCCAATGTTAGTTACATGGGCAGCCCATGCTTATCCTTTGATTGTAATGCCTGTAGCTCTTTGAGAAACACTTTCTTTGAAATCTCTTTTAATCTTCACAACAACCTTGTATGTTATATATCTTGGGTTGGCCAAAAGTTTCATTTGTTTTTTTTTTTTTTTGTAAGATGGCTCTAATAGCACTTAGTTGTCTTTCACTTCATTCAAAAAAATTTTGTTAGATTATATTGTGACAACTGTCATATCAGTGTGCATTTTTTAAAAAACTTATCAAAATTGATGAATTTGTGTGTAGCCATTTTAATGTTGAAAGTGGAAGAAAACATTTTCAGCATATTACGCTTTATTATTTCAAGGAAGTTCAAAACACAGCTGAAACACAAAGGTTTGTGCAGTGTATGAAGAAGGTGCCATGACTGATCAGACAAGTCAAAAGTAGTTTGCAAAGTTTTGTGCTGGAGATTTCTTGCTGGATGATGCTCCATGGTCTGGCAGACCGATAATAGTGATCAAATTGAGACATTGAGAACAATCAACATCATATGACACGGGAGATAGCTGACATGCTCAAAATATCCAAGCATTGAAAATCATTTGCAACAGCTTAGTTATGTTAATTGCTTTGATGTTTAGATTCCATGTAAGTTTGGTGGTGGGGGTGGGATGGAGGTGTACCTTCTTGATGGTAAGATGTTCTGTTTTAAACCAAATTGTAAAGTGGATACTTTATAATAATGTGGAATGGAAGAGATTGTGGGGCAAGCGAAGTGAACCATACCAGCCACACCAAAGGCTGGTCTTCATCCAAAGAAGGTGATGTTGTATATATGGTGGGATTGGAAGGGAGTTGTCTATAATGAGCTCCTTCAGGAAAACCAAATGATTAATTCCAACACGTACTGTTCCCAATTAGACCACCTGAAAGCAGCAGTCAACAAAAAGCATCAGAATTAGTCAACAGAAAACACATAATCGTCTTAAGAATAATACAAGACTACATGTTTCTTTGATGGCTAGACAAAAACTGCCATAACTACGATGTGGAACAGCCAAAGAAATAATAATAATAAAGACAATAGAGGAGTGGGAGTATAATTAGAGGAAAACCACATAGTAGATTTTTACTGCTAGTTTTATTTTTATTAAAAAAGGTAAAAATGAAGTTGCTCAGTCATGTCCAACTCTTTGGGATCCCATGGACTGTAGTCTACCAGGCTTACCTATCCATGGGATTTTCTAGGCAAGAGTACTGGAGTGGGTTGCCATTTCCTTCTCCAGGGGATCTTCCTGACCCAGGGATTGAACCCAGGTCTCCTGCATTGCAGGCAGACGCCTTACCTTCTGAGCCACCAGGGAAGAAAAAGGTAAATATTTAAAACTATTTACAGTCATGTGAAGCTGATATCATGATTTCAATGCAGTGTTTAAAAGAAGTCTCAGGAATCTCTGCCAGTTTTAACCAACAGGACAGTTTCCATTGGTTTCTTATGTTTTTCAGTCTTGAGGACTCCATACCAGGCTCCCCACCACCACCCTCCTAGTTGAGGAGTCTAAGAATAATGGAATGGAGTATGCTGACTTAATTTAATTCTTAAAAGTAATCCTGAAGGTCTGGAGCACTAAAGCTTTCTAGCAGAACATGTCATAGTATCGAAATTTCTCTACAAAGTTTAGATAAATTAGAGGAATTGGGAAGAAGAAGTTCAAGAGTATGCAATTAACTTTTGTTATTCAAGTTCAGAATAAGCTGCTTAAATGCTTTTTATTATTGGAAATTCAGTTTGTACTTGTCTGTAAACAAGTAATGCCAGGGTCTGCCAGGGACATTGATGGTAATAGACTGTTTACTTTCTAGAGAGGATCCTTTTTCCTCCACCCCACCCCCCCCAAAAAATGCTGAATAAAGAAAATCACAAATTTATATCAGTCTGGGCAGTTGAGTTATGAGTTAGTTACATCAAGGCTAGCAAAAGTGGCCAATGCCTAAATAGTGCCATTGTTATGAGTAGTGGGAAAGCACAAGGACTGTAAGAAACAGAGGCAGCCCCAAGAAGGGTGACGTGCAGATAAAGTCCCTACAGCAGCCATGAGAATGACCTCCAGGGAATCTTGACCCTTCCTCCCCATCTTCAGCCTCCTAACCCCTGGCTTTCCGTAACTCTCCAAGTACAATCAAGTAGGGTGTAAAACAGGTCTATCAGAAAACACTGATGTGTTTTAAGCTCCTAAGAAAATTTCAAGGAGAAGCAAACTAATAAAAATATGAAGGCCCTTGGATTCTAGGCTATAAGGTGATCCTGAATTGGGTGAAAACCTAATTCACAAAAGTCTCAGCTCCTGTCACAGGGGCATTTTAACTTGGAATGTGCAAGCGCCTGAACATCCACTTTCTCCATCCTTTGTGGACAACACTCCCCAGTCCCAGACCAGACCCATCACTGTGATATTTTAGGAGAGTTATCTAAAAGCCTGAGAAAAAGAAGTCATGCTTCCTCACCAGAAAGGTTACAGGCCATCTCAAGTGAACCCTGATGAGAAGAACATATAGCCTTGGGCTTATGGGCTGTATAAAAGGCCAGAGTTATTACAGGGTGGAGGTTTAAAAGTGCATCTTAAAAAACAGCAAATGCATTCCATCTGGGGGTTGATTTTAATGTTTGGGTGGGCATTAATACTATGTATTAGATATAATCTAAAACAAAAACACTTTCTTCTTTAATATGCCACATTTGACATCTAATGTTTTTCTGTCTCTGGGAACTGGATTGTGGGTTTTACAAAGTCTCTGTGCAAAGCCCATGCCTGCCAGCTACCCCTAGCGTGACTCTAGTACTCTACTGTCTGGCTACGTCAGCATCACAGGAAGAATGCCCTGGCATTCAAACCATTCCGGTAAAGAAGATCTTGGAAATCAGCTAGCCACTGAAGGGGAAGCAGTTAAAATCACTAACTTGTTTTCGTCCAACATTTCCTTTGTCCTCAATTGGTCCAAAAAGAGCTTTTAAACATTCACATGGGAACAGTTTGCAAATGGCCAGTGTGCTGGTGGTAGTTATCAATCTGAGTCCTGTTTCCCAGTCTGGAGAAGCCCATGTGTGCAGTCGCCTTTCTGAAGGCTCACTTCCTGCAGAGGTGTTGACAGGGAAGAGGAGAAAAGGACAATAACGTGACCTCCTTTCACCAGGAAGCCTCAGATCACTTCCCTTTGTCTCTGTGCTCCTTTGTGAGATTTTGATCCAATCTGCTATAGTGAGAAGAAACTCTCAACATTATTTAAAAAAAAAAAAAAAACCCACCCCAACTTTCATTTTCCTCCTAAGAAATGGAATTTTATTTCTGGATGATGAGGGCTTTGGAAGGCCTTGGCATGGTATATGAGTGATCCTTTCACAGCTGTGGAACATCAGTGGACTACATATCCAGAGTATAGAAGTAGCTCTTAAAATATCAACCAAACGAAGAGTTGAGAGAGAGAAGTATGTCTTTAAGGAGCTATGTGAATGTTACTGAATCCTTCAAATGATGGTATAACCCTCTGTGATAAAGCAACAGTCTCCATGGGCTGTATTTATAGAGAACTGACTTCATGGAGACAGCACAGAGGTCCCTAGGGATGCAGGACCCCTCGTTAGCCATTATCTATTATTAGTCTTTTTCTACACACACTATCTACTATTTCTGCAGTGCCCTGGATTCTCAGCAGAAATGCTCTAAGAATGTCTGTGTCTTCATCTCCTGCCTGGCATCACCCAGCAGTACAGGAGAATGGTGACCAGAGGGTAACTGAACTCTTGGAGAAAGGGGCCACGGGCATAGAGGTAACAAGTTGGTGGGGTGACTCTTCCCTTGGTGATAGGGAAGAAGAACTCTGAAATCCCAAAGTGCTTTCTGACATTTGCCACCCACATAAATTAATGAGTGAGTTATTAAGGGCCTTTCTGTTTAATTAGAAATCAAACCAAAGACCCTGGTGTCATAATTTATTCTCCTGCAAAATGATGTGACCTGGAGGTTCCAGCTGTAACCACAGAAAAATTGGAAGTTGGTAAATGACTCTCCAACTGAAAACTCCAAAGACGTAGAAAGGGCAGAGGGAAGAAAATGTACAATTAATAAACAGGATGAGGCAAGTGGGCAAGCCTTCACCTATGATGTCACCTGCTTGTATATGATGAAATATTACATAGCCAGTTTTGGGATACTATTTATCATGGGACCCCATTTTTCATTACTTCAACAATGAGAGATACTAAATTAATGTCACATTATTTTTAATAGTTAAAAGCTCTGTTCTGTCTGTTGTAATCCACAGATGAGGGAAGTACATGATATGGATGTACTATGATTTCCTCAGATTCTGCTCTGTCAGTGGGCATCAGTGTTGGCCCAGTTCTATAAACAGTGCTGCAACAAGCTTCATTGTTCATGGAAGCTTATATAGCAAATGTTTATTCACTTGTTAATGTTATAAATATTTCTAATTTACAGAAAGAAATGGGTGATAATACAAAAACACTGGAGCACTCAACATTATTTTTTAAATGTTTATTAACATTTTGAATATTTACTTCAGGCTTTAAAAAAATATTAGAATTATAAAGACCTCTTTTTTTTAAACTTTTTTTATGTATTGGGTTATAGCCAGTTAACAGAGCTGTGATAGTTTCAGATGAACATTGAAAGAACTCAGCCGTATGTATACATGTATCCACTTTCCCCCAAACTCCCCGCCCATCCAGGCTGGCACATAACATTGAGCACAGTCCCATTCCTACTGGCTATATACATTAGGTCTTCCTGGTGGCTCAGCTGGTAAAGAATCCACCTGCAATGTGGGAGACCTGGGTTCGATCCCTGGGTTGGGAAGATCCCCTGGAGAAAGGAATGGCTACCCACTCCAGTATTCTGGCCTAGAGAATTCCATGGACTGTATAGTCTATGGGGTTGCAAGAGTGGGACACAACTGAGCAACTTTTACTTTCATACAGTAGGTCCTTGTCAGTTATCCGTTTTAAATATAGCAGTGTGTATGTGTCCATCCCAAACTCCTTAACTATCCGTACCCCCATCCTTCCTCCAGTAACCACAAGTTTGTTCTCTAAAGGATCTCATTATATTCCTCTTCCATTCTATTTCTTTCCCTTCCCTTATAACTACTTTAAAACAGCTATGTATTGTTCACCTCCATGTTTTACTATGTATACACAGTTCTCTCTAATTTAAAAATTTATATAACTAGGCTCATACTCCAGGTGTTGTTGTTGTTCAGTCACTGAGTTGTGTTCAATTCTTTGTGGGACCCCATGGACTGCAGCATGCCAGGCCTCCTTGTCCCTAACCATCTCCTGGAGTTCGCCCAAGTTCATGTCGATCAAGTTGGTGATGCCATCCAACCATCTAATCCTCTGCTGCCCTCTTCTTTTGCCTTCAATCTTTCCCTGCATCAGGGTCTTTTCCAGTGAGTTGGCTCTTCACATCAGGTAGCCAAAGAATTGGAGCTTCAGCATCAGTTCTTCCAGTGAGTATTCAGGGTTGATTTCCCTTAGGATTGACTGATTTGATCTCCTTGCTGTCCAAGAGACTCTCAAGAGTCTTCTCCAGCACTGCAATTCAAAAGCATCATTTTTTTTTGCATTAAACCTTCTTTATTGTCCAGCTCTCACATCTGTACATGACTACTGGTAAAACCATAGCTTTGACTATATGGACCTTTGTAGGCAAAGTGATGTCTCTGCTTTTTAATATCCTGTCTAGATTTGTCATAGTCTTCTTTCCAAGAAGCAAGTGTCTTCTAATTTCATGGCTGCAGTCACCATCCACAGTGATTTTGGAGCCCAAGAAGAGAAGATCTGTCACTGCTTCCACTTTTTCCCCTTTATTTGGAATGGAGTGATGGGACTGGGTGCCATGATCTTAGTTTTTTTAATGTTGAGTTTTAAGCCAGCTTTTTCATTCTTCTCCTTCACCCTACTCAAGAGGCTCTTAGTTCCTCTTTGCTTTCTGCCATTAGAATGGTGTCATCTGCATATCTGAGTTTGTTGATATTCCTCCCAGCAACCTTGATTCCTGCTTGTAACTCATCCAGCCTGGCATGCATTTCACATGATGTACTTTGCATGTAAGTTAAATAAACAGGGTGGCAATATACAGCATTGTCGTGCTCCTTTCCCAATTTTGAGCCAGTCAGTTGTTCCATGTAAGGTTCTAACTGTTTTGCTTCTTGAACCACATACAGACTTCTCAGAAGACAGGTAAGATTGTCTGGTATTCCCATATCTTGAAGAATTGTCCACATTTGTTGTGATCCACACAGTCAAGGGCTTTCATGTAGTCAATGAAACAGAAGTAGATGTTTTTCAGGAATCCCCTTGCTTTCTCTGTGATCCAACGAGTGTTAGCAATTTGATCTCTGGTTCTTTTGGCTTTTCTAAACCCAGCTTGTACATCTGGAAGTTGTTGATTCAAGTACTGCTGAAGCCTAGCTTTAAAGGATTTTGAGCATAACCTTACTAGTATGGGGTGGGGCAGGTGGGGGTGGGTACTTCCCTGGTGGCTCAGATGGTAAAGAATCCGCCTGCAGTAGGACATGACTTAGTGACTTTCATGCTTTACTAGCATGGGAAGTGAGCCCAATTGTCAGGTAGTTTGACCATTCTTTAGCACTGCCGTCCTTTGGAATTGGGATGAAAACTGACTTTTTCCAGTTCTGTGGCCACTGCTGGGTTTTCCAAATTTGCTGACATATTGAGTGCAGCACTTTCACAGCATCATCTTTTAGTATTTTAAATAGCTAAGCTGAAATTCCATCTCTTCCAGTAGCTTTATTGATGATAATGCTTCCTAAGGTCCATTTGACTTCACACTCTAGGATGTCTAGCTATAGGTGAGTGACCACACCATTGTGTTTATCTGGGTCATCAAGACCTTTTTGTACAGTTCTTCTGTGTATTTTTGCCACCTCTTCTTAATCTCTTCTGCCTCTGTTAAGGTTTTACTGTTTCTGTCCTTTATCTTGCCCATTCTTGCATGAAATGTTCCCTTGATATCTCCAATTTTCTTGAAGAGATAGTCTTTCCCGTTCTATTGTTTTCCTCTATTTCTTTGCATTGTTCATTGAAGAAGGCCTTCTAATCTCTCCTTTCTGTTCTTTAGAACTCTGTATTCAGTTGGATATATCTTTCCCGTTCTCTCTTGCTTTTGCTTCTCTTCTCTGCTCAGCTATTTGTAAAGTCTCCTCAGACAAACCACTTTACCTTCTTGTATTTCTTTTTCTTTGGGATGGTTTTGGTCACTGCCTCCTGTAAAATGTTATGAACCTCTGTCCATAGTTCTTCAAGTGGTCTGTCTATCAGATCTAATCCCTTGAATCTATTTGTCGCTTCTACTGTATAATCATCAGGGATTTGATTTAGGTCATACCTGAATGGTCTAGTGTTTTTCCCCACTTTCTTTAGTTTAAGCCTGAATTATGTTATAAGAAATGGATGTTCTGAGTCACAGTAAGCTCTAGGTCTTGTTTTTGCTGACTGTATTGAGCTTCTTCATCTTCAGCTGCAAAGAATGTAATCAATCTGATTTTGGTATTGACCATTTGGTGGTGTCCATGTGTAGAGTCACCTCTTGTGTTGTTGGAAAAGGGTGTTTGCTATGACCAATGTGTTCTCTTTGCAAAACTGCTAGCCTTTGCCCTGCTTCATTTTGTACTCCAAGGCCAAACTTGCCTGTTATTCTGGGTGTCTCTTGACTTCCTACTTGTGCATCTCAATCCCCTATGATGAAAAGGACATCTCTTTTTTTTAGTGTTCTAGAAGGTCTTGTAGATCTTCATAGAACTCATCAACTTCAGCTTCTTCAGCATCAGTGGTTGAGGCATAGACTTGAATTACTGTGATGTTGAATGTTTTGCCTTGCAAACGAACTGAGATCATCCTGTCATTTTTGAGATTGCACCTAAGTACTGCATTTAGGACTCTTGTTGACTATGAGGGGTACTCCATTTCTTCTATGGGATTCTTGCCCAAAGTAGTAGATATAATGGTCATCTGAATTAAATTTGCCCTTTCCCATCCATTTTAGTTCACTGATTCCTAAGATGTCGATGTTCTTTCTTGTCATTTCCTGCTTGACCACATCCAATTTACCTTGATTTGTGGGTCTAACATTCCAGGTTCCTATGCAGTATTGTTCTTTACAGAATCAGACTTTACTTTCACCATCAGACACATCCACAACTGGGTGGTGTTTCTGCTTTGGCTTAGCCTCTTCACTCTTTTTGGAGCTATTAGTAATTGCCCTCTCCTCTTCCCCAGTGGACACCTTCTGATCTGGGGGGGCTCATTTTCTGGTCTCATATCTTTTTGCCTTTTTATACTGTTCATGGGGTTCTCGCCCCAGGCATACTGGAGTGGTTTGCCATTTCCTCCTCTAGTGGACCACATTTTGCCAGAACTCTCCACTGTGACCTGACCGTCTTGGGTGGCCCTGCATGGCTTGGCTCACGGCTTCACTGAGTTACACAAGCCCCTTTGCCGTGACAAAGTAGTGAGCCATGAAGGGGATACTCCAGGTATCCTTCTGCAATTTGTTTTTTATTCAACACTGTATCTTCTAAGACCTATCCACATTAACCCATGTAGAGAAAATTCTTTTATTTATTTAATTTTTGGAGGGTCTTTGTTGCTTTACACAGGCTATCTTTAGTTGCAGTGAGCAGGGAATACTGTTAATTGAGGTGCATGGGCTTCTCTTGTTTGGAGCACAGGCTCTAGGCATGTGGGCTTCAGTAACTGCAGCACACAGCCTCAGTATTTGCAACACACAGGCTTGGTAGTTGCGGCTCATGAGCTCTAGAGCACAGGCTCACATTGTGGTGCACTGGCTTAGTTGCTCTGTGGCATGTGGGATCTTCCTGGACCAAGGATTCAATCTATGTCTCCTGCATTGGAAGGCAGATTCTTATCCACTACACCACCAGGGAAGTCCTAGAGCACATTTTTAAATTTTGATGGATTGAATCTACCAGTTTACTTATCTGATAATCACTTATAAGATGCATTGCTACTTATATTAGTTCCAATTATTTACTGTTTTAAACCATGGTCTATTAATCTTCCTTATCCATATCTCCTTGAGGTGTAGTTATAAGGGGGTGTGTGTGTATGTTTCAGTTCAGTTCAGTCACTCAGTCGTATCCGACTCTTTGCGACCCCATGAATCTCAGCACAACAGGCCTCCCTGTCCATCACCCCTAGAGTTCACTCAGACTCATGTCCATCGAGTCAGTGATGCCATCCAGCCATCTCATCCTCTGTCATCCCCTTCTCCTCCTGCCCCCTATCCCTCCCAGCATCAGAGTCTTTTTCAGTGAATCAACTCTTTGCATGAGGTGGCCAAAGTACTGGAGTTTCAGCTTTAGCATCGTTCCTTCCAAAGAAATCCCAGGGCTGACCTCCTTCAGAATGGACTGGTTGGATCTCCTTGCAGTCCAAGGGACTCTCAAGAGTCTTCTCCAACACCACAGTTCAAAAGCATCAATTCTTCGGTGCTCAGCCTTCTTCACAGTCCAACTCTCACATCCATACATGACCACAGGAAAGACCATAGCCTTGACTAGACGAACCTTTGTTGGCAAAGTAATGTCTCTGCTTTTCAATATGCTATCTAGGTGTATGTATAGTTATGTGTAAATCTGGCTGTGAAGTTGGTGGGACAGATACTGACTATACTTGTCAACTTCATAATGATATTGCCAAATTTATAATAATTTACACTCCTATAATGTGTAAGAATTCTTATTTCCCCACATTTTTACCAGTGCTTGTTAATCTTTGTCAACCTTATCATGTGAAAGGTATCTCATCATTGGTTTTCTTTTTTACAACTTTATTTATTTTCGGCTGTGCTGGGTCTTGGTTGCTGCAGGTAGGCTTTCTCCAGTTGCGGAAAACAGGGGCTACTCTCCAGTTGTGGTGAACAGGTTTCTCGTTGCGGTGGCTTCTCTTGTTGTGGAGCACGGGCTCTAGGGTGTGTGGGTTTAGTAGTTGTGGCTCCTGGGCTCTAGAGCACAGGCTCAGTAGTTGTGGCACGCTGCCTTAGTTGCTCCACAGCATGTGGGATCTTCGTGGATCAGAAATTGAACCCCCATCTCCTGCATTAGCAGGTGGATTCTTTACCACTGAGGCATCAGGGAAGCCCTTCATCATAGTTTTTATTTCCCATGTTTCTAGTGATTTAAGCATATTTTCAAACATTTATTGGCCATTTAGTTTTCCTCATTTGTGAATTCATACCCTTTGTCCAGTTTTTTTTCTCTTAGATTGATGGTCTTTTTAAAATTGATTTGGAAGAGTTCTTTGTATTAGGTTGAATCACATGAAATTGCCATTTTTGTAAGTCAAAATTACTGAATATTGGCAGTTACATATTATAAAACAAAGCTTCCCTGGTGGTTCACACTGTAAAGAATCTGCCTGCAGTGTGTGAGACCCGGGTTCTATCCCTAGGTCAGGAGGATCCCCTGGAGAAAGGAATGGCTACCCATTCCAGTATTCTTGCCTGGAGAATTCCATGGGCTGAGGAGCCTAGTGGGGTATTGTCTGTGTGATCACAAAGAATGGGACACAGCTGAGTGACTAACACTTTCACTTTCCACATAAAACAAGTATTTCTTGACATTAATCTTTTGATCATTATATGAATGTCAGCTGTCTTCTGCCAGTTTAAGACTTTTATTTTAAATGTGTTTAAGACATCCTTTGGCATGTAGAAGTAAACATTAATATAGCCAATTTATCAATGTTTTCCTTTATGTTTCATGTTTTTTCCTGTGTGTTGTTTAAGGAATCTTTCTTCCTGTGCCATCAAAGAGATAGTTCAGATTTTGCTGGTGTTGATTTACTTGAAGTGGGATTTCTGGGTTAGAGAATATTTGTGTGTATTTAAATTTTACCAATGTGTTAGAGTATCCCTTTCTAAAAAAATGCCTATTTAATGAGTGAGGAGGAATATATCATTGTTTTTTAAATTTATATTTCCCTGGCAACTAGTGAAATAAAGCATCTTTTTTATGGATTTCATCATCATTTGCATTTGCTCATCTGTGAGTTTTCTATTCATATTATTTGCTTTTATGTCTGTTACAATTGCTTATCTTTTTCTTACTAATTTGTGGGAGTTTTTGCACTTTACTAAGATTAGCCCCTTATCAGACATATCCATGCCAATTTTCCCTAACCTAGCATTTATTTTTAAACTTTATCAATTGTATGCCTTTTTTAAAACAAAATTTTAAATATTTTTATATATCAAACATACCCATCTTTCCTTGTATCACTTCTATTTTTTTGATATAAACTGTAGGAAAGTCTCTCAGATCCCTAGCTTATATATATATGTATATATTATATATATATAGTTTCATAAAATTTCTTTTGAGATTTTGGTTTTAAAAATTTTTAAGTATTTAATCTCTCTTGACTAAATCTTCATATTTAATATAAGGTAGGTGTGCAAATATAATGAAATAATTTTTTTCATCCTTGGGTGTCCTGATATGTAAATAATATCACATGAAATCATATCATATATGTGTTACATGTTTGATTTGCTCCACAGCTCAAAGGTAAAAGAGTGTTAACATACCACTCTTGTTCCAGTTCTATTTCAATAAGACTCAGTCCCTTCCATCATGATTGTTGGGGAGTCTGTTCTCAGTCATTTTGAAGGGAGCCCCTTTCACTCATTTGGGATCATAAAAGAACTCTTTTAGGCCCTATTGGTCAAAGATAAATGGGGATGAAGTCCCTGGTTATCAGTCAGTGGAGTTTCTCTTTGAGAGCTTGGTCTTCCTGCCCACGGAATGTATTTGTGGGCGGGCAACTCCTCTGGCAACACCTCGTTCTCCATGCTGGTGCTTGTGCACTGATATCTTTACTGAGCCTCCCTCAGGACGCCAAGTTCCTGGCCTGCCTAGGCACACACTTCCTTCACTGCTGTAGTTGCTATCAGCTCTTGGAACTTAGCAGTTTAGAAAGGTTCAGCCTATTGTCTTCTGGAAGCCAGTGCTCCCTCCTCCCTCTCCTAAAGGTTGGGTTCTTCTGCCTTCTTGCTCTCCAAATAGGCAGCCTTGATCTGAGCTTAGATTCTCTTCCTTGGGCTTGAGAAACATAAAATATGTTACCAGTAGGATAGTGAGGAGTGAGGGCGCAAGAGAGTTTTGGTGAAGCAGGTCTAGACTTTATGGTCAAAGGCCTGGCTATATTTTCTCCGAGTAAGAAATATCACTCTTCAGATGTTCAGTAATTCATCTCCTCTACACCAAGTAGGAATAGTGTGCTTTTCCTCAGATAACAAAAGCTTTATAATATGGTTCATTCTGCCTGTCCTGCTGCATTTAATTGTTGACAACTCACATATTATATACCATATCACATTTTATATGTATTTGTGTATATATTTGTAATATATATTTATATAATTGTAAAATATAAATTGTGTATATATCTATATATTATATATGTAAATATCTGGAAGGATTACATTAACTTATTTGTGGCTGACTCTAAAGGCTAGGAATTACTAAAAAATTTTTTTTCATTTCTATAACTTTTGAATCATTATCATTTTTATCTCTGCAGCTAGAAAAATAAATACATTTAGGAAAATGTCACAGAATGTTAAAAGGATGTTGGTAGCAAGCAAAAGCTTTCTAAACAAAACCTGCAAAAGTTTTCCAGATATTTACACTTAGAAAGACCCTTTTTAGATACTTAGGGGAAGGAAGTGATGATGACTGGACAGTAACAAGTGAGAGATGTCTTATTTATTTCAAAAAGTTGTTCAGTATAATGAAAAGATCCCTGAATTTGTAGTCCGGCTGTTTGGGGTTTTGTCATGGCTTTACTGTGAAATACCTGTGTAATTTTGATAAACCATTAAACCCTTAGCTTCTAATTTTTTCCAAAAACTGGACAATCTCTAAAGTCTCCTTCAGCTCTAGAATTTTGTAATATATATGATTTAGAGATTCTTAGCTAATAGCTATGACGCCAGTTTCAGCTATCATAGTGTCACTAGCCATAAAACATCCAAACTAGCTTTCCTCCTTGAGAAGGTAGATGTATCTGCCTGCCATTCCTTCAGCCCTTCCTGATTTGCATTGACCACTGAACCAAAAGCTTATTAGAGCTTTTGCCTGGAAAATGCCTCACTGACTGGAGAGCTAAGATTTTGCTCCCCATATGGTGGAGTTAAACAGACTGCCACCAGATCCAACAGCTGGGCTGATGCCTTCTGGGCAGCCTGCCAGCACATGTGAACAGAGATGTGCTTGCTGGGCACTGGGATCTCCATAGACATTCTTGCCTCTGCTCACTGTCTCTCCTTAGGCCTTCAAGGCCTGCACAGCTCTGCAACTATGTCCCGGTCACCAGGAGAAGCTGCCTTTATGCGGTAAAGATGACTCTGAGACACTGATCTCCAAAGCTAATTGCCTGTCTGTAATAGATTTGTTCTCAGTTTCTACCTTTTAATCGTCTTACTCCGCTCTGCCCTGGGCAGCACTAATGGTTTTAGTCTCCTACCCTACCTAACTGAATAGTTCTTTTCAACAAGGTAGAAGAAAAATCTGTTTCCATCATCCCAACACCAGGTCCACCCCACCTTTATAGCGGGGGCTTCTTAAAAGTAACATTTTGGAGAACTGAACCAAGGATGGCAAAAGATGATGCTATTTCCCATAACAGAATCAATGTTCTTTTATCCCTAAAGATGTTAACTGTAGTTATGCAGGGTGTTTAGCCTAGAAATCCTAGGATTTCAGCATTGGGTATGTTTCAATATCATATTATCTGACTAAATTTCCGTATGTCTATCAATTCATATTAAGAATATATGACTATTCTTAATTCATATGAATATATAACCTGCCCTAGTTCCTGTTGACCAGTCTAGCTTAGAAGTATTGTTGTTGTTTAGTTGCTAAGTTGTGTCCTACTCTTTGTGACCCCATGAACTAGAGCCTGCCAGTCTCCTCTGTTCATGGGATTTTCCAGGCAAGAATATTGGAGTTGGGTGCTATTTCCTCCTCCGGGGAATCTTCCCAACCCAGGGATTGAAGCCTGGGTCTCTTGTGTCTCCTGTGTTGGCAGGTGGCTTCTTTACCACTGCACCACCGGGAAGCCCATTTACAGTATATCTGGGCCCTATTTAATAATGGATAATAAGACAGAATGGGGTATAATTCTAGAGTAGCTTTTATTTTTTAATTTAAAAAAATATTCATTTACTTATTTATTCATTTAATCACTCGGTCATTGGGCTGTGCCGGGTCTTAGTTGCAGCAGGTAGGATCTTTAGTTGTAGTATGCGAACTCTTAGTTGCACTGTGCAGTATCTAGTTCCCTGACTAGGGATCGAACCCTGGGCCCCTTGCATTGGGAGTGTGGAGTCCCAGCCACTGGACCACCAGGGAGGTCCTAGAGTAGCTTTTAAAGTAAGAAATGCCTAGATTCCAGGTGATAAAAGAATTTCGTCTCATTTAAACCCAGAAGGATATTAAGCATAAATAAATGAAATTTCTCATTTCTCCTGTGCTTGGAGAGTTTGGATGTGAGTATTGGTGGATATACACTGCGATGTTTATCCAAGCAGACTGTTGTGTTCTTTGAGCCTACTGTTATGACAGCTGTTGGAATGGGGAACAAAGAGCATGGGTAGATGGAGTCTTCATGCATTTAATTTATGAAAACTCAGTATATATTTCTCTCAATACACAAGAGCAACCATTTAAATTGTACTGGTGATTCTTTCTGACAGTCTACTTACTGAGGTTGTGTTAGAGAGACGGACCTGCGAGACAGGTGTAGCTGACTTACAATGTGTAGACCATTTATATACATAGAAATGTGACTTTGTTTTTTTCATAACTGAACACAACTTAGGCCTCAAGCCCTCATTTTTGGTAGGCAATGTAAACTTTGTTATTTAAAATTAACTCCGTCACTTCTAGTTTTATACTTAGTCTCTTTGGTCACATACTTGGACACCAGTAGTATTCTTCCCTTCACCATCCTTCTACTCAGGGAAGACCCAAGTTACAGGTCTTGTCCAAGTGTTCTCTGGTCTTTGCTGACCTCGACTGAGACGTGACTTCTCTTCTTTAGTTTGTGGACTTTGTAACAGCATCTTAGTGCTGATGGTTGGCAGTCCAGGCTCCATGTTCATATTCTGCACATTGCCCTTGATCTAACCCAGGCCTCTTTGGGTCCAATGGCCCTCTCAGCATGTCTTCATCCTCCTCGTGGATGAAGGAACCCTCAGTTTTCCTCCCCTGAATAGTGGAGTACATGGACTGAGGGGCAGGGGGTGAGGCTGCTTTCAGACTTCTGATGCCATGGATGCCTTTGACTTGATGATTGAGAGCTGTATTGCCATTAGAATTATTAGAAGCAAACAGAACTCATTCACGACTATTTCAAATCAGCCTACACACTGATCTACTGTTCTCTCAATCAGTCCCCAGTTACCAGATGCTGAATGCAGTTCTTGTGTTTTAAAGATATGTTGTTTTTATCAACAATATTGCCCCTAAATGAAAGTCAACCATTTACTTTAGTGCCTAACCAAAGTCAGAGAAAACACTAAGTTAGATTTACTCAGATATAGCATGTGTTGGGGGACAACAGAGGACAAGATGGTTGAATGGCATCACCGACTAGATGGATGTGGGTTTAAGCAAGCTCCAGGAGTTGGTGATGGACTGGGAAGCCTGGCGTGTTGCAGTCTGCTGCTGCTGCTGCTGCTAAGTTGCATCAGTCATGTCCAACTCTGTGCGACCCCATAGATGGAAGCCCACCTGGCTCCTCTGTCCCTGGGATGCTCCAGGCAAGAACACTGGAGTGGGTTGCCATTTCCTTCTCCAATGCATGAAAGTGAAAAGTGAAAGTGAAGTCGCTCAGTCATGTCCGACTCTTAGCGACCCCATGGACTGTAGCCTACCAGGCTCCTCCATCCATGGGATTTCCCAGGCAACAGTTCTGGAGTGGGGTGCCATTGCCTTCTCCAGTGTTGCAGTCTATGGGGTGGCAAAGAGTTAGATATGACTGAGTGACTGAACTGAGCATGTGTTGGTTTCCAGCTTGGTACCGTCTTACAGGGAATTTCAAAGCTGTTTTTGCTTATTCACAATATTCATCTTATATTCTGATTTTATAAATGTTTTATAATATTCTGAAAATATGAATCACGGAATATTTCCCTGCTCTGTGATTAATGACTTGATTGCTGAAATAGGATGCAGTGTCTAAAAGAGAACTAATGACAACACAGCTCTTAGAGGCAGAATTTCTCAGCTGGAGTTTAGAGAAGCCCATCTAAGAAGGCTGAAGAACTGTGGCTTATACCTTCCATATAGGAAGGCAATGGCTTACCTGTCTTGTCCTCCTCTGAATCCCTAGCACCTGGCATTGTACTTAGCGCATATTGGGTGCTCAGTATATTTGTTAAATACAGTAAGTGAATTAACAAACTTCTAAATAGCAGTTTTACATCAATGGGGCATAGAATGTGCTGGTTATTGAAACAAAATAGGTCAGTTTGAGGAAAGTTATGGGCTTTCTAGGGAGCTAGTCATGGGAGAGAGTCTGTATGTCAGAAATACTGACTTTTAGGCTGATTTGATTACCAAAAAAAAGAATAACATATTTTACACATACCCTGAATTAAACTGCCTCCTTCAAGTCTCCAAGTAAGGCAAACTCACCTGATACACCTGACCTTTTGATTTTACATTAAGGAATTATATTTACTTCATACAGAATATTTTGTCCCCTTTAGGATTTCAGCCAACTCAACCCACAGAAACAGAGACATAATTATTACAAAAGGCCTCTGAATATCCCCAGATAGCTCAAGGTATAAATGAATGGTCCTCCTTAAACTCTCATTCAAAGTTGTTTTCATGCTTATATGTATTTTTAAAAGATATCTTTGTTTGATTGCATGACCCATAGAAATTTGAGGCTGCAACCTCAGGGGGACAGGGAAGGCTACTGAAGCCAGTCTCTGTGTCCTTGAAGGAAGAGGCAGGAAAACTAAGGCTCAGGCATGGAAGCGCAGCCCTGTTGATGGACGTTTCCCCACCCCAGCTTCCTCTCCTTTGGAGACATCCTCTTCTCTATGTGTTTATCACTCCGCGTATAATGCCCCCCACCACTGGCCGAAGTGCTGAAGTGATGCTCAGGCTTCCTTGAAACAAAGCATAAGCTGGCGCTGGGAGCACGCAGCTCCTGCACACGGCTAGCACAGAGGATGCGGACGTGAGGCTGCAGATGGCCTTTTCTCTATCACATGGAGAGAGGCGTTTTAGAGCTTCTTAATAATACAGTGATGAGAGAAAGAGAAGGTGCTCTGATATCTCCAGGCCTCAACGTGGTCCTGAGGCTCTGGTCCCCGTTCACCAGCTGATGTGAAACTAAAACTGCTGGTGTTTCCCAGGCAGTTTGCAGGAGCTCTTGACACTTACACCCTACAGTCCCCGTGGCCCCCTACCAGGCCCATGGTAATCTGCCCCCACCCATCCTGCCTGCTGGTGCCCATGCCTCCAGGCTGCCCCTGCCTCTCCTCTGGCAGCACTCTGCTCTCCCTGTCCCAGGCCTGGAAGGACCAGCTCCCCACTCCTTCTACGGTGTCCTTCCCAGGCCGCAAAATCTTCCCACAGTGCTTTCAGCCCATATCCACATCTTGCTGCTAAGTCACTTCAGTCGTGTCCGACTCTGTGTGACCCCACAGACGGCAGCCCACCAGGCTCCTCCATCCCTGGGATTCTCTAGGCAAGAACGCTGGAGTGGGTTGCCATTTCCTTCTCCAATGCATGAAAGTGAAAAGTGAAAGTCAAGTCGCTCAGTCGTGTCTGACTCTTCACGACCCCATGGACTGCAGCCTACCAGGCTCCTCCATCCATGGGAGTTTCCAGGCAAGAGCACTGGAGTGGGTTGCCATTGCCTTCTCCAAATATCCACATCTTACCTTCTCTAATTTCTTTTGCATGTTTTATCTTTACCTCACAGTTAGCCACTTGTCATAAAGCATCTCTTTCCTCATCACTCCTCAACACTTTACCCTGCTTTATTTTCTGTACAATACTCACACTTTAACATATTCTCTCTGTGTGTGTGTGTGTGTATGTATGTACAGATGTACTTTGGGACTTTGTTTTGTTAATTGTCTTTTTGTCCATTAGAAAGTCAGTGACACAACCCCAACACTAAGAATTGTTCCTGGAAAATGATAGATAAGTATTTGTGAAATGAATTAGCGTGTGCTGCTCTCCGATTAGCAATAGAACACATTTGAGAATTTCATTAGTGTGTGTCGTCTTTGTCGTTTCCTCTTCAGAGACTCTGTAACAATCAGTTTGTTCTGCTTTGATAGACATAACTCTCTCAGCCTTATGTCTTAACTCTATCCTTCTGCTGATTGCAAAGTTGAAAGCAAAGATCGGTTCTTACCCACCTTTGCATCCAAGTTGCTCTTCATACATAAAGTTGCTTCTCATATTAGGCCCCATAAAGAGTTTGCTGTATTTCCTAGTTAAACAGAATCTCTCTAACCAGTCTTTATATAATGGGCTTTCCTTGTGGCTCAGACGCCTGCAGTGCAGGAGTCCCTGGTTCAATCCCTGCGTTGGGAAGATCCCCTGGAGGAGGGCATGGCAACCCATTCCAGTATTCTTGCCTGGAAACAGAAGAGCCTGGAGGGTTGCAGTCCATGGGGTCACAAAGAGTCAGACACAACTGAGCGACTAAGCACAGTCTTCATCTATCATGGACAGAGTTTTACCTTCTTTATAATTCTTCTGTGTCTCTGAAAGCACCACACAGAGAGAACTGTTCAGAAAAGCATCATGACTTCCTGTGTGTGCATGCTGAGTCGCTTCAGTCGTGTCTGACTCTGTGACCCCGTGGATTGTAGCCTGCCAGGCTTCTCTGTCCATGGGATTCTCCAGGCAAGAATGGTGGAGTGGGTTGCCATTTCCTCCTCTAGGGGATCTTCCGACCCAGGGATTAAACCTGAGTCTCTTACGTCTCCTGCATTGGCTGGTGGGATTTTTACCACTAGTGCCACCTGGGAAGCCCCCTGACTTGCTGGACGGATCTAAATGCACACACTGAGGCATTACATGCCACCTAAGGCCCAGTGCATTACAGTGACTTTGGATACACAGAAGACCATCAGTGAAAGTCAACTGGTTTTTCTTCTTTTACAGGACAAGGCCTGAGATGTCATAAGGACTCTATATGCCTCAGCAGTTTGGACTACACCACCAGAGTGCACAGCCATTCCACATTCATTTCTCTTGCATCTCCAGCACCATGAAACTGATAAACCCCAGCTGCTGGTGAGTGCTCTCCACAATGCCAGGAACTGATTTAGTACTTTGCATACATTTTCTCAATTAATCCTTACTTGAGGCATGGACTGTTATTATCTTCCCTCTACACAAGTGGCAACTCCGGCACAGAGAGATTAAGCAACTTGCCCAAGGTCACACAGTGAGTCATTGGTGGGGCTCAGATTCAAACCCAGGCCCCCTGCTCCAGAGCCCTCACACTTAATCTCATTGTTCTGCTGCATCTGTGTTATCTGCTTAACACATCCACTGAGGAAGACTCTAGCAGCCAGGTTAGCGTCCTGTGTAATGTCTAATCCATAAAGGTAATATATAATGTGATTAAAAGTTAAAAAAAAAATCACAGCCTGTAATTGAGTGCCTCATTAGCTGCAGGGTGTAGGGAATATAGGCTACAGTTCACTTATCTGAATCCAACGCTCTCACGGTCCAAACTTCACAACAAGCCCAGGCCGATCAGTGTTTGAAATCTGCTTCTCAGTTCAGCATTTGTGATTTTATAATGATTTCCACATGCATTAGCAACCTATTAATGGGCCGGTATATGGGAACAGTTGTCTTATGAAGTGAGGGTTTCTTTTTTTTTCTTCTTTTCTTTTCCATTAAAACCACAGGTCTACAGAATGAAAATGCTCAATATAATGAGTATAACCTGGAAAGTAATTTCATGGGCTGTAGTACTTTGATGGCAATAATTCTTGGATGTCAAAGGATAAGGACACAGTTTTCTGCTTCCAATTTTATTCTTAGAAAATGATGGTACTGAGCCATCCACAGAGTAGTCCCCTGTAGATTAATTCCAGTTTTTCTTTTGGAGAGGAGATTTAAGGGAAGTCTTAATCTGCTTTATATTTAACTCTTATCTCCACACTATGAATTAAAAATAGAAAGATGGACTCTAGTCTCACCTCTACAGGCCCTCTGAAGGCTAAAGTTACCCCAGAGAAAGGATGGTCTGTGAGCTGCTCCAGGTCTCTTGTCTGGCTTAGCACCCCTCACTGACTTTCCCAACAGCTGCCTCTTTCTAATTTTCAGTCCTCATATTAACATGTCTAGAATGAGCTGTCTTTATTCTATGATGCTTGAATGACATTTAGCATTTTCCTCAGGTACTTTTCATTTCTCAAAAAACTGAGTGAATTCTGAAATTTCCTGCATCCTCTGGTTGGTTGTTCCTAAATCCATGCTTAAGGTGGGAAAAAAAGTGAAGAGTAGTTTACACTGCGTTCTCTTCAGCCAGTAAAAATTGCTCTGAAGTAGGCTTCCCCAATGCCCCTTCTCTCTTCTACCCTCTCTCTCCCTTCCATTTCCCATTCTCCCCACATTTTCCCAATCCTCTTTTCTCTTCCTTTTCTCCTCCCAGATCAAACCAAGGTCTGAGACAGCAGGAAGGGCAGGAAACTGCAGGTGCTGGTGGAGGAGTTGGAGTTAGGCTCACTTTCCTGCCCCATCTTCTAACTTGAAGCTTCTGAAATACAGGTGAGGGTCATTTATCCAAAAACTAATCATCTAGTCAATCTAGATTGGAAAGAGTAAGAAACCTCTAGGAAAACCTCTACAGTTTGGGGTTTCTGACACTTCAAACCCGGTGAAGTTAACATTGTGAACTTGTGAATTGTGGCTTACGTGACTGTGGGGAGAAAGCCAACCACATAGTAAGCAAGCTGAACATCTCTCTGTCCTCCCTTAATTTATAGACAATTTCCCTCCCTTTTTCCTCCTGCATCTTACACCAGTGACAAGTTTCAGTTCTAAAGTCTTAACCCAAAATACCCAAGAGACCGTTTTATGCTTAATTGTAAAGTTGTACAACTTCAGGGAAGAGGAGCTGTTGTATTTTTTCTGTATTCCCTCCTTTTCACCACTAAGTCATGGGAGCAATAACAGTGACCCCTGACTGAACACATGCTGTGTGCCTGACTGGTGGGGGGAGGGGTCCTGAATGTACTCAGAGGAAACAGAGCTCCTCAAATCGTGGGGCCACCCACCCCCTTTTGGACAGATGCAGACAGGCTCCGGGACAATGCTTCTTAAATGGTAGATTGTTTAATAGAACATGTTAGCTGGGGAGGCTGGCATTTTTAAAAATAAAGAAAATGGAATGAAATAGAACAAAACAGAAAAATATCAGAGGACATTGCATGTGGTAGGAGTAAGTATTATTTTGTAAGCCTTTGCTTTTAGTTAAAAGTGGAGAGTCTGACAGTGCTTACTGGGAGCTCCGCCCGCTCTCCCAGTCTCCCTTACAACCAGCCAGGTGACTGAGGTCTGGCTGTGGTAGCACATCCAGGGTGATCTGTGGCACGTGGAACTCGCCCACGTAGGTTTCCCAGTTTCTTCCTTCCATATATCTGGTGGATGACACCAGGGCCACCTTGAAGCCACAAGATGTCAGAGCCACAGTGTGAAGCAGCCTAGGTCCCTGAGTCATCATTGGAAGGAATGCCACCCACAAGAGTCACTTACTTGACCAGGGACACCAGCCATCAGCTTTATGTAAAAAGAAATTCTATGATCTTAAGCCAGATTGTTTCACCTTGTGTGTGTGTACATGCCTTATGCTACATTTATTTCTAATGTAGATTATAGTGAGAGACATTTGAAAGCCACTGCTCAGGACAGGGTGTGGTCCTAGATCAACTGCAGTTGAATCCTGTGGGATGTTCACTACTAATGCAGATTTCTGGGCCCTGCCAAGATCTGCTCTGTAAGGATCTGGGGCCTGGGAATGTTTGACAAACTCCACAGAAAAACTTTCTGAACGCTTAAGTTTAAAGAGAACTTTGGCCTCAGTATTGATAGAAACATTTTCTTGGCAGCCCTGGGGCTGGATAAGCTTTATACCTATTTTCTTTGGTCCCTGTCCAAAGTGTGAGTCTCTCCCTATTCTCCACTCTATCTATACCCTATATATAATCTTATTACAATAGTGCTCTGTACTGATTCACATAATCCTTTTCTAAGAACATTTTCCACTCCTCCCCTTTTTCCTAAACACTTAACTGTCCTCTAAAAAGTCTGCTGTGTAACAAATGCCCCTATGCCTCCCTCTTCCCTAGACATTTTCTGGCTCTCCCCTGAGTTATCAGTTCTGCTTCCCATTCAAATGGGAGCTGTTCATTTTCCACGTTTTTATGTGGAATTTTATGTGTATTCTCAGAGTTGAAAAGCGGGGCAAGTCCCTTCCTTGTTACTCAACTGCAGCTTCCCAACCATGACTGCCCCCATCCTTTTGGATAGACTCATACTAATTAATGTATAGAGTTACAAAGGAAATTCATAATCTCTCATTATAAGAAATCTAATTCTGGCTAATTCAGCAACTCTTTCCATATTTCTACTTTGTCTTCTTCCACATGTTTATCCTTTAACTTGTTTCTTCATGGTCACAAGATGGCTGCCATAACTCCAAATATGACATCCCTCACAGCTATTTCAGTATGAATTTCCTATGGCTGTAACAAATTGTCACCGACTTGGTGGCTTAAGCTATGATAATTTATTCTGTCACTTGTTGGAGGCCAGAAATCTGAAGTCAGTATCACTGAGCTGAAATCAAGGTGTTGGCAGGGCCATCTTCCCTCCAAATGCTCTAGGTGTGAATCTGTTCCTTGCCTCTTCCAGCTTCTGGTGGCTGTCACTATTCCATGGCTTGTGGCTGCATTACTCCAGTCCCTGCCTTCATCTTCACATCGCCTTTTCTTCTGTGTGTGTCTTTCTTTCTCTTCTGTATCAAATTCCTTTCTGCCTCTTTCTTAAAATTGGGACACGTGTGATTGCATTTAGGGCCCACCTGGATAATTCAGGATCATCTCCCCATCTCATGTCCTAGCCTTCATTATATGTGCAAAGATTCTTTGCCCATAAAAACTCACATGTATAAATTCCAGGGATTAGCACCTGATATTTCTAAATATTGTTATTTGGCTTACCTACAATATCCAAAGATACAAAGGGCAGTGTCTCCTCATCTACAGTTTCTTAACAGGGAGAAATTCTTTTCTCAGAAGTGCACCATCTTAGCCGGTTCCGACTGTCAGAATACTATAGCCTGGGTGGCGTAAACAACAAGCATTTATTTCTCACAATTCTGGAGGCTGGGAAGTCCAGGATCAAAGCACTGGCAGACCCAGTATCTGGTGAAATCACTTCCTGATTTGCAGACAGTTGAATCTTGTTATTTCCTTATGTGGCTGAGAGAAAATTTCTCTCAATCACATTTTTTTTTTCTTATAAGAGCACTAACCTCATTTGAAAGTGTCTACCTTCTTGACTTAATTACCTCCAAGAGGCTTCACTTCCTAATACATGGTGATGGTGGTGGAGGGGATGTTAGAATTATACATACAAATTTTGAGAGAACACAAACATTCAGTATGTAACACCCCTACCACCAGTATGGTGCCTGCTAATCCTGTTGGCTGGATATGTATCATAAACCCATGTATATAGCCTCTGTGGGGAACAGAGGCTCTGTCACCCCCCCCCAAAAAAAAAAAAAAAGGAAACGATGAAGGATGAGGGAAGGCTATTGGTTAGACCATCAATAATCTACATTAGGATTCCTGTGTCTTTACAGTTCATATCTATTAATATGATGTTGATGTTGTTCTCTTTTGGTTTTTTGCTGATCCTTCTGTGTGGACTATCTAACCATTGACAGTTCAATTATTTGACCTCCTCATCTTTCAGTGACCATTCCCTACTCTATCCCTGTCTTTCGGTGCCATAGCTTCACCCTGGACCTGAATATCACCTGAAACTTCTCCTTTTCTGAAATAGCAATGACAGACAACTGCCTGTCTGACCACCTTCTCACATCCTTCCCGCTTACTCATTTCAATTCTCCTCTGTCCTTTCTGCCTATCCATCAGCCATTCCTTTCTTGAGTTTCCTTCTATCCAGAATATATTGTCCATATTCTAAATTCCCTTGACTCTTGGTCCTTCCATTGAAGTTACCTTGCAAAACCCCAGTCTTGGATGAACCCTCTATCTGCTTGCTCAAACTTCTTCCTTGTCATTAATTCTTACCCTGTCATTCTCAGGAGATAACTTTACTTCATCTTTAATTAAAATAGAAGAAATCTGATGGAAATGACTCAATTTCCCATCACTACATTTATTGTCTCTGTACTGAGATGTTTAATCTTCTGGTCTTGTTACAGTGGAATAAAACTCTTCTGCTAGAGGCCTATCCTTCTGCTTATCCTGTGGAAATACAACTAATTTCTGGTCAATGAGATATAAGTAGAATTGTAGTATGGAGGCATTTAGGAAGCTTTTTAAAAGACAGTGGGCACATATCCTTTGCCCTTTTCCTCTAGTCTGTTTCTCCATCCAGATTCCTGGAAATATGAATGTGATCACTGGAACTCCTGCAGTTATATTTTAAGAATGATGCTTATGTAATGGCTGAGTAGCTAGAACTTCTGTAAGTCATTTTTAAATCATTCAAATTTCTCATCCACACAAGTATAATGCTTCTCTCAGATTCTCAAACCACACTCTTAGGACGTGTTTAAAATTTTTTTATGCTAAAATAACTTTATTTTTAGGCTGAAAAGTGTTAATCACTCAGCTCAGTAGTGTCCAACTCTTTGCAACCCCATGGACTGTAGCCCGCCAGGCTCCTCTGTCCATGGAATTCTCCAGGCAAGAACACTGGAGAGGGTAGCCTTTCCCTTCTCCAGGGGATTTTCCTGACCCAGGGATTGAACCCAGGTCTCCCACATGCAGGCAGATTCTTTACCCTCTGAGCTACCAGGGAAGCCCATGGTACTGAAAGAACTTCTGTCTTCTTCCCAACCTTGATTATATATTAGTCTGCTTCCATCAGCTTACCTCTGGAAAAGTCCATGTCCTTTCCCAATTCCTGGCTTTCCTCTTCCTCACAGAGATGATATTAATAGGTGTTGAGGGAGAGCAGGGGAGTGTTGAGTGTGAAAAGAAGAAAACGTTGCTCTATTACCTATATGTAATTCTGGTCGGTTTTTAGCAAAATTGTATCATCCTCTCTCTTCTCTTCTCTTGTGCTTTAGTTTCTGTGCTCCTTATACCTTGTTTAGAAGTTGATCCAGAGCAGAAACGATACTCAAACTACACATCAGCAGCATCAAGCTTTCGTTCTTTTTGCGTCCTGATATTTTGAAAATATTAAAAAGAGGGCTTTTGTGTGATTTCTTTCCACAGGGGCACAGAAAACACCTTCTTGATGGAAAATATAACCTGATTGTTTGTCTGAGTCTGAGTTGAACCGAGAAAAGATTCTCAAAAAATATTCTTCAAAAGTTGGCCAAAAAGGAAATGGGGGTAGCTGGTTTACCTCCCCCACCTGACCTCCTCCTGCTTTGCTGCCCAAGTAGTAATTTTGAGAGGCAAACCTGATTGTTCACTCTGCTACTTAAAACCCACAGTGGCTGATCCTGATGCCATCTTTCACCTCTGTCCATCTCACACCCTGTGCCTCCAGTTACCCTGAACTGCTTGCAGTAACCTGTGCTATTTCTCAAATCTGCTCTTTCTTTTTGTTGTTCTTTTCTGGACTGACTTGCAACCCCATCCTTCTATTAATAAGAAATACCCATTCACCTTCAGGGCTCAGTTCAAGAAACTTCTTGTCATTTGTGAAGCTTCTTGTCCGCCTTCCAACTTCTTCTTGTTTCCCTTCTTCCAACTGACGTTTTCCTTCAGTTTGTCCTCTCTGAATAAGTCTAATAACATGTACCATACTTGACTGCAAAATTACTTGATGTGTTAGTGTCCTTCTATTTGACTATAAGCTCGCCAAAGGCTTAATCATTCTTTCATTGACCAAGTAATTCATAAACATTTTCTTTTTGTAAAAGAATCAACCATACAGAACATGAATGTTTCCTTTCACTTCTAACTCCCTCAGTCTCCCAACCACCATCTTATTCATATGTGAACCTTCAGTGCCTACCTAGTTCAGTGTCTGGCACACAGAAACCCAAAAATTGTGTTTTGAATGAATGGAATGAATGAATGAAAGAAAGACTAACTATCCTTTTAAGATTATCAACCAGTAACACATCTGATCATAAATCTGAGTTTAAATTCCCATTAATAGTGTGCAACTTCCTCACTCCATGATAACATCATGTATGTGCTCTCTTGTGGTTTATTTTTGCTAACTCACTGTCTGAGTCTTTAGTCTCCTTCAGGTCCTGTTTACTTTATTCAAAGCTCTGCTCCTCTGCTAGTGCAGTTTACATTGGGAGGAAGTTTTCCTATTGCCTGTGCAGTGTAAATTGGTTTCTAAACAATCTTGCCCACAGTCTCCATTAATATGGCACTGTAGAGCAAGGCAGGATAAAATATTCAAAGTAGCAGGAGTTACTTTTTAGGATGATTGAATATGATGAAGGAGCCAAGGACAAAGGGTAATTTATTCCAAAGGAAGTCAACACCTTTGCTTTGCACTAGCTCTTGCAGCTAAAAAATAGGGCTGGTAATTGGACTTGCTTTATGAAAATCTCATTAGCATTAGCATATAACTAAAATGCACAGCTCCATAGTTAATTGCAATCCTGCACTGCGGTTAACAACTACAGTGATGACATTTGCATATTGCACATAAAATTAAAAATGCATGTCAGATAGGTGCTCTTTTAGAAAAAAAAATCCTTGAATAACATTGCATTCACTACAATAATCGGAAAGATTTTGAATTTGAATGGAAATTATATGTATAGTATGAGCTTTAGAAAGACAGAGGAGCCTGATCAAAGAGGAGGGGAAGCTAAATATGAAACATTGCATAGGCAGAACTCCAGCAGCTGGGATCTTCAAGGGCAGGGACCTGTAATACTGAACTGTGTGCTTTGTGTGAATGCCACCCTTTCTTCTGAGAGTTTCATTTCACTTTCCAGGCATCAGTCTCATCTTGATGCTTTTCCTCTAGACTACAAACTCCTTGAGATCATGGACTTGATCTTTTTAAACCTTTGAGTCCCACAATGCTTAGCATGTACAGGCACTCAATGATTTGTAGGTGTGAACCACTCAAGCCCTCTCGAATTGGATCCAGTAGACCTGAGGGGCTGTGTACTGAAGTGATTAAGAGTGGATGTTTTCACTTCCATGTCCCTGAGCCAGTTACCTTTCAGCGAGTCGCTTCAACCTCCCTAAGCCTCTGTTTCCTCTGCTATAAAATGTCTTCTGCCTTATAGGATTTTTGAGAAGATTTAGAAAGATAATGCATACATAATACTTACCACAGCACTGTGCCTGGCACATAGCAAGTGCTATTATTGTTGTGTTTGCTGTTGTTTTGAGGTTAAAAATCATGGGAAAGGACATGTTGAGGCTGAGTGTTAGTCCTGGTGCCAATCAACTACAAGACAGAACAGCGTTACTGTGAGTAATAATACTTACCACAGGGCCGATAATTTTTGTTCCATTTCACCAAAAAAGAAAATGAGTTCTTGAAAAGAGATTGGTGGGGGCATAAGACAACTATACCACTTTCTCTGTGAATATAAAGATCCATGACCAGGCTTTGTACATGAGACTCCTCTGTAACTACAAATTGCCTACTTCCTGGAAGACAACCATAAGCTAGGAAGTCAGGAAGGAAGTCAAGGTAGGGCCTTCAGTGGGGTATGGCTCTTTATTTCTTTTATCATTCATTCATTCATTGTTCAGCTAATACTATTTATTGTGCTCATACCTATGCAATGCTTTGTGCTAGAGATGCTCTGATACAGAGATGACCATGCATGTGACCTGATTGATATACACTTGGAAATTCTGGGCTAGAAGTAAAGTGAAGGATTGGAACTAGAGAAAAAGATATGTGTGTCATCAGCATGGAGAGGAGTTTGAACTCTAGACATAGGTGAGGTCCCTGTGGCTGTTCACTGGGGAACACTCCCAGTAGGGGGATAGGAAAGGGAATTGGTACCAATTGAAGCAAAGGGAAGAGACTGAAGGAGAAGAAAATTCTGAAAGAGATGGGAATACCAGACCACTTGACCTGCCTCTTGAGAAATCTGTATGCAGGTCAGAAAGCAACAGTTAGAACTGGACATGGAACAACAGACTGGTTCCAAATCAGGAAAGGAGTACGTCAAGGCTATATATTGTCACTGTGCTTATTTAACTTATATGCAGAATACATCATGAGAAACACTGGCTGGATGAAGCACAAGCTGGAATCAAGATTGCTAAGAGAAATATTAGTAACCTCAGATATGCAGATGACACGACCCTTATGGTAGAAAGTGAAGAAGAACTCAAAAGCCTCTTGATGAAAGTGAAAGAGGAGAGTGAAAAAGTTGGCTTAAAACTCAACATTCAGAAAACTAACATTCATGGCATCTGATTCCATCACTTCATGGCAAATAGATGAGGAAATAGTGAGAGACTTTATTTTCTTGGGCTCCAAAATCACTGTAGATGGTGATTGCAGCCATGATATTAAAAGACACTTGCTCCTTGGAAGAAAAGTTATGACCAACCTAGACAGCATATTAAAAAGCAGAGACATTACTTTGCCAACAAATGTCAGTCTAGTCAAAGCTATGGTTTTTTCCAGTAGTCATGTGTGGATGGGAGAGTTGGACTATAAAGAAAGCTGAGCGCCGAAGAATTGATGCTTTTGAACAGTGGTGTTGGAGAAGACTCTTGAGAGTCCCTTGGACTGCAAGGAGATCCAACCAGTCCATCCTAAAGGAAATCAGTCCTGAATATTCATTGGAAGGACTGATGCTGAAGCTGAAACTCTAATACTTTGGCCACCTGATGTGAAGAACTGACTTATTTGAAAAGAGCCTGATGCTGGGAAAGATTGAAGGTGGGAGGAGATGGTGATGACAGAGGATGAGATGGTTGGATGGCACCACTGACTCAATGGACATGAGTTTGAGTAAACTCCAGGAGTCGGTGATAGACAGGGAGGCCTGGCATGCTGCAGTCCATGGGGTTGCAAAGAGTCTTGACATGACTGAACAACTGAACTGAATTGAAAGAGATGAAAGTTTCAACTTGTAGGGTGGTAGTTAACAGAGTCAACCCTGTGTAAAGTGAGTGAGGGTTATTGAATTTGGTGATAAGGAGGCCACATCAAAGGTAGGTAGAGAATGGCAGCTGCTGCTGCTAAGTCGCTCAGTCGTGTCCGACTCTGTGCGACCCCATAAACGGCAGCCCACCAGGCTCCTCCATCCCTGGGATTCTCCAGGCAAGAACACTGGAGTGGGTTGCCGTTTCCTTTTCCAATGTGTGAAAGTGAAGTCGCTCAGTCGTGTCGGACTCTTCGTGACCCCATGGACTGTAGCCTACCAGGCTCCTCTGTCCATGGGATTCTCCAGGCAAGAGTACTGGAGTCGGGGAGAATGGCAGGGTAGGAAACAAATGCAGGAAAGTATAGGCTGTGCTTTGACAGTAAAAGGATAAAAAAGCTCAGCCAGCAGCTTGAGGACATAGGAGAGTTGAAAAACAACATGTGTCATGTTGGAAAGACCAAAAGTAGGAGCCACTGAGAAAAGAGGGAGATAAGACCTGAGACAGCTGGAGGTGGTGATGCCATTGAAATCAGCCCAAGTCCCAAGCTGCACAGTTATCTTGTGAGCAGTTCTATTCTGTGGGACTGAGGCCAACACCTTCTCATTCGGGTGAGGTACCCCTTTTCCTTGGCCTGCAGCCCTGGTTCTTACCTGTATCCCAATACATCATATTTTTATGATGTATTCAATTCAATTCAATAAATTGAATTGTTATTTTCAACTTATTCATCTGTCTCCTCCTTTGATGGTGAGCTCCTCAACCACAGGAACCATGTCTTATTCATCTGAACACCCTCATTGCCTAGTTCAGGGTCTGGCACAGTCAGTAAAGATTATTCAATTCAACTGCATAGTCCCTCACAGCCAGTCTGTTCCATCAACTGGAGTTCCCAGTAATTACACAGCCCCTTGTAAATTGTCTCCTCCTTAGAAGATAATGATGGGCCAGGAACCAGAATCAGGGAGGAAAGATAAGATAGGGCTTTCTGTGGTGGACTGGGCTATTTTACTCATCATTCAGCTAATATTATTTTTTGTACCCATACCTACGCAGTGCACTGTGCTAGGAAGTGAGAGCTGACCATGGATGTGGACCTGATTGGTATACAGTTGGAAAGTCTGGGCTAGAAGTAAAGTGAAACATCAGAACACGACAAAAAGATACGAACACCTCTGTCTCCATCTTACATATTTCTGCTATTAAGGTTACAGCTGCAAGAAGTCTGTGTATAGTTCACTCACCTCTCCATGCTTGGGGGAGTGGAAAAAAACACATGGGAGCCCTGTCTCATGATACACTAAGTGAGCTGTGTGAGGCAATAACTGAGATGAAGCTGGGAAGCCACAATCCTGTTCTCTCATAGCTTTTCCTTAGAGAGTCTCTGCCCTGGAGTCTTTCTACTTCTCTCTCTACTCTTTCCATCCTGGCTGATATACTTTTTTTTCACCTCTCCACTTCCTGTATCCTATTTCTACTCTTGGAAGCCTGTTTTTAGACTCAAGCCTTTCATTTGCTTTTGTTGTTGTTCAGTCGCTAAGTTGTGTCCAACTCTGTGGACTCCGTGAACTGCAGCTTACCCCAGGCTTCCCTGTCCTTCACCATCTCCTGGAGTTTGTTCAAACTCAAGCCCATTGAGTCGGTAATGCCATCCAACCATCTCATCCTCTGCCACCCTCTTCTCCTTTTGCCTTCAATCTTTCCCATCATCAAGGTCTTTTCCAATGAGTTGGCTCTTGGCATCAGGTGGCCAAAGCATTGGAACTTCAGTATTAGTCCTTCTGGCGAATATTCAGAGTTGTTTTCCTTTAGGATTGATTGTTTTGATCTCCTTGCTGTCCAAGGGACTCTCAAGAGTCTTCTCCAGCACCACAGTTCGAAGGCATCAATTCTTCAGAGCTCAGCCTTCTTCATGATCCAACTCTCCCATCCATACATGACTACTGGAAAAAGCCATAGCTTTGACTTTGCAAAGTGATGTCCCTGGTTTTTAATTTGCTGTCTAGGTTTGCCTTTACTCAAAGTTTTCCTGTAGACACACTATCTCTAAGAAAATGATTTTGAACCATAATCTGACAGTTGGGGTTGTACCAACATTTTTCGCCCTTCCCTATCCCATGTGGGTCCAACTCGGACAAAACCCAATACATAAGATCTTTGGTTAACAGCTTACTCTTGGGCTGCCAATGTATGGTGATGGGCCTTCGTGGAAAGCGACAGTCACTACCATGTCGTCAGAGCTGTGTACCAGACTGTCCTCATTTTCCTCAGTAAGCCAATACTAGCAGAGCTTTCCAATTAGCAACAAAGAAACTTTTTCTTTTTCACTCATGCTTAAAAAATAGTTATTTTTCTTTTTTCAGAAAGTGTTTCACTGGTAACCTCTTCAGGTCTCGTCTCCTGCTATTCAGTCTAAATGTGCTGACTTTCCACATGGTTTGGGATCAGGATGGGCCTGGCAGTGACCCAGGGGCACCAAGGGGCCAGCAGAGTAGGCTGTAATTTTACTCCTGTCACCGACCACCTTCTCCAGGTCACTGCACACCCACCCTCCTGTGAGTCGGAGTTTGCAGAGCCTGGTGTCTAAGAAAAGGAAGTATTGTCTCCCAGCTGTAAGTCAAGAGTTGTGTTTGTGGGTTTGGTTTTCCTGCTTCTGGCTCATGCTTGTTCTTGTTTTCCTGGCACGAGGGCATCTGTGCCCAGAACAGCCGCTTATCTCAGCTGACTGCTATTTGCCCATACCTGGCTCATTCTGTTGTTCCGAAAAGCCACACAAAGGAAAAAATTGGGAATTCTTCCTGATGCTATGTTGAATTTATCTGTGCTAAATATGTCTCAAAAACCCAAATTGCCTTAAAACCTAAACCAAGTTCCATAAGTGACTCACTCTTAGGCATGCAGGCAGAGAGTAAGGTGGGGAGAGGAGAGTTGGGGAGAAAAACACACATATTCTGATTGCCTAATTTTACAAGTCTTGTCTACTTCACTCTACCACAGAGTTAAACCCACAGCTCCTCTCTATCTTGAGTCTCTAGGTTCCTCACTGAACAAGGATCTCTCCTTGCTCAGTGGGGTTCAGAATTCAGCACTAAGTGGCTTGGGTGGTGAGAGTGGCTCCTCACACACAGCAATTCCTACTATTTCTGAATGGGACTGCACCTAACCAGCCTTTTCTCACTCTTTTCCATGACTGGCTTTGTGGGCTGATGCGATTTGCCATTCAACCTCTTTCTCCCTTCTGGTGCCTGGTGCCTTCTTGGACATCTGTTGATGTCCCCATCTGATGCTGTTTTCTAGAAGCCTGTTGTTTTTGTTGTTCAGCTGATAAGCCGTATCAGACTCTTTTTGACACCATGGACTGCAGTGCTCCAGGCTTCCCTGTCCTTCACCATCTCCTGGAGTTTGTTCAAACTCATGTCCATTGAGTTGGTGATGCCATCCAACCATCTCATCCTCTGCCACCCTCTTCTCCTTTTGCCTTCCATATTTCGCAGCATCAGGGTCTTTTCCAATGAGTCAGCTCTTAGCATCTGGTAGCCAAAGCATTGGAGCTTCAGCATCAGTCCTTTCGGTGAATATTCAGAGTTGTTTTCCTTTAGGATTGTTTATTTTGATCTCCTTGCTGTCCAAGAGACTCTCAAGAGTCATCTCCAACACCACAGTTCAAAAGCACCAATTCTTTGACATTCAGCCTTTTTATGGTCCGACTCTCACATCCATACATAGCTGCTGAATAAAAACATAGCTTTGACTATATGGACCTTTGTTGCAAAGTGATGTCTCTGCTTTTTAATATGCTGTCTAGGTTTGTCATAGCTTTTCTTTCAAGAAGAAGAAAGCTTTTTTTTCCAAAAAATTTCATGGCTGCAGTCACCATCCACAGTGATTTTGGAGATAAAGAAAATAAAATCTGCCACTCTTTCCACTTTTCCCCCACCTATTTGCCATAAAGTAATGGGGACCAGATGCCATGATCTTAGTTTTTTTTAATGTTGAGTTATTAGCCAGCTTTTTCATCCTCCACTCATAACACAGAATCATCTGAAGCATATACCTAAAGACTTTATTCTGTCATCTCTGCTTCCGCTGCAGCTCACCAAAAATGGAGCTGCTTGTTTATCCAGCTGTCAGCCACTTCCCATAAATGTCTGGCCCAGCTTGCTGCACTGTGGCAGGCTTTACTTTAGTACCAATAGGTTGGCCCTCTGCCAGGTCTTCATTGTTGGCGACTCCATCTTGCTATTGAACGCTGAGTGTGAGTCAGAGGTGATGCTGATGAAACCCTGGGCAGGTCCTGACAGCAGGGGCAGACCAAGCCACCCAGGGAGAGTAGGTCTGACCTCCTCTCCGCAGAGCCATGGTTAGTTCTAAAGCTTTGGTGCCATCTCAGTGCAAACAGTGTGAGATGCAATTCAACGACTCCTATGCACTCATCACTGGGGTAGGTTGTCAGAGGCACAGAAGAAGTATATGTTGGTTTCTGTAAGAGTTGTGGCCAGCAGCCTCACTGGACGATGACACTTAGCAACTCTTTTTTTTTTTTTTTAAGAAAATTGTTGCTTTGTGTAGGCTGATGTGTAACTTTAATAATCTTATCCTTAGTCCCAAGTACTGTGCTAATTTGTCCCTAGTTTTCTTCATCTTTTACTGGATTTATACAGCAGCAGCTGGTGAATGACTATATCATTAGATAACACCCGTATTTTGAGAGGTTGAATTTCCTAGAAACCAGTTTCTAGTTTTTGTGTGTCCTTGCTTGTACTCTTTGAAGAGACTGAAAAAGAATGTTCTACAAAATCCTGTCTTGCTCTGTGGTGATGAGGTCAGACAGACCGCCGCATGAGGCTGAGTAAAGCTGCCATACAACTGTGGGGTGGCTTTGGAAAATTGCAGACATATGGGGCTCACTTAGTCGCCACCACAGCTCAATCCCATGGCTCCTGTCACCACTTCGGTGAGTTGGTAGTACAATAGAGATGTCACTGTGGTAGGGCCTGGAATGAAAAATCAGTTCTTTCTAGTCATTTCTTATTAGAAGGAATTTCTGAATGGAAAATTCTCCTCCACTAAATCGGATTGTACCTATATAAAACTTTATTGCTTATGACTATCAGGGTCAATTCCCATTGGCACCTGAGAGCTAAAAAATGACATCTGTCATCACAATAGAAAGAAGTGTTTGTTTTTAAATTGGTCAAAAGCCAAGTCATTAATTGCCTCTAAAGGTACAAAGGGAAAAAAGAATTAAGGGTTTTAATTGCCACAGAAATTCCAGATAGAAAATTTTACATTCAGTTGCACCTGAGGTAGCAGAAAACTCCGAGGGCCTAAGTCCAGTGGCCAAACCAGAATTTGGTTTATATAAGATTCCCTAGAAGTGGATCACTGGGGCTTGTACATATATTTGTTGTATAGAGGTTTTTTTCTCAGTATAGCTTCAGGTGGATTATAATTAAATGTATATAAACATGTGTATGTTACCTATATTTTCAGTCTGATGTATTAACCACAAGATACCAAATTATTAAAATTATTTTCAAAGCCACAAACTATGTGAGGGTAAAGATATTATCATGTAAAATGCAAAAATGCTTTCCAGCTATGCTGATATTTTATGCCAACTGAATGCAGAATTTAACTTAAAACCATAAATTTGTGTATTAAAATGAAATGAAAAAATGTTGACCAGCTATATAAAAAGGGCATCCATCACTGCCCACGATTTTATTTATAGTCTTAATGTTAAAAAGCTAGGATTTCCCCCCACACTATAAAGCACTGATGATAATTTCAATCGATTCCTACCTACTGGATATAATTTAAATTCTTGTATGTGCTTTAATAATTCTTTAGAAATCATTCTTTGAATTGGTATTCATAGAGTGAGAAAGGAATTACTTGAGGTATTCCACGTGTTTTTATTGAAACCAAGATAAAAAAAAATAATAAGGGCTAGGTAAGTGCAGAGTCACCTCAGATTTTGGTTAGAGGAGGCAGAGGGAGAGAGTGAAGGGTGGCATGATGGTGGCTGTGGCGGAAGCCATCCCTGGGCATAGTGGCCACAGATGGCTTCATGGGATGACACTCAGAGGTTGCCTTTGATTTTAGTTTATATATTAAAGAAAAATTTACAGTGTTTCACACAAATAGCTTGACAACTTATATTTCACAGTACAGTATTGTTTTGCACACACGTGTCCCATTCCTGGGACATGTTGACTTCACGCTGAAATTCTAGGAGAGGAGGTGACACTGTGTGGAAGGCAGCCTGTAAATGCTATGGTTACAGAAAAGAGGTCAAGTCCTTTGGTTTTCTCATCTAAGACTGTAAATTAATTCATTAATTTATTCGACAAATGAGTACCCATAATTCTGTAAGAGTCTGGGAAATAGTTCCTTTTTTTTTTTTTCTGAACTGTGCAGTTGGTGGGATCTCAGTTCCTCAACCAAGGATGGAACCTAGGCCACAGCAGTGAAAGCACCAAGTCCTAACTACTAGGCAATGAGGAAACTCCCTGGAATAGTCTTTTATGAGTTGTGATATGCAACAGTTAGTAGTAATTGTGGAATTAACAGAGGAACCTGAATTGCCAATCAACATAAAGGAGTCAGGAGTAGTTCAGAGCTCTCCCTGCAGCATGCTGTGTAACCTGGCTGTATAGAAATTGGGCATGCATTTTGCTATCTGGACAGTTGCTACTGCTCAAATTGCCGCTGTGTGCCAAAGAATGCTCAAACTACCGCACAATTGCACTCATCTCACATGCTAGTAAAGTAATGCTCAAAATTCTCCAAGCCAGGCTTCAGCAATATGTGAACCGTGAACTTCCTGATGTTCAAGCTGGTTTTAGAAAAGGCAGAGGAACTAGAGATCAAATTGCCAATATCAACTGGATTATCGAAAAAGGAAGAGAGTTCCAGAAAAATATCTATTTCTGCTTTATTGACTATGCCAAAGCCTTTGAATGTGTGGATCACAATAAACTGTGGAAAATTCTGAAAGAGATGGGAATACCAGACCACCTGACCTGCCTCTTGAGAAATTTGTATGCAGGTCAGGAAGCAACAGTTAGAACTGGACATGGAACAACAGACTGGTTCCAGATAGGAAAAGGAGTATGTCAAGGCTGTATATTGTCACCCTACTTATTTAACTTATATGCAAAGTACATCATGAGAAATGCTGGACTGGAAGAAGCACAAGCTGGAATCAAAATTGCCGGGAGAAATATCAATAACCTCAGATAGCAGATGACACCACCCTTATGGCAGAAAGTGAAGAGGAACTCAAAAGCCTCTTGATGAAAGTGAAAGTGGAGAGTGAAAAAGTTGGCTTAAAGCTCAACATTCAGAAAACGAAGATCATGGCATCTGGTCCCATCACTTAGGGGAAATAGATGGGGAAACAGTGGAAACAGTGTCAGACTTTATTTTTGGGGGCTCCAAAATCACTGCAGATGATGACTGCAGCCATGAAATTAAAAGACGCTTACTCCTTGGAAGGAAAGTTATGACCAACCTAGATAGCATATTCAAAAGCAGAGACATTACTTTGCCAACAAAGGTCCGTCTAGTCAAGGCTATGGTTTTTCCTGTGGTCATGTATGGATGTGAGAGTTGGACTGTGAAGAAGGCTGAGCGCCAAAGAATTGATGCTTTTGAACTGTGGTGTTGCAGAAGACTCTTGAGAGTCCCTTGGACTGCAAGGAGATCCAACCAGTCCATTCTGAAGGAGATCAGCCCTGGGATTTCTTTGGAGGGAATGATGATGAAGCTGAAACTCCAGTACTTTGGCCACCTCACGCGAAGAGTTGACTCATTGGAAAAGACTCTGATGCTGGGAGGGATTGGGGGCAGGAGGAGACGGGGACAACAGAGGATGAGATGGATGGATGGCATCACTGACTCGATGGATGTGAGTCTGAGTGAACTCTGGGAGTTGGTGATGGACAGGGAGGCCTGGCGTGCTGTTTTTCATGGAGTCGTAAAGAGTCAGACACGACTGTGCGACTGAACTGAACTGAGCTGAACCTTAGAGGTTGAATAAGCGCAAAATTCTACCAGTAAAACGTAAATCTTCAAAGATATAGGCAAAATGGGATTTTTTTGTAAAGGACTTGAGTCAGGAAGGATCACATGATAGAGACTCACCTTAAGCATCATCAGATTACATGATCAAGAAGGAGGTGAGTTTATGATTCAGAAGTCTGGAATCAGCACAATCTATACAAATAGACCTGGTCTGAGAGGAGCAGCTGTTTCTCTATGAATCATTTAAGATGCCTTACAAAACCAGAAGCTCTATAACTTGAACTTGAAGATATAGAAAACTACAGCTTGAAGATGTAGGAAAATTAACTACAAATGGAGCAATATTTAATAGCTTAGCCCTATGAGTACTGTACAAAGAAAGTTTGCTTTTTCATCCTCATCTGGGTATGTTTCTATTGAAATACAGATGCAACGTACCACATTTTGCAAAACCTAAAGAGCTCTTAAAATGGGTACTTATGCTTGTCATAACTAGGTAGGGTGGGATGGAGTTCTTCTAAGAATGAAGACATTTACATGCAAAAACCAGATTGATATAAACCATTATCATAAAAGGAGTGGAAGAAATGTCATGAGTGAATGCCCTGTGGCTGAAGTACAATTTGAATCAGCAAAAGGCTACTATATAGGAAATGATCTGACTGGTAGGCTGGTCTATTGTGAACAGACTCTGATTGACTAGACTTTTGTACTCTTTAACACACTTATAAGTAGTAGAAGTAGAAAAGTTTCAATGGCTATAGTCATAACTAGAGAGGTAATACTGTTATTTTTTTAATATGTTAAAAACCAGTGTAAAATAGTAGCATTGTTTCATTGCTGAATGCCCCTAAATCATCTGGCTATTTCTATTATGAATGATTTAGATACAGTTCCATTGCCTTGGAGGAAACAGCTCAGATAAACTCTTGGAATGTCTCCAAGTCTATAATTCCCTTGTGAAAAGTACATATAAGAGGAAAAAAATTTTTTTGCATGTGTGTTTTGCCTAAGATTGTCTCTGCTCAGTTACTCCATTTTCCTCTTCCTTCCATTTTTCGAGATATTGAACCACTGAATATATAACAGTAAATATGCTTAAAACTCTTTCCTAACGTTCCCCCCACCTAAGGGCTGTGAGCTGTGGTGAAAATAATGGAGTTAGATGAGCAAGCATGTGTTTTCACTGCAAACATTATTTTTATTGTAAATAAGTAATACGATGCATATATTTGTGTGTTTTAGTCATATCTGATTATTTGTGACCTCGTGGACTGTCACCCACCAGGCTCCTCTGCTCATGGGATTTCCCAGGCAGGAATACTGGAGTGGATTGCAATTTCCTTCTTCAGGGATCTTCTCAACCCAGGGATCAAACCCGCAACTCTTGCATTGGCAGGTGGATTCTTTACCTGTCTGAGCCAAGAAGGAAGTATAAACCCTGTAGTGATTATTCATTTCAGAACATTAGTGGGTTTACAGAAGCCTTTTTTGTTACATGTTTTCTCATCCAACTGAACGCTGAAAATATAATTACAATAAAATGGAGAGTCCTCAAGAATTTTTGACTTTAGAAAGGAATTTTCAAACTTCTCACAGGAAGAATTAGGGTGTTAGACGTGGAGGATTCTCCTTGAGGTTAATTTTTCCTATTTTTTTCCTGAGGAGAATATCAGTAGGAGATGCAACAGGAATATTTTAGGATGTTCTAGATTATATTATGTCTGTTTCCACAAAAATTACATGCCTACATTTAATTATGTAACCCTTAAATAGGGGAAATTATAATTCTATTCATTTGAGAATGTATAATCTTTTTCAAACACATTTAGATATAAGCCATATGTTAAATTGAGTAAATCAGGTGTTGAAATAATGTTCTTTACTTTTGAATACATTACCCCAGTATTTTTAAAATTATGAAAAGTCAGTAGCAGCCTGAGTATAAGTATATCAGAATAAATTATCAGGCTCTTAGCTCTCCTGGAAAAGGATATTGTTTTGACAGTTGAAATTTGGCAGTTGGTAACCTGGTAGATGGTGATGGGTAACGAGATGACACCTATAGTCTGAGAGCAAGGAGCTTGCTTTCAAGCGTCAGTGTTATCTGTCCTTGTATCCATTGGCAGCAGTGCTGACCAGTAGACATGGGACATGGGTTGTCCAGTTTTCTTGTTCATGCCACCCGTAACTCTAGTAGCATAGTCATCTTTCTTTGGAAAGGATTATCCATCGAAGATTATTGGCAGCAGTTTTAATCTGCGCCCTCTCTTCTTCTGTCACAATGTTCATTCATTCATTCATATATTGAGAAATACTTTTGGTGTGCCAGGAACTATGCTAGATGGCGAGATATACTGGTGAGCAAATGCAGCCACAATGAAAAATAATCATGCAATGAATGTACAAAGTAAGATAGGTACTATAGGCAGGGATGAGGGTCATGAGGGAGAGGACTCTGAACCCAGATGGGGACTTAGATAAGTCTGCCCTAAGGAAGTTGGGCTTGAGTAAGACCTAAAGCTATGCCAGTAAATATGTGCCACAAACTGTGTGATTATTTAGAGGAGTTAAAATTAAATCACTTTTAAAATTTGGTTTCTCCAGGGCACTCAAAGCTGGTGTACTGGGACAACCCTGAGGGATGGGATGGGGAGGGAGGTGGGGGGAGGGTTCAGGATGGGGGACACATGTACACCCATGGCTATTTCATGCCAATGTATGGCAAAAACCACTGTAATATTGTAAAGTCATTAGCCTCCAATTAAAATTAATTAATTTTAAAAATAAAATTCAGTTTCTCAATCTCACAGTCCACATTTAATGTGTAGCATTGGTCTGAGAGGATTTAACTTCAATACCTGCTGGAGTGTTGGTTATCTCAGAGGTTAGGTGTCAAGAATACCACAGATTAGGGTGAAGGAGTCCACATGAGGTATTAGGAAGCTCAGTGACTTGGTGTTAATGCAGTCTCAGTGAATGGAGTATTGGCAATCCTATAATGTGGCATGTATCACTTGCTGGTCAGGTAAAGATGTACATCTCCTGGAGACATATGTGTGTATATATATGTGAGTATTTGTATACATGCATATGTGTATATTGGAGAAGGCAATGGAGACCCACTCCAGTACTCTTGCCTGGAAAATCCCATGGACAGAGGAGCCTGGTGGGCTGCAGTCCATGGGGTCGCTGAGTCGGACACGACTGAGCGACTTCACTTTCACTTTTCACTTTCATGCACTGGAGAAGGAAATGGCAACCCACTCCAGTGTTCTTGCTTGGAGAATCCCAGGGACGGGGGAGCCTGGTGGGCTGCCGTCTATGGGGTCGCGCAGAGTCGGACACGACTGAAGCGACTTAGCAGCAGCAGCAGCAGTGTATGTGTATATATGTGTGTGTGTATAGTGCTGTGACATTATTAGAACTCATGGAATTAGAATTTACTCTGGGTCATTACATACAAGATTCTCAACCTTTTTAAGTCAACAGCATATCCTCATAAGTCTCTAATTGTAGATCAGAGGATCTTATATCAAATATAATCATTGAGCCTGAAATTCAAGAACTCTGGTTGCAACACACCTTCAATTTTTAAATTGTGAAAAATTGTAGGAGCTGCAAGTTATGTGCTGTTTGTAATTTACTTCTGACAAAATAAAGCTGGAGGTTTTGTCACAGATTAACAAACACAAATTATTAAGATTATTATTTTAATTATGTGACATTGTCTTTCCCACTGACAAAAGCAATCAAAATTACTAAAATCAGTTACAAAGAATAAATTCCCAAAGATTATAAGTGTTGTTGAAAAACAGCATGCATTTATTAAATTTCTTACATGTTACTCCAAAAGTGTTCGTGAGGTAAATACCCTCCTCCTATGGATTTCAGAATATGGCTAGAAGTAGGTGTAATTCTGGAGATCATTTCATCAACCCTCTCACTCTCTAGATCAGGAAACTGACATTTACGTCAGGGGCACTGACCATTTTCAGTGACTTTAACCTATACAGATAAAAATGTCAGCAAGACTTTGATAGTAACAGAAGCTAGACCAAATGACAATAATACTATAAGCATTAAATCTCTAATATTACAGAATTACAGAGTTTTAGACTTTAGATGACTGTAGCAGTGCCTGGTCCAGTGTTGGAATCGCCTTGACAACAGCCTTGTAGGTGGTCACCTGCTGCTACTTAAATAGTTAGCCTGACAGGAAGTTGGAAAGCAGCCCATTCTATTATGTGGTAGCTTTTCATATTGGAAACTCTTTACATTGAGTTGGTATTGTTATTCCTATGAATTTCTACCCATGGGTTCTGCCCTCTGGAGCCAAGGTCTGCAAAGTATTTGCTGACAGCAATTATGTTTGCTCTAATTTTCTTCTTTTTCCAGGAAACACATCTCTAGTTCTGAGTTATATGTCATATGTGGGACAAAGGTCAAGTGAAAGAAAGAAAATAATGTGCTGTGGCTTATTATTAGAACTCAAGGAGTTGGAATTTATCCTGGGTCATCAAATGTAAGCTTCTCAACCTTTTTGAGTCAACAGCATGTCCTCATTAGTCCCTAATTGTAGATTAGAAGAGCTTATATCAAATATAATCATTGAGCTTTGTAATTCAAGAACTCTAGTTGCAGCACATCTTTAATTTTTAGCTTGTGAAAAGACTAGCCATACTAAAAGAAATCAAATGCCATGAATTATAACATGAGTGGGAGATTCAGTGAAATAAGAGGTGAGACCTTTTGCTTATAAAGACTGTGGCCTGAGACACCTAGATTAACATCAGAATCTATAGACTTTATATTGCACTAAAATGCAATAAAATTTTACTCAATATTATAGCTTTGTTATAAAAAATAAAATTCTTAACAGTTATTTAACTCCATCCTTAAAAGAAAATGTCTCTTCACATCTCTTCCAGTATTAGTTAAAATTCCAGGAAACAACTGATATGCTAGGATATTCTTAGCTACGATTTAAATTAGATTTGGGAAAGTTGTACCATTTCCAAGTGGTTTGTGGACTATAAAAATATAAGTTTACTTGATTTTTAATTTAAATTTAAATCCTAGAAGGCTCTCTTCTCTTTATTCTCTAGAAAACCTAGTACATGAATGGTGCTTTTTAAAATATCTACTAATATAATTGTCTTCATGAATTCAAAGTACAAAATTACAGATTTTCTAAAAACAGGGGCAAATGAATACATACATTTATCTGGCAAATCTAGCTACACAGATGCTGATGTTTGTTCAAAAACTGATGTACCTAGAGTCAGAAGTATTTTTAACAGTCTAAGAAACCAAAGACAAATAGACTTAAAATGGAATTTTGTTACAAATTGCTTTGCGTCTGGTGGGATTTTTGATTTCTGACCATAACTAGGTTTGGCTTTATGTAAATTTGCTCCTTAAAGGCCTCAATATGTATAGGCCTATAGCCATTTATTCACTTACCCATTACACATCATACTACCTAGTGAGAACTGGCGAAAAGTGGATTGTATTCACTAGATTGCCCATGGGAAGGAGTAGATCCAGTGAAAACATTTTTGCCAAGTGTTTGCTATTTATTTACTAGGATGATAGTAGTGTTAAGGTTGGAGGATATGTGCATATGCATGTTAAAATTAAATTTGGTGCTTAGGTTGTTGTTTTATACAATGATTTATTCTGTTTATTTAGAATCCTCTACATCCTAGGTATCTTGCCAAATGTTAGACAGGATGTAAAAATGAATAAGATAGTTGCTGCTCCACATTGTGACTGGTGAAACCAATGCTCAAAGAACTAGTAATACACATGTTATCTTATAGGATGTAAAAAATATTGTTGTAATATAACATAGCATATTGTGACATAGGAGAAAATTTCAAATACAAGTTCCAGGTTGAGTGGAAGACTTTGAAGCTATGTAAGGATCCGCCTGCAATGCAGGAGACCTGGATTCAATCTCTGGGTCTGGAGGATCCCTTGGAGAAGTGAATGTCTACCCACTCCAGTATTCTTGCCTGGAGAATTCCATGGACAGAGGAGCCTGATGGGCTACAGTTCATGGGGTTGCAAAGAGTCGGACACAACTGAGTGACTAACACTTTCACTTCACCTTTTCATGCTGAACCATACAGAAAATTTTTTTAAAGTGTAAAATGAAATTAGCCAACTCTCTCAAAATCTTTTGTTTTCCACATGTTTCTTCTTTTAAATAAAATATATTGTTTATTTCTTCCTAGCTTTCTGAGCATCTTACTTTTGTTTTAAAGCATTCCATAAACTTTTTCAGGGAACTTTCTTGGAGGAAAGAAAATTTTGAACTGGAGCTTGAAGAAATGAAAATTTTCTGAGCAGGAAGGAGCACAAAAATACTCCAGGTATAGGGACTTGCTTGTGCAAGGCAGGAAGCTGTGATCTGAATTTGGGAATTGGGAAACACTGGGCTGCTTACTGGGGTGTGAGAAGGGAAATGGGAACAGATGCAGCTACGAAAGACATTGAAGCCAGGCTATTAAGCATCTAATGTACATCCTTGGGTAGCAGAGAAACAGCAGAGGTGGTTTTTTTTTTTTTTTTTTGGTAATTTAATGGCTGTGCTGGGTCTTCATAGCTGTGCAGGCTTTTCCCCATTGTGGAGAGTGGGAGCTACTTTCTAGTCGTGATGTGCCGGCTTCTCACTGTGGTGGCTTCTCTTGTTACAGAACACAGGCTCTAGGGTGCTTGGGCTTCAGTAGCTGCGGTTCCTGGGCTCTAGAGGAGGATCAATAGTTGTGGTACACAGGTTCGTTGCTCCGTGGCATGTGGGATCTTCCCGGATCAGGAATTTAATCTGGTCTCCTGCATTGGCAGGTGGATTCTTTACCACTGAGCCACCAGGGAAGCTCCAAAAGGTTTTAACATTCTTACCCTTAATTATTTATAAATAACTTCAGATTTACAGAAAAATTGTGAGTATTAATATAAGGAACACATATATATATATATCTCCTTTACTCAGATTCACTTATTGTTAATATTTTGTCCCATTTGCTTTTTTATTTGATCTCTCTCTCATTATAATACATACATACATAAGTGTGTGTACACATATACATACACATATGTTTTCCTGTACCACTCAAGAGTAAGTGGAATCATGATCCTCTTCTCCTAAATACCTTTGTGTGTTTTTCATAGAAATAGGGATGCCCTCTTCATAACCACACAACAGTTACCAGCTTTAGTAAATTGAACACTGATATAATACTTTTTAATCTAACTTGGAATTCATATGCCAGTTTTGTCTACTGAAACAATAACATGCTTTAATAGCATTTTGCGCCTTCCAGGACAAGATCCAGTCTAAGATAAAGAATCACATTTAGTTATTATGTCCTTTTACTCTTTTAATCTAGAACACTCTATAGCCTTTCTTTGACTTTTATAGCATTAATAGTTTTAAATATTATAGCCTTTTTTAAAAATAGAACTATCCTTTTTTTGGTGCTGGAGAGTTTATATAGGGGGTTACATAATCAGATCTGAATTTTAGAAAATGTTGTTCAAGAGGTAATCTTAAAGATGGACCAGAAGGCAAAGGACAATGAATATGGCAATGAAATAGGGCTTCCTAGGTAGCACTTCCCTGGTGACTCAACAGTAAAGAATCTGCTTGCAGTGGGAGACCTGGGTTTGATCTCTGGGTTGGGAAGATCCCCTGGAGGAGGGCATGGCTACCCACTCTAATATCCTTGCCTGGAGAAATCCCCATGGACAGAGGAGCCTGGAGGGCTACAGTCCATGGGGTCGCAAAGAGTCGGACACGACTGAGCAACCAAGCACAGCACAGCACAGGTAGCACTAGTGGTAACGAATCTACCTGCCAATGCAGGAGACACAGGAGATGCAGCTTTGATCCCTGGATCGGAAAGGTCATCTGGAGAAGGAAATGGCAACCCACTCCAATATCCTTGCCTGGAAAATCCCATGGACAGAGGAGCCTGGTGGGCTACAGTCCATGGGGTCACAAAGAGTCTGACCCAACTGTGCGCACACACACACACACACAGACAATTTTTTGGCCAGTATTCCCTTCTTGGTAGGCCGAGATCAGGGTCAGAGCCTGGCCAGTATCCCTGAAAGTTGGCACAGGCATAGGAATGGAGAGAAAGCAAGTCAAAATGTTTGAGTCCTGGGTTAGGCTGCTTCAGAAAGAAAAGAATAGTCTGAAACACCAGGTCCATGGGAGTTGGTGGAGAAACAAGACCAAGATCTAAAACAGTGGGCTAGAATTTTAGATTGTCGCATAAAGCAGATCACATAATGTGAGGATCCTTCTGAAAAAAAAATAGCATTAAATGCATAGTTGAGCTTATAGCATGAAAAGTAAATCCCCAATAAATAAAAGTTAAGATTGAAGAAAAATAAAAAATCTAGGCATGAACTGAATTCTAGCAAACTTCAAAGGAGATTTCTGGTGGATGCAGGAAGTTAAGCCTTGAGTGCCAGTGAAGCAGGGGATAGAAAAGGGGTCAGTGCATAAAGCAAAGGTCGTTGAGGGCTATACCTGCCATAAAAGAAAACAAAAATAAAAACAAAACAACTATGGACACTGTGAAGTGATAAGGAAGCTTTCCTATCTTGGCCTGGGCTTTGGATAGAGGGGAAAAAAATTTCTCATGTAGGTTTGGATTTTAATTTATACTGCTTGAATTGTCTAAAAAAATTTTCAGCCTAGAAATCCACATTAAAAGCCAGAGATAACACAGATTTGCCCAATAGAAGCAAATGACCTTCTTTGGAGAACCATAAGTTCAATGTGATCTATGCAAAGATTCCTACAGATAAAGCCTTGCTGAAGAAGAATCCAATCAAAAACTATAAAGCACATGTGGAGGAGAGGGACTCCACTGTAAGAATCCACAGAGACAATAAGAGCAAACTTAAATTCCCAGATATTTGAGATAATGGAACTACTGACTTTAGCCATTTTTAAATGTTTATTTTATAATCTTAAGACATAAAAGGATTAAACCATAAGAAAAGAATAAGATGCTTGGAGGGTAATACAATTTTGAAAACATGAATAAGATAGAACTTCTAGAAATACAAAATATAGTTATTTGACTTAAAAATTCAGTTAAGTAGAAAATTAGCTACAATAGAAGGAAAATTAGTAAATTGGGAAATAGAAAAAAAGATATTTAAAAGAGTAAGAGATATGGAGGAATGAGAAGAATTATCTGGAATACCAGATAGAGTAGAGATCATCATAGAGACACAATATTCAAAGAAATAAGAGCTAAGAATTTTCCAGAATGGATGAAAGATATGAATCATCAGATTCTGAAGGCACAAGGGGACCCAAATGAAAATAAATATACACTTAGACACATTGTTTGGAGAAGGCAATGGCACCCCACTCCAGTACTCTTGCCTTGAGAATCCCATGGACGAGGAGCCTGGTAGACTATAATCCATGGGGTCACTAAGAGTCAGACACGACTGAGCGACTTTACTTTCACTTTTCACTTTCATGCATTGGAGAAGGAAATGGCAACCCACTCCAGTGTTCTTGCCTGGAGAATCCCAGGGACGAGGAACCTGGTGGGCTGCCATCTACAGGGTCGCATAGAGTCGGACACGACTGACGTGACTTAGCAGCAGCAGCAGACACATTGTTGGGGAACTACAAGAAAAAATAATCAAAGGAGAGATATTAAAAGTAATTTAAAGAAATTTAATGTAATCAAAAGAAAAAAGACATTGTCTTTATGTTTTTAAACTTTTGTTGAAATATAGTTGATTCACAATGTTGTGTTAGTTTCAGGTATACAGAAATGTATATATATATATATATATATATATATATCAATTCAGTTCAGTCACTCAGTCGTGTCCGACTCTTTGCAACCCCATGAACTGCAGCATGCCAGGCCTCCCTGTCCATCACCAACTCCCATATATATACACACACATATGTGTATATGTGTATATATTTAAGATTCTTTTCCATTATAAGTTATTATAAAATACTGAGTATAGATAAAACAGTCTTTAAATATTAGCAACTGACTGATAGCAACAATAGAAGCCAAAAGACAACAAAATAATATTTTCACAATGCTAAGATAAAATAACTGTGAACTACAAAGTCATACACTGATAATCACTAAAGAACATGAGGGGCATAAGAAACATTTCTGGACATATAAGCACTCATATGTAGATTTATATTTTATTTATTTTTGTGACCGCACCATACAGCTTGCAAGACCTTAGTTCTCTGATCAGGTGCTGAACCTGTGCCCCCTCCAGTGGAAGCACAGAGCCTTAACCACTGGACCACCAGGGAATTCCCTACAACCAACTCTTCTTAATAAAAGAAAAGGATGTACTTCAGGAAGAGAAAATTTTTATGCAGAAAGTTTAAGTGTAAGAAAGAATGGACAAACAAGTTGTTAAACATGTAGCTGAATAAATACATAATTGAATAAATCACAAAATTATAATGTCTGATTTCATGTTAATAAAAAGAACTAAAATTTGGACAACAATTACATGTAAAATGAAGGAGAGATGATCAAACGGATGTTAAAGGGATCTAAGGTTCATCTGTTTAAAATTAGAGCAATTGATTAATTTTAATTTGAATATAGATGTTTTTAAAACTTAAACACTAAGAGGGTAGTTATAAGGTATATATACTGTCCAAAACATTAGTGAAAGGAAGTAGGAATAATGATTGATCCAAGAGAAGGCTAGAATTTTTTTAAAAAGAAAAACAGGAACAACACTAAAAAGAAAGGCAAGGACAAGATGTAAATGAAGACAAGAGAAATAACTAGATATATCAAAATTATAATACATACAAGTGGACTAAATATTCCAGCTTAAAGATTGAGATTCTTAATTGGATTGAGAAAAAAATGATCATCTTACCATCTTTATAAGTAACATACCTAAAATTTAAGAGCATATTTTGAAGTATAAGGGTTAAAAATAAAATCAACAAATTTGACAGCTGTATTCTCTAAATTAATATCAAACAAAATATTTTTTAAGGAGTGAAGTATCATAAGGGATTAAATAATGAAAGGATAATTCCCAGGACAATATAACAATTTTTAATTTAAATAGGGCTAATAACATAGCTTTAAATTATATAACAAAATTTGACAGAATTGTATTGGGAGAGATAGGTGTAGGAGGAAGTTATATTTGAAATGAGTACCTGTGAAACCTCTAATTAGAGATCTTGAAGGGTGTCGGATATAACTGGTCTGTATCTCTAGAGAGAGGTTAGATTTTAAGTCTAAACATTCGAAAGTAAAAGACTGTATTACTCCAAGTTCAATAGATTCTGAGCTTCTTGAGGAGAATTATATATTTAACTTTGTAAGGCCCTTGTGCTTACCACAGTGTCATATACAAGTGCTCAATAAAGATTAAATCGACTATATTCTAATAGATAATGATTTTTTTAGGTTGTGCACAGTTTTAGATCTCAGTTCAGTTCAGTTCAGTCGCTCGGTCATGTCCAACTCTTTGCAACCCTATGAATCGCAGCACGCCAGGCCTCCCTGTCCATCACCAACTCCTGGAGTTCACTCAGACTCACGTCCATCGAGTCAGTGATGCCATCCAGCCATCTCATCCTCTGGCGTCCCCTTCTCCTTCTGTCCCCAATCCCTCCCAGCATCAGAGTCTTTTCCAGTGAGTCAACTCTTCGCGTGAGGTGGCCAAAGTACTGGAGTTTCAGCTTCAGCATCATTCCCTCCAAAGAAATCCCAGGGCTGATCTCCTTCAGAATGGACTGGTTGGAGCTCCTTGCAGTCCAAGGGACTCTCAAGAGTCTTCTCCAACACCACAGTTCAAAAGCATCAATTCTTCGGCATTCAGCTTTCTTCACAGACCAACTCTCACATCCATACATGACTACTGGAAAAACCATAGCCTTGATTAGATGGACCTTTGTTGGCAAAGTAATGTCTCTGCTCTTTAATATGCTATCTAGGTTGGTCATAACTTTTCTTCCAAGGAGTAAGCGTCTTTTAATTTCATGGCTGCACTCACCATCTGCAGTGATTTTGGAGCCCAGAAAAATAAAGTCTGACACTGTTTCCACTGTTTCCCCATCTATTTCCCGTGAAGTGATGGGACCAGATGCCATGATCTTCATTTTCTGAATGTTGAGTTTTAAGCCAACTTTTTCACTCTCCTCTTTCACCTTCATCAAGAGGCTTTTGAGTTCCTCTTCACTTTCTGCCATAAGGGTGGTGTCATCTGCATATCTGAGGTTATTGATATTTCTCCCGGCAATCTTGATTCCAGCTTGTGTTTCTTCCAGTCCAGCATTTCTCATGATGTACTCTGCATATAAGTTAAATAAGCAGGGTGACAATATTCAGCCTCGAGGTACTCCTTTTCCTATTTGGAACCAGTCTGTTGTTCCATGTCCAGTTCTAACTGTTGCTTCCTGACCTGCATACAGATTTCTCAAGAGGCAGATCAGGTGGTCTGGTATTCCCATCTCTTTCAGAATTTCCCACAGTTTATTGTGAAAGTCAAAGGCTTTGGCATAGTCAATAAAGCAGAAATAGATATTTTTCTGGAACTCTCTTGCTTTTTCGATGATCCAATGGATGTTGGCAATTTAATCTCTGTTTCCTCTGGATATTCCTTTAGGAATATTGTAATTCAGTTGAAAGATTTTTTTTTTAACCCAGTAACTTGAGAAAGAGCAATTATTAATTGTCCATATGAAAGCTAAATTGTCGTGGTATCTGGGTGAAAAGAAAGTTCAACAGAGATGTGAGGTGTTGGAGAAAGCTGTACATAGGTGAAATTATAGTTGGTTCTTGAAAAAAATGGGCATCTTTGGTTGAAAAAAGAGGGAAGAGAACATTTTGGTTTGAGGAATTAACATAAATTATTCAGAAGTAGAAATTATTGCGTGTATTTGTGTGACAGTGATGATGGTAGTTTCACTGAGATTTAATTACTGAGGAGTGGTAAGAGAAAAAGCTGGATAGATGGTTTTATGAAGTTATATAGGATCTTAAACTTGTTGTTAAGGGTATTGGGATTGCTTCAGCTCAGTTCAGCCGCTCAGTCATGTCTGACTCTTTGTGACCCCGTGGACTGCAGCATGCCAGGCCTCCCTGTCCATCACCAACTCCTGGAGTTTACTCAGACTCATGTCTGTTGAGTCGGTGATGCCATCCAACCATCTCATCTTCTGTTGTCACCTCCTCCTCCCACCTTCAATCCTTCCTAGCATCAGGGTCTTTTTAAGTGAGTCAGTTCTTTGCATCAGGTGGCCAAAGTATTGGAGTTTCAGCTTCAGCATCAGTCCTCCCAATGAACACTCAGGACTGATCTCCTTTAGGATGGCCTTGTTGGGATTGCTTATGAGGTAATAAGGAATCATGGCTGGCCTGGCATAATGTTTTAAGCTATTTCTATGAATAATCTGGAAGTAATGTATGAGAGGGCTTGGAAGAAGAAGAGAATGGTAAGCAGGAAAATCTGTTAAAAATATATTTCAATTAATTCAGGTATAAACTCATAAGGTCCAGGGCTAAGGTAAAACCAGGGAAATGGAAAAAATGGGATAAATTTGAGAGGCATTTAAAAAATGACAAAGTTTGGTTTGATTGGATATAAACAAAACTAGAAATATGTCAAAGTTAAGCCTAGAATCATGGTAGTATCCTGGACAAATGACTAATGTGAAGAAGAGTCAATAATTTATAAATTCAAATTTAGAGATCATAAGGACCTTAGATCAATAACCCCCTATACACAAATGACACCACCCTTATGGCAGAAAGTGATGAAGAACTAAAGAGCCTCTTGATGAAAGTGAAAGAGGAGAGTGAAAAAGTTGGCTTAAAATTCAACATTCAGAAAACTAACATCATGGCATCTGGTCCCATCACTTCATGGCAAATAGATAGGGAAACAATGGAAACAGTGAGAGACATTATTTTGGGGGTCTCCAAAATCACTGTAGATGGTATCTGCAGCCATGAAATTACTTGCTCCTTGGAAGAAAAGCTATGAGAAACCTAGACAGCATATTAAAAAGCAGAGGCATTACTTTACCAACAAAGATCCGTCTAGTCAAAGCTATGGTTTTTCCAGTAGTCATGTATGGTTGTGAGAGTTGTACTATAAAGAAAGCTGAGCGCCGAAGAATTGATGCTTTTGAACTGTGGTGTTGGAGAAGACTCTTGATAGTCCCTTGGACTGCAAGGAGATCCAACCAGTCCATCCTAAAGGAAGTCAGACCTGAATATTCATTGGAAGGACTGATGCTGAAGCTGAAGCTCCAATACTTTAGCTACTTGATGTGAAGAACAGACTCATTAGAAAACATCCTGATGCTGGGAAAGATTGAAGGCGGGAGGAAAAGGGGATGACAGAAGATGAGATGGTTGGATGGCAGCATCAATGCAATGGACATGGGTTTGAGTAGGCTCTGGGAGTTGGTGATGGACAGAGAAGTCTGGCATGCTGCAGTCCATGAGGTCACAAAGAGCTGGACATGACTGAGTGACTGAACTGAAAGGACCTTAGATCCCTGGGTTGGGATGATCCCCTGGAGAAGGGAAAGGCTACCCACTCCAGTATTCTGGCCTGGAGAATTCCATGGACTGTATAGTCCATGGGGTCTCAAAGAGTCAAACATGACTGAGAGACTTTCACTTCACTTCACTTCAAGGGCTTTAAAAGTTATACTCACAGACACTTATTTTCAAAGATGAGGAAGCTAACATCAGAAAGTTTATGTAATTAGTTCATGGTCATCTCAGTGATTAGCTTTGAGAAAATGACTAGAATCCATGAAGAGATACTCTGAGCAGTTGGGATTGTGCTGCTGGTGGGAATTCATCATTGGATGGATAGGTCTGAGGAGTCATCTGAAAGGCAGAGACATGCAAATGGATATACTCGCCAAAGAGAGATTACCAACAGACAAGAGAAGAGAAATGATGAATGATAAAGTCATAAGGAATCTCCACTGTTAGGAATTCAAACTAGAAGGGAGATGGCTCCCAAAGGAGTTCGGGAAGGATTACATATGAGGACAATCAGAAGTGGCCAGATCCAGATCCTGTAGTGTGTTGCCCTTATGATACATTCAGTCTTTTGTTACTTATTTTATTTTGCATAAAACTCAGTATCCTACTGCATTTTTATGTAAACACCATCACATATTCTGTCAATACTTTATTTCTTGTTGATTTTCTTCCTAAGTACGTCCCTTTATTTCTTTGATTATTAATATTTAATAAGCAAACATGAACTAACATTTCATATTTGAAACATTGACAAAAATCTACCTATGTCCTGCTCTTCCATCCCATCTCTCTGACTCACTACAAATATAAGCACTATTTTTTTGCATTTTTGTATAGTTTTACCACTATATGTATATATATATATATACACCTGCTAAATGAATTTCATAGTTATTTTTTACTTTAAAGGGGATATTGTTGTTGTTGTTCAGTCGTTAAGTCATGTCCAACTCTGCAACCCCATGGGCTGCGGTACGCCAGGCTTCCCTGTCTTTTCCTATCTCCCAGAGTTTGCTAAAACTCATGTCCATTGAGTCCATGATGCCATGCAACCATCTAGTCCTCTGTTGTCCTCTTCTCCTCCTGCTCTCAATCTTTCCCAGCATCATGGTCTTTTCCAATGAGTTGGCTCTTTGTATCAGGTGGCCAAAAGATTGGAGCTTCAGCTTCAGCATCAGTCCTTTCAATGAATATTCAGCACTGATTTCCTTTAGGATGGATTGGTTTGATCTCCTTGCTGTTCAAGGGACTCTCAAGAGTCTTCTCCAGCATCACAGTCTGAAAGCTTCAGTTCTTTGGTGCTCAGTCTTCTTAACTCTCACATCCTATTTGACTTCAGGAAAAATCATAGCTTTGACTATATGGACCTTTTTTGGCAAGTGATGTCTCTGCTTTTTAATATGCTGTCTAGGTTTGTCATAGCTTTTCTTCCAAGGAGCAAGCGTCTTATAATTTCATGGCTGCAGTCACCATCCATAGTGATTTTGGAGCCCAAGAAAATAAGGTCTGTCATTATTTCCTTTTTTTCTCCTTCTATTTGCCATGAAATGATAACACCGAATGCCATGATCTTAACTTTTTGAATCCTAAGTTTTAAGCCAGCTTTTTCCCTCTCCTTTTTCACCTTTATCAAGAGGCTCTTTAGTTTCTCTTTGCTTTCTGCCATTAGATATGCATCATCTGCATATCTGAGGTTTTGGAACTTACTTTTTCACACAGTATTATGTTGCTTAAGATTCATGCATATGGGGGCTTCCCTGGTGGTCCAGTGGCTAAGACTCCAAACTCCCAATGGAAGGAGTCCAGGTTCGATCCCTGGTCAGGGAACTGATACCACATGCCCCAACTAAGACCCAGCACAGCCAAAAAATAAAGATTCATCCATATTGTCATATGTAGCTGTAGTCCATTCATTTTTACTGCTCTGTAATATTTCATATATGACCATATGCCTCACTTTATTTTCCTATATCCAGAAATAGGAAAATTTCCACTTAGCCTATTTCCAGATAGTTTATTTTGAATAGTGCTTCTATGAACATTCTTGTGCTTGTCCCATAGTGTATATTGCAAGGACTTCTATTGGGTATATATCTACTTACATTCATTTAAAACTCTCTTTGTGAAACATAACACATTAGAATGGCATTAGGTGAATTTTCTGACTGTGGAAATTCAAGTCTAAAATAATCAGCATCTTTTCCTAAGGTGAAATATTCAATTACCACCCTAGGAGCCTTATATAGTGCACACTCTAGATAAGGGCTATTTACAAAATGTTTTCTTGGGGAGCAAAATTACAAGCTGGAGTTGGTCACTGATTTTTTTTTCCACTGACCCAATTTAATGTCAAGCTATTTTCAGGATACAAAAGGAAAACTGAGGGCCAGAGGCAAGGAAGAGAGGTAACAGGTTAACTGAAGCTTAGCACTGCTTGGCAGCTAGTCCAGAAAAATTCACCTTCATCTTATTTGAGGGTCCTCTTACCTTCCCTAGCAGCCCTCCTTGTGTGAGGGTGAACAATATGAACAAAAAGAAAGAAGGAGAAGGGCTCTGTCAGCTCTGTTCACTCAGAATCGGTTGATTGTCTGCCAAGAAAAGTTTCTCATTTTCAAGAGGTTCTGAGCTTAAAATTCTCATCTCTTTGTGAACACACAAGAAAGAACTCTTCTCTGGCCAGGGATCCTACATGTGTGTATGTGTGTGCACAGAGGCACAGGCAGACGTGCAAAGAAAAAGTGAACACTGGACAGACCCAGAAGCTATACTGCCATTCTCTTTATTATCATTTTCTACTTTTGAAGTGTAACAGATATATTTTCACTTAAATATAAATTGTTAGTATACCATAAATATCAGTCACCTTGTTGCTAAAACTTCCCACTCATTTTTACTTGTAGTAATCTAGATTGAAAATCTACTTAGATTTTTAAGTCAAACCTCCTAATTTCCTGCTTTTACCAAACGTCTTAGCCTTTGTGCCCAATGACAGTTTACTCCCTTTCACACCCATCTCACAGGGTTGTCATGATGAAAGAGAAAGAATGGGTATCTGGTTATCTGTGGATGCAGAAATGGAGGACCATCCAAAGGGGTCAGTGAATCAGCAGTGTGACGTGAGCCATATTGGCTTTCAGTGGGGTCTTCTTCGACAAGATCTTTAGGGAAGAATTTTGTGGTCTGTAATTTCTAGTTATTTGCTATACTCCTATTTTCTTCTTGGGAAATGGATTTTTTAAAAAGTTGAATAGTATACACATGGCATGCGTTTCGGTGGAGCACGGTGCCAATGCATTACCAATTATTCCAAGCCCACACACAAAACATACATAAAGAAAGTATTGTTTCTGAATTGCAATGTGCATTCTACAAGGAGATATTTAAATCAGGATGGAAACAGCAGAGGTTTCTTCCTTCTTTGGACAGTACTATAAGGCATAAGAATTCCCTTACTATGTCAAATGAGGGTACATTTCTCAATTTGTTTACCACCTCCATTGAAAGGGCTGGATGTAAATTGTATTCAAAAGGTCTGTGCCTACAAGTACATTTCTGTAGAGTAGATATTATTTGGAAATTCTCTGTGCAACACCTATTCAGGATTTATCTAAGCATATTGTTAATATTTAAGTTTTCTAGACTCAGTCCTATGAAATAATATTGCTATCATTGCATGTTTACCCATGTCCAATTTCCTTTAAAAAATATGAAAATTTGACTGCAAATAGAGTATAAAAGGTGAATTCTTCTTGTAGGAAAAGCATTAACTGGAACATTCTGATTCTGAAAATTAGTACAGCAATTTTTTTTAACAGATAAAAGAACCTCTTATCTTATGAAGAGCTGCGTTAATTACAGCCTGAAATTCTGTTTCATGCATCCTCTTTCAGAGCCAAGGAGAAAGCAGAAAAGATGTGTGTTGTTGGAAGTCTGTACTCCATTTTCTTTTTTCTTTTTGTAAAATAGCTTTCTGAAAGGTAAATAGTACAGAAATGCCATGAGTTTAGGTGGAACACAGTGCCAAAGCAATACTAATTTTTCCAACAACAGTAGCTATAACTTTAAAAGCAGAAAACAAATTCCAGTGTTATGAGTAACTTTGCTGATCATAATGAAAGAAGATGAAATTTAATGTCAATAGCAGTATGAGTGTAGGAGGTAATTCTATTTCATTTTATTTTCAGAAAAAACAGAAATGGAACATGGTGATACAAGCAAATCAAATACAAGCAAATGAAAAAATCCAGGTAGAGAGTGTAGACATATCTTTGATCTACATTAAGACCATAAGCTTTGGATTCAGAGCTATAAAAAGCAGTTTTCATTTTCATTTCATTTATTTCATTTTCATTTTAATTATGTTAAGACCTACAGTTCCCTTATTTCCTCACATTATCCTTTTTGGGTGATAGTGATCAACTAAATACACGGCTATATAAGAGGGACATGGGAATAATCTATTGAGCAGATATTCTCTATAATGGCAATACTATTGTACACGCAAAGTTCACCATGCTTCCTGTTTTCTTTGCCCCTCTTCATGAGCTTTGTCCTCTTTCCTATTTAGCAACAACCCTTGCCCAAGCTTTGTCCAATGATTGGTTTAAGTCCAGTATACGTGTGCATACAAGCCTGCTATATAGTGGTGGTGTCTACATGCTTAGTGTTAGGGGGAAATTCTTTCATTTTTTTAATGCATCTAAAAAGAAGCCATGATATTTGTATGCACTAGTACTAGAGACTACACTCTCCATAACACATCCAGGAAAAAGATCAGGTCAAATGGAATACTTAAAAGATATGAAAGAATTTAAAGTAGCAGCTGCTGCTGCTGCTAAGTTGCTTCAGTCATGTCCAACTCTGTGCAACCCCATAGACGGCAGCCCACCAGGCTCCCCCGTCCCTGGGATTCTCCAGGCAAGAACACTGTAGTGGGTTGCCATTTCCTTCTCCAATGCATGAAAGGGAAAAGTGAAAGTGAAGTTGCTCAGTCGTGTCTGACTCTTAGCAACCCCATGGACTGCAGCCTACCAGGCTCCTCCGTCCATGGGATTTTCCAGGCAAGAGTACTGGAGTGGGGTGCCATTGCCTTCTCCAAAAGTAGCAGCAAGCAAGTCTAATTCTATGAGATAAAACACAAGTAACAAAATGGCAATGCACTCCAGTATTCTTGCCTAGAGAATCCTGTGGACAGAGGAGCCTGGTGGGCTGCTGTTTATAAGGTCGCACAGAGTCGGACATGACTGAAGTGATTTAGCCTGCATGCATGCATTGGAAAAGGAAATGGCAACCCACTCCAGTATTCTTGCCTGGAGAATCCCAGGCACAGAGGAGCCTGGTGGGCTGTCGTCTATGGGGTCGCATGGAGTTGGACGTGACTAAAGCAATCACGATGGTGTGATCACTGACCTAGAGCCAGACATCCTGGAATGTGAAGTCAAGTGGGCCTTAGAAAGCATCACTATGAACAAAGCTAGTGGAGGTGATGGAATTCCAGTTGAGCTATTTCAAATCCTGAAAGATGATGCTGTGAAAGTGCTGCACTCAATATGCCAGCACATTTGGAAAACTCAGCAGTGGCCACAGGACTGGAAAAGGTCAGTTTTCATTCCAATCCCAAAGAAAGGCAATGCCAAAGAATGCTCAAACTACCGCACAATTACACTCATCTCACACACTAGTAAAGTAATGCTCAAAATTCTCCAAGCCAGGCTTCAGCAATACGTGAACCATGAACTTCCAGATGTTCAACTTGGTTTTAAAAAAGGCAGAGGAACCAGAGATCAAATTGCCAACATCCACTGGATCATCGAAAAAGCAAGAGAGTTCCAGAAAAACATCTGTTTCTGCTTTATTGACTCTGCCAAAGCCTTTGACTGTGTGGATCACAATAAACTGTGGAAAATTCTGAAAGAGGTGGGAATACCAGACCACCTGACCTGCCTCTTGAGAAACCTATATGCAGGTCAGGAATCAACAGTTAGGATTGGACATGGAACAACAGACTGGTTCCAGATAGGAAAAGGAGTACATCAAGGCTGTATATTGTCACCCTGCTTATTTAACTTCTATGCAGAGTACATCATGAGAAACACTGGGCTGGAAGAAGCACAAGCTGGAATCAAGATTGCCGGGAGAAATATCAATAACCCCAGATATGCAGCTGACACCACCCTTATGGCAGAAAGTGAAGAAGAACTCAAAAGCCTCTTGATGAAAGTGAAAGAGGAGAGTGAAAAAGTTGGCTTAAAGCTCAACATTCAGAAAACAAAGATCATGGCATCTGGTCCCATCACTTCATGGGAAATAGATGGGGAAACAGTGTCAGACTTTATTTTTCTGTGCTCCAAAATCACTGCAGATGGTGACTGCAGCCATGAAGTTAAAAGACACTTGCTCCTTGGAAGAAAAGCTATGACCAACCTAGATAGCATATTCAAAAGCAGAGACATTACTTTGCCAATAAAGATCCATCTAGTCAAGGCTATGGTTTTTCCAGTGGTCATGTATGGATGTGAGAGTTGGTCTGTGAAGAAAGCTTAGTGCCGAAGAATTGATGCTTTTGAACTGTGGTGTTGGAGAAGACTCTTGAGAGTCCCTTGGACTGCAAGGAGATCCAACCAGTCCATCCTAAAGGAGATCAGTCCTGGGATTTCTTTGGAAGGAATGATGCTAAAGCTGAAACTCCAGTACTTTGGCCACCTCATGCGAAGAGTTGACTCACTGGAAAAGATTTTGATGCTGGGAGGGATTGGGGGCAGGAGGAAAAGGGGACGCCAGAGGGTGAGATGGCTGGATGGCATTACCAACTCAATGGACATGAGTCTGAGTGAACTCCGGGAGTTGGTGATGGACAGGGAGGCCTGGCGTGCTGCAGTTCATGGGGTCACAAAGAGTCGGACACAACTGAGCAACTGAACTGAACTGAAGCGACTTAGCATGCATGCATGCACCAATCTTATTACTCTTCTGTAAAAGTTCTAGGTAAATGAACATGTTGAGTCTGGTAAAATAACTTGAGTCTAATAGGGAATTGAAAGTCATCAAGTTAAAGTCAGTGCCCTTTGGTGCTCAGAATGGGTTCCCATTTACAAATGGTGTTACCTGATGTAGTAGAAAGAGCCCCACATACCTAGATTTGAATTTCGGATCTGTGGTTGATTGGCTGGTGACTTTGGCCAAGTGACCTTTGATCCTCAGTACTCCTCCACAGTGAGAGAAAATGAAGTTTAGCTGCAGAGCTGTTGGTAAGGATAGCTATTCATTGGGTAGCTGTTCTATCAAGTGTCTAGAAGGGTGCCTGACACATACGGGCTCAAATGTAAACATATGGGCTCAAAAGTAAGTTGCTTTTGTTTTTACTATTATTATGCATTTTGACACACTGCTTTTCTGTCAAATGCCTCTAATATTATAATGAACATAAAGACCCCATTGAACCTGAAATCATAAGTAAGATAATAAAATGCCTTAAATTTAGAGAACACTTTTGATCCAGAGTACTCAAAATCCTCCCCTTCTAATTTCTCCTCCGATTAGTTTTGTAAAGTGAAAGGAATACTCTTGTGAGCACATCCAGGAGCAGGGGTGAGACGGGATATCACTGCCTGGCTGCACCACTTTTACCAGCCAATCCAGGCTAAGTGAAGGGACAGAACGGCATCAGGAGGAAGGTGGGCAAAAGGAAACAAGGAGTGAAGTCTTCACATCTTAGGCCACCAGGGATGTCTCAGAGGATCCCATCCACTTACACATAATGCAAATCAATTTGAGTCACCTGCTGAAAAATAAATAAATAATTTGGAAAATGTTGCAATATATACAGAAGCTAAGAAGGAAGGCAAAGACGTGGGATCCTCTCAAATATCATTTTTAAAAACATTTTGTCCAGAATTAGCCCAGTCATTGCTTCCCTTCTCGGCTTTTCTCAAGCTGTCAAAAGAGAGCCAAACTTAGTTCTTAGTTCCTTCAGGTTTCCTGCTGGCTGCCAAATAGTATGAGGCCCTTCATCTCCTCCCTGGTGTCGCAATCCTTCACAGTTGCTTCATCCACCAACTGCCTCACGCCAACACTTTGCCTACTGTTTTCTTCTCTGTCTCTGCTTCCTGTGTGGCCACTTGGCCAGTCTGCCAGCAGCGGATTGGCCCAGAACAGCAGGCCGTCACGTGACCAAGTCCCAGCCTCTGCGAAGCACCCACGTCTGAATTTCCATGACGCACCTGCTGCCGTCACATTAGCTCTCAAGTAAGTCAGTGGTCAAATCTTTTCCAAAAGTGGTTTTGACAGAGAACAGCTTAAATCACCAAAGATGTTGACAAACGCACTGTTATCTAGGAAAGTGAGTAAAGCAACTCATTTGAAGGACAGGAACAGATAAGGCCCACCTCTTTGTCTCCTTGCCTTTTGACACTGATATTCCTGTGGAGACAAAGGGAAAGAATGGAAAGGAAACAAAGGCAAATCTTTAGCGCTGGCTGTCCCAGGGTTGATTAGGATGCTGATCTGTGTGGCAGGTTTCTAGGTTCTCACCCAACTTCTTGGCTGCTATTCAAAGGATTTAACAGCGCGCTTTGTAAATAGTGGTGTATAAAGCTGTTCTAAAAATAGTACATTTCCAGGGTCTGAATTGGGTGAGTGGAATGAGTGGCAATGACTGTATTGTACAAGACAGATTACAAGCAAGTTACTCGATGGTACTTGATATGCAGGGTTATTCACATCCTTCCTCTGGCTTGGTTAAATAATGCAAACACATTTACCAGCGTACATGATCATTTTGTTTATTTGTGCTCTGGAGAACTCGTGTGTGTTTATGACTGACAAATGTACGTGTTCTATTTTCTGACAATCAAACAAAGCTCTTGCGATGAGGTAAATAGCTGAGTTAAATAGTGGAGCCGACACTCCTGAGAATCGCTGATGTGACACTATGGTGGTTGTTAATGACAGGTTTCCTGCTGCGCTTTCTGCCCGAAAGGATTTTTGCTGAAGGTGGGAATCAACAAGAGGCTCTGATGACTAGGGGGACTGCTGGGTCTGGCTACAATCTCTCTGGAAACCATGTGCGTGAAAGCTTGTGCCTCATAAGTAATTTTTCACCGAGGGAGCTACTGCTCTTGTTCTTTCTCGCCCTGGCGCCTGTGGTTGGGCTGCTTGGAACCTCAGAGAGTAGCACAGTCCTTGCTGTCAACTACTGCAAAAGGCAGGTCAGAGGTACTTTACACAGAAGACTCAGGCTCAGGGAGAGCCCCAACAGAACTTTAAATAAGGACATAATTACCTGAAATGAGATGCTGTGATGTGTTTGCAGTCATTTGAAAGCAAAAGACACCCCTTCTATTTTCAGCTATAAGTGGTGCTTTTTCCTATACATTCTGAGAAGAGAAATGTTCTCTTACCAAAATGCAATATAATTATTTCTTACATAAATAGTTGTCTTTCAGGCAGTTTGGAGATGCTCTTTTTTAATATCAGTAACGATGTGGAAAGTCTTAGGTGAAGCCCTGGATTGTTCTGACAGGTCAATTTCCTCTTAGAAGTCAGAAACTGAGAATAGGGACAGCTCTTGAAGGAGTCAGACCAGGGAAACACATTAAAGAGGATTAAAAAAAAACCCTCAGCCTGTCACTTTAGCAAACATTTCTCCTACCCAAATTTCATGCCTATAACTTGATACAGTCTTGGGTAGATTGGCTGTGACAGTCCGGAAGTGTACATTTTGACACTCCTCTCTCCCCTACTTTTGTATGACTTTGGGAAAGGTCCAAAAACTCTTTGACCCTCCAGTTTTCTCATCCATGAAATGGTTAGAATAATATCTGCCTCACTGTGAGGATTAAATTAGGTAATGTATGCAATGTTCTTGGCCCATGGTAGTAAATGGGATGCAGTGAGCATTCCTGGACATAGCCTCTCACCTGCCTAATAACATCCTAGTCTCACTCAAAATAGGTATCATCTAATAGGCTGAACACTATTCAAATGTCCAATTCCTTTTGAGAACTACCACCCTCATCATTATTATTTTCCTGGTTGTTGAAGAATGAACAGTCCAGACAGCATTCAATCAGAAGTTCCTGGCATTTGCGTCTTTATCAATATCTAACTGATAATGGGTGTTAGGGCTTACCTGGTGGCTCAGACAGTAAAGAATCTGCTTGCAGTGTAGGAGACCTGGGTTCCATCCATGGGTCAGGAGGATCCCCTGGAGAAGGGAATGGCTACCCACTCCAATATTCTTGCGTGGAGAATCCCATGTACAGAGGAGCTTTGTGGGCTACAGTCCATGAGGTCTCTAAGAGTGATACACGACTGAGCAACTAACACAATGGGGGTTAATTTCTCTTTGGAGCTGCCTTGGAAGATAACATAAACCATGATTCCAGCCATGGAATTTCCTCAATCTGGCTTTTATTTCTTATGCAAAGGAATTATGGTTTTGCCCCCCTAATAGGTGGATATTTGCTTACATCCCTAGAGAGTCAGAAAAATGATATAGATTTCATTTCTTGTTTGAGACTGATTTTTTTTCAAACAGATAAAAGAATATAACTGAGTAGATTATTGGAGGGCACATTGTCAAGCGTGAACAAAGTGAGCTCTAAAAGAGCCTAATGCAGTTATAGGGGGATGAAGGCCAGGTAACATCCTCAAAGTCATGGTCACAGCTAAAACCCTTACCAACCATGTTTGTGAAGTTAAGAAGGGCGTATGAGGTGGCTCTATAAACGGAAAGATAAAACTGTGTAAAATAAAGTATAAGTGGTACCTCTGCTAGTGACTATTTTCAAGATTGGCTTTCAGTCTCTGTGCTACAGTGTTCTATAAATTTATTCTACAAAGAAGATGGTTAGTGATCATCATCCAAAGTTAATTAAGTTCCTATAAACAAAATCTCAGCCAAATATGTGAAAATATTGGAATTGACCTTTTTAAAATAAAGCTTTCACATCAGTATACTTAAAAATCATATTGAAAAGACAAAGGATTTTGAAAAATGTCCAACTTTCATTTTCACTGGCCAAACTGAATTAATTCTTCTGTTTTCTCTTCAGAGGGGCACAGTGTTGCCTCTAAGGGGCTTCTCTTCTCAAAGGGATAAAATGTACAAACTCAGCAACTGAAAGAATGACACTTTCAATTCATTTGAGATTTGTTTTGCTTTTCTGTTTTATTGTAAGCCTATCTGCTAATGTGCTGACTGTGTTCTAGGCATTGAGAGGAATTAAAAGCTGTCACTGTGCTAATGGATCTTGTTGAGGGTGAAATGACTTTCATCTGAAAACTATTGTACTCAAGACAGTGTCCATAAGTCTCCAATTAAATTTAATCAACCGCTAGTATAATGCCAGAGATCTACAAGGCTGTGTATGGTTAACAGCAGTAGGCTGGTGTGGCAGAGAAGTGGAATTTAGTAAAGGTAGATGAGGGTGGCTGTGGGCTAAATTATGTGCCTCCTAATTCATATGTTAAATTCTAATCCTTATACCTCAGAATGGGACTGTATTTGGTATAGGGTCTTTAAAGAAATAATTAATATGAGTCCATTAGGATGGGCCCTAATCCAATGTGACTAGTATCCTTCTCAAAGAAGATTGAGGATGCAGAGACACACAGAGGAGAGGTCACATGAAGACACAGGGAGAAGACAGTCATCTGCAAGCCCCGAGGAGAGGTCCCAGAAGAAACCAGCTCTGCTGACCCCTTGATCTTGGACTTTTAGCATCCAGAATTGCAAGGAAATAAGTTTATCAGTTTACTGCGTGAGCCACACAGTCTGGGGTACTTTCTTTATTTATGGGAGCCTGTGTAGACTAATACAGTGGCCTTTGAGGATGAGTAAGATTTGCTTAGGTTGAGAAAAGAGGGCAAGTAGGAGAAGGCAATGGCACACCACTCCAGTACTCTTGCCTGGAAAATCCCATGGATGGAAGAGCTGGTAGGCTGCAGTCCATAGTGTCGCTAAGAGTCAGACACAACTGAGCGACTTCACTTTCACTTTTCACTTTCATGCATTGGAGAAGGAAATGGCAACCCACTCCAGTGTTCTTGCCTGGAGAATCCCAGGGACGGGGGAGCCTGGTGGGCTGCCGTCTCTGGGGTCGCACAGAGTCGAACACGACTGAAGTGACTTAGCAGCAGCAGCAGCAGGTGCTACACTTCTGTCTTTCCTGTTCTTATTTGGATTTTATTTTCCTTGTTTGTGTCTTTGTCCTACTATTAGGTGTAGAAGTTAGAAGATAGTGGGGAGAAGGAAGATGGGAAAAGAATTTGGGATGGAAGAAGTAAAATCAGAGAATGAATGAGACTGTTGGAGACCAGACTTGTGTTTTATTGGAGACCATCAGACATGGAAAAGCAACAAAAAGCAGCAACTGTAAAAAGCAGTGAGCAGTTTTAAAACTAAAGGATAGCATTAAGAATAAGAAACTGTAGAGTGGTTAACAGGATTATCAAAAGTCTGAAATTTATCTGCACTCAATAAAAAGGTCTTTATTGCTTACTGGTGGCATCTTGTTAAGTTCAGCCTCTATCTTCTAAAGATAAATCCCAATATTATCATTGTAGTTATGACTTATTTGATATTTATAACACCCCAGGGTTGCCTTCTTGCTACATTATTTTTACACTGTTGAAATAAATTTTTTTACAATGGATATAAATGATGCAAATATAATAAGGAAGCATTTATATCAATAGTAAAGACATGGCTGGGCTACTGAGTCAAATAGAACTTGTCATTCAAGTGAGTCTCATTACCTATTGAATATTTCCCAGTGATTGAGGGGTTTTCAGTTGTGTGAAAACATAGTAGGGACAAACACCAGTGTATGAAGATAAAAAGCTGCCTCAAATCTAAGCTATTAATCCAAACTGATATGTTCTTCCCTTGTGGCTCCGCTGGTAAAGAATCACCTGCAATGTGGAAGACCTGGGTTCAATCCCTGCATTGGGAAGATCCCCTGGAGAAGGGAAATTCTCCGCTCCAGTATTCTGGCCTGGAGAATTCCATGGACTGTATAGTCTACGGGGTTGCAAAGCATCGGACACAACTGAGTGACTTTCACTTTCATATATTTTACCACCTGGACATAATTTGTTTTCAGTGTGTAATGTCAAGAAATTTGTATTTAAGTGGCCACGTGCAGATTGTTCGTTCTTAAGGAAAGAGCCTATGTTTGGCCTAACTCCTTTGAGCACTTTAGTCTCAATAGTGACTTTAGAGAAATGTTTCTTTCATTACAATTTTGCAAGTTATGTTGGGGAGTGGGCAGGAAATAGAATTACTGAAGAAGGTTTTTATACTCTCATCTAAACTATTAGGAAAATACTTGGTGTGGAGAACATTTCTCCCTTCAGAACTCTTTTTTTGTTCTCCCAAGGACTAAAAGGTCTGAGTGACTTTAGAGCTCCCTTTAGGGCCAAGGGCCATTTTCTGCACAAGAAGTTCCTGCCGTGGGCGGCTTACAGCCTCTGGGGGTCATGCCAGGCCTGCCTCACCTGCTGGCTCTGCTGCGTGGGCTCACTCTTGTCCACTCGCTGGTCCAGATTCACACTGTCTATGTATAAAGGGCTTTGATCTGGATACTTTGACCTTCAATTTCTGGGCTGAAGTGGCACTTTAATCAGCTTCCTATAATCAGGGACAGTATTCCTTACTCTCATGCCTGGCTGTAGTTCCAGAAATTCCTGGCTGAGCATCTGCTTTCTCAGGAGAAAGAGGTGAGCATGTAAAACATGCGAGTACTTTTCTTTGTATCTCTGTTGATAGTAAAATGCTCAGTACACACTTAATGCATGAAAGAGAGGAAAAAAAGAAAAAAATAATAAAGACAGGGAAGGAAGAAAGACAGAAGGAATAAATGTTGGTTCTTTGCACAGTTAGAGGCTTCCCTGATAGATCAGTTGGTAAAGAATCCACCTGCAATGTGGGAGATCTGGGTTCTATCCCTGGGTTGGGAAAAGCCCCTGGAGAAGGGAAAGGCTACCCACTCCAGTATTCTTGCCTGGATCATTCCATGGACTGTGTAGTTCATGGGGTTGCAGAGTCAGACACGAGTGATCGACTTTCACTTTTGCACAGTTGCTACACTTGGCAATGTGGTCTGCAGTAGTAGGAAAAAGCCAGCTAAGTCCGTAGCAATTCTGTTTTTAATGTTCTCTTTGACCATTAGCCCCAACCATTATCTCCTCCTAGGGGTTTCCCTGGTGGTTCAGTGATAAAGAATCCACTTGCCAATTCAGGAGATGCGTTTTCAATCGCTGGATTGGGAAGATCCCCTGGAGAAGGAAATGGCAACCCACTCCCTTATTCTTGCCTGGAGAATTCCATGGACAGAGGAGCCTGGAGGGCTACAGTCCGTGGGGTCAGAAAAAAGTCGGACACGACTTAGTGACTAAACAACAGTTACCTCCTAACTCACCCACTTCTGTAGAGAATTCTTTTCTCCATAGAAGGATTGTCCCTGCATTCATATCACCAGACTCAAGGGATTTTCAAAGGGTAGGCAGAAACATTTCAGAGAACACAGCAAGAAGTCAAATTTAGGAAGATAAGGAAGGTCTAAAAAGTACACAGCCTGTCTTATTTATCCTAGTGATGTTATTGCCAAATCCTGTGTTAATCCTAATGATTTCCATTTTAGTTATCACAGGGCCTTACATGCCCCAGAATATCTGAGTAATTTTCCCCATCTCTTTTCTTAGACTGGCTATATCTCAGATGAAGGAAAAAGAAAAATAACACCCTACTATGTGGCAGATACTGGCTAGGTACCTGTGGAAAACACATTTTGGAATGTCTACACAGCCCACAAGGATCCACTCAGCCACGCTTCTCACCACGGGGTGAGGCCCTTTAGTCCTGTTTATGCTCAGTCTATACCCTACAGCCCTAGCTACTCTCCACTGAGACTGGAGGGAACTCTTGCCATAAGGTAAAGAATCAAATTTTCTTGTGAGACTTAAGAATTGGAGTTATGGATTCCTGCTACCGCTGTGTAAGTGTCTTGGAAAAGGATATATAAGCTCAAAGGCTATGGGTCAGTCAGCTCTGTGGGTCTAGGGGAGATAAAGTGAATTCTCACACAAAGAGAAAAAAAATCAAATACACAAAGAGAAGCTACAGTGGATCCTGATGACTTTTTATTTCTTGGTCACAACATCATTATAAGGCTTAGCTGAATTCTTGACTTTAAGAACAATGGGATATCACTATAACCTTATAATTAATTTTTTCTGTCTCATTCTCTGTCACTTTTCCCCTTAAACCAGCTCAGGTTGATTTCTATTACCTGGAATGTAAGGAATCCTAACCAATAAAGTGATGTGTGTGCTGTACCTTACTTAACATGATTTTCACAATAGATCTGTGAGGTATTTTCTATCTCTGTTTTACTGATGAGGATAGTAACAAAAGTTGCCTAGGCTTTATACTTCATGAATTTCCAGGATGGCATCTGGACTCAAGTTTTGTGGACTTCTGAACCTAATCTTTTCCCACTGGGCTCTTACTCCCTTGGAGGTGCTCTGACGGCTAGGGACATCTTCTCCCATGACCTCAGAAAGACCCTGGAGTTTTGTAAACCTTAAGGTAACAAAGATTCCAAGGATCGCAATTGCCCCCGGCTCCTGATTCTCTGGCAGGACACCAGTTTCTGACTGTTCTGCCTGCCCCTACCCCGTGGGAGCACAGACTGTGCATTCTTCTAGGCCTGGAGGAGACACTCTTAGGCTCTATGGGGAGCAGGATACCCCACCCCTCGGAGAAGGCAATGGCACCCACCTCCAGTATTCTTGCCTGGAAAATCCCATGGACAGAGGAGCCTGGTAGGCTGCGTTCCATGGGGTCACGAAGAGTCGGACACGACTGAGCAACTTCACTTTCACGTTTCACTTTTATGCATTGGAGAAGGCAATGGCAACCCACTCCAGTGTTCTTGCCTGGAGAATCCCAGGGACGGGAGCCTGGTGGGCTGCCATCTATGGGGTTGCACAGAGTCGGACACGACTGAAGTGACTTAGCAGTAGCAATTCCCACAAAAGAAAAAATGTCAAGTCTAAAGGATAGTCTGTCCTTTGGATGTGTTGTCTTCTGGCCCCTGAGAGTCGGCAGGGAGCTACAGCTCTAGGCTTGTGCACTGCCTCCTGCATTAAGCTCTGAACGCTCCTTCCACTAAACAGTTGGACCAGAATGGGTCAGTCTATTCTTTCCCTGGAACATAGGGTCCTTTTTCCTTCCACTGAAAGCTGTTTTCTGTTTCATTAAGTGATTAGTTATTTGGAATTCATCATTCAGATCCTTTTGGGGAGGTGAGAATGCTGCCCGTGTAGGACCTGTGGCAGGGAAGTGCTCTAGGACTCCTGTCTTGACCAAGGCCTTTGATACCTTGATATTGGCTTAAGAACCTGTAAAAGACATGGACATATTTCCCCCATCTTCCTAATGACATGAGTGATCATTAAATGCCTATTTTGTGCTCTGAATAGGAATTATGATTCTCCCCCTGTGGACCCTGAGCCCATGTACTGAGACCAAGTTATTGAAATTCTCTCCCTCTGAGGCAGATTCAGTATCGCACCACAGAGATGATAATTGATTTTTTTTTCTTTTCTTTTCTGTTTGATGATTTGATGATTGCTGTAACCATAGTTGCCTGGCTAGGATTTACAAAAGGGGAATAAAAATTACAATTTGGAGATCACTCTGCACTCCCATCTTCATTTTCAGCTCTCTCTATCTATAAAGGATTCCCTTTATCTTTGCCAAAACTTTGTTGGCTTAAGTGGTGGCCAGTTTAAGAATCTGGATTAGTTGTTAATGTTGCACTGATAGTTTTCTTAAGTACTTAGAGGGGGAGGTAAAGGAGACTAAGATTAATGTTAGGTTAATCTCACTTTAGTACTTGGTACAGAGTAGTCTCTGAATACATGTTAAAAGGATGAATTACAATGATTATAAAACATTGAATAAAAACAGAATCTATGGTACATCACTATACTCAATGAGAGGTAGAAATAAAGAGGAGAAAGAAGAGAAAATTCTTATCTATAGAAAGGGATTAGATTAGAAAAAAAAAAAAATCACTGTTTTTCAATCCCAGTGTAATATCTGGTCCAGGCAAGGATCATCAACAAATGCTAAAGCTGCTGGGTGAAGGGTTATTAGGAAATAAGTTATTCACAAGTCTCAAAACATCAACTATCAGATCACTTATTAATTACCAAGGGGTAAGGATATCTTTGTAACAGAGAAATAGAGCAAACACCAATTTAACCATGCTGTTACTCAAAACATTACCAATAATGGGACAAAGTGATGTTATGCCTCTCTTGGTATGCAGTTTGAAGTATGCAATGGCATCACCCCCTTTTTTTTTCCCCAAAAGTATTTCAACCAAAGCTAATTATGAGAAAACTATCACACAAATTTAAAATGTTAGACCTACAAAATAAGCGACCTGAACTTTTTCCAAAAAAGTTAATCTCTTGAAAGATGAACAAATTAGGGAGCCAGTTCTAGATTAAAGAAGCCAAAGAGACATAACTGATTCTAATGAGTAGATCCTAGAGATTAAAAAAATATTAGGAAGAACATTTTGGAAAAAATTATGAATAACAATTTGGAAAATTCATATACAGCATATACATTTCATGGTATTAATCAATATTAAACTTCTTATAGGTAATAATGGTTCTGACGTTGTATAGAAGAATGCTTGTCTTACAAGATACATCATAAAATATTTAGGGGTAAAGTGTCATGATGTCTGCAATTTATTTTCAAATGATTCAGTAGTAAAATTATACATATAGTGCGCACACACTATAGTGTGTGTATGTGTGTGAGAGAGAGAGAGAAGAAGAGAGAAAGAGAAAGAAATTGGTACAAAACGTTAACAGTTGCTGAATCTAAAGTGAAGAGTATGTATTGATTGCAATGTTCTTTCAACTTTTGTGTGAGTTTGAAAATTTTCAAATAAATTGCAGGGGGCAAAGAAATGACAAACAGACTGACTTTTACTTTATGAAAAAGTTAGAAAGCCCAGGTAGCTCTTTTTCTGAAATAGGTGAGAGAAATTGGAAAGCCAGGCAGAATTAATAGAAAACAGAATCATAGAATGTTATCATTTGAAGGATCTTTAAAGTCTGATGTTTAGACTGATTCTGAGAAACAATCTGGAAGAAAAAATTTCTGGCTAAATAAATTGGGGAAACAAGGCACTACTCTCTCTCTCTCTTGGAGAATCACAATGAATATTATTAGCATGCTAAAGTTCTGAGTAAGGAAGTGTGTTTAATATTGCTTAACGTCACAATTTCTAAACTTATTCGATCACAGAACCTCTTTTTAAAAAACATGACCCCCATTAATTTCCTCAGAAGCAAATGTTCCCCAGAATAGAGAAATCCTGATTCAACTTTATTTAACAAGGAAAGAAATAGAGACTCAGAATAGTTGATTTTTTTCAAGGTCACAGTGGAAGAGACGAGCCAAAAACTCAGGTTATGAGAAAGGTGATACAAAGACAGTGATTGGTAGCATTCACAGAGAAGGAAAAAAATGTTTCTTACAAAGATCATGCTAATTGAAATAGTTAATGCCATTCCAACCAGCAAAAACCCTGTATTTTATCCCACTTATACAAGTTCTACATGTAGGATCTGTTTTGCAAACATGCCACCTTTGTTTATAACCACGGAGACATATGTTGTTTGCTAATATCGTACCATGCACGAGAAAATGAAATGCCTTATATATATATGATCCAAATCTAAGTTTCATTCTGGTATAGGGACAAAATATTACATGGAATTGTGATCGAATCAGCCTGTCTTAAGTTACACTGTTTATCAGTTGTGATAAGCTAAGGGGGAAAAACTCCCATGTTCTATTGCTTTATAAGCCAAGCACATTAAGAACATACATCTGCTTTAAAACTACACAGTTTCTTTTCTAGTGCCCAAGCAGATTTGCTCTGAGCTCAAGCAGTTATCAAACCCGGCTCTGCCTCTGATGGCTGCAGTTTACATTCGGAGCGAGAGCACAGCTCTGGTGCAGGACAGGCAGTCTCAGGCAACAGATGTCAACTCCCTTGCAAAGGCGCTGCTCTGCCTCACAACTGGCAGAGAACTGAAGGAGTTCCCTTCCCTTTATGGCTTTTATCTCTCTGGTTAATAGGGGATGGTGCTTAGAGGAGGCAATTCTTGAGCTATAAATCCAGACAGCAAATAAAGCAAGGGGAGAAGGAGGGAAACTACAATGTAAGAAGTTTCCTTTGTTTACTATGCTTAATTGGGATTCCACACATGAATGGAGAAGAGAAGAGGTTCTCTCTCCCAGGGTGACTAGGAAGGGGAAAAAGGTGGGTTTCCCTCTGTCTGCTTGCTTTTTCATGTGCAAATTAGTCAGAGCCTTTCCCAGCCTGAGAGAGTTTGTAGTTTTGAGTCCAAGGCCAGTGTCTCAGTGGGTGCTCAGTAAATATTAATTGAAGAAGATGATGGCTTTGAGGAGTGGTCTTAATTATATTCTCTCAGCCGCAGCCCTCCAGATGCACACAAAGGTCACTCTGTCTCTTGCCCCAGGCACTACCCGAGTGGCCCGTTCAGTTAATGAGAAAGGTCTTGTTCTCTCATTTGTCTCCTACCTCATCTGCAGTTTCATGCCCAACCCATCCTGGGGTCTGTGCTCAGAGACTGATGAGAACAAAAAGTCAGAAGTAGAAACAACAGCTGCTGCAGCCTCACTGCTTGTGTGGTCTTTCTCCACTGGACTCAGCACGGTACCCTCCTTGGGCTGGCAGCAAGGGGAGGGGGCTGAAGGAAGCAGCTGGAGAATCTGGTGTGGTGGATTGTGTTATCATTCCCAGCATCTCACACTCCTTCTAACAGGATTACACAACTTGCAGTGCCTCCTGAGGGACAGTACACAGTTTCTGCACTTTTGATGTCAGGCTTGGACTTGAGTACTCTGGCCAATGGATTGTGGGCAACCTTGACTATGCCTCATTCAAGGGAAAGCTCTAAAGCTGCTGTGAACCAGACATTTTTTCTCCTCCCCCAAAATTCATACATTGAAGCCCTAACGCCCCGTGTGATAGTTTTAGAAAGTGATTAGGTTGTGAGGGTGGAGGCTTCATGAATAGTATTAGTGCCTTTGTAAGAAGAGACACGATGGTGTGATCACTCACCTAGAGCCAGACATCCTGGAATCTGAAGTCAAGTGAGCCTTAGAAAGCATCACTACGAACAAAGCTAGTGGAGGTGATGGAATTTCAGTTGAGCTATTTCAAATCCTAAAAGATGATGCTGTGAAAGTGCTGCACTCAATATGCCAGCACATTTGGAAAACTCAGCAGGGGCCACACGACTGGAAAAGGTCAGTTTTCATTCCAATCCCAAAGAAAGGCAATGCCAAAGAATGCTCAAACTACCGCACAGTTGCACTCATCTCACAGGCTAGTAAAGTAATGCTCAAAAGTCTCCAAGCCAGGCTTCAGCAATATGTGAACCGTGAAATTCCGGATGTTCAACCTGGTTTTAGAAAAGGCAGAGGAACAAATTGCCAACATCTGCTGGATCATGGAAAAAGCAAGAGAGTTCCAGAAAAACATCTATTTCTGCTTTATCGACTATGCCAAAGCCTTTGACTATGTGGATCACAATAAACTGTGGAAAATTCTGAAAGAGATGGGAATACCAGACCACCTGACCTGCCTCTTGAGAAATCTGTATGCAGGTCAGGAAGCAACAGTTAGAACTGGACATGGAACAACAGACTGGTTCCAAATAGGAAAAGGAGTACGTCAAGGCTGTATATTGTCACCCTGCTTATTTAACTTATATGCAGAGTACATCATGAGAAACGCTGGGTTGAAAGAAGCACAAGCTGGAATCAAGATTGCCGGGAGAAATACAATAACCTCAGATATGCAGATGACACCACCCTTATGGCAGAAAGTGAAGAAGGAACTAAAAAGCCTTTTGATGAAAGTGAAAGAAGAAAGTGTAAAAGTTGGCTTAAAGCTCAACATTCAGAAAACGAAGATCATGGCATCTGGTCTCATCACTTCATGGGAAATAGATGCGGAAACAGTGGAAACAGTGTCAGACTTTATTTTTTGGGTCTCCAAAATCACTGCAGATGGTGATTGCAGCCATGAAATTAAAAGGCACTTACTCCTTGGAAGGAAAGTTATGACCAACCTAGACAGCATATTCAAAAGCAGAGACATTACTTTGCCAACAAAGGTCCGTCTAGTCAAGGCTATGGTTTTTCCAGTAGTCATGTATGGAGGTGAGAGTTGGACTGTGAAGAAAGCTGAGCACCAAAGAATTGATGCTTTTGAACTGTGGTGTTGGAGAAGACTCTTGAGAGTCCCTTGGACTGCAAGGAGATCCAACCAGTCCATCCTAAAAGAGATCAGCCCTGGGTGTTCTTTGGAAGGAATGATGCTAAAGCTGAAACTCCAGTACTTTGGCCACCTCATGCAAAAAGTTGACTCATTGGAAAAGACTCTGATGCTGGGAGGGAGAGGGCAGGACGAGAAGGGGACGACAGAGGATGAGATGGCTGGAAGGCATCACCGACTTGATGGACATGAGTTTGGGTAAACTCCGGGAGTTGGTGATGGACAGGGAGGCCTGCTGTGTTGCAATTCATGGGGTCACAAAGAGTCGGACACGACTGAGCAACTGAACTGAAGAAGAGACATGAGATGACCTCTTTCTCTCAGCTGTGTGAAGATACAATGAGAAGACAAATATCTATAAGTGAGAAGGCAGACCCTTACCAGACTGAATTTGCTGGTACCTTGTTCTTGGACTTCCCAGCCTTCAGAACTGGGAGAAATAAATGTTTGTGGTTTAAGCCACTCACTCTATGGTATTTTTGGTATTGCAGACTTAACTGACACACACAGATTCATTGTATATTCCCATCAGCTCTCTTGCTGTTTTCTCTTTGCCATAAGAATGGCATGGCCAAAAAATGGACTTCTCTTTCAGCCTGGATCTGGAATGAAGAAAACACAAAGACAAGGCTGATATGTGTGTCTTCTTCATTACAGATCCCAGAAAAAGCCTTTGTAGTTTTAACTAAAAATCGGGGGGTGGCGGGGGTTGTTTGCATAGCAGCAGAGCTGACTGATTCATGCCATTTGAGTGGAGTAGGAAAATGAAGTTAGTGACTTGTCTGCTTCATCAGTACTGGTCTTTACCTGTCAAGCTGCCAACATGTGATGAATAATAGAAGCTCCTTCAGCCCTTGTGCCTGCTGTTTTGACACTGCCCCCACAGCCTCCTTGAACTAAATAAAGTTGAATGGCATACCATTCCAACTGCTAACAGATCAAGGAAAGGGCTTCTTTGTGAGGGTACGCTTCTCCAAGGTTAGAGAAATCTTGGCTTTCTCCAGAGACCTGCATGAGAGGCATTGTGTCTTTCATTTCTCTTTACTGCAGTCCAGATTTGCCTTAGTACCTCCTCCAACACTGCAGGTACCAACAGCCTTCCAAGAGGAGCAATGGGGCCTGTGGTAGAGTAGCATGACAGCAGGGATAACTTTGACTCATTTGTGCTTTGCATAAGTATTTACGTGCTTCCTCCAAAGCGCTTACCTAGTGTATGTTATAACTAAATACTGACTTAGACTAATGTCCTAAACAGGAAACAACTGAAAAATTAAACATTTATGAATTTGAATTGAGTTATAACTTTGTGTTAAGTTTATTTAGGGATCAGTATTTGTTGGTTTATGTTATGCTATGCCTTTATAAAGATGGTTGTATGAAAATATTGAATCATACAGCCTCTTTCAGGAACTCTGTGACTATAAAATTCTTATACTCTTGCTAAATTTAGTCAGATTGCATATTACCAACAGATTTTGATAGCTATCATAAAATAAGGAATTCAAACCAGCAGATGATTATAACTGACAACAGGAATGTAACTGTGAACTTTGAAAATATGCTAATGCTTATCCCTGTATAGAAATATTAGCCTAAATTCTTTCTATGACATATGCATATGTGTTTATAATCTATTTTTGTATAGAGTAAAAAAAAAAAAATTAATTCCCAAAATATCACTCTCCCCTTTGACATTTATCAGTGATAGCAAATAATGTCAGGGAACATTAGTATACTGAAGGAATACAGAGATGCTGCCTAAAGCATATACTTGGGTTTTGCTTTAAAAGAATTTGATACACATCCTGAACACTGGCCTAATTTTTGCTTTAGATCAAATTCCTCATACTGGGTGGTCACTGTGTTGGGTCTTGAATCTGGTCCTATTCATCTTTTTAGGCTCAGGAACTTGCATGCTGCTGCTAAGTCACTTCAGTTGCGTCCGACTCTGTGTGACCCCATAGACGGCAGCCCACCAGGCTCCCCCATCCATAAAACCCACTAAATAAGAGGGCTTGACTCCGGCAGTTGGTGATAGACAGGGAGGCCTGGTGTGCTGCAGTTCATGGGGTCACAAAGAATTGGACACGACTGAGCAACTCGACTGAAAGAATAACTTGGATAGAAAGACGGATGGGTGGGTGGGTGGTGGATAGAAGAATAGATAGCTGAGTCTCCTGTCCTCCTCAAAGATAAGACAAAAAAGTAATCATACTGATATTAATTTAAACAATTTAAGGAAGAAGGCCATGCATTCTTTTAATATAAATAAGGTAAATCCAAATTAATATAAATTAAACTGTGATAATCAGTATCATAGTGATAGCTTACGGTGAACGATGTTGGGTTCATGATCTCTGAAGAAGATTTAGCTTTGGGACCAGGGACCAGGCTTGATCACTCAAGAGCTTTCGTGTAGCAGTTTTATTAAAGTGAGAAAGGGACAGAGAAAGCTTCTGACACAGACAGCAGAAGGGGACGGAGAGTGCCCCACTCACTAGTTTATCAAGGCATTATGTACTTTTACCAGACCCACTCCCACAACACACATACATCTTAAATTAACAAGATTAGAAGGGCAAAAAAGTCATATCAGACCCACTCCCACAACATACAGTCTTAAGATAACAAGATAAGTCAGAAGGTTTTGTTAAGGAGAAACATGTCCTTGAGCAGGATACATTGTTACATTGACTAAGACAAAGCAACGTAGAAAAAAAGTTTGTCCTTTTCTTCTCTTTGAGAGCCCCAGACCCCTTTCTCCTCCTCAGGGACCCTGGACTTATCAACCTACCTAGGAATTGACTCTTTCAATAGTAATAAATTAGAATGTTCATCTGAAGGCATCTTTTGCTGTAAATGCTCCTGAAGGCTCAGCAGTGATGGGTAATTTTCTTCATGCCCTCATAGGTTTTCCTTGAGAAGCTTTCCACAGCAACCCCACAGTAAGATGTTAATACGACTTCATCATGTAGGGGGCATGTGTTTTAGAGTTCTTGTTCACCTGATGCAAAGAGCTGACTTACTGGAAAAGACCCTGATGCTGGGAAGGATTGAAGGCAAAAGGAAATGGGAGCAGCAGATGATGAGATGGTTAGATAGCACCATCGACTCAACGGACATGAATTTGAGCAAGCTCTGAGAGATCGTGGAGGACAGAGGAGCCTGGCGTGCTGCAGTCCATGGCGTCACAAAGAATGGGATAGGAATTGTCCCACTTAGCAGTGCTAAGTTTGGGGGATACAGAGATGAACAAGACATGCCGTACCATGAAGAACTTGTAAGGGGAGAGGAAGACAAGTAAGTGAACAAAGACAAAGTGAGTGTGACATTTAAGAATTAAAAAACTGTGAATGTAAGGAGGAGGAAGACAGTGATATTGAGTTAAAACATCAAGCAGAGACAGCAGCAAGCTGGGCCTTGGAAAATGAGTAGAAATTTCCCCACTAAAAATGGGATAGTGGGAAGGGTAGTTTTCCAAAAACAGGGAAAAGTATGAGCAAAGGCACAAGTTGTAATTGCACAGCTTATTTCATTCATCTCTTCACCTAGTTGGAGCTCATAAATTGCTCTAACCTCAGAGAAGAGGGAGTAATATGGTGTACTAATAGCACTGTATGAAGGAGGCAGGTGGCGGGGAGCGGGGAGTGGAGTATGGTAAAAGAAGAAACTAGAAAAGTAAGTTGGGGCCAGCCCATGAAAGCAGATGTTGTTTCATTTATTTGAATGAAATGTACTCTGTACTTCCTGTGAGAAGGATAAGCCCGCTGAATTTTAGGGCTGACATTCACTTATATAGTTACAAAATAATGCAAGTTGACATTAAGTTGAAAAAGGACTGTCATGTGACTTCCTGCCATACACCAGAGAAAATCATAGCAGTAAAATAAGTGTTTATTGAGCCAATGCACTTTAGATTCTTTTCCAAGCCTCCCTAGGCAGCTTTGGACAAAAATGGGGGTTGTGGGGTGGAAAGAAAGATGAAAAGAGAGAGGAAGAGGATAAGGGGAAAAGAGAACTGGAGGGGGAAGAGAAGGGGAGGAGAGAAAAGAAAGAGAAGAGCAACAACTCTGTTCTCATACTGAGGCAGTCTTAGCAGAGAAGGGAATGCAGTGATCACACTGCTTTTAATGAGCCTTTGATACCTGCACACCTCACTAGGAACATAAAATCTGGTTTCTCCAATCAGTGGAGTTTTTTTCATTTTTTTTTTTTTTTAGAGATGGATATTTTTTACTCTTGTTAGCCTTAAAGGGACATGAAACATGGTCACCATTCTCCAAGATAGGATTTACCTGAGGCTGGCTAGAAAATGTCTCAGTATGGAAGTCATCTCTTCTTCTTCATTCCTCAAAGAAGGAAACCAAAAGAATCTTCTTTAAAGAACAGCACCAACAACGTGGAAATTGGAAAAGCTAGATTTAAAGCTAGATTATGCATAGCACTGGATCAAAGGCTGTGTTTTATCAAGAGAGATTAATCTGAAAGGATCAGGTATCAAGAAAGGGAATAGGCTCCCTGTATTTGTAGCTGGTGGTTGGCTGCCATGATGAACGTGAAGACCAAGGTGATAGAAGGAGAGTTGTGTTTTGGATCAAGGTCATCGGAAGAGGACAACTAAAGAGGAAGATGTTAATAAATCAGAGATCTGGCTTCCATGGGTTGCTGCCCAGAAGAGTGGGAATAATGTTTGTATGAAATGCTTGCTGGTGAGCAAAGCAAAGTCAATTCCCTTCTTTGTGACAGGCGGTTGTGTGACACGCAGGAGAGCACACCTCTCATTCATAGTAGGAGGATTGCTTTATCAGAAGAAACTGTTAATGTGTTTGAATTGAAAAAGAAACTGCACTTACAAACTGTATAAATGAGAAACTTGCACCTCAAAGGGTTCATGTAGATTTAGAAGTAAGGCTTGAGACGCCAGAAAGAAACAGTGACATTAACGTGGTGTATTTAAAAGAGATGAAATCCAAGGGAATTTGCCAGATCCAAGAGGAACTCCTCTGTGTTCTATCCAAGCTGAACATTCCATTTTTACAAGGGCTCCTTTGTTGTCATGTTTATACACAGACTAATAAATGCTTGACCTTTTTTAGTGATGAAGGAACAGTCTGTGCCTCAGGAGCATATTATTTCAAGAAGCACAAATGAAGAGAAAGTCCAAACCCCTCTGGGACAGATGGACTAAATATTTTGATATTGGAACCACATGGAGAAGGGCAGGGATTAGGAAACAGAATGGAGCGCTGATAAGGGAACCTGGAAACAGCATCAGTCTTCTCAGATGTTTCAGGCACTCCAGGTATGTGTGGAACTGGACAGCAGCCTCACGTGAGGAGGGCATCACAGTGAACTAGACTTTTACCTTGATGTATAGTAAATATGGACCATAAATGAGAAACATATTTGTGGTCTGGCAAAAGTGTTGATTTCTCAACTTCTGGGTTCTGTATTAAAATCACTAGTATTCATCAAGCGTTTATTGCCTAGCTTGAACTAAGAGCTTTATATGAATTATTTGGTCACACATTAACTTTATGAAACAGGCACTATTATTTCCACCCTAATATTTTTTCTTTTGTAGACATAGAGGTACAGAGAGGGTAAGTAACCTCTGAGAGTCAGAGTATTGCAGTGACTTTGAACCCACTTAGACTGAAGCTCAGATCCCAATGCCTCCCAGTGACTTTGGCATTAGATTCTCATTTGCCTCCCTCCTCTGATGCTGCATTATTCCCCACTCCCTATTCTAAATAAAAACTGCTGCTAAATTGAGGGTGAACTTCAGATCATCCGTGGTATGTGTGTAGTTGCCCTTAAAGTACCGCCACACATTTGTGTGTCTTTGAAACAACAAAGGGCAGTCATTACAGTGGTGTTGGGGCATGCTTAGAATGTGGCATTTTACCATTTCTTACTCAATGTTTTTGCTAGTATTATACTGTTAAGACTCATTTTGAGAAGAGAGAATACTAATCAATGGTGAGGGTGACAGAAAGGTTATTTTAAAAATTAAAAATAACATAGCTTTTGATTCACAAAGTCTTTACTTTGGAGGGTCAGAGACGAGTAATGAAGTGTGGGATTCCAAGCGCAGAGCTGAAACCACGAGTATCTAAAATGCAGCGGAAAGAAGCAATGAAGATGTGAAAACCCTAAATAGCATGAAGTGATTGGTCTCACTGTTGGGCATAATGAACTCCTACCTGTGCTCAGTGCCACACAATGCAGAGTTTACAGCCCCTCTGAGACTGGTCCCAAGAGAGCAATGTCCAGGGGGAGTGGTGACTGTTCTGCTCAAGGACAGCTAGGTGTTGGGGACGCGGGTGGGGAGGGGGTGGTGTCCACCCCACCCTGAGACAGGACCCGCCTGGCCTCAGCACGTCCCCCTGCAAGAATCTCAGAGCTCAAGCCTTGACTCTACTTCCTTTATTCTCCCTTTACTCAGCTCCTGTTTTCAGAAGCAATCCGATAAACTTATTTATGTTGAAAAGTTTAATGTGTGATTCTTCCAAGGGGAGTTGGTTTCAACAGAAAATCAAGGCTCAGAACAAAAGTTGCAACAAGGTCTCAAATTTAACTTGCTGTACTCAGAACTGTGAAAAACAAAAGGTAGCTTTTTTGATTTCTAGAAAAGATCTAATCTTACTTCACTAGCTTTCCCCACACTAGGTGCTATGGGGAAAAAAACAAAACCAACTTAAAATTGCCATTTAAAGCCATTTTAGTCTCTTCTAGTTTCAGATAGTCTTATTTTGAATAATTATTCAGTCACTACAATTTGCTACCTTCATTAGTTTTCTGTTGCTGCTGAAAAAATTAACGTAACTCTAGTGGCTTAAAACAGTACAGATCTATTATCTTACAACTCAGAAGTCTGAAATGGGTGTCATTAGGCTACAATTAAAGTGTTGACAGGGCTGGTTCCTTTCTGGGTCCTCTAGGGGACAATTCTTTACTTTCCCTTTTCCATATTGCTTGGATTATGGCCCTTTTCTTCCATTCTCAAAGCCAGCATCAGCAGGCGAAATTCTTCCATCTCTTCCTTCTGCCCTGACTCCTCTCTTTATTCCACATTTAAGGATTCTTACATTACATGAGGGCTTCCCTGGTGGCTCAGTCAGTAAAGTATCCTCCTGCAATACAGGAGACCTGGGTTGGGAAGATCCCCTGGAGAAGTAAATAGCGACCCCCTCCAGTATTCTTGCTTGGAGAATCTCATGTATAGAGGAGCCTGGCCAGAGCCTGGCACGAGGTCACAAGAGTTGGACTCAAGTAAGCGACTAAACCACCAATCCAGGATAATCTCTCTACTTTAAGGTCAGTTGATTCAGTTCAGTTCAGTCGCTCAGTCGTGTCCAACTCTTTGCGACCCCATGAATCACAGCACACCAGGCCTCCCTGTCCATCATCAACTCCCAGAGTTCACTCAAACTCACATCCATCGAGTCGGTGATGCCATCCAGCCATCTCAGCCTCTGTCGGCCCCTTCTCCTCCTGCCCCCAATCCCTCCCAGCGTCAGAGTCTTTTCCAATGAGTCAACTCTTCTCATGAGGTGGCCAAAGTACTGGAGTTTCAGCTTTAGCATCATTCCTTCCAAAGAAATCCCAGGACTGATCTCCTTTAGGATGGACTGGTTGGATCTCCTTGCAGTCCAAGGGACTCTCAAGAGTCTTTTCCAACACTACAGTTCAAAAGCATCAATTCTTTGGCACTCAGCTTTCTTCACAGTCCAACTCTCACATCCATACATGACCACTGGAAAAACCATAACCTTGACTAGACAGACCTTTATTGGCAAAGTAATATCTCTGCTTTTCAATATACTATCTAGGTTGGTCATAACTTTCCTTCCAAGGAGTAAGCGTCTTTTAATTTCATGGCTGCAATCACCATCTGCAGTGATTTTGAAGCCCAAAAAATAAAGTCTGACGCTATTTCCACTGTTTCCCCATGTATTTCCCATGAAGTGATGGGACCAGATGCCATGATCTTAGTTTTCTGAATGTTGAGCTTTAAGCCAATTTTTTCACTCTCCTCTTTCACTTTCATCAAGGGGCTTTTTAGTTCTCCTTCACTTTCTGCCATAAGGGTGGTGTCATCTGCATATATGAAGTTATTGATATTTCTCCCGGCAATCTTGATTCCAGCTTGTGCTTCTTCCAGCCTAGCGTTTCTCATATAGCAACTTTAATTCCATCTGCCTTCTTAATTCCCTTCCCTGTCTACCACACCACCCTTTCCAACTTGTTTCTCTCTTTCTCTTGTTGTTCCTTCCAAAAATGGCACACACCCGTATCGGGGGAGGAGATAGAGAGTCTCAGACACAAGGGTTCTCTCTCCTCTGGATCCTTGCTGGTTTCTTTCATTTTAATATTCATTTGGCTGTGCTGGGTCTTAGTTGCAACACTAGGAATCTTTATAGTTGCAGCATACTGTACTGGGCCATCACCACCACTCTGCTGAAGCTTCTTGGCCACAGGGGAGTACCTCACATGGTGCTGTCTACTGGGAGCTGGAGTTGGAGATAAAATGTGCCTGCTGATGAATTATACCATTAGGGCATTTTCTGATCTGAGGAGAGGGGCACGGACTCTCTCTACCTTTGGATTTCTCTTGAAATCTATCTCATTGCTCTTTCCTCCAGAATGTTACAACAGAGGTCTAATCAGAGAACAAATGGCTAACTGCTTGATTCTCATCATCTCCAAGACAGAACAGTTTTCCCCTTCCCCTCACTATTGGGTAGTGGCTTTTCTAAGTTCATAACTCCTCCACAAAAGGTAGATTTTGTCTGGTCCTCTGCTTACACTGCTGGGAATGATAATGGCGAAAAAGGAGATTACCAAAAAAAAGGATGAATATTTCCAAAAAACACCATCCCTATTAATCTCTCATTAGGACATTTAAAGCATCAGCCATTCAGGTTAGTAGACTAGAGGTTCTGCCCTGGTGTTTCTCTGCACTGTGACCGCAGTAGCTGTTTCTCTTTGGAAGGTGGCTGGCTTCCAGGAAGCCAGGGCATAAGGGGAAGTTCAGAGAAGCCTTTCATGCTGTACTGCCAAGTTACCCATTCTCCTCCACTACCAAATACACACACACACAGTTATATGTGCAGTCTGAGAGTCAGCATCACCTGGGCCCTACAGAGACCAGTCACTGATCCTGCTCGGTTCATGGGGCTTCTCTACCTTTATGCAGCAAGGGACCAGTGCTTTGATGCCACCCAGTAAGCTGGCATTGAACACATTGTCACGAGTTGGAAGTGGAAATACAACTGTAATTTGTAGAGGCCATGCGTTGCCCAAGGTCTCTATCCCCTCTGCCTTTGTTGGGATGATCGGAAAATGCATGATTTGGGACTTGTAGTATATAGCTTGGAGAAGGCAATGGCACCCCACTCCAGTAACTCTTGCTTGGAAAATCCCATGGATGGAGGAGCCTGTTAGGCTGCAATCCATGGGGTCGCTAAGAGTCAGACATGACTGAGCGACTTCACTTTGACTTTTCACTTTCATGCATTGGAGAAGGAAATGGCAACCCACTCCAGTGTTCTTGCCTGGAGAATCCCAGGGATGGGGGAGCCTGGTGGGTTGCCGTCTATGGGGTCGCACAGAGTCGGACACGACTGAAGTGGCTTAGCATAGTATATAGCTGGGAAATTCACATATAGTCATATCCATCACCTGGTGTATATGTGTTATATGTAAATATTTCTCATAAGAATTCTGCCTAATTTTGTCATTACACACAATTATATACTGATGTGGAATATCATTGCTATAGTACTTTGATCATTCTAGTGGGCTCTAAAGTTAGCACATTGAATATTTAAAAAAAAGGAAGAGTAAGACAATTCCACAGAGCTTAGCCATGGAAAAAGTGTTGATACTATAAAGTTCCTGGGATGTTAGAATTGACCGTATATGCCTTACTTCCAAATTAGGTGATTTTGATTCAAAAGACTCAGTAATTGCATCTGTGACTCTTCATTCTCTTGCAATCTAGAGATGTATTGGGAGATACCCGTATTTAGGATGCACACAGCCCTTCATAAACAGGTGGGTAAGAGGACCAGAAGCTTGCAATAATTGGATCCAAACTGGTCATAGGATAGAAACCTAGGAGATAAGAGTCAGAACTTAGTGTGAGGTTCCAGAGAATTTTGCCCACAAGCTGAGACCTGCTTTAAACTATGCTTTGCTAAGAGTAATAGTGTACTGGGCCAGAAGTCAGGACAACTGGATTCTAAGCAACTGTCTACGCATGTAAGCTTGGGTGATCAGTCCCTCTGAACCTCATTTTATTTGTCTATAAAATGAAAAAGGTTGCACTGCAGGTACTTCATGGTATAAGGTTCTCCTCTTAACATATTCCCATAATAACTATGTACTAATGAGAAGAAATAGAAGACATAAATTTATACTCAATTCTGTTCCCACTAGTAGGGTGCTATTAAGATCTCTGATATGCCAAATAACAAATAGTCACAGAGTCCATTAAAATCTAAGTATCTGCTTTCTTGCTGAAAAAGGCTAGACTAGGAGAATAGGACTACAACTGAAATCAGGCCTTCTACTCCTTTGCCTCAAGTCTGAACCTTGGGACTTATGGGAGGAACATACTGGATCTGCAGAGCACACGCCCAGGCAGAAGGTAGGGTGGCCGGCTAACTTCTCACTATGTGGTCCTCCAGACCACATGGAATACCATGTGGATGCTGGAACAGAGGGCCAGCTTGTCTTGTAGGCAGGCAGCTCTGTAGAGAAAACCCACTCAAAGTAACTGTGTAAGTCCCTGAGATGACCCAAGTTACCAGTTTATATCCTGTCTTCCCCTAAAGACAAAAAGAAGATTGGGAAGGGTGGTGATGCATGCATGCTAAGTCCCTTCAGTTGTGTCTGACTCTTTGCAACCCTATGGACTGTAGCCACCAGGCCCCTCTGTCCATGGGATTTTCCAGGCAATACTGGAGTGGGTTGTCATGCCCTCATCCAGGGGATCTTCCTGACCCAGGGATTGAAGCAGTGTCTCTTGCATCTCCTACATTACAGGTGGGTTCTTTACAGCTGAGCCACCAGGGAAGCTGTGGGAAGGATGGGGAAGCCACTTATGAGAGGTTACCAGAAAAGGCTCAGTAAACAAGGGTAAGGTTTGCTATGCAGATTTAAGTCTGTGCCATCTCCACTGACAAAGAGTTTCTTCTGATTTGGAGTCATCCTCTTTCTGGTACAGAGATGCTTAAATAGAGACTTCCTTTATGAATATAAACGTCCCTTCTAAAAGGGTAACGTCTACTCTGTTTCAGAGCTTCTCCTCTGCCTGTAGTTTCTCAAAAGTAATCAGCTCAAAATAATCTTATTCTAGAACTAAGACTAGAACTCAAATCTTACACCCAAGTCTGTACTTTAAAAATACTTAACGCTGAATTTAGAAACGCTTTCATCCAAGTCAAAAACCAGTGGAACTGGTTTTGTGGAGTATTAGACCATGTTATGGAGAAGGCAATGGCACCCCCACTCCAGTACTCTTGCCTGGAAAATCCCATGGACGGAGGAAGCTGGTAGGTGGCAGTCCATGGGGTCGCACAGAGTTGGACACGACTTCACTTTCACTTTCACTTTTCACTTTCATGCATTGGAGAAGGAAATGGCAACCCACTCCAGTGTTCTTGCCTGGAGAATCCCAGGGACGGGGGAGCCTGGTGGGCTCCTGTCTATGGGGTCGCACAGAGTTGGACATGACTGAAGTGACTTAGCAGTAGCAGCCCATGTTATATAATTGATTTCCTAAAGGAAATTAGTCCTGAATATTCATTGGAAGGACTGATGCTGAAGCTGAAACTCCCAGGACATTGGCCACCTGATGCAACGAACTGACTCATTTGAGAAGACCCTGATGCTGGGAAAGATTGAAGGTGGCAGGAGAAGCAGATGACAGAGGATGAGATAGTTGGATGGCATCACTGACTCAATGGACAGGAGTTTGAGTAAACTCTGGGAGTTGGTGATGGACAGGGAGGCTTGGCGTGCTGCAGTCCATGGGCTCACAAAGAGTTGGATATGACTGAGTAACTGAACTGAACTAAACTGAGATAATTGAGAAGTTTGAGAACATAGTAAAAGCACTGATAGAACATTATAAAGCCTACGGCTTAGGTCAAAGACCCACTGATTAAAGTGATGAGTGCATGTAGCCTTGGGAGTGGGAATTTGGCTCCAGAATTAGACCTGCTGAATGATGTAACAGACAAGGTGGGACAAAGGACTGCAGAACCACTAATTGCTTCCTACGTGAAAACTGGTATGTTGGTCCTCAATGAATATTTTTAGTCACGAGAACTGTGATGACAGTAATTATGTCATACTCACGAAACAACAGTAAAGATAGAGAAGGACTGGGAGTCAAAAATGTAGGCTTGCTAAAGAGAGACTCTTCATGGAGGCTGATCTAAAAACCTGAAACTGTGAACAAAAACCAGGGGTCACTGTAGTACCTGCCGAGTGAAGAGGCAAAGTGAATAATGATATTAAATAGTATCCATCCACAGAGAAATGTGAATTAAAAACAATGGTGGCCACAGAATGCTGACAGATATTTTTGAAAAAGAAACCATGAAAAAAAAAATCAATATTTATTTCCTAATTTTAATAAGGTACTGCTGTGCTCTCCACTTGCTGGACAATGCTTCCTTTCTGTCTCTGCAAATAATTATTGTGTTGCAGTCTTAGCATTCTATAATAAATGCCAACTGACTATGTCTAAATAAATACACCACTGATCTGTATTGTCAGAAAATGAAACGTTACAAAGAAGTGAGTGCTTCATTGAACTGAAGCTTAGACCCTTTAAGTAGCAAACTTTAAAAAATTTAGCTACTATGATGGAAATTGTATTAAAATAGATTCCATTCTTCTTGGCCTCATTAAACCAAGTATGTGCCCGAGTGCGTGCTTGTGTGCGTGCTTAGTTGCTCAGTCGTGTCCGACTCTTTTCGACCCTGTGGGCTGTGGGCTGCCGGGCTCCTCTGTCCATGAGATTTGACGGGCAAGAATACTTGAGTGGGTTGCCATACCCTCCTCCAAGGGATCTTCCCAACGCGGAAATTAAACCCACATCTCACGTGTCTCCTGCATTGCAGACAGGTTCTTTACCCACTGAGCCACTTGGGAAGCCCAAACCAAGTATATTGAACATCATTTAATGTTCTGAGTCGTTTCCGTGAACATCAGCTTTATTCCTGAGCACTAGTACCGGACCTCCTCAGGGGTTGGTGAAATGTGCAGGATTCTACCGCAGTCTTTCCTGGGCCCAGAAATGATGCTCGTCTTTCCTGCCTATGACCACTATGTTGGCTTCCACTCTTAACCCCAGGTCCCACATATGTTCTGGTTTCTATTCTTTCTGCTTTAACCAGTGGTGCTCTAATACTTTATCTGTAACCTTTTTGTGTACTGATAGCTGTTACAGAAATCATATCAGTGATCTTTTAAAAACTGCACCATATTTTTATAGAATTCTCTATCAGCAGGTTATGATATAAAGACTTAGAAATGACCTGGGCTTCTGCCATAAATAAATCGCATAGACTTGGTGGCAGGGAGTTTCCTTGATACTTGGACATCTTTTACATTGATGCTACCTAAATCCATAGCTATATTCTGTATGCTTTTGATTTTTTGCAATCTTATCACCAGATAGAAAATTATTGTTACAAGTTTTATTTTCCTTTGTTTTCTAAGATGACATTACTCAACACTTGGGTCTCATACTATTAGTTCAGAATTAAGTTAGTCCAGAAAATAGGAACAAAAGGAAAATATTTCAGGAATTTCCTGATGATTCAGTGTTAGGACTCTGTCCTTTCACTACTGAGGGCCCAGTTCAATCCCAGGTAACTAATATCCCACAAGCTGCATGGCGTGTGTGAGGTGGGGGGATATCTCATCCTATTAGATAGCTTCTGCTGTGTAAAAAACCATCCCAAAGTGTAGTAGCTTGCAACAAAAGACATTTCTTATCTCTCTCCATTCTGTGGCTCACTAGATAATTTTCCTAATCTGGGACAGTTCAGTGAGGGCTGGAGTAGCTGGGACCTTTCTCCATGTCATCTCTTGTCATCCAGCAGATAAGCTAGGCTTGTTTACATGGTGGACAAGAGAAAGTGAACCTCATTATGCAAGCACTTTTTAAGTCTCTACTGTGTCATGTTTGCTAGTGACCTGGAGGCCGAAGCAAGTTACAGTCAAATCCAAATTTCAGGGAGAAATACGCTCTATCTTGATGGGAGAGACTACAAAGTCACAGTGAGAAGCACCAGACATACAAGGATGGATTTCATGCTCATTTTGTAGTCTACCATGTTCATGGTCGGAGAAGGCAATGGCACCCCACTCCAGTACTCTTGCCTGGAAAATCCCATGGACGGAGGAGCCTGGTAGGCTGCAGTCCATGGGGTCGCTAAGAGTTGGACACGACTGAGCGACTTCACTTTCACTTTTCACTGTCATGCATTGGAGAAGGAAATGTCAACCCACTCCAGTGTTCTTGCCTGGAGAATCCCAGGGACAGTAGCCTGGTGGGCTGCCGTCTATGGGGTCGAGCAGAGTTGGACACGACTGAAGCGACTTAGCAGCAGCAGCAGCATGTTCATGGTACTCACGCCATGACTCAGCAGCATGTGCACCTCTTGGAGACTTCAGCTCTGCTACCCCTCTGACATGCTAAGCTAGTGCTCTTCCTACTACCATGAAATCTCCTACAAGAGTAACTTTTCTCATCTCCTTTACTTCCTTCTCCTGGATTCACTTCTTAATTCTTGAAAGCCGATTTCTGTAGCAGCTAAGAAGTGACAGAGGTTATAACTAGGTTAACTAGCTACTGCCCAGTCATCAGTGACGTCTTCGCAGACCCTTGACTGTTTTTTAGTTTTTAACACAGTTAACCTCCTTTTTTGGAATTCACTTCTTATGGTTTCTATTACAAGTAAATATTAATTTTCTCCCTAGCTCATTGGCTGCTTTTTCTATTTTCTTTTCAGAGCTCTGTTCCTCCTCCCATGACCATATATGTGGTTCTGTCCTCATCTACCTTCTCTTTCTTACATCCTCTCAGTAAACTCACTCACATTCACAGCTTCATTACAAACCTCTAGGTACTTGATTTCATCAGTACCTGAACTTTTATTAAATTTGACTCCATCTTCCACCAAATGGCCCACTGACTAGTTTCACCCAAATGTTTGACCTATATTTCCCCTGAAATCTATTTTGGCTGCAAACTAAGGAGATAGTTCTGGGAGCTATATAATGCCCTTACAGCCTGTAAGTCAGTTGATTCTAAATTTTCCTTCAGATAAAAGGGACTGGGAGGGAGGAGGTAGGCAGTGTGTGACTAACATCTGCTGAATGCCTACTTTGCGCAAGGTCCTGTGGTCCCTCTTAACTGGCTGGGTGAACATCTTCTAGGATTACTTTCAAATAGGAGAAAAAGAGGCAGACATGGAATCTGCACAGGTAGCATCCCAGACAGCTACTGATACCCAGGTAAAGGCTGCAGTAACACCAAAGGAAATGAGACTCTGGAGATCTCTGTTGTAATAAACAAGAGGTATCTGACAGCCACAAACTGCTTTCAAAGAGTTTCTGCTAAAGGTATCTTAGGGTTTGCCAAAAAGATACATTTTTCTCTTAAAAGAAAGATCTGGTTTCTGGGGAAATGGATTATAAAATAAAATTGCAATTCTCCTTTTTTCCCCCTAATAAATGTGCTTAGAGACTTGTAGGGCCCAAAATTAAGCTCCTGGTAACATTTCTTCTGTCTGAGTAAATTTCATTCACTTAAAGTAAAATTTTTTTTTTTAATTACTTGATTTATTTTTGGCTGTTCTGTGTCTCAGTTGCTACATGGGTTTTCCTCCAGTTGTGGCAAAAGTGGGCTACTGTCTAGTTGCGGTGTGGGCTGCTCAGTGCGGTGGCTTCTCTTGTGAAGCACAGGCTCTAGGCAGCGTGGGCTCAGTAGTTGCGCCTCCCCAGCTCCAGAGCATGGGCTCAGTGGTTGTGGCGCACCAGCTTAATTGCTCCAAGGCATGTGGGATCTTCCCAGATCAGGGATCGAACCATGTCTCCTGCATTGACAGGCGGATTCTTTACCACTGAGCCACCAGGGAAGACCTGAAAGTGAAATTTCTGATGGTCATAAGATGGACATACTTCCAGTTATTTCCTGTTCTCTATTCCTTGATGGTGTTCCTGTGGATAGGTCTGTTGTAGAAGTATATGTTTGTAGCCATACTATTGTGTATGCTGAGGGAATACTAAATATAATTAATCAAGTCATGACTTGATAATGGAACAGATTCTGAAGATGATATGAGACGCTGCTGATGACCTAATAATAGGTTCTGAACCTACATTTTAAATACAGTTGTCTTTCCTTAAAAGTATAAAATAAAACTACCTTTGTTCTTTTATTTTCATATCAATAATGCACGTACTTTTCCAATGCCAAAACAGAACACGGTGTGATAGAATGCCGGCAGGCTTGTAGAATGAATGAAACATCATTCTCCAAGAAGAAGCAACCTACTAGGTTGCCATATGGCCTGAATTATATTAGTATATACCTCTTTTTTTTTTTAATTGGATTTTATAAGAATTTGAGAGTGTTACTTATTTCTTTCCCCTCATTTTTGGTTTGTTTATATTGCTGCATATATTCTTGCAGAGCAATTGCAACTCTTCTCATTGACTGCATTCTCTGAGGGCTCATTCTAGGAAAATGCTACTTAAGTATTGTGTATTGGGCATGAATTATCCTGTATTGTTCGTGTATCTTACTGCATTGTCTTTCTTATTGTCAATGGTGGTAAGTACCATGGTTAGTGAATTTAGCTAACAGTGTTTGAAGCAGATGAGATTTTAGCTCACTTCTTGATAGCTGCATTGGCTCAATCTAAGCTAAAGTCTTATTTTCATTAAAGGAGCAGACATGCTGAGGAAGAAGGTGCTATTTTTACATAGGGACTTTTTCTACTGAAACCACATGATAACACTATGCTGTTAAAATGATCTCAAGCATGCTGAGTTAGCTGAAGAAACAATATGCATGTTGCCAAAATCAAGGCAGTACTATTCTGAGCCTCCTCTGAGGTCCTCTAGCTCTCCTTGGTGGTCATGAAGAGGAGACTAGGAGAGGAGCTGGTGAAAATATATGAATTACAGGTGAAGTGGAGGTGACTTCCTGTTACCTACAAGAGATTATCTAAGTTCTTGGTTTTGCCATCAGTCATTGGAATATGAAAAGTTTGGTTACTCAGGTATTTGCATACCACTATTTATTGAGTACTGTTTTTATTCTCTCTCTAAACACACACACACACACACACACACACACACACACATTGTTGTTTTAGTCACTAAGTCGTGTCAGACTCTTATGTGACCCCATGAACTGTAGCCCACCAGGCTCCTCTGTCCATGCGATTTCCCAGGGAAGAATACTGGAGTGGATTACCATTTCCTTCTCCAATATATACATATATGTATATTTTAAGCAAAACTAGCACAAAACAGTACTAACTTTAGAACATTAGAAACAGAAGTTTAGGCAGAGACCCTCCAAATCCAGTTAAAAAATGCCTTTATTATTAATATAGATTACTATGATTCCATATCTATTATATAATATAGTAGGTATGGTACTAAGCATTTTACAAACATCATTTCATTTAGTCCTTATAATATTCTTACAAAACAGCTATTACCTGCATTTACAGAAGACAACGCTTCCCTTTCTTTTCCTTGCTTTTCTGATAACTGTCACGTAAGTTACACTCAATCGTGTAATGAGTGTAATTGATTGAGTGTAATCCCAACTCAATCCCAATGACTGAGTTGGGATTCAGGCTTTGGTATCTAGTTCCTAAGTCTGTGTTCTTTCACCAGGCCACGTTTCATCTCTGAGGATGACATGTAGAGTCACTTAGGAAACTGGCCCTCTATCGACAGGCGTTTTATTCTTCACTCTTCCTCCCCCATTTTCAAAAAATATTAATGAGAGTAAGTTACAGCACACCAAAATGGAAAAAACAAAATCTCCCTTCCTGGTAGTCTTCAACTGCCAAATGTAAATCACCATCAGATTTGGCTTCCCTTGTCTTCAACAAATCCTTCTTAGCTTCCATCATTTTACTTCTCTCCAGCTCTGGCACCCTGTGGGAGTTTTTATTGCAAAAGTCACCAATCTGTCAAAGATTTTATGAAAATTGATCTTCTTCACACACTTAGGTTTAACAAGCATTTTAACAGATTTCTTAGTCTCTCTTTGTTCATAGTTAATCAAAGAAAACTTTTGGTTTATTTTAATTTCACATGAAGCAGCAGATAAATAAGAAAAGTGTTAAACAAAGTTTTGCAGAGTTTTGTAAAAATCTCATTTTGCAACAAATTCCAAAAATTGCAATACCTTTCAGGTCTTAGTTTCTTTTGGATCATTTCTAATTGTTTTCAAATGTTTCCACAGTTACATGTGTGCATGTGCTCACTCAGTTGTGTCCGACTCTTTGTGACCCCCATGGACTGTAGCCTGCCAGACTCCTCTGTCCATGGGATTTACCGGGCAAGAATACTGAAGTGGGTTGCCATTTCCTCCTCTAGGGATCTTCCTGACCCAGGAATCAAATCCATGTCTCCTGCATTGGCAGGTGGATTCTTTACCACTGAGCCACCTGGAAAACCCACAGTCACATATTTCACACTAAAATATCTTCTCTTTTGAAAAATTCATCATAGATTTCATTTATATTTCATAAAAGTTGAAATTTTTCTTCTTAGCAAATATCATCAGTTTAATTCTGTCGTTCAGTCATGTCCGACTCTTTGCAACCCCATGGCCTGCAGCACACCAGGCTTCCCTGTCCATCCCCAGCTCTCTGCTTGCTCAAACTCATGTCCATTGAGTCAGTGATGCCATGCAACCATCTCATCCTCTGTTTTCCCCTTCTCCTCCTGCCTTCAATCTTCCCCAGCATCAGGGTCTTTTCAATGAGTAACTTCACATCAGATGGCCAAAGTATTGTAGCTTCAGCTTCAGCATCAGTTCTTCCAATGAATATTTAGGACTGATTTCCTTTACGAGTGACTGGCTTGATCTCCTTGCAGTCCAAGGGACTCTCAACAGTCTTCTCCAACACCACAATTCTTCATCATCAATTCAGCATCAATTCTTTGGCTCTCAGCTTTCTTTATGGTCCAACTCTCACATCCATACATAACTACTGGAAAAACCATAGCTTTGACAAGATGGACCTTTGTCAGTGAAGTAATGTCTCTGCTTTGTAACATGCTATCTAGGTTTGTCATAGCTTTTCTTGCAAGGAGTAAGTGTCTTTTAATTTCATGGCTGCAGTCACCTATCTGCAGTGATTTTGGAGCCCAAGAAAATAAAGTCTGTCACTGTTTCCATTGTTTCCCCATCTATTTGCCATGAAGTGATGGGACTGGATGCCATGATCTTAGTTTTCTGAATGTTGAGCTTTAAGCCAGTTTTTTCCCTCTCCTCTTTCACTTTCATCAAGAGGCCCTTCAGTTCCTCTTCACTTTCTGCCATAAGGGTGGTGTCATCTGCATATCTGAGGTTATTGATATTTCTCCCAGCAATCTTGATTCCAGATTCTGCTTCATCCAGCCTGGCATTTTGCATGATGTGCTCTGCATATAAGTTAAATAAGCAGGGCAACAACATTCAGCCTTGATGTACTCCTTTCCCAGTAGGGAACCAGTCCATTGTTCTGTGTCTGGTTCTAGCTGCTGCTTCTTGACCTGCATGCAGATTTCTCAGGAGGCAGGTAAGGTGATCTGGTATTCCCATCTCTTGAAGGATTTTCCACAGTTTGTTGTGATCCACACAGTCAAAAGCAAATATCAGATAAAATGTCTAAATGAGAGTGACTGTCCAATCCTTGGAGTAAATGATAGAAAATTCAAGGAAAATTTGAACATTACCCTTTTGATAACTTCTGGCAATATCAGAGCAGCACCTTTGATTGTTTTGATAGCTTATCTCTCTCCAACAGTTTGAACTTTCATCTGTTGGTTATAATCTAATAGTATTTTATATTAAAAATATTTAATAACTAATGCGTAATTCTTAATAAAACTACAACTTTGCCAAAATTACTTATAACTATTAGTACTAAATTATATCACCAATGTAATATTTTATTCTCTTGATTTACTGCTAGTTCAGAAATGATTAGCAATTTAAAAAGAATGCAATTCTATTTTAAAAATAGCATTCAAAGTAAAAATATTTCATGTATGAACTAAAACCTGCATTTAACAAAATCACTGCACAAATAAAAGCAAATGGTCACACAGATTGACAACTGAAGTAAGAAGTTCTGTTTCTTTATCTTTAAAGGTGTTGGACTATCATTTATTACACATCACAATTTTAAATACAGGGATATGAAGTACCACAGAAAATGTGGAGCCGAGTCTGATCTCAGAAGGCCTCAGCCTCCAACAGCTTAGAACAGGGCTTAGGTTCCCAACCAGAGATTGGGGCTGGGTGGCGGCGGTGAAAGCTCCATATCCTAGCCACTAGATCAGTGGTCAGTGCCAAGGGCCCTGGCTCTTTGCTTTGCTCAAAACAATTACCAGAAAGACAGAAAGTAGTAAAGCAAGTAAAGTATTAAGAGGGGAAAAAGTACAGTACTTGTTGACAGACTCATGGGCGGACTCAGGGGGAGAGAGAGAGTCGCTGAGTTTGCACCTTTGCGGCAGTTTGAATTACTTTTATGGGGCATTTCTTCCAGGTTTCCTTTGGCCAATCATTGTGAACTTGCCTCGTTCACAGTCCCTATTTGATATCTCTCAAGATCCTTCACTGTGTGCACAGGCATCTCTTAGCCAAGATGGATTTTAATGAAAACGTGTCTGGGTAGACCATCCCTAGACATAACTCCCATTTGGCCTCCAAGGGACCTATCTGCGTGTGTGCAGTCAGGGAGGTCTCCTGATGTCGAGAACGAGAGATACGTGGTGTGGGCAGGGACCAGACTCCTTGCCTTAATTGTCCTACTCTTCTCCTCTTGGAGTTTCCGTTCATAGGGATGACTCTCCCATTGCTTTACCCTGTTGATCAGTAGCTTAGTCATGTCTGACTCTGCGACCCAATGGACTGCAGCACTCCGGGCTTCCCTGTCCTTCACTGTCTCCTGGGAGTGGGGGTGGGTACCCATCTACCTCCTCCCTCAAGTCCATGTGTCTTGTCCTCCCTTAAGTCTAAGGCTAACTGGGTGATTGGAAGACCTCTGAATCCATTTCTATATGGACTACAATGTTTATTAAAGAAAATGTAATAAATGTGCAAATCTGAAGCTTACTTATATATTCAAAGTTAACAGTAACTGCAGCAATTGTTTAGAATTTAAATTTAGGCCAAAAAAAATTTTTTTTCAGGGAGGGCAGTTTCATCATTGACATTGTTTAGAATTACAGAGAATGATGCTAATAAAAAACAGACTAACTCTTAGTTGGTTTTATTATTGTTCAGTCACTTCGTTGTGTCCGACTCTTTGCAACCCCCATGGACTGCAGCCTGCCTGGCTCCTCTGTCCGTGGGATTATCCAGGCAAGGATACTGGAATGGGTTGCCATTTCCTTCTCTATGGTTTAATTATAGCTTTTACATTCTCTAGACAAGGCCGGCCCTGACTGCCTGCCCAGAGAGGTTTGCTCCACGTCTCTGCCCTTGATAAGTATGCCTGAATGTTTTCAGCAAGGAGGAGATACAATGAGCAAAGTGCAGATAATTTTGAAATTAACAACTGTAATAAAAGTACATAAAACTTTGTTTAAAGGTTGGAGTCAGGGTACTAATTTAATGATTTTTAAAGTCAGAAGAATATTGTTTTCTTGATTTTTCTGATTTTAGTCATTAGCTAGGTTTTTGTGAGAAGAGTCATTTAAATATGTATTATAAACACCCTTTGTAGGGTTGCAGCAAGTACTTTTACTTTCATAAACATCCTTTTCAGTGTAAGTTAAAGGGACTGGTCTAGAATTATCTTTCCGGCCCTTTCAAGGCTAACAATCTGTGGTATCTACTTTGTTTCTTGTGAATGAAAGAACAAACTGTCACCCCTATCTCCACCCCTTCATCTCCCACAGTTCTCCTCCTTACTCCTAATCCTCAGGGGTCTGCTTGAAGAAGAGATTAAACTTGCACATCTTTCTGCATTTCTATAATCTCCACACCAGAAAAATGTAAGACACAGGCTAAATAATTAGAGGGAAGAGCCATAAATACTAAAGCATTTTCCGGGTCTTTGTGAACCTAAGGGTGTCCATGGAGAGGTTGAGTGCTCTGGGATGGGTCCCATTTCTTATGCAGTGGGGGGTGTCATGATACAGAATGGGGAAAAACAAAGGGAACTGACATTTCTCTGCATAAAAATGGCAATGAAAGCTACTATCTTCTTCCTGGGAAGCAGCAGTTCTGAAATTATGATGCATATGGAATTTTGACTCTGTTGTTTCTGAAAATTAGTTTTTGTCCTTAGAAAATGTAGTGTGTGTGTGTGTGTTATGCAACAGATGCCTCAACAGAAGCCTCCCCCCACCCCACCCCACCCACTGGCTCTTGACTAGAGGGCATGTGAAAGTGTATATTCACCTCACACGCCATACTGGGAAAATCTGAGGTGGTTCAAATGGAGTGAGTGCAACAGCCCTCCTTCAACTGTCCTGCTGAAGGCACTTTGATACTGCTCTTCACAGAGTAACTCACTTTAGAAAATATACTGCTGGAGATGGCTAGCTCCTAGAAGAGAGGTGAATCCTATGGTAAGACCAGATCCTAGGGGTGTAATTTTCTTCTTTCTTCTCCTCCTAGTGCTCTTCCTCCTGCTGCTCCTTATTTTTTTAATTAATGTACCCAAAAAAGATGGAATGGATTAATGGACTTCCATGTTCCCCTCACTCATTCACAACTTTTGCTAATCTTACCCTATCCTGCTACCTGACACAACTTTAAAGCAAATCCCAGGTACATATGACTTCATTCTCAAGTTAATGATTCCCTTTTTTACATGGCCATAATACTTTTATCTTACCTTTAAAAACTAGTAATTCCTCAGAGCAACAAATATCTACTCAGTGTTCACATTTTCAGTTGTCTCATGACTGTCTTTTTTATGTTTTACATTTGTTTGAATCAGTTTCTATAATGTAAATAGTTGATTTTTCTTATTTTCTGTTTTCATCTTTTCTTCCTCACTGAGGTGGAGTTTTCTTAAAGGAAGGTAGAGGTTTGCACTGAGGAAGTATACATACAAATAATGATATTTAATAATTATGGATGTAATAATAATTACTTGACACAGCATGTACTTTGTGTCCATGCTAGATGAAGTACTTAGCATTTAATCCTCGCAGCAACTCAGTGGGTTAGGAACTACGATTTCCCCGTTTTGCAGTTGAGAAACTGGAGCACAGAGAAGTTCAGTAACTTGCCACTGGACATATACCTTGAAAGAGGTGGAGTCAGGATTTGAATCCAGTTTGTAATCACATGCTGCTTCTTAACAGCTAACAATTATGTAGCACTTACTAGTGTCAGGTGGCATAGACATAGAGAATCTGACTGCTATGTGAGAGACCTGGGTTCTATCCCTGGGCAGGAAGATTCTCTGGACAAGGGAATGGCAACGCACTCCAGGATTCTTGCCTGGAGAATCCCATGGACAGAGGAGTCTGGTGGGCTACAGTCTATCCATGGGGATAAGTCTTATCCATGTTGCAATAAGCGGACACGACTGAGCAATTAACACATGCAAGGCTACTAGTGTCAGGCACTTGTCTAAGTGCTTTACTTGAGTTAACTCATTTAAACTTCACAAAGTCCCCATGAAGCAATACAGTCATGATCCTCATTTCATAGATGGGTAAGTCAAGACACAGAGTTTAGATATGAGAAGGGTTTTAAAAAATGTGGCTCCCAGATGGATAACTCAGTAGACTCAAGAGACTACTCACCATTGCCCTAAAATGCTAAAGGAGATCTTTAAAGGGAAATGAAGGAGGCTGACATGTACGTTACATCCTTTGCTATCCTCTCAGTTCACTATTGTGCTTGGTCTCTTCCTTCTGCAGACGCTACACCATTCAGACACTTAAGGGAAACTTTAGCATCCATGTCATCATTCTCAATAATATTCTCTTAAGTCTATTCTAAACATGAGTTCAAAACACTTAGAAATGACTTTGCACTCTTCAGCCCTCGAGGCCAGTTACTGCCCAGCTCTAAGGGTCTACAGAGAATAACACTACTTCACAGAGCTCACCTCAAAAGACCCATTGCATACACTGCACCTTCCTATCTTTCGTCTTTTCTCTCCACTTCTCTCGTGTGTTTTCTGTACTTGTGAAGATTTCTGTGGACAGATAGTGGCTGCACTTAAGTACTTAGAAGTTCTGCAAATTCAGGTCGAGTCCAAGCTGACCTCAGACATTGATTTACACTATAGACAGTAATTGAGAGAGAAACCTAGCCACTTTAGAGATAATATTTGGTTCAGTTCTTTTAACAGAATGGGAATGGGTCTCTCTTGGCAGATGCTGGAAAAAATCTGGGGCCTCTTAGGGAAAAAACATTATTAATGGCTGCTGGAAAAAAATAATACATATTTAATTGAGGTTGGAGTTGTTAAAAGATAATTATTTTAAATTAAAGTCAAGATTCTCATGCAAGTATGAAGTGAACCAATGCCAAAGATTTTATTGGGTGCTTTCATTAGTGATTAAACCAGTAAGATGTTACAACCAGTTTAAAGGAAAAAATCTGAAGAGCAAACACTTATATACAGGCAATGGGAAATGAGAAAATTAAGCTGCTAATAGATGTGAAAACTTCATGGGCTAATAAAATGTAATTGTTGGAATCTTCTTTTCTGCAAGGGAAAATCAAATGTATCTCTACAAAACAAAATTCATTTGCATCTCTGTGGAGAAGAATCACTTGCATTACTATCAGCCTTCTACTATTTACAGAGTTGTAAAGTAGCCTAGTCAAAGGCAGTAAAAGGAACAGATCCCTATAAAATCAGATAAGCCCCATTGGTCATCTAAACAATGCCCTAGCTTCCCACTGAAAGGATATCCAGTAATCTTCTGCCCATTTCAAAGTCTTTCCCAGAGACTACCCTGGTGGCCCAGGGGCTAAGACTCCATACTGCCAATGCAGGGGGCCCAGGTTCAATCCCTGATGAGGGAACTAGATCCCACATTCCCCAACCAAGTCCTGGCACAGACAAATTAAAATAATAAGTAAATAAAAATTTTAAAAATGTTTTTCACAAATTTTCCTAACAGACCCATAAATAAAAACATCAAGTAACCAGGCAAGGTGATTTCTTAAAAAGAGTCCTTAAAAAAGATGATGTTCACAGAGAGGCTCTGTAAGCCAGTTATCACTCTCCTGCTGTATCTCCCTTTTCCATTAAATTGTCTCTTTCTTTTAAGTTGTCATCATGGAAGATTTGGTACTGGGGTAATGTAGAAAACTTTAGCATTGTATCCAAAAAATTTGACTCAAGAAAAATGAGGAAGTGTCACATCCTTGTCGGCAGGTGGTTTACTCCTGACACTGTTGAACCACCTACAGAAAGCTGATTAGTTACTCACCTACTACGTCAACGTAGTCTCAGATGAAGTGCAGTTTCTCAACATACTTTCTGTTCATTAAATTGTACTGACATTTTCAAATCCAACTTTAAGATAAAAATATTGACCAGTGGATGGTTTATTGGTCTAGAAAGCTCACATTTTCCTCCTTCCTGTTTTAGTGGCAGAGGCCATAACTGGGATGTAAAGCATAACCCTGATGTAAGTTTCACATGTTAGCTCTTCCCAGGCTCTAGTCTCCAAACATGCTTGGGGCATTGTTCTGTCCTGCTGACTTGGACCTCAGATTGTGCCAGTTATTACCTGTTCTTTCCTACTCATCTGGATCTTCTTTTCATACCTGGAGCCAGAAAATTTCAAGATCACAAGTATTAGAACCTCCAGGGAGTTCCATTTGGCTTAGTGAAAAGGGATCATGACCACAGCAGTCCAAAACCAAAGGCCCAGTAGGGTTGATTATCCGAGTGCAAGATATTGAAACTTCTAACAGCAGCATGCAACAGCCCGCTGGAAATAATTCTCAAGTGAAAGTGGAAGATACTATCCTCCTCCCAAAACTGGAAAATACTTAAGTACAATACCCAGTGCCAATGAGGGTGTATATCTTAGTAAAGACATTTGGGAAATTGAATGGCTCTATGACCAAGAGCCCTAGAACGTCACACCTCTCGTCTACCATGTCCCCTTTCTGGGGACAATTCAAAATATAGTGAAAAGTTAATGCACAAAAAGCTATATTTTAATATTATTTGTAACAATAATAAAAGCAACCTGAATTTAGCAATAAAGATTGATAACAGACATTTGTCTCTGTTTTTAAATAAGACATAGGTATTTAAATAATGATTATGAAAAGCTTAAAAACACACCACAGGAAAATGTATGATAATTGAATTTTTTAAAGTTTTTACTATGGAAAAATATCAGACAGACAAAAAAAAGTAGAGAAACTTACACGATGAACCCTTACATTGAACAGTTTGTTATACAATTATTAATGCAAAGCAAATTAATTTCATCTACTGTGTTCACTTTATTTCCCAGATTATTTGAAGCCAATCTGAAATGATATCATTTCATATGAAAATGTTTCAGCATGTACCTCTAAGAGAAAAGAATCCCTTAAAAAACATACATGCCATCTAAAAAATTAATAATATACCCATCAGAAAATATTCAAAATCCCAACATTTCAAACAAATAACCACAATTATTACATCCCTTTCATCAGCTCCTTTGATCCTGTTCTTATTCTACTGGGTTTTGGGTTAGCAATCTGAGTTCACAAAGTTATCAGCTTCAGGACCAAAAAGTAAGTCCTGGAAATCCTGACTCAGAGTCTTGGTACAGTCTAAAAGTTGTCTAAGGGCTGTCAGTTCAGAAGCCTGTATTCTGAGTCCATTCTTTGAAGTATTGATAATTAGAAAGCACAGGACAGTTGTTTTCTTGAGGCTCTAAGGTTTTTTTGTTAAAGATCCAACCCGATCTCTGATTTGTAACTTAGAGCAGAGCCTTCAGGCAAGTATGAGAGAAAAGAAGAAATGATCTCTAAGACTGAATGGCTGTGGTTAATTTATTACAGTAACCAGCAATATCAGAATGGAGAACAAAATTGTCTAATGTGTGCATGTTGCATAACGGTCTGATCAGTGTTTCCCCTGAGGATAACATATTATGGACATCAAGGGCAGTGGCAGTCTTAAGACCTCTCTGTAAATTGTACTATTTCTGAACTATTTATAAAAACATTTTACCTCTATAAACTTAACTTGGTGAACGCTGAGCATCTCTTCTAATTGGATGACTCTTCCTATGCTACTCTTAACAATAGTATTGAATTTATTTTAAGAATGTACTATGCTGCCCAACAAATCTAATTATGTCTAATATTCTTTTTTTATAAAGTAAGAGAACAAATCTTTGGATTTTCTAGAGGTTGAGTATCTCCAAGATAGTTTTCTGATCGTTTTATTTTTTCTGAACTTGGAGTCCAATTTTGGGAAGGCAAAAGCAACAGATTTAATAGAGTAAACTTGGTCCATGATTAAAATAGGATCATGGATGCTTGAGAAAAAAATTTACCTAATCATTAAAACAGTATTTAAAATAGAGAAGTAGGTCAAACAAATTTAAGCAATATTGGCTCTTTCATATGTGAAGAGACTTTCTTCTTTGTTCTTAAAGTAATCACAGATATGATATAATCAACATAAAGAAGCTTATTCTCATGTAATATAAATCTCTGCTATCTGAATGGATTACACAAAAGGTGTAAATAGTACCTGTTTGTTACCCCTTGTTAAGAGCTCTAATACAAATTTAACATTTTAATAGAGAGAAAGCCAGTCTATTTTTGCATTAATTCAATATTTGGCAATAAAGAATTCCAAGTTCCTTTTCAAAAAATTATCTTTTGAATAAACCCATCAAAACAAAGATTTCTCTGCCAAAATTTGAACATATTTCATTGCTTCTTTTTAGGGAAAAAAAAAATGACAAATGTGCTTTACTTTCAGTAAACCTCCTACAATTTTCTGTCTCCATTCAAATGTTGTCTTTCCCTATCATGTTTCATGTTCTGGAACAGGTATTTTCATTTAGAACAAAGCTACTCACTTTTTCATTGAAAAACCAAACAAATTTCTTTACAAAAGTTGTTCTTGTCTTCATTACAGTTTACACTAGATTGTCACTATTGTCCTTAGTGTGATCTTACTACCTATAGTAGGGCTTCCCAGGTGGCTCAGGGGTAAAGAACCCACTTGCCGATGCAGGAGACATGTTCAATCCCTAGGTCGAGAAGATCCTTTGAAGAAGGGAGTGGCAACCCACTCCAGTACTCCTTTCTAGAAAATTCCATGGACATAGAAGCCTGGTGGGCTGCAGTCCATGAGGTCACAAAGAGTCAGACACAACGTAGTGACTGGGCACACAGCACACACACACTACTCATTATTAACCATAACTTTTAAACAAACTAACCTCCATTTCACAGAGAAACCTGAGAGATGGGTGATTGAGAATTGAGTACTTATAAACAAGCTCAAATGAATTCGTTCATTAACATGACATAAATGTACACTACTCTATAGCCTGGTATTAAACAATGATATATATATATTTATTTAAACTATGTTTAGTGATCATTGTTTTAGCAGTCTTAGAGATTATCTAGGTATCCAAAGATTATTCATTAGGTTGATGTAATAGTCCAATATTTTAAAGAATATTAAAAGTTATATTTTAGTTAATGTACTATAGAACATAATAATTGTTGATACCAAAAAGATTGTCACAATTTTAATTCAATTTGGTTAGACACATAATTTTACATTTTTCATAATCTTTAACATTATTAAATAGTAATACTAACTTATTTCATCAATAATCAGTAGAAAAAGTTGATGCTCAGAAAACAAACTTAGATCTTCTAAAAAATAAAATGTACAAATATATTCTGATTACACTAATATGAGGGGAAAAGATACATTTTTTTAATTAAAACACAATTATAAGCTAGTGCGATTTATCCAAAGAGTCATCTTAATTGTGTGACTTTATTATGAATTATAAGTTATGCATATATATTTAAATTATCATATAGAATACTTCTTAGCACTTTCTAAAAGATTATTTTTGCTGAAAGGCTAGAACATTTATAGAGTATTCTGTTGTATTTATTTTCTAGAAGTTCTGGAGATACTAGATCTATGTATTCATACTGTAGGTATAAACAATAGACTTACTCTATAAGTCAATCAGAGCAGAGTTCTTTCGATTTAAAACACCCTATTAATACCCTCCAGAGGTAAGAAAGTGTTTCACACACATGATGAGAGAGAAAAGCTTTTCTCAGCTGTAACGACCTGACTTCAGCTTTATAACTTCAGTTACAGTTTAACTTCAGCTTCAGTTACCAGTAAACTTGAAAACGAAACCTCACCACTCTAGTTCTCAATGGGCTGTTTTCCTTTCAAGTGGGCACAAAATTGTTTCTTAATTGATTCGAGCTCACAGTATATAAATAGTCGAAGAAAAAGATTAACAAGTTGGATTAGCTTTAAACTCTCACCTGATGGAAAATAGATGCCCATTATCCACCTGACAGAGATCATCAAATGGTCAGATGGTAAAACCAAATTTCCCATTATAATCAGCCATGTGCATATATACCAATGGGGTCAAGTCTTAACTTTTGAGTTGAGACCTGCCTAGAAGTCTTGATTCTAGGAAAAGACTTGGCCCAGCTTGTAAGTTTTATAGGGATGCTCTAGATTATGCAGTTGAGACCTGTCTAATGGCTAGAGACAAGACATGGGCTTAGTGCCTGGACCTAGTTGTGGAAAGACATGCATAGGTTCATATATACCAGCTCTCCCCCAAAACAAGCCGTAATGTATGCTTATTTCTATGGTGTAAATTTTCCTATAATTGCTCTTTTTGATTGTGTTACCAACACAACATCATGAATGCAGAATTGGGAAGGGATTCATATATTTAGTTCCCACAAACCAGTGTAATCTGCTGTGGGACAAACTGCTTGACCATAAGTTAATCAAAACAGACAGACAAGCAAACTTGTCTAAGAACAGAAACTAAAGCACAAAATCAGGAAAAAGAAAATCTTTAGAAATACAGTTATTTGGCATTCAATCTGAGACAAGAAAAAATATGCCTGAGTTTAATCACTTCTTGGGCCATGCAGTTTACTTACACTAGCAAGTAAAGTCCACAGGAGTATCTCAACAGATCTCCCGAAATGGCCCTAGTACACAGTATTTTGCAAGATTTGTTGTTGTTTTAGTTGCTCAGTTGTGTCCATCTCTTTGTGACCCCATGGACCATAGCCCGCCAGGCTCTTCTGTCCATGGAATTCTCCAGGCAAGAATACTGGTGTGGGTTGCCATTTCCTTCTGCAGGGGATCTTCCTGACCCAGGGATTGAACACTCATCTCCTGCATTGGCAGGCAGATTCTTTACCACTGAGCCACCAGGGAAGCCCATGTCACAAGATAACTTGTTTTATTTGTGAATAATTCTCATAGTTAGAAAAGTTTTTATTTGTACTTAGCCCAAAATTCTATTTTCCTATAACTTCTAACCAGAGGGCTTAGTTATGCTCTTGGGAAATGCACAGAATAAATCTAATCTTTTGTTCAGTAAACTTTCAATAATGATTACAGTTATCTTAGGATTTTAGTGCTAGTCCAACTTTACAAATAGGAAACTGAGACCTAGAAAGGTTAATGACTTTCCTCAATTCATATAGTACTGTGATTATCACATTTGATGCAATCAGAGATGAAGCTTAAAAACTGTCACAACACATCCCTCTTAAGTCTTTGTACTATAGTAATGTTAATACTTTAACTAATGTGTCTGTAAGACCTCTCATCATCTTAGCTGCCCTCTTCTTGTATAAACAATGTCACTCTGAAGGTGAGATTTTGTTGTTCTTCAGTTGCTAAGTTATGTCCAACTCTTTGCGACCCATGGACATGCTAGCATGCTAAGCTTCCCTGTCCTCCACTATCTCCAGGAGCTTGCTCAAACTCATGCCCATTGAGTTGGTGATGCCATCCAACTATCTCATCCTTTGTTGCCCCCTTCTCCTCCTGCCCTCAACCTTTCCCAGTATCAGCGTCTTTTCCAATGAGTTAGCTCTTTGCATCAGGTGGCAAAAGTATTGGAGCTTCAGCATCAGTCCTTTGATGAATATTCAGGGTTAATTTCTATTAGCTTTAACAAGTTTGATCTCCTTGAGGTCCAAGGAGATACCCAAAATCTAATCAGATGCCACAGGCATCAGCTGATTAGTTCAAGGAATAGTGTATTCTGAATTCTGGAGTTAATATTTTCTAAATAATTTGGCCTGTCACTTTAATTTTTAACTCCTTGTCAAATAACATTTTCAAAAGATTAAAGCATGGCTTTCATAGAAATATAAAATAAACACAGGTAAAAAAATTTATTTAACTCATTAGTAAAAGAAACATAAGATATTAATAATAAAGCTAGTTTTAAAACTATTTGAGAAGCTAAGAAATATATAGTCCATCAAGAAGTGCACATTGCAGTAAGCTTTTTAAGTTAGAAAAAAATACGTTTAATACCTTATTGGCCAATAAATCATAACTTTTGAAGTTTTCTTTTCCACCAAAGAGAAATCACTTGCATCTCTATCAGGTAAAAACCTCTAAGGTGATATTACTTTCATAGTTTTTAGGCTCTAATTGATAAGTAAATAACAAAGCCAAATGAGGTCACTCCTGGAAAATGAAAACATCCTTAACTGCCCTCTTAAACAATCTCCCAGTATGACATTAAAAGAACATATAGCCTACTCTTTTGCTTTATCTTCAAGTATCATAGAATATGTCTTAACATATTTTATGAGTCATTATTTTGTCAGTCTCCTACAACCTGATAAAGTGTAACAAGACAGTTTACATTTATTTATATGAAGTTATTTCTATTATTCTAGTTTGTCTTCCTTCCCAGTGCAGGGTTCTTTTCTGTTATGTCCATGATAAGTGATGGTCAACGTTGAGCAGCTCTGTGTATTGCCAGGTAGCACAATTTTTGTTAGAAACTCTAGTTCTTAGAGAGGTCTTGCTTGTACCGGTGGAAATATGCTCCCCTGTAATTCTTACTCACTGAATATCTGAATTAAGGTGTAGAAAAACCAGGCGGCTACTGAGTATTAATTTTAAAAGAAGTGCTAAAGTATCGATGGACATGGGTTTGGGTGAACTCCGAGAGTTGGTGATGGACAGGGCGGCCTGGCGTGCTGCGGTTCATGGGGTAACAGAGTCGGACATGGCTGAGCAACTGAACTGAAAGTATCCCTAAGCTCAGTTGTAAAATGCTGACAGTTAACACACATCACTCCTCACATAACTGAGGTCCTATAAACTGGTTCTGCTAGAATTAGTGCTTTCAAGGGGAAATTGAAAAATGTATATTCCTCATCTACACTAAGTGATCTCTCTCGAGTATTTTTTAGAGGCAAATGCATGTTTAGCATAAGGCAGATAAGGGCTGGTCCCCCAACTCCAGAACTTACTCACTGGCATCTAACAGTTTGATCACCTAAAATTCCAAAACCCAATAATGCCATGATATTTACTAGGAATGGTTGGTTTATTATTACAAATTATAAGCACTTTATTAGGCCATAATTTTCCCACTGAGATAATAAAATAGCCTACGATTACAATATAGTACATATTGGATAAAAGAAGGAAATGTGCACCAACATGAAAGTCAGATAAAGAATCTCAAATGTATTTGGACAGGATATTTAATGACACACATGTAAATCACCTCTTTTCTTAAGAGAGCGTAAGTGACTTAAGCTATCCAGTTGTGAGTGACATAAAAGCTGGAAAAAATTTTTTTTAAGTTAAAAGCATACTGTTATGTTACCACATTAATAAATCCTTTGTTTTGAGCATAAAGAACTATACATTTTATTGGCAGAAAAAAAAGTTTCTCCCGCTTTTGCCAGATGCGTGTTTAACAAATATTAAAGAAATGCAGGCTTGCATTGCTACCAGATTATGAGCCCTCATCTCATTCTCGCACTGCTGATTAGTTCCAGTTCTAACATCTGGAGCCATGCCAAGTAAGTTTAATCCAGCTTCCATCTGACCTTCAGATTCTTGAGAACAGTTACCCCATTCTCCTGCTGTCTGTCTTCTTCAGATTAAACAAGTATGCACCTCCTAAGGAATGGCTTCAGGATTGCTTATTTTCATGATTACCTTCCTGCGGAAGCTTTTTAGTTTTCAGTGTGTCCAAAACACAACATAACACATGTCTGATGCCACATTGACATCAGGCCGTCACCTCGCTCAACCTGCTTTGCCAACTCTATGTTAAATAACAAGGGAAAGTGAAGGAAAATAAACATCTCACGTCCCTTTAATGGAGTGGCTTAGCCGGTTAAACTTCCTGGAGCAATTTAGAGTTCTCACTAAGCTCAGAGGTACTCAGTCAGGGTCTAGTCAAGAGACAGAAACCACATCAATTATTTGAAGAGAGAAGATTTAATGTAAAGCAGTGTTAGCAAGGTAGTAAGTTGTTTAGTAGGTAATTGAAAGGGTAAAGAGGAATTCTAAAGCATTACAGAGTAGTAACTGTGTGAAGCTGTTATTACCCTATGTTCACCTACCTCAGGGTAGATACTAAGACAGGATTGAACCTGCAAAGATTTTATTAGGGGAAATGCCTGTGTAGAGGAAACCCAGAGGGAGCAGGGAAGGCTGAGATGCAGGTATAACCTGAGTGAGAAAGAAATGGCCATAAAATCAGAGGATGTTTTGCCAAGCCATAGAAAAGTTATTGGGCCAAAGAGGCTGGTCAGAGGAGTCCCAGTCTCCCAGGAATCAGATGCCCCATTGTTTTGGCAGGCTCAGTTAGTACGGTCAATTAAAATTAGGTTTGTCAGATAAAATATAGGACATCCAGTTACATTTGAATTTCAGATAAACGAATTAAATTTTAGTATAAGTATATCCCAAGTATTGCATGTGAGATACTTATATTAAAAAGTTATTTGTCATTCATATTTAATTGGCATCCACCTGACAGTTTTATTTATGAGGTCTCTTAATCCTAATTGTACTTCATACGGCTGAAGTTCTGTGAGGTGCATTCTCATGGCTACCACACACTCTTGGGCTTAGGAGAAGAAAGGTAAGAGGTTGCAATTATTAAAACTTCAAATCTTAAAAGAGGATCTTGAGAAGATGAAACTCAGACATCTAAGGAAAGGGTCCTCAGTATCTGGGTGGGGATAGAACCGGTTTTACAGCTATTGGAAAACTACAAAGCGAATTCAGCTGCTGCCCTGGGAAGGAACCGCTTGCTCTGGGGATGAAGAAGTGTTGCTGGACAGGACCCCAAGACGACTGGAAGCCAACTGGAAGCAAAGAGAAAGCAGCCTTGTAGTCTTCCCTCAGCATCTGCTACTAGCAGAGTCTCACATGGAGCCACTGGCAAGGCAGAAATGCAGAGCAGAATATCAAAGACTGGGTTTGGGATTTAAAGTAAAAATTTAGTTACTATCACAAATGCAGATTACCACAGATCACACCCAGTTAAAGAAATGCTGGGAAATGACTGGCTATTGCCCTACATGATTGCAGCATGACTCCCAGCTTACAAATTCCATGGTTTAATGGTGATGAGCTTTGGGACATGCTATCCCAAAGAAGGGCCCCTTGGCATATTGAATATTTTAAGCTTGAAGGAATTTGAGAAATAGCAGGTGTTGGGAGTCTCTGACATCCTTGAAGCAGGTCATAAGATCCTCATGTGAGAGGTGCCCTCTCCATACCCAGAGGAAAAGAGCATCCTTATCTCCTAATCTCCATATCATCCTTATCTCCAAAGACGGAGGGACACTGGGAGGAAGCTAAGCAAACAGGCTTAGCTAAGTGTCTCCCAGTTTGCCACTCACAACTTACATCCTTTGTCCTCTCTCATTTTTCCACTACTTATCGCTCAAACCTAATATAAAAATATTCAGGTTTAAGGGACTTCCCTGGTGGTCCAGTGGTTAAAATTCTAAGTTTCCAATGCAGGGAATGTGGGTTCAACCTCTGGTTGGGGAACTAGGTTCCCACATGCTGCGCTGTGAGGCCAAAAAAAACTTCAAGTTTAACCTGTTCTTCAGGTCTCCATTTCCTTATGAAGTCTCTTCCCTCATGTAAAACTTACATTAAATACATTTGTGTGCTTTTTTCTTATTAATCTGTCTATTGTTACCAAGTCCCAGCCAAGAAAAAAGATATTTTTCTTCCTCTGTGTTGTTTAACAGAAAGATGCTTCTTAACAATTCCCATTCCCCATTTCAGGCAGATTACATGAACAGCCACCATGACTAGAGACTAATTTGCCTTTCCTTTTGAAATTCTCTTCTTGAAAAAACAAGACAGGTCCTAACTAGGGTAGGACCTCAAGTCCATAATGAAGATTGGCAGAGGGATAGGAGAGGATACGCAGTCTTGTGTTACATAAAAAATAGCCACAAATCTGAAAGACTCCAGTAAACCTAATCACCAAGGAAAACAGGTATTAGTATCCCCAGGTTGCCAGTGGACGCTAATCCCTTAGAACATGGAAGACCTTATGAGGAATTACGTAACATTGAGGAGGAGGATATGTCATACTTGAATATGCCTCATGGTTCTCCCAGACATTGTCTTGTTTTGACCCCTGTATATTTCCACACATGGGGTAGGGGAGCTGATGACTGACCTCAATCCAGAATATAATGAATAATCTTGGAAGTTTTTAAGTGAAAAGGTGATATAGTCTGTACCTTAGAAGAGAATCTTACCAGAGGGCAAAAGATAAGGATTTCTCAGTAATTCATTCAAGATATAATGAGGCCCTAAAGTAAACTAGTACTTTAGAGCTTACACTAATCCAATCTGGAGCATTTTCTCCAAGATGAAACAGGATTTTAAAGGAGATTTAAAAAGTAAAATATTTAATGAGTAATAGGCCTGGAAAATCCCATGGACGGAGGAGCCTGGTAGGCTGCAGTCCATGGGGTCACTAAGAGTTGGACACGACTGAGCGACTTCACTTTGCTTTTCACTTTCATGCATTGGAGAAGGAAATGGCAACCCACTCCAGTGTTCTTGCCTGGAGAATCCCAGGGACGGGGGAGCCTGGCGGGCTGCTGTCTATGGGGTCACACAGAGTCGGACACAACTAAAGTGACTTAGCAGTAGCAGTAGCAGGCCTGGAAAATCCCATGGACGGAGGAGCCTGGTGGGCTGCAGTCCATGGGGTCGCGAAGAGTTGGACATGACTGAGCGACTTCACTTTCACTTTTCACTTTCATGCATTGGAGAAGGAAATGGCAACCCACTCCAGTGTTCTTGCCTGGAGAATCCCAGGGACGGGGGAGCCTGGTGGGCTGCCGTCTATGGGGTCACACAGAGTCGGACATGAATGAAGTTAGCAGCAGCAGCAGGGGAATTGTATCTAACTTTTAGTTTTTTAAACCTTTTTTTTTTTTTTTGGCATTTCTGCTCCATTCACATCCATGCATTCACTTGCAAATAATTCCCATCAACCTTTCAAACGTTAACAGATGGAAAGAAAAGTAGGAGCATTTTGGGTGGGATTTCTGCGATCCAAATGAATGAGAGTTAAATGTAAATAGCTGGAAAAAAAAGAATTCTCTGATTGTACAATAATTGTTATTTTCATTTCAAGGGTTTCAAAAATAGAACAGTATCTTCTGGTAATTGCTTCCTATATTAGTTATCTATTATTGCATAACAAATTTTCCCCAAACTTAGTAGCTTAAAACAACAACAAACATCTATGATCTCTGGCAGTTTCTATGGGTCAGGAATTCTGGAGCAGCTTAGGTGGGTGATTCTGGCTCGGGGTCTCTCAAGAGCCTAGAGTCAAGACATTAGCTGAAACTGCAATTGTCTGAAGGCTTGATGGGGCTGGAGGATCCCCTTTTAAGATTGCTCATACATGTGACTTGCTTTTGAGGTGGAGGGCTTCTCCTCATAAACTTTTCCTAGGGATTCTCCAGTGTTCACAGGACATGGCAGCTTGCTTCCCCTCAAGCAAGTGACCCAAGAGAGTGAGAACCAGGCAGAAGCAATTGCTCTTAATGTGCCAGCATTGGACATAGCCTCACTTAGCATCACTTCTACCACATTCTATTCATCAGAAGCTCTTCACTAAGTCTTGCCCACATTCAAAGGGAGGGGAATTAGGTTCAACCTTTTGATGGTAGGTATGATAACGATTTTGTGAACATGTTTTAAAAAAAACACACTTTAACTTAAAACACGTTTTGGCATTTTGTGCACCAAATAAAATTCCCAGCTCATTGAACAGCTTCACAAAACTAAGTGACCAAAACCAAACAGCTCCACAAAACCAAATTCCAATTGCTGGGAATTGATACGTCACTTCTTTGGTCAACAATAGCTTGCCAGTTTGCTCTGAGATGTCTAAGAGTTGTGCAGTCATAGATGAGTAAAGTGTGAACTTTGTAATCCAAAGAGGGGAAAAACCCTAAAAGACCAAACCACAGTGGTTTCATCATCTGAATTATTTTGCTTGAATTTCTATTGAAAAGGCAGTTTCTTAAATTCAAGCTTTAATGTCAGAGAAATGGAAAAGCTCTTACTAGTTCCTAGGAGTATAATATGTAAGTGATGGAATTCCAATAATTTGGTACTTATTGTGGTGGTTTAGTTGCTAAGTTGTGTCTGACTCTTGCGACCCCATGGATAGCATTTACGTATGATAGAGCACTGTCCATTATAGAGCGACTAAACCACCACAATACTTATTAGGAGTCAGGAAGAATGTTCCACCAGGAAAACTAAAACATCATTAGAGCCAAACAAGAAACATTTCTGCATTTATGTCTTCATCCGTGTTAACTGCTATAACAAAATAGCATAGGTTGAGTAGCTTATAAACAACCAACATTTATTTCTCATAGTTCTGGAGGCTGGGGAATCTAAGATCAAAGGGTTGGCAGATTCTGTTTGCTCTGAGAGGCTAGGCATCCTAGACAGCTGTCCTTTTACTGGGACCTCAAAAGGTGAAAAGGGTGAGATATCTCTTTTATAAGGACAATAATCTCATTCATGTAGGTGGCACCCTCATGACCTAATCACCTCTCAAAGGCTCCACCTCCAAATACTGTCACCTTGGAAGTTAGGATTTCAACATATGAATTTTGGGGGAGGATATAGACATTTAGTCCATGGCAATTTAACTAACTGGAAAAGAACCCTCAAGATTGTGAGAATGCCATCAGGGAGAAGAATCAAAGATCAACACTCTAATAACTTTGGGGGGTTTTTTTGGAGGTGGGGGGAAAGTGATAACATTCAGAATTCCTGTTACAATTAGCTTAGCTCTTGTTCTTCTGTTAAAAGTCTTTTTCTAAAAATTTTTAGATATAGTCCATATTTTATTGATTTTTATTGGAATATACTTGCTTTACAATGCCATGTTAGTTTCTGCTGTACAATGAATGAATCAGCTGTATGTGTACATATATCCCCTCCCTCTTGAAACTAATGACTTTGGTTGCTTCTTATCTTCATTGATATGGCAGTTAAACTTGGAGCCTTGACTTCCTTTGCTACTGCTTCTCCTTTTGGAAGGTCTGCAACTGTAGCTGTTAGAAAGATAGGTAACCTTTATCATATATATATATTTATTTATTTGGCTGCACTGGGCCGTAGTTTGAAAGTGAAAGTGAAGTCACTCAGTTGTGTCCGACTCTTTGCGACCCCATGGACTGTAGCCCAACAGGCTCCTCCATCCATGGAATTTTCCAGGCAAGAGTACTGGAGGGTCTCCTGCATTGCAGGCAGATGCTTTACCGTCTGAGCCACCGTAACCTTTATCTCTCTCTCTCTCTCTCTCTCTCTCTCTATATATATATATATATTTTTTTTTTTTTTTTTAATTTGGCTGCACTGGGTCTCAGTTACAGCACATGGGATCTTTAGTTGTGTCGTGTGAACTTTTAGTTGTGGCACGTGGGATCTAGTTCCCTGACCAGCGATTGAATCCAGGCCCTGTGCACTGGGAGCACAGTCTTAGCCACTGGACGACCAGGGAAGTCCCCTAACCTTTATCTTTTGCCTCTTGGTTTGATTCTGGCTTGTTAGAATTTCTTTGCACCTGAGCTGAAATCATGAGTTAACTTCAGAAAACAAATCCCAGGAAGTAAGGCGAGTCTAGCTAAAAAGAAAAATAATACTTTGCCTAGAGCAGCAATATTAACAAGGACCTTTTCAAACTGGTATTGCTTCCTTCCCTCAGGGGCAAGGGGAAACATAAAATTCAGTGGTTATTGCTTTCTTAAGAGAAAGAAGAGACGTGCCCTGTGATTATGGTGTTGGGAGAGAGGGGGAATTTGGAATCTTTGGGACCATAAAAGGAAGAATGAAATGAACTTACAGAAACGAAAAAGTAATCAAGATCACCTAGCATTGGCAGAAAACTGGACGTCTCCTTGTAAATCATGGGACACGCTGGCAAAAGCACTATGGTGTTTGGTGTAGAATTGTAGGAGAGAAGCACACAGTGTGGAAACTGAATGTGTGCATGTGTGCTAAGTTGCTTCAGTCGTGTCCGACTCTTTGCAGCCCATGGACTGTAGAGCACCAGGCTCCTCTGTCCTTGGGATTCTCCAGGCAAGAATACTGGAGTGGGTTGCCACGCCCTCCTCCAGGGGATCTTCCTGATCCAGGGATTGAACTGATGTCTCTTAACATCTACCTGCATTGGCAGGCAGGTTCTTTAACCCTAGCTCCACCTAGGAAGCCCTGGAAACTGAATACTAAGAGTTTAAGAGCTTGTGAGTATTAGGGGATCCTGGAGACTTCCTCTCCCACTTGGTCCCTACACTTGAGTTTGTTCTAGGAGATAAAGAGTATTGATCTGTCAAATTAAGCTTCTGCCTCCCCAAACCAAACCGATTTATAACTTTACACCATCTGTTGGTGTTAGTGGTGTGATTCTCTCCTATACTAATTAATGGCTCAAAAAGAGCTTCAAGGACCTAGTTGTGAATTTTTGCCAGTTTCCACTATGAGTAAATTAAGGTTTCATCTTAATTTAGACAGTGTCCTCTACTTGTCCCCTCAAGGATCTGCCTTCTCACTTGTAGGAAGTTCAGTTCTCTCCCTTTTTCATTGCATCCCTGCCCCTACTACCATATTTCTACTGGATACTTCAAGAGAAAGTTTAAAGTCTGGGCCTCTAAACACAACTTTTAGAAAAGATCCTTTTACCTCTAACTTCAGTTAAGAAAGCCTTTCCTTTGTCAGGGCCCTTCACACTGGAAGAGAAGTTTGACAGTATTGTAAAAGAGTGAGAAATCCAATGTCGAAAGAAGAGAACCTTTATTCAAAGGAAAAAAAAAAAAAAAAAGCAATGTTAACTTTCAGAATCACTGTTTCACAAAAATCACGTTACCTAGATTTACTGCTGAATCATGTATGACTTTGCAAAAATCACTTAATTTTCTGTGCCTTAGTTTCCTTATCTCTCAAATGAGAAACCTAGACCAATTACTATAAAGTATAATTCTAAAGTGACATGATAGTATATCAACATCCCTCAATGATCATTGACCCTGTGATATGTGCCACTATCCTTAGGGCCTAACAAAGTATGTTCTATGTCTGGACATGACACTTTCTAAAATCAGGGTGAAAACTGCTCCACAAGTTACTGGGGAAGGGGGCAGGCAGTTGAGCCAACAACACAGTTGGCTCTCAACATCCATGGGTTCCTCACCTGCCTAAGGAGGGCCAGCTGTCTTGTACCATTTTGTATGAGAGACTAATGCATTCTTGGATTTTGGTATCTGGGTGGGGTGAGTCAGGCAGGGGGTAGTCCTGGAACCAGTCCCCTGTGGTCACAACCACTCTTCCCCTCCTAGACCCATCACTTCTTTCCCTTTCTACTTCCCTCAATGCTCCCCCCAACCCCCAGATTCCTAATACCTCTTCAGGGCTCTAAGTCACAGAGAGAATTGCCACTATCTTCAGAGTCATTCCAGGTGGTGCCCCTGGGGGTGCTGCCTAGATTAGATGTGGGGTAGCGAAATACCTGACACATGAAAAGCAAGACTCATCTGGTGGGAGAGGTAAAGATTGTTTTTGGATTTATTTAGTTAGTCCCTTTTGCCTCTCAAAATAAACATCTTTGTGCTCAGTTAAAAAGCTTTCCAAGATGTTCACAAGAGAAGGGGAAATTCTTGCCAAAAACTTAAGCCCAGCCAGACAGGGATACTGAAATTTTGCTGCCTGTGGAAGCACATGGCCAGGCGAGACTTTGGCATAAAAAAACAGTAATCTGTGTTTAAATGATGGCAGAGTAGACTTCTGGTGTTCAGAGGCTACATTAAGGGAACCCAGGCAGAGTATATGGGATCCAACAACTCCCATCGACAGTTCCCCTTCAGTTACAGTTCACAACACACGCTTATCTATTTACAGAACTTACAACTCGGCAAACGATGGTCCTTATGGATGGAGGGGTAAAGAGAAACACTCCTCTCACTCTTCTCACAGTTTTAGTTCTGCTTCCAATTCTGAGCAGTTGCAAAATGCTTCAGAAGATTTAGGCCTGAGAGTCCCATCTGCAGCTTTGCAGTGTTGTGACCTTGGCCAAGACACTAACCATCTCTGAGCTGCAACTTTCTTATCCATAAAATAGTGATAATAATGCCTGTTCTACTTTACTTGCAAGAATGTTGTGAAGATCAAATAAAATAACATAAATGAAAACACTTTGTACTTTAAAAGGTGCTATGTAAACTCAAGCCATTTTTAATTATCAGGTGTCTCTTCTTCCTCTGCTTTTTTTTTTTCCCCCCCAATCTCGTCTGTTTCTGTGTCCTTTAAGCATCGTCATAGTTTTTTCTTAGTCTGAGATTCTCATTGTTGTTAATGCTCAGCTTCTTAAACATGGACGGGCTTGTTACCAACCAGGCAGACCTACATCTACAGGTCTATCTAGCTCCCTATTCAGAGACAAATCTACAACGTTTAGTAGAGTCTCATTCATTACAACAGTGAGGTATGGAGCAATTAATGATTCGGTATCCCACGTCAGTGATACAAAATTGAATGGATAGGTCCAGCCTTCAAGGAACACACCATCAGATCCAGGCCTCTCAGATCAGTCAAACAGATTAGTCAGGTCTACATATAAACTTCAGCAGAATCTTTTCTTTCTGGTCTCTACTCCTTGAAGTTCAGATCTATCTGGACCATTGGGCCAAAATTTGAACTTTGAAGTCCTTCATACCTTTTCCTTAGGGGCTTCCCAAGTGGCTCAGTGATAGTGAATCCTCCTGCCAAGCAGGACCCATGGATTTCATCCCTGGGTCAGGAAGATACCCTGGAGAAGGAAATGGCAGCCCACTCCAGTATTCTTGCCTGAAAAATTCCATGGGCAGAGGAGCCTGGTGGGCTACATACAGTCCATGGGGTCACAAAGAGGTCAGACATGGCTTAGCCACTAAACAGCAGTAGGAGCAACAAACTTTTTCTTTTAGAGAAAACAGGTAACTTTATTCAAGTCTTCTTGAAATTATTTTGCACATCCCTTTGTTGACTGACCCATATCTCTTATTCCTAATTCAATACCTAATTCAGTGCTGAGGTTCTGCCCTGTGTGAGATTCCAATTAGGCAATGAGAACTGATCCCGCTTGTATATCCATATAGCTTGACTACCAGGACCAAGACCTAAGACCACTTGTGGCAACATGACTTATTATTTGTTCTAGGAAATTCTTGCTCAGGAAGATAAACTTGTAGAGCAACAAATAATTTCACTGTTTGCATTAGGAAATTCTCCCAAACCAATTTTTTTGAACAGTAAATTGCTCATTAGAGCAAATGATTATTCTCAAGACAATAGATTAATTACCTGAGCAAATGGCTCTCTTACCAAATAACTATTTACTTACCAAGATGTGCTTCAAGAGCCTCTTTTAGCTATATCTATCAATTCCAAACTACTGTATCATAAACTTTTCCTAGTGTTAACCTGATTCTCTCTTTAAAAGACCCACACCACAAACCCTGTACATTCTGCCTCTGACCTCTCCTTCTGAGGTATTCCTAAGATTCTGTCCAGGAGGTAATTTCCCTCCTTGCAGTACACTTAACAAACTTAGTCATGCTTAATAAACAGATTATCAGTGACTTCTTAGGGAATTTGTAGTTGACAACTTTGTGTATCAATCAGCAAAGCAAGAGAAACAGAGATGAAAAGTGTTTTCATCTTATATCTTGCCATTTCTTTTAAAAAGACTTCTATAGTCGTCATCATGTTAAAACTCAGAATTTCGTTGGCACTTCTTATTCTTATTATATGATTTGGAGTAGTTTTTATCTTGAATTACCCATGAGATAGTACACATAATTGTTTTCTTGCTTGGAGCTTCCAGAGTGTTCTAGCCAGTCTTGGATTGGAGAAGGCAATGGCAACCCACTCCAGTAATCTTGCCTGGAAAATCCCATGGTCGGAGGAGCCTGATAGGCTGCAATCCGTGGGGTCGCAAAGAGTCGGACATGACTGAGTGACTTCATTTTCACTTTTCACTTTCATTATCGGAGAAGGAAATGGCAACCCACTCCAGTGGTCTTGCCTGGAGAATCCCAGGGACGGCGGTGCCATCTATGGGGTTGCACAGAGTCGGACACGACTGAAGCAGCTTAGCAGCAGCAGCAGCCAGTCTTGGATACCTCTAAAAATCTTTCTGTCACAAAACACTCTCTATCCTATCCATTGTATTTCCACTGCATGTTAGAAAGTGATTAGCTCCTTATGTTCATGCCAAAGTAACAGACTAGTATTTGAGGAACTTAACTGAAAATCTTTATAGGGGTTATATGAGAGCCAGTTCATTGTTCACACTAAGCGAAATGGCTTGTAATCTGGCTCTCTTATCCAGTTTGAGACCTGGAAGCATATCAAAAATGTCACACATGGAAACGAGCACTTGTTTAAATTCATGAAATAGCAGTCACTTAGAGAGACGAGCTTGGTGAGTCAGAAGCCAGTCTTACAGTTCAGTTTGATCCCTGCCAGACGTCGCCTATTCTGAGTTTATAAACTGAAAAAGTTGAAACCAATATAGCAATCATGATAGTTACCATGATCCATGATGTCATGGAGCCTGATATCATGATAATATGTTGTTTTTGTTTTTTGGCCACCCGTTGCAGCATGCAGGATCTTAGTTCCCCAACCAGGGATTGAACTTGTGTCTCCTGCAGTAGAAGCACAGAGTCTTAACCACTGGACCACCAGGGAAATCCCTCTATATATTTTTAAAACATTTTAGGTTTCAAAAGGAAATATTTAAATTTGATACTGCCTTTTGTTGACTTCAAAAGACTTATAATCCTCCTTATAAGTATGTATCCCATGGTAAATTCAGTCTTATTTTTTTTTCCCTTATGGATAGTTTTATTTAGAATTATTTCAGAAAATCTAAATGTTGTAATACTTTAGAGTATCTTGCATGTAGAAATTTAACATACCCTCATTTCGTTAAGCAGGTAAACTGAGAAAACGAACATTCCTTGAGTACTTGTGTGCCCAGTAGAGACCACGATGCTTTCAAATACATTACACTGATTTTGACAAAACCCCTGTGAGTTGAGTAATAATCTCCCTATTTTAAAGCTGGTGAAGCCAAAGTTCAGAATTTAAGAAGTTTATTAAAGATCTTGGGAGTGAGTGGTAGAGTAAGACTGATTTCAAAGCCTAATCTTGTTTAATGTCTCATTGTGATACCTTACCACAGTATCATATACGTTGTCTCAACCATTCTTGAGTTGTCTTTGTCTTCCAATTCTTTTATATATAAAAGAATTGGAAGCTCCTCTCTCTCTCTCTCTCTCTCTCTATCTCTATATATATATATATATATGTTACTCACTTATTTATGGCTGCAGTGGGTTTTCATTGCTGCGTGGGCTTTCTCTAGTTGAGTCTAGTGGGGACTCCTCTCCAGTTGCTCGGGCTTCTCATTGCAGTGGCTTTTCTTGTTGCAGAGCATGGGCAACATGAACGTTGTCGGGCTCAGTAGTTGTGGATCCCGGCTCTAGAGCACAGACTCAATAGCTGTGGCACGTGGGCTTAGTTACTCCCCAGCATGTGGGGTCTTCCTGAATCAGGGATCAAACCCATGTCTCCTGCATTGGCAGGTGGATTCTTTACCACTTAGCCACCAGGGAAACCCTTTGTCTTTCAGTTCTATCATTAATAAGTACTAGTGAATGATATAATTTTCAAAGAACATATAAGGGGTTTTTAAAAGCTGGGACCAAAGCTCCATGTTTATATACTGACATGCTAATCAAGGTCCAGACTTTTACTTAAGCAAACAAATTGTTATCATAAGATAAAACTGAACCAAACTCCTTTTGTGAATTTGCTAGTTTGTCTTCTCTATTTGAAAACATTATTCTCTGTGATAAATACATATCGATCTTAATGTATTATAAATAGTTCATCTATGGACATACTACATGTGTTGGTTATCTTATCAAAAGTTACTTTTCTAATCTTGAAATTCTATTACATTTTTTAAAATGATCAAATGGCAAAGCATTATTTTTTATCTACTTAACAACAGTTCATATAATAGGAAACTGTAGCATCTTTACTTAAAAGAAGAAACATCTTTACTATTAAATTCAGTACATCTGCTTTTTTTTAAACTAAAGATTCAAGATACTAAAGAGATAAAGTCGCATTGGACTATTTCTCTTTTTTAAATGTTATTTAACAAGTTCTCTTGGTGATCAGAAGAAATTCTCTTCTGCTGCTTATTTTTGTCTTATGCTTTTTTACTCTTGGTCTGTTTTCTATCCCATTTCATTTTTACGCCTTCTTACTTTTAAGGACACATATCACACCCTGAAAATGCTGCCTGCGCATCTCTGTTCTGTTTATGACTAGGGTAATGTCAATGGCATTTTAATATTTCACGGCATCAATCAAGAGCAGACCTTCCCCTCCTTATTTTTCCCTTTTCCTTTCTACTTCTTACTTTTTATTTTACTTAAAGCCTAAATAATAGAACACCTATATGAAATTGAAAAAATTCTGATTTTTAAAAATAAGGAGTGGCTATCACTTTGAAGAAAAAAACAAATATTAATACATACCCTGACTGCTCCACAAGTAGAAAGCTGGCAGGAATCCTGGAACATGAAGCTGGTGAAAAGGACCCAGCTTTGTTGGAGAAGAGGAGTTTCTGATTGGCCTGACTATTTGAGAGAGGTTATAAGGAGTGTGGAAAACCTGACCTTTCTTGAAATGAGGAATGCCTTTGGGGGATTCGGCACACAAAACAAATAAAGGCTCTCCAATCACCTGTGAGCTTCCATTTTATGTTCAGAGCAAGGCAGCAGTCTCTTGGTTATTCTTTGGCAGATTTCTTCTACTGTGGCAAAAAGCCTGAACTGATGACCTTTACCACATGTATTTAAAATGGTGTTCCTGAATGGGTGAAACAATGTAACTGCTGTCTTCAACTCAGGCATAGCATAAAAGCAAAGAAATAACTCCTGGTTTCTTCATCTACAAGCTGGCACTTCAGCCTTTCTTTTGTCTTTCACTCCTGTCTTCCTACACTCATAAAAGTCATAAAACTTGGTAAAAGTCTCAATAGTAAAAGTGATAAGTCGGCTTAAAGAAAAGCCAAGCTCTCGATGAGAGAAATACATAAATTATCAAAGCCCTGAATTTCTACTAGTAATAGTACTTCGTGGAAAATTTTTAAAATTTCACAGTACTATCAAAATTAACCATTTGTCAACCTATTCTGTGCCAGGAACTCTTGGATGATAGAGCCATATACAAGAGAGACAAGGCTTCTGATCTTCTGTAGCTCATACTCTAAAACAATGGGGGATGGGGAAGAGACAGACAATCAACAAGTAAATAATAAATAGAATATTTTCAGATAATATAAACAATAAGCAAGATGATATAATATGATGTAATAGAGAATGGCTCTGGACCGTGACTATTTTAGATTGGATCACACAGGTCACAGAGTCTCTGTAAAGAGAAAATAGGGCAGAATTCCTTAGACTTCGTGGAGAACTTTAAAATCTATCTATTCTTCCTTATCCTCCAGGTAAGGTATTTTCCTTATCTTACTGAAGAGAAAGCATAGACCCTGGATATTTACCTACATTTATGGATGAGAAAACTAACTAAGATCAATAGAAGTTAGTTAAAGTCTTAGAGTCACAAACAGGTGGTGCATAGCTATCTCATACGGTGCCTGGGCAGATATAGCCCTGCAAGTAGTGGCTTGGCCATCACACAGCTCCTTTGTACTTATTAGAAGACAGTACCCTCTTCTCAGCCAAATGTCTTATGCAGTGTGCAACCTACACAAATGTACATGACATTCCTGCTCATGAAGATGGTGTATCTGGGAACCAGAAGGTGACCCCCATTTCTCCCAGTGGGTGGAAGAACAAGTCATCTAGGAACAGACAGACTTTCCTTATGGAGCATTTGGTGACTGATGCCCCTTAGTTTTGTAAGTTAGGATGCATAAGTGTTCATTTTCTGGGGGAAAGATGTGATGAAAATTTGGGGGACCTGTCAAAGGCAGGCAGGTTTTGACCCTTGATAAGCAGAGCTTTTTGCTGAAAAGAATAAGGAAATCATCTTTAGAGAATTTTCCTAGGGAAGGAGCTGACCTTTCTTAACTAAAATTAAAATCAAAGAAACCCATTAATATGGACCAGAGTGTCCTAAGACTTGGTGTCAGATAAAAGCAATAGCATAACTGGCATAACTTTGGTTTGAGTGGTAAAAAGGTGGAACCAGGCTGCCGTCTATGGGGTTGCATAGAGTCGGACACAACTGAAGCGACTTAGCAGCAGCAGAGAGTTTTGAAATAGGAGAGAGAAAAGAAGTATGGATCCATAAGGTGACAGATTTTTTTTTTTTTTAAGAAGGTCTTGAGATGAGTCTGTTAATCACAATCTGTCCCTGTCCCCTTCTCCACCAACCCTAAACTGTGCTCAGGTAGCTGCTTATGCCTCAGAATTCACACACCAATGGGGCAGGCTGGAAGGCCATTGCTGGGTGACTTAGACATGACATGGACAAATGCTCCTTCAGGATGGGACAGCCAACTGAAGGTGAATCGCAAGGCTGCCATGCAGTGGTGGTCACAACCTTGATTGTATAGGTTGTATCCAGCACAAAGCACTTGGTCCAGGGCTCTGAGAGGGTCTGACATCTGGCCTGATACTCTCTTGCGTCAGCTGGGAAAAGGAGGCTCTTTTCTAAAGGGTCTACTCTGAAGGAGCAATTCAGAGAGTCCTATTTTCTGAATCTCACAATGGAATCATCCTTGCAGACATTGTCTCCTAGCCATTCCCCCACCCCCAGCCCCCATTAGAGCAGGTGTAAACTTCAACCGTTCTCCCTCCTCAGTGCCCTGGCCACCTCCCCTAAACATGCGCCATCAAAAAGCATAGGCTTCTATCTGCTTGTCCGCGTGGACCTGTCCCTGCTGCTTCCATTACCTATGAGTCATGAGTATGCATAGTGGTCACTTGGCTCCAACTTTTTTTCTTTGAAAAAGGAAAAGGCAAAAACTTTGTGGCTTAAAAGTAGAAGTGTCAAGATGGTGTTACAATTATAGCACCAAAGTCTGGAGAAATGCCTCAGACATGGAAAGCATTAAAATATAGAAAGCTGGTTTTCTAAAATAGTTTTATGGCACTGATTTAAATGGTTTGGATTTTTCCCATTTTCTCTTTAGGTTTATTTTAAAGTTTATTTTACTTCTTTCTCCTCTTTTGATTGTAATCAGTTATCTATAAGACCACTAGGGGAGGCCTTTGGGAACAGTAGTTTTTAAATGATGATGAGATATCAGAGTGATTTTAGGAGAAAAAAAAAAGAAAAAGTAACCCCAAGTACAGTGACCCAGAAAGTAGCTACATGCAAGGAGATACACAACTCCAGAGCTTAGGTTCAAGGCCATTTCCCATTGCTTAAGGGCTTGACAACAATGAAGGAGAAGATTCCACAACCCCAAACAACAGCAATATAAAATACTGCACCCAAAGTCTTTCTTCCCAGAGGAAAAATGTCAAGGATATTTCTAAGTTAATTGGACAAGCAGAAGTGACTGTTCTTTTAAGATAACTTCTTCCTTTGAAAGACCTGTGGGTTGATGTCTCTAAACCAGTTCCTTCATGAAGATATTTCATCTTCAACAAAAATGTGTAGCAAGTCATGTGCTATTTCTAGATTTTTATGTTTTTAGAGCTAATTCTTTTGAGCCACCAGTGATGCTGCGTCTCCTGTTCTAAATAATGCTAATGTTAAGAGTCACATAACCCCAAGCCCTGCCACCCTCTGGAAGTCTACCTGGGTGGGCATTTCATCAGTGTCGGTAGCTTCATGAAGGGCTTGTGATACTTTTCTGTCTTGTTCTATCATCTCATTATATTAATAAATGCCACCCATAATGGAAAAAGTAACATTTACTGCACTAGAGAAAGAAAAATAAGGTAAGATTCTAATATTGCTAGCCATTTCTCTTGGCAACATATCAGCACCTGCAGCATATGCCACAGCATTTCCCATTTCATATAAATACATCTCAGAAAATGCTCTTTTTTGTCCCACGCCTACATTGCAAAAAGATAAAAGTCAAACTTTTAGTTTAAAGTTCACTTTTTTTTAAGTTTATGTAACCAACTTGTGAGAGCTAATATTATAACCAGAGATAATTCAAGTAAAAAAGTCTTATTATATTATGGTATACTGGAAAAAAAAAGAGTAATAGACAGATAAACGTAGAATGCAGCCTCAGTGACAAATGACTCTGTGAGCAGAAGCGTCAGGCAGTTCACAAAGCATAAAGCAAGCTGTAAACAGCACCAGGCAGAGGGCAGTCTTAATATGCATGTTGTTGTCTGAAAGGCCTGCAGGGCATCAATCATTTCAGTTACAACACACAGATACCTACTGTAGAAAACCTCTGTGTTAACACCTAACAAAAGGAAAACTGAGATAAACAGATTTCAAAGACACCCCAAAATATACGGATTTGGGTGGTGTGGCATTAGGTCTTGAAGGAAAGAAAATGGGCCACAGATAGCATGCATCCATTCATTCATTTAGCAAAGATTTATTGAATATCCAAGTAGCAAGCACTAGTATGTCTTGGGACCACAAAGATAAAGAAAATATGGTGTCTGCACTGTAAGTCTCAGTTTTTATTAAAACAAATGCCATCTACATATCCTCAATAGCTATGCATTCTTATGGATATGGTGCAATGAAAGATAGCATGAGAATTTCATAACAGCTCCATTTGTAGTTCTCCAAACTGGAAATAACCCAGATGCCCTTCAACAGAGAATGGGTAAACTATGGGGCATTTACACAGTGAAATACTACTCAGTAGTGAGAGTAACAGCTCCTGAGACAATATGGATGAATTTACAAGCAATGCTGAGCAAAAGAGGTACATAAAAAAAGTCATCCTACATGATTCCATTTATGTAAAGTTTAAAACAGACAAAAAATAAAGGGCGGTGAATAAACACCACATAGGGCTTACAGTGGGGTCTGCGGCAGCTGAAACTGGTGGTGAACAGGGGGGCTGCTGTGTAATGTTTTTGTTTTCTGATCTGAGTGGTGGATACATAGCTGTGATCACTGTGGGAATATTCTTTATACACTTACCTGCATATTTGCACATTTTTATTAACAATATAGTGAAAAATATATGCCAGATGTTTTAAGGGCTATATTTCGGTATATGTCAATTGTTGGTAGTGTTTTAATTCTAGACTCTATTCTTGGCATCTCTAAAACTTGCCTCAGTTTTCCCATGCTGGGCCTCTGTTCAAAAGAGAATGAGCATTTAGGGGTATCGTTAAAGATCTTTAAAAAATTCCTGCTTTTCTTCCAGTTTTGAAAAAAATTCAACCACATTTTGGTTCACTCATGGGCTCCCCTGGCGGCTCAGGCAGTAAAGAACCCACCTGCGATACAGGAGACCCAGGTTCAATCCCTGGGTTAGGAAGATCCCCTAGAGAAGGAAATGGCAACCCACTCCAGTATTCTTGCCTGGAGAATCCCATGGACAGAGGAGCCTGGTGGGCTACACACATGGGGTCAAAAAGATTCTGACACGACTGAGCGACTAACACATTTACTTTCATAATTTAACGGCTGCTGTAGAATATTTAGAATTCTGCTGGAAATTTACCTTAAAAGCAAATTAGTATACGAAAACTTGGCTAGTATTTCTTTAAATTCAGATCTCAAATAGTTATTGCTGTGTGCTTTCATTTTTTTTTATATATGGTTTTTGCCTGCGCTGGGTCTTTGTTGCTGTCTGTGGCTCAGTCTAGGTTCCGTAAGTGGGGACTCTCTGTAGTTGTGGTGCACGGGCTTCTCAGTGTGGTGACTCTCTTGTTGTGAGCATGGCTCTGGGGACACCTGGGCTTCAGTAATTGCAGCTCCCAGGGTCTACAGTGTGGGCTCAGTAGCCCTGGAACACGAGCCTAGTTGCTCCGCAGCATGCGGGATCTTCCCGGATCAGGGATCAATGTCCCCTGCATTGGCAGGTGGATTCTTAACCTCTGAACCTCCAGGGAAGTCCTGCCTTCTTCATAGAGGCCTTTGTCGGGATTTTCTGTTCTGAGAGATACCTATTTTGGAGGTGAGAAAGTCACACTGCTGCCAACTCCTGGCTAGTAGCTTTTGCTTATATGGGGCAGAGGCCCTAGGTGAAACCCAAATTTGTCATTGAACAAGATTAAATTCTCATGTAGTGTTGGGGAGAGCACCATAATTCATATTTGTTCAGGGCTAGGACCTTGAGTTAACAAGTTTTGTTCAGTTCAACTAGTAAAGCTCAGAATTTCCACAGTGCATTTTCACCTAAGACCATGAGTGTGTTCTCAGAATGAAAAGTAGTTTCCTGGGCATTCTGGAGGTATAAGAACACCTTCAGTTTCATCTAAATGGCCCAACTTGGGGACTCACATAGTGTTTAATTTATAAATGGTATTTCATAAAGCACAGAATTCAAGAGCTAGAAAATGTTGTGGTACAGAAACAGCAGATAAACAGGAAATAAATAGCCCTTCAACAGTGGTAAATTATGACACAAAGACAATGCTGGAATAAGACTAACTAAAATTGTGGCTGCCCGGGTCCTTTAAGTGCTACTACATTGTTTGCTTTAAAACAGAATGAAAAATTCTCAGCTGTAAATCCCAAGGAGCAGGTGGACTTGACAGCAGCATCATCTCCCTAAATGCCCCATAACATCCATTAAAAATATGTCTAATCATATAAAATTTCAAACATACACAAAAGTAGACAGAAAAGCACAATGTAACCTCATGTATTAATTACAAGAGATTAACATTAACATAAAGATTAACATTTTATCAGTCCCATTTCATCTATCCCCTCCCTACATACTCTTCTTTCTCTCCTCTATTTCTTTACTTCCTTTTTTTCCTTCCTTCTTTCTGTTGAAAAGTTTTAAATAGTCTCAGATAACATGTCATTTCCCTTGTAAATACTTTATAAATATCTCTAAGTGAAAGAAAGTGAAAATGAAGTCGCTCAGTCGTGTCTGACTCTTAGTGACTGCATGGACTGTAGCCTACCAGGCTCCTCCGTCCATGGAATTTTCCAGGCAAGAGTACTGGAGTGGGTTGCCATTTCCTTCTCCAAGGAAATATCTCTAACAAGATGTTAAAAAAAAAAAAAACCCATCATTCCACTATCATACCTAACAAAATTATGAATAATTTCTTAATATCTAATGCTTAGGCCATCTTTAGATTGCCCCAGCTCTTTTTAAAAGAAATTTCTTTTTTATTGGAGGATAATCACTTCACAATATTAGGTTGCTTTCTGCCATATATCAACATGAATCAGCCACAGGTATACAGGTGTCCCCTCCCTCTTGAAAGCCCCTCCGTCTCCCTCCCCATCCCACCCCTCTAGACTGCCACAGAGCACATCCCCGGCTCTCTTAAAGATGTATTTTCCAGTTGGTTTGAGTTAGGATCCCCAAATGGTCCATAGAATGCATTTGTTTGTTATGGTTCTTAAGTCTGTTTTATTCTGTAAGGTCCTCCCCCTTCCCATTTCCTTAACTCTTTTCTTCTTATGCATCAATTTGTTATAGAAACCGGCTCTTTGTTTTCCTGTAGCATGTCCCCAATTCTGCTTTTGACTGTTTCCTTGTGGTTATTTAACTTGTTCCTGTACTCCCTATAATTGATGGTTAAGCCTAGAGGTTGATTAGATTCAAGATCATTTTTTTTTTCTTCAGCAAGGCACCCATTTTAAACCTTAATCTGCCCAGTCTGCTATAGTTTATTTAGTATAATCTTGGACTCTACATAATTTCCTTCCACATCTTTTTGTTTGTTTTTAACCCTGATTTTTTATGGTGCTTTATTCTATTAATAGTCACCCAGCCACCTATCTGCAGAACTGAGGACAGAACCTAAATCTTGGCAGGTTTCATCCTGGGCTTTCTTCCTCACAGAATGCCTCTAGAAGAAGAACTGTCTTTCCCCATTTCTCACATCCGCCATGATCTTTGGAAACTAGAACCCTGCAGCAGTCTTAGAAGAAGTACAGTGCCATTCTTCCCAGTCAGGGTCTCACAAAACCCACAGTGAAAAAACAAAATGTTTACATTGTTTTTTCAGCTGAAAATTTTCTTTGCCATTCAGCAATTTCTTTTACAGTATTAAAACTGAATGCTGGGCCAAAGGAAAGCAAGTTTCTACTAATTGACTACCGTCCTTTTCTTTTTCCTCCTGTAAAGATTTCCAGATCAGATTGTCATATTTTCATTGTGACTGTCTTAATTATTGGAGCTCTCCCTAGTATTGAATTTCTTCTTTTCCTCAAAGCTGGCAAAATGTTGATAATTGCTGAAGTCAGAAAATAAGTACTCAGGTTCACTATAACAATCTCTCTTTTGAAATAAAATAATGAAACTAGAAAATTATTGTTTTTTCTCTTCTCATCATGCCTAAATCAGGTGTCCAGTAGAGAGCGAAACATTCAGCCAGGTCATTTGTCACAGTGACTCAGGTTTTGGAAGCTGTCTTTTGACTTGATCACTAAAAACAAGCTTGGGATTTTTCTGAAAGCCACTGTATTTGGTACTATTTATTTCAATGGAAGTCAGCGATTGTGATTTTAGCCTTGCCTCTGTGGAAGCCTATCTGTTATCAAAAACTGCACTTTATGTTCAAAGACATAAAGTATGAAGTCAGTGTTGTAGATCGAGGAGGGCACGGGGGTGTGACTGTGTTGCTGAAGGGCCGAGGGAAGATTACCTGCCTGAGCCCTGCTTGGTTCTGCTGTAGTGAAGTCATAAAACTCATCAGGTGCAGCTTTGCAAATGAAAACAAGGATGGCCTTTTGCATGCAATTATGAACCTTTAAATGCAAATAAATGAGTATTAGAGAAACATTATAGCTTCTTTACTGAAACTGCAGATCCTTAAGACCACTGTGGTAAGAAACGCTCCAACATCAGAGGTGTGGAAACAGAAAAGCAAGGCAAAATTTGTTTATATTTCAATAAACAACAGCTGTTTTAAAAATTAACAAAATTTTTCACAATATTCATGATTTCTGCAATATATGTTTTATTATTTCCTTTGTTGCATTTGAAAAACTTAAATGAAAGGAACTCTTTGCAGGAGAGGAATCAGGAGAAATGGAAATATTTACTGTGTGTCCTGTCCTGCCTCAAAGGAGGGACTTGTGGTTACAGCTGCAGAAAGAGGTCCTCTAGCCAAATCCCAAAGTGCTTTGGGAAGAGCCAAAGATCTTAGCCTGAGATGAAAAAAGCAGTGAAGTTTAGGAAGCTTCAACCAGCTTGAGGTCTAATTGTTTCCTCAATAGGTGATGGATTTAGGTGGAGGTCCTAATGCTAGCTGCACATTAGAACCACCTGGAGAGTTCTTTCAAATACCAGTGCTAGGTGGAAATAACTAGTTTGAGGTGGGGCCTGGCATTTTAAATGCTCCCAGGTGTTTCTTGCATGCTATCAGGGTTTAGAACAACTGAGTTAAGGTCTTTCTCACTCAATATATTTATTTTGCAAGTTCGGCATCTGAAGATGTTTTTTTCTAGTTTATTATGTGCTATTACTGTATCCTGCTGTTACATGAGTAATGATCCGTTAGTTCTGTGGGTCATGGTCTAACTAGGCTTCAAGTAGAAGAAACTAAGAAAAAACATTTGGCACACATACTTTTTAAAGAAAAAATTAAGTGTACTTTTGAAACACAGTTAAATAAAATAAGAACTACTATACTTTATTTTGAGATAATATCTTAAATAATCTTTAAAGAAATAAATACCCAGAACCAAACTAACGCCTGCTTGTAAGCATGCTAAGTTGATTCAGTCATGTCTGACTCTGTGATGCTATGGGCTGTAGCCCACCCAAGCTTCTCTGTCCATGGGATTCTCCAGGCAAGAATACTGGATTGGGTTGCTGGGCCCTTCTCCAGTGGATCTTCTTGACCCATGGATCGAACACACATCTCTTATGTCTCCTGCATTGGCAGGTAGGTTCTTTACCACTAGCGCCACCAGGGAAGCCCTAATTGCAACCAATTGATGTTTATCCTAAGCTTGGTTATTTATAATCAGACTTTAAAATGTTTCCTCCACTCTCTGAATCTTTATCTTAGGATAGATAGACCACCTTATTTGAAACACTACTGAGTTTTGGGTGACTGCTTTCATCAGCGGAGCCTGGTGGGCTGCCGTCTATGGGGTTGCATAGAGTCGGACACGACTGAAGTGACTTAGCAGCAGCAGCAGCTTTCATCCAAAAGAAGTTTCTGCATTTTGGAAACAATACTGAAATAACTTGTCCATTTTCCCATACCTCTTTAGTTTCCTTTTTTATGTCTTCTGCAAGTTAAAAATGTGATGTACTTTTTTCACCTTAATAACCACAATACAAATTTATTTCTGATATATCTGCCATATAAAAGATTGCATTTATTTTGCTATGAAACATTATATTTTAAAACAACATATAGTAAAGAAATGATAGAGTTTAAATTATCATTTTGCAAGCATTATAGAAATAATTGATTCGGTCCAGAATCATCAGTGAGTGCTAAAACCATTGAGTTCAACTTGGACAGGATATGTACTTAATCTCAAAGTACTGCCCTACAAATTACAATAACAAAGGGAACATCTTTGGTAACCTCTTAGTGGAGAAAGCTGGGGACAGTACCTTAATTAAGGGAACACAGAATAGTCTGACTGATGTCAGGTGTCTCCTAATGTGATGCACTGAGAAGGACACGACATCCCTGTGTGGTATTCCTGCCAAAAATGCATTGCTTAATCAGAAAACGAATCAGAAAACGAATCAGACTAACTCCAATTCAGGGACATACTGTAATTGGCCTGTACTCTTCAAAATTGTTTGTATCATGAAAGGTTGAACTGCTCCAGGTTAAAAGAGACTAAGGAACACAGCATCTGAACTAAATGCATATCCTAGGTTAGATTCTAGAAAAGATAATTATTCTTTTCTATAAATGACAGTAAAGAGACAGCTAGAAAAAACTGTATATGCATGTATAGAACTGCACCAATGTTAAATTTCCTGAATATGATCATTGTACCATATCTATGAAGTAGAAGTCATTGTTCTTATGAAATACATGCTAAGATTATTTAGGAGTAAAGAATCATGATGTCTGGAGTTTACACTCTAATCTTTCATAGCTCATCAAAAGTAATAAAATTATAACAATCATATATGTATTGAAAGAGAGAGGAAGAAAGACAGTGTTATAAATTGATGAACACAGATGACAGATATACAGAAGCTCATTGGACTGGACCTATAAGTTCTTCATTTTTTTCAAAAGAAAACATTCAGAAAACTCATATAAACAGAATACTCAGTAGCCTTGTAAAAGGACAAACAGTTTTTCAAAGATCATTTTTTCTTCACCTTTCCCTTTACCCACTTTTGGCTGCTTTAGCAAATGTGTAATAGTTTGTGAAAAGACAGTAAAACTCTAGGAAAGAGTCTTCCTTAAAGGAAATAATTTGAAAATTGACAAATCCTTTTATAGTCCAATAACTATCTCCTAATTTATTGGTTTAGTAAATTCAGGTGTTTTGGTAGTTAGGCTATTTTTTTATTTTAATAAAATATACATAAAGTTTATGATTTTACCCATTTAAAGAATATTCACATCATCACTATCCATCTCCAGAACTTTTTCATCATCCCATACTGATAAACCCATCAAACAATAACTACTATTCACACCTTTATATACCTTTATATACTCTGGGTATTAATCCCTTACCAAATAGTGATTTGCAAATAGTGATTTTTCCCCATTCTGTGGGTTCCTCTTTTAAATTTTTTGATGCACAAAGGTTTTCAATTTTGATGAACTCCAATTTGTCTCGTTTTCCTTTTGTTACCTGTGTGTTTGATGTTACATCCAAGAAATCATTTCCATTCTGCTTCTTAAAGTGGTGAATAGCATAAATTTTTTTCTTTGCACGTTGAAATAGGAGTGATAATCATAGTTGTTTATGATTTCTGAAATGCACAATCCATGCATTTTTGTCTCAGCAGTGTGTGACTTCAAAACGAAGTGATTAGGTGTTAAGAGTAGGGGTTGAGGATTCTGATCAGACATCAAGAGTAGGGGATTCTCTCTAAACTGACTTAGCAGGATTTTTCCTACAACTGAGCTCTGCAGGCCCAGGAAAGATGGGGGCCAAGGCGTAGTCAAAAAGAGGGCTCAGAGGAGCATGTCTACAGTTTGGTCAAAGAAAGTTTTTGTCAGTTCCTCTTCTCATTCAAGGAAAGAAGACACATTTTTTTTCTTCCCTCAGATAATTCAAGTCCATTGCTTATCAGTTGCTTTTTGTTCAGGGACTTGCTGAACCATCTGTTGAGACTTGGCAGCCAATTGAGAAGATTTCTAGATGTTGGCCTTGAAACATCCTAAGATGATGGAACGAGGACAGGCGTGATAATGATCAATTTCCTGGCTTGTAGTTTGAATGTCTCTGACAGACATCAGTGTGACATGCTCAGCCACTTCAATCGTGTCCAACTCTTCGTGACCCTATGGACTATAGCCCGCCAGGCTCCTTTGTCACAATTGTGGTTATTCTCTGAAGCAGAGCATGGAAGATGTAAGTCTTCCAGTGAACTTTCCAAGTGGCCCACACAGCAGTAGCTCCAGGCACAGAGGGTGTTCAATGTCCAGCTTTAGCGAGCAGGACTTCTTTAGGTACAAGATGACCCAGAATTCAGATAAAGACCTGGACAGTCAGGTTCTAATTCTCAGTAGCTCTAAGGCAGGAAAGTGCAAGAAAAGTTGAAAACATTATTTTGAAGAGTTGTAGCCAGATACTGGAGGAAATGAGAAAAATTGAAAATTTAGTAAGGGCTAACAAAAAGTTCAGTAGAGCAGGACCTAGTTTAATTTGCAGATAGAGAACAAAACCTCATAGACAATGAATCGGACCAGAATCTGATAACCCACAAGGGTGTGCTACAGTTTTCCTATAATTTATGAAGTGTACCTACTTCCTGTAGTTTATGAAACATGAAATTTCTTTATATAGTCACCCTCCTTTTTGATTCTTGTTTACAAAATAAATCTGATTTCATTATATTTGGCTCAATAATTTACATAAGTTCAGCAACAATGTATTTGACCACATAGGCTTTTTTTTTTTTAAGTCTATTTTACTGGAACTTTTAGTAGGGAATCTCAAAAGACTTTCAGAAACCTCTTGAAACTAGGAAGCCAAGCCAAAAGCATACTACCATACTTTACCTAAAATACTTGTAGATTTGGGTGATTTCCTCTCTTCTTGAGGCCCCTCAAAATATCCTAGGTTTCCTGGGCCTGCCAGGAAGTGACTTTATTTATTTACCTGTAAGACTAAGAATCCTGTAAGTCAAGTACCAGACTGGTTTTTCCAAGAAGGCTTCATAAGCACTGGCTCCATAAAGTCAGTCTTAGTTTTTTAAAACTATCTGGTTTTATCTGGTCACATCTGATTCTAGGTACATCATTCCAAAAATGACTTTCTAGTCAAAGCTTGGTTATATAACTAATTTTTCCAGTTATGCTGTGTTACAAAAAGGACAGATTCTTACTGAATTTATGCAAATAATTAATACTCAATGAGAATTTCTTAATTCTGGAGAAGCCAGACTGGGAAGAAAAAATGTGTTCAATTTGTGTTTATAAAAATATAATTATTAAATTTTTGTGGGTTAAGAAAAGGGAAAAAGGTACTATCAGAACATAGAACATTAAAGAACTAGCAAAGTTCCAAAGACAAAGCCATAATTGTCCTTAATCAGCTCATTCAGTCTCATGTAATTAATTTTTCTTCTGCTTAATCTTGAGTTAGCAGTTTTATGAACCTGTAGCTTCTCAACTAGAGTTCTGGAAATTCTTACTCGTTTCAATTTAAGCAATGCCATTTTGGTGAGTTTTGGCCTGTGTCCCAGAGTGCCTGTTCTATTCTTTTCCCTGAGTCTCTGAGTCCGTCTCTTTTTGTTGAAGATGAAGCAGTCTCGCCTGTAGTTGCTTGCAAACACATTTAAGAAAGTTATCGCAGTAAAAGAATAACTACTTGTGAATGACAAAAGACTTAACATGACCATTGTTAAAGATCTGATGGGAGTTCATTTGGGGGAATTTGGTTATTTCTGTGGCATGCAACATTTAAAAATAATAACTGAAATTATGACTGATAACATTATACTGGACATGTGGACAGCAAGGGTACTGACAAATTTCTGTGAACTTCACACAATCTTAAAAATATTTATATGAATGACATTTACCCATGCAAATATAATCTATGGAAGGTTAAGCATCTGTTCTTACTTGACAATGATTTTCATGTCATTCAACATACAGATAAATCTAATTAATTTTTAATATCTCTCTTTTTACAAGGTAAAAGAACAAACCTTTGAAAATTTCCAGAAGCCCTCTGAGAAATCTCAAAGTCAGTTCAATATCAACATTTTATCTAGAATTTGATTTAGGGAAGGCAAAATTGTCAAAAATTTCAAACACTTGATTAAATAAGATCATAAATCACTGTGAAATGAAACTGAGCTACCTATTTAAACAAAGTGACAAAATAATTCAAAAATAACTATAGGAGGTAACATGATTGTAAAAAACCTTATTGGCTCTTTTAAAAACTGAGACTTGGTCTTCATAAATAATCAAGGGTGTGATAAACATTTATATAAAGCACAGGAAAATTATGATATGACACAAAATGTTGTTTTCCTAAGCATATCATGCAAAAGGTAAAGAAAAAGATTTACGATCTCTTAAGAGCAGAACAACAATCTAAAAAAATCTTACCATTTTTAGCAGAAAGTCAAATTCTATTTTTGCATCAGTATTCTTTTGATATCAAAGTTCATTAAGAAACTTATAAATAAGTACATCCAATCTGAGTCTGCTTTGACCACATGAGATAAGATTTCCTTTTCAAGATTTCTTTTCTGCAGACTTTCCACAGAAAAACTTTATATTCATTCAGTTTTTGTCTTATACTTTCCCTTTTCTCATATTGGAGCAACCAGTCATTTAATTTAGGACAAAATTACTCTTCTTCCCTTAACAAAACTACCTCCACATTTCCTTCTTTTCAGGCAAAGTTATTTCTCTTCATCGTTACAATTTGTAGTAGTTTTATTTACATATGATGATTCTTAGCCATTAATGACATTTTTAAAAATAAATAGGTAGCTGTGCAGCATGTGGGATCTTAGCTCTCTGACCAGGGATCTAACCCAGGCCCTGGCAATGGAAGCACGGAGCCCTGACCATTGGACCACCAGGGAATGCCCTAAAATTGATTTTTTTTTTTTTAATGAAATGTAATTGCTTTACAATGTTGTGTTAGTTTCTGCTGTACAGCATCATGAATCAGACTTCCCTAGCAGTCCAGTGGTTAAGACTGCGCTTGCAGTGCAGGGAGTATGGGTTCCATCCCTGGGTCAGAGAACTAAGATCCCACATGCTGTCAGGCCAAAAAAGAATATGCCAACATTGTGAATCAGCCATATGATGCATATATCCCCCACTTTGAGTCTCCCTCCCATGCTCCCATCCCACCCCCCTAGGCCTTCACAGCACGTGGAGCTGAGCTCCCTCTGCTATGTAGCAGCTTCCCACTAGCTATCTATTTCACACGTGGGAGTGTATTTATGTCAGTGCTGCTCTGTCAGTTCGTCCCTCTCCACTTCTTCCCCACCTGTGTCCACAAGTCCATTCCCTACATCTGTGCCTCTGTTCCTTCCCTACAAATGGGTTCATCTGTACCATTCTTCTAGATCCCATATATATTTGCTGGTGTACAGTATTTGTTTTTCTCTTCCTGACACACTTCACTCTGTATGACGGGCTCTGGGTTCATCCACATTACCTCAGCCGACTCTGTTTCATTCCTTTTTGTGGCTGAGCAATATTTCATTGTATATAGGTACCACATCTTCTTTATCCATTCATCTGTCAGTGGACGTCTCGGCTGCTTCCGTGTCCTGACTATTGTAAATAGTGCTGCAATAAACAATGGGGTACATGTGTCTTTTTGAGTTACAGTTTTCTCAGGGTATATGCCCAGTGGTGGGACTGCAGGGTCATATGTTAGTTCTGTGTTTAGTTTTTTAGTGAATCTCCATTCTGTTCTCTGCAGTGGCTGTACCAATTTACATTTCTACCAGTAGTATAAGAGAGAACCTTTTTCTCCACATCCTCTCCAGCATTTATTGTTTGTAGATTTTTTGACGATGGCCATTCTGGCTGGTATAAAGTGACACCTCATTGTAGTTTTGATTTGCGTTTCTCTAGTAATTAGTGATATTGAGCATCTTTTCATGTGTTTGTTGGCCATCTATGTGTCTTCTTTGGAGAAATGTCTGTTTAGGTCTTCTGCCCATTTTTGTTTTGATCGTGTTTTTGATATATAACTCCATAAGCTGTCTGTATCTTTTGGAAACTAATCCTTTGTCTGTTGCTTTGTTTGCAAATATTTTCTCACATTCTGATGGTCGTCTTTTCATCTTGTTTATGGTTTCCTTTGCTGTGCAAAAACTTTTAAGCTTAATTAGGTCACAATTATTTATTATTATTATCATCATCATCTTAGGAAGTGCATCAAGAAAGATCTTGTGGTGATTTATGTCAGATAGTGTTTTTTCTATGTTTTCCTCTAAGAGTTTTATAGTGTCCTATCTTTCATTTAAGTCTTTAATCCACTTTGAGTTTATTTTTGTGTATGGTATTAGATACTATTCTAACTTCATTCTTTTACATGTAGCTGTCCAGATTTCCCAGCACCACTTATTGAAGAGGCTGTAACCTTTTTTCAATATAGGAAAATTGGGAAGTAGGCAGTTATGATTGTCTGTCACATACCACCATTCTGTAGACTAGTGAATTTAATGAGTATGTAATCTGTATGAGTTAGGGCTTTCCAGAAGAACAACCAATAGGATATATATAGATAAGAGAAGATTTGTTATAGGAACTGCCTCACACAATTACAGAGACCAAGACGTCCCACAGTCAGCTATCTCCAAGCTGGAGAGCCAGGCAAGGTTGATATAATTCAGTCTGAGTCTAAAGGCCTGAGAATCGAGGGCCTGATGGTGTAAGTCCCACTCTGATTCCAAAAGTACAAGCAGTAGGAGCTCTGATGTCCAGGAGGAGAAGAGGTTGGATGTCTCAGCTCAAGTAAAAAGAGCTGCACCTTTTTGTTCTATTCAGACCCGTGTTGATTTAGATGATGCTCACCAGCATTCGTTAGGGTCATCTTCTTTGCTCAGTCTACTGATGCAATGGCTAGTTTCTTCCAGAGACACCCTCATAGACACACAAAGAAATAATGTTTTACCAGCCATCTGGATATTCCTTAGCCCAGTAAAGTGGATACATAAAATTAACCATCACTCCATCTTACAGTTTTTATAGGTATAAGCTTCCTCATAGTACAACTTTTTGATGTGGCCAAAAAAAGCATGTTTATTAACAAATCCAAATATGTTTAGCTTCTGTGGTCTATGTAAAATAAAAAGCCAAAAATATGTAACCTTGTGCTTAGTAATGAATGTTTCAGTAGTTTATCTTACTTAGAAATGATCTAGATATTTAACACATATCTGTTACTTAACTTGGCATAACTCAAAGTTTACATGTTACCAGAAAGACTTTGGAAACTATTTTCAGGCAGATATGTTATTAAACAAATTTAAATATTATCTCAAGTTATTTCCTTCTTAACTATTTTTATAGCATATGCATGTTAGGCATGTATCACAAATGCAAAACCTATAAAGGTTAAATACATGGGTTCTTTTGCTTTACTGCTGTGCTTGATATGCATAAAGTAATGGATAATGGATATCACAAAATTTATTTATATTTCATCTTGTCCATTTGTTCTTATAATTTTTATAGTCTTAAACATCTAATAGATATACTATTACCTTATTTGACTAGTAAACCCAAGTAAAATAAAAAAGTATGCTTAATGCTAACACTATGACATAATCATTTTTATGATACCAGACTAGTCAAAAATTTACTCAGGCAGGTCACATGAATTTCAAAAACATTTGGGTTCGTTTCTATATTTCGGAGAGTTTTAAGAATATTTTAGTTAAGGTCTTTAAACCAATTTGAGAGCTACTTTATGAGATTGTGTAAATTAATTTGGTAATACCATCTGGAAGTAGAAAAATATCACATATACATGACATATGTACATACATAAACATATACAAATATACAGACACGAGACCAAATAGCTCCCATTCTGAAATTTTAGTGATGAGTCTGATAAACACAATAATGTGAACTCACCAATTTACATGAAATAGTTGCACCGCTTTATATTTTTATCTGAATTGTGTTTCTGGCAAACAGGACAAGGTGAGATTACTTAGTCAATAGAGAGCTAAAGGATTTTAACAATATTTATGGAGGAAACGTTAAGACTTTCTTTCGCTCTGATGTGTAATCTTAAGGAGGCTGTAGAGAGAGAACAAGATGGCAGAGGAGTAGGTGGACGTGGAAACATCTCTCTCCACGGATATATCAGGAATACACCTTCAGACACAGAAGTACATGCAGAACACCAGCTGAGAGCAGACAGGAGTACCTCACCAGCGGAAAAGAATATACAGACCAACACAAAACTTGGTAGGACGAAGGACTTGGGGGAGAAACAGGAGTGTGAGTAGAGCTGGACCTGCCCTCGGCAGGTGAGGGAACTAACGCAGGGATCTGATCCCCACATCAGGGCAGTTGTCTGAGTCAGGAGAAACATTTAAGGCTGAGAGTGAAACAGCTGATCTGTGGCAGCCTAAATGGAATGAGAATCAGACTGTCCTTGTCACAGTCACACGTACCCAAGACAGGGACACATTCCCCTGGAAGGCGCAGCGGCTGGGAACTGGAATTTAGGGATTGTGGAGCAATCCCTGGGTGAGGGCTGCTGTTGACTGTGGAGAGATGGATTGAGAGGATGTGTGGGAGATTGTGGTGGGAAATGCCTGTGGAGAAAAGCCGAGCAGTCATGGAAGCAAGGTGATACTGCTGAGTCATGCGTAGGGGGTGGAGCCATCACCATAGCCTCTCTCCCCAACATGCCAGCGTTGGCAGATGAACAATAGAGAGGCTGGCCTATCAGATGTGTGACGCACAGCTGCAGAGTAGGACCCCACCCAGGGTGCTCCTTTAAGTGACTGATGCAGGGGAACTACAGAGTAGGATCCCATCCAGGGCGCCCCTTGAAGTGCCTGACACACTGATCTACAGAGTAGGATCCCAGCCAGGGGAGCCCTTCTATGTACCCGACACATCGAACAACGGAGAAGGACCCCAGGTAAGGAAGCCCTCTAAGTGCCTGAATGGACAGAGCTAGGGAGAAAGACTGGCCAAAGAGGCCTTCTGATTGCCAGCTACCAGAGGCTCGAAAAAAGACTCTGTAGGGCCACAACTCCTGCGGCAGAGGCAGTCTGTGTCCCCGTACACTTGGTGCCGCCAGGGTCCCTGCAAGCCAAGCAGCTGTGCCACCTTCATGCTCAACTCTCACTGGGGCAGAGCTGCCACAGGCAAAAAATGCCTTGCATCTATACACGCAGGGTCACTTTGGTAGTGTCTGACTCTTTGCGACCCTGTAGACTGTGGCCTGCCAGGCTTCTCTGTCAGGCAGGGGGTATCTCCAGGCAAGAATAGTGGAGCGTATTGGCCAATTCTGGATGCCATACCCTTCTAGAGCACTACATTTCCTGCTGCCCTAGCCGCCAACCCCCCTGAGTACCTGGTGCTGCCAGAACCCCTGCGACCCAAGCAACTGCACCACCTCCACACCTGGCCCTCATAGGGGCAAACCCAAGCCTTCCAGGGCAGCCTCAGGACCAAACCCCAGTGGATGACCCACATGCAGAGGTGGAAATAAAACCACAACTGAAACCCAGGGGCAGTGTGGCTAAGGAAGAAGACCCAAAACCTTCCCACCAGCTGTACAAGCTACAGATTAAATCCACACGATCAACTAGGCAGACTCTGTGTCTATGGAATATATAAAAGGTAAGCTCCCACAAAAGAAAACACACTAGTTCTGATAGCTGTGGGCATTGGAGGCAAGAACACAGGAGTAGGACCAGATTAGAATCTGAGCTGCCCCCACAGCAGGTACAGAGATCAGCACACTGTTGGAGGGCATCCTAGGGAGGTAAGGTGGACTGATTCCCAGAGAGGGAAAGGACCCTAACAGCAGTGACTCAAGAAAAACATTTATTATTCTTATGTTTGGACTTGTTCTGTAGATTTATTCGGATTTTTAAAAAATTCCCCCCCCCCCCCACCTTTTTTCCCTTTCTGTTGTTGATTTTATTGGCACTATGAAATCTATTTAAGCTTTTGAGATTTGTTTTTTTGCTTTTTTTTCTCAATCATGTTTTTTATTGTTGTTATAGATCTCTGCCTCTACGTTGGGCTTTTGCATTTCTGGAGAGTTTTCCTTTTTTTCCTTTTTTTTCCTTCTTCCATTTTTTTTTTCTTATCTTTTTTATAATTTTAATTTTTTAACCTATTATATTTTTTATACATTTATTCTTTTGTTTGCCTTTCCTACTATTCTTTTCCCCTTGTGGTTAATCTTTAACATATATAAATCTTCTTCATCTACCTCTAAATGGCAACCCACTCCAGTGTTCTTGCCTGGAGAATCCCAGGGATGGAGGAGCCTAATGGGCTGCCATCTATGCGGTCGCATAGAGTTGGACACGACTGAAGCAACTTAGCAGCAGCAGCATCTACCTCTATTTAACTTTCCATATCTATTCTTTCTTTCTTTCCTTTCCTTTCAATATACTTGTTAGTTTTGTTTTCATTGCTTCATTCCCCACTTGGCACCCTGCTTTAATTTTGTTTTCCACTTTGTGCTTTAGTTAGTTTTGTTCTTAACTGGTAAATATAATTTTTTATTTCTTTTGTTTGCCTGGTCAATCTATTGTACTTTATTTTTCTTGGACTGTTTTGATTTTGCTCATGGGCGTGCTGCAATTCATGGGGTCACAAAGAGTCGGACATGACTGAGCGACTGATCTGATCTGATATATGTATATGTGTATATTCCATTATTTTAATTATTATTTGCCTGATTTTATAACTGCCATGTGCTTGGAGTCCATCTTTGGTTTCTTGTTTTTGGATATTTGTTTTAATCTCACTTAATGCCATGACAAACCACTTGTAGAATCTTCATTCCTGACCAGAGATCAAGCCCTTAGCCTTTGGAGTGGGAGCACTGACTCCAAGACCCTAGACTACCAGAGAACTAACCCTAGGGAGTATCAAATAGTGAGAACTCACACAAAGGAAACCACTTGAATACAAAACTCAGCATCACCCAACCACCAGCAGCACCCTGTGCAGGCTGCTTCATCTATAACAACAAACAAAACAAAAATACAAACCCAGTCATCAGCAGGCAGGAGTACCACCTCACTCAGCCTTGCCCATCAGAGGAGAAACAAACAAAAACTCAGCACAAATCTCACCCTATACAAAGCTTACACAAACCACTGGACCTACCTTAGGAGGGAAGAAACCAAAAGGAAGAAAGAGTTCAAACTTGAAGCCTGGGAAAAGGAGACCTCAAACATAATAAGTTAAAAAGATAATGAAAAGGCAGAGAAATACTACACAAATGAAGCAACAAACTAGAAACACAGAAGTCCAAATAAAAGAAGAGGAAATAGGCAAACTGAAAAAGAATTTAGAATAATGATGGTAAAGATGATCAAAAACCTTGAAAACAAAATTGAGAAAATGCAAGAATCAATTAACAAAGACTTAGAAGAATTAAAGAATAAACATATAGAGACAGACAACACAGTTAACTGAAGTTAAAAATACTCTAGAAGGAATCAATAGCAGAATATCTGAAGTAGAAGAATGAATCAGTGAACTGGAAGATAAAATGGTGAAAATAACTTCTGAAGAGTAGAATAAAGTAAAAAGAATGAAAAGAACTGAGGATAGTCTCAGAGACCTCTGGGACAATATGAAACATACCAACATTTGAGTTATAGGGGTCCAGAAGAAGAAGAGAAAAAGAAAGGGTATGAGAAGATTTTTGAAGAGATTATAGTTGAAAATTTCCCCAAATTGGAAAAGGAAATAGTATCAAGTCCAAGAGGCACAAAGAGTCCCATACAGGATAAACCCAAGGAGAAACACACTAAGACACATACTAATCAAACTAACAAAGATTAAACACAAAGAAAGAATATTAAAAGCAGCAAGGGAGAAGCAAAAAGTAGCATAAAAGGGAAACCCCATATGTTTAACAGCTGATCTTTCAGCAGAAACTCTGACGACCAGAAAGGAATGGCAGGATATATTTAAAGTGAAAAATCTACAACCAAGATTACTGTACCTGGCAAGGATCTCACTCAAAATTGATGGAGAAATAAAAAGCTTCTCACACAAGAAAAAGTTAAGAGAATTCAGTACCACCAAACCAGCTTTACAACAAGTGTTGAAAGGACTTATATAGTCAAGAAATACAAGAGAAGAAAAAAGATATACAAAATCAACTCCAATTAAGAAAATGGCAATAGGAACATATATATCAATAATTACTTTAAATGTAAATGGATTAAATGCTCCAACCATAATACACAGACTGGCTGAATGGATACAAAAACAAGACCCATATATATGTTGTCTACAAGAAATCCACCTCAGACCTAAAGACACATATAGACTGAAAAGTGAGAGGATGGAAAAATATATTCCATGCAAATGGGAAGCAAAAGAAAGCTGGAGTAGCAATCCTCATATCAAACAAAATAGACCTTAAACTAAGGAAGATTACAAGAGATAAGGAAGGACACTACATAATGATCAAGGGATCGATCCAAGAGGAAGCCATATAAAGCATCTGCCTGCAATGTGGGAGACCTGGGTTTGATCCCTGAGTCGGGAGGATCCTCTGGAGAAGGTCATGGCAACCCACTCCAGTATTCTTGCCTGGAAAATCCCATGGATGGAGCCTGGTAGGCTACAGTCCATGGGGTCGCAAAGAGTCGGACACAAATGAGCGACTTGACTTCACTTCATGTACCCAGCATAGGAGCAGCTCAGTACATGACAAACACTAACAGACATAAAAGGAGAAACTGACAGTAACACAATAATAGTAGGAGACTTTAACACCCCACTCACACTAATGGACAGATCATCAAAACAGAAAATAAGGAAACAAATATTAAATGATGCATTAGATGAGATGGATCTCATTGATATCTTCAGGACATTCCATCCAAATGCAGAAGAATACACCTTCTTCTCAAGTGCACGTGGAACATTCTCCAGGATAGACCACATCTTGGGTCACAAATCAAACCTCAGTAAATTTAAGAAAATTGAAATTGTATCAAGCATCTTCTCCGACCACAATGCTATAAGACTAGATATCAATTACAAGAAAAAACTGTAAGAAACACAAACACATGGAGATTAAACAACACGTTTCTAAATAACCAACAGGTTACTGAAGAAATCAAAAGGGAAATAAAAAAATTCTAGAAACAAATGACAATGAAAACATGACAACTCAAAATCTATGGGATGTAGCAAAAGCAGTCCTAAGAGGGAAGTTTAGAGCAATACAATCCTACCTCAAGAAACAAGAAAAACATCAAACAGACAACCTAACTTTACACCTAAAACAACTGGAAAAAGAAGAACAAAAAACCCCAAAATTAATAGAAGGAAAGAAATCATAAAGATCTGAGCAGAAATAAATGAAAAAGAAATGAAAGAAACAATAGTAAAGATGAATAAACCTAAAAGCTGGTTCTTTGAGAAGATAAACAAAATTGACAAACCTTTAGCCAGACTTATCAAGAAAAAAAGAGAAAAGAATCAAATCAACAAAATTAGAAATGAAAAAGGAGAGGTTACAAGAGACAATGAAGAAGTACAAAGGAATATAAGAGACTATTATGAACAACTATATGGCATAAAATGGACAACCTGGAAAAAATGGACAGATTTGTAGAAAAGTTCAATCTTCCAAGACTGAACCAAGAGGAAATAGAAATTATGAACAACCCCATTACAAGCATTGAAATTGAAGCTGTGATCAAAAATCTCCCAAAAAAAACAAAAGCCCAGGAGCCGATGGCTTCATAGGAGAATTCTATCAAACATTTAGAGAAGCACTAATGCCTATCCTTCTAAAACTCTTTCAAAAAATTGCAGAGGAAGAAACACTTCCAAACTCATTCTACGAGGCCACCATCACCCTGATACCAAAACCAGACAAAGACAACACAAAAAAAGAAAACTACAGGCCAATATCACTGATGAACATAGACGCAAAAATCCTTAACAAAATTTTAGCAAACAGAATTCAGCAACATATCAAAAAGCTCATACACCATGATCAAGTTGGGTTTATTCCAGGAATGCAAGGCTTCTTCAATATATGCAGATATCAATATGATATACCATATTAACAAATTAAAAGATAAAAACCATATGATCATCTCGATAGATGCAGATAAAGCCTTTGACAAAATTCAGCACTCATTTATGATTAAAACTCTTCCAAAAATGGGCATAGAAGGATCCTACCTCAACATGGTAAAGGCCATATATGATAAGCCTACGACAAATATTATTCTCAATGGTGACAAACTGAAAGCATTCCCCCTAAGATCAGGAACAAGACAAGAGTGTCCACCTTCACCACTATTATTCAACATAGTTCTAGAAGTCCTAGCTCCAGAAATCAGAGAAGAAAAGGAAATTAAAGGAATCCAGATTGGAAAAGAAGAAGTAAAACTCTCACTGTTTGCAAATGACATGATACTGTACATAGGAAACCCTAAAGATACTATCAGAAAGTTACTAGAGCTGATCAGTGAATTTAACAAAGTCTCAGAATACAAAATCAATACACAGAAATCACTTGTATTTCTATGTACTAACAATGACAAATCAGAAAGAGAAATTAAGGAATCAATCCCATATACCATTGCAACAAAAAGAATAAAATATCTAGGAATAAACTTACCTGAGGAGACAAAAGAACTTTACACAGAAAATTATAAGACACTGATGAAAGAAATCGAAGATGACGTAAACAGATGGAGAGATATTCCATGTTTCTGGGTAGGAAGAATCAATATTGTGAAAATGACTATACTACCAAATGCAATCTACAGATTTAATGCGATCCCTATCAAATTACCAATGACATTTTTCACAGAACTAGCACAAAGTGAAAGCGAAAGTTGCTAAGTCGTGTCCAGCTCTTTGTGACCCCATGGACTTTACAGTCATGGAATTCTCTAGGCCAGAATACTGGAGTGGGTTGCCATGCCCTTCTCCAGGGGATCTTCCCAACCCAGGGATTGAACCCAGGTCTCCTGCATTGCAGGCAGATTCTACACCAGCTGAGACACAGGGAAAGTCCTGAGGTAGCACAAAAAATTTCACAATTCATATGGAAACACAGAAGACCCTGAAAGCCAAAGCAGTCTTGAGAAAGAAGAATGGAGCTGAAGGAATCAACCTTCTGACTTCAGATTACACTACAAATCTACAATCATCAAGACAGTATGGTACTGGCACAAAAACAGAAATATAGACCAATGGAGCAAGATAGAAAGCCAAGAAATAAACTCATGCATCTGCGGGTACCTTAGTTTTGACAAAAGAGGCAAGAATATACAATGGGGCAAAGACAGCTTCTTCAATAAATGGTGCTGGGAAAACTGGACAGCTGCATGTAAAAGAATGAAATTAGAGGTGTTCCTTACACTATACACAAAGATAAATTCAAAATGGATTAAAGACCTAAATGTAAGACCAGAAATTATAAACCTCTTAGAAGAAAACATAGGCAGAACACTTGATGACATAAATCAAAGCAAGATCCTCTATGACCCATCTCCTAGAGTAATGGAAATAAAAGCAAAAGTAAACAAGTGGGACCTGATTAAACTTAAAAGCTTTTGCAGAGCAAAGGAAACTATAAAAAAGGTGAAAAGACAACCCTCAGAATGGGGGAAAATAATAGCAAATGAAACAACTGACAAAGGATTAATTTCCAAAATATACAAGCAGCTCATACAACTCCATGCCAGAAAAACAAACAACCCAATCAAAAAGTGGGAAAAAGACCTAAACAGACATTCCTCTAGAGAAGACATACAGATGGCTAACAAACACATGAAAAGATGCTCAATATTGCTCATTATTCAGTTCAGTCGCTCAGTCGTGTCCGACTCTTTGCAACCCCATGAATTGCAGCACTCCAGGCCACTCTGTCCATCACTAACTTCTGGAGTTCACCCAGACTCACGTCCATCGAGTCAGTGATGCCATCCAGCCATCTCATCCTCTGTCATCCCCTTCTCCTCCTGCCCCCAATCTCTCCCAGCATCAGAGTCTTTTCCAATGAGTCAACTCTTCGCATGACGTGGCCAAAGTACTGGAGTTTCAGCTTTAGCATCATTCCTTCCAAAGAAATCCCAGGGCTGATCTCCTTCAGAATGGACTGGTTGGATCTCCTTGCAGTCCAAGGGACTCTCAAGAGTCTTCTCCAACACCACAGTTCAAAAGCATCAGTTCTTTGGTGCTCAGTCTTCTTCACAGTGCAACTCTCACATCCATACATGACCACAGGAAAAACCATAGCCTTGACTAGACGAACCTTTGTTGGCAAAGTAATGTCTCTGCTTTTGAATATGCTATCTAGGTTGGTCATAACTTTCCTTCCAAGAAGTAAGCGTCTTTTAGAGAAATGCAAATCAAAACCACAGTGAGATATCACTTCACACCAGTTAGAATGGCCATCATCAAAAAGTCTACAAACAATAAATGCTGGAGAGGGTGTGGAGAAAAGGGAACACTCTTGCACTGTTGGTGGGAATGTAAATTGATACAGCCACTATGGAAGATGGTATGGATATTCCTTTAAAAACTAGGAATAAAAGCACCATATGACACAGCAATCCCACTCCTAGGCCTATATCCTGAGGAAACCAAAATTGAAAAAGACACACATATCCCATTGTTCATTGTAGCACTATTTACAATAGCTAGAACATGGAAGCAACCTAGATGTCCATTGAGAGATGGTACATATACACAATGGAATATTACTCAGCCATAAAAAGGAACACATTTGAGTCAGTTCTGATGAGGAGGATGAACCTAGAACCTATTATACAGAGTGAAGTGAGTCAGAAAGAGAAAGAAAATTTCATATTCTAATACACATATACGGAATCTAGAAGAATGGTACTGGAAAAACTTATTTACAGGGCAGCAATGGAGAAATGGACATAGAGAACAGACTTATGGACATGGGGAGAGGGGAGGAGAGGGAGAGATGTAAGGAAAGAGTAACATGGAAACTTACATTACCATATGTAAAATAGATAGCCAATGGGAATTTGCTGTATGGCTAAGGAAACTCAAACAGGGGCTCTGTATCAATCTAGAGGGTTGGGATGGGGAGTGAGATGGTAGGAAAGTTCAAAAGGGAGAGGATGTATGTATACCTATGGCTGATTCTTGTTGAGGTTTGGCAGAAAACAACAAAATTCTGTAAAGCAATTATCCTTCAATAAAAAAAGAAAAAGGAAAAAAAAGAAGCTGTGGAATGAATTTTAGGTGAGAGACTGAGGGAATATTCAGTCAGTTGTCTAAATATTTTCAAGGCTCATCTGAGTGGATACAATATCCAATCTGTTTAAAATTAGCCTTTTTTTTTTTTTTTTTCTTCCTCATGTAGTTGCTTCTGGGGATCCCTGAGTCTCTTGAGAGCCCTCATGGGGCCAGAGGCTTAAAATTCTACTGACTATAGGGAGTTGAGGGAAAGAGAAGTTCTGGCAGGGCTAGGTAGAGGAGTGAAGGAGGCATTGTTTGAAGGTGGATTTATCAAAAGATTCAAGGAATGAAGGGAAAGGGAAAGTGGTGAAAGGAAGAGAAGTGATGGAAAGGGAGAAGTCTTAGGTGAGTCAGTTCAGAGAGATCCTTAGTTTCAAATTATCCTTCATAATAGCATGCCAACAAGACAGGAAGTGGACAGTTAGTCCATTAATGGTGGAGCATGTAGTTAGCAAGTAGTTTCAGTCAACTGAGAAGTTCTGTGGGGGAAAGCAGGAAACAAACAGAACAAAGAAGCTTCAGAAGGAGCTAGGAAACAAATTTCCAGCCCAGGAGTCAGAGAATAAATCACCATTTGAAACGAAGAGCCAGGAAGAACTTCCAGCCCAAGGGTCTGATGATGAATCTGATCACATCTAAGTTGTAGCACCATAAGTGTTAAAGAAAAAGTTGTTCCTACACCTGTTAAAACAGTAAGAAAGACTTTATTCAGGACTATTTTGATAGGTGATCAAGACTATGGCAGTAGGGGAGAGAGACTGGGCTCAACTCTAAAAACAGTAAGAATGAATAGAGATTTATAGCCAAGGAGTGGGCGAGGGGTCGAGGGGATGAGTCCCCGGGCAGAAAATTAATGAGGAGGCATCAAGAGTAGGGGGATTATTGTTAAATTGACTTAACAGATTTCTTGCTAAAGGCAGGCTATGGTGATCCGTTATCACGGGTGGAAGATTTCTCTCTACACTGACTTAACAGGATTCTTGATACATTTAAGCTGTACAGCAAAGTTGGGGGCCATAGTTGACAACGAGTCCAGAAGAGATTCCAAGGAGTCTAAAATGTAGTCAAGGAGCAAGTCTGTGCTGTTTTGTTACAGCAGCCCAAATGGATTAATCCAGGTGGGTCTAACCGACCTTGTTACTAAAACACTTGACTTAAGGACAAATTCCAGTTCCCTGCCCCCACGCAGAATCCAGAAGCAGTCCCCCAGATCGCAGATTTCCAACTTTGAACACTGGAAGAGTCAGCCTCCCCCAGTCCCCTGAGAGTGAAAGCTCCTGCTGCTGTAATTATACTAAGATTCTTTGACTTCTGTTTCACCAGGCTTTATGTGTTTACCTTGTATCACACTTTTCTGCCTTCTAAACTTGTCCTTCAACAGTTTTCTTCACTTTTGCGCTTGTAGAGCAGGACAAACTTGACAGGAGAGGTGAAATGGGAAACTTACTATTGAAAATAAAATCATTTCTTGATCTCTCCATTCTGTCTACATTTTAAGTATTTATAAAAACACATTATATCTTAGTCTCTGATTAAGTAAAACTGAGTAACAAATGGATTGGAAATCTTAATGTTTTCATTCTGAAAAATTACTGCTTTATGAAAACTTCATCTGTAGCAGACAGACAGTGGAGAGAGTGATTATTCATATTGCAGACTAATCTTCCCGTTTTCAGAATATTTTACAGAGAGCTACTCCTTGCCCCCAATTCATATCCCGACATTTCCTTTCTTTCTTCACTGCCAAATACTTTCCCATTTTTGCAGGTTTTATAAGCTGTTAATACAAACATTTGAGATTTACAGTTTTTATGCCCAAGAATGACATTATGTCTGACATTTCATTTAGTTTTTAAGACTTCAAAGCCTTAATCTCAGAATAGCAAGCAGCTTCTTCTAGGAGGCTAACACCAACAGTTGGTAGTGGCTCTCTGAGTGACACTTTTGCATTTAGCAGAACAGAAAATCATAATGGGTTAGTGCTGTCTACCCCGAGAGTGGAATGGGGAGTGATGGCAGTGGGGTGCCACATATTTTTCTAGCCTTATTTAACCCAAAGGGAGGGTAAGGTGATTTTTTTCAAACACCATGGTGGAAACAGTCTGTGATAGGAACCAATAACAGAAGACAGTTTGGATTGAGAAGGCTTTTCAGTGCCTCTGAAATCTCGCTACCCCTACTCCTCAGCTTCTCACTATGTACCCTGGTGGTTTTGCCTTCTGGTTGGGTACCTTTTGATGATGCTCCTCTTAGTATGTACAATCCATGATGGAATGGTTAATAGAACATCTTACATACGATGGAATACAAATCTGTCCAATGTGACACTTCTTAAATTGATCTTTTTAAGAACTGTGTTTACTTATTTTTGGCTGTGCTGGGTCTTTGTCACTGCACGTGGGCTTTCTCTAGTTGTGGTGAGCGGGGGCTGCTCTCTGGTGTCCGTGTGTGGTTTTTACAGTGGGGCACAGGCGCTAGGGCTTGAAAGCGTCAGTACTTGTGGTGCCTGGGCTTAGTTGCCCTGTGGCATGTGGAATCTTCCCGGACCAGCTAGCAAACCCATGTCCCCTGCATTGGCAGGCAGATTCTTAACCACTGGACCACCAGGGCAGTCTGAAATATGATGTTTTTATTGAGCCATTTTGATACAGTTAACCCAAATATGTCTTCAGGGTTATGTATTTCTCTCAAATTTTGTAGGGAAGGAGAAAGAATAAGCAGAAATCAAGACCAGAAGGTGGACTCAACACATGTGTTTGAACATCCTAAACTACTATAATCCTGCTCAGGCTAGTGGTGGGTGATATAGTTGAAGTGGAAGGAAACAGGGCAAGTCAGAAGACCACATTAACTGCAACTTTCATGAAAAAACTGAGAGAGGATGGGTTTAACAGTTTGGGCAAAATGAAGCTTGTACTTTGTTTTGCTATACTATCTCTGATTACTGATACTAAGCTTCAGGATATATAAGATGAAGTCCACACCTGATGGCTCAAATGGTAAAGAATCTGCCTGCAGTGCAGGAGACCTGGGTTCAATCCCTGGGTTGGGAAGATCCCTGGAGAAGGAAATGACAACCCACTCCAGTATTCTTGCCTGGAGAATTCCATGGACAGAGGAGCCTGGTGGGCTACAGTCCATAGGGTCACAAAGAGTCAAACAAGAATGAGAAACTCTTTCACTTTCTGTACCATATCAGTCTTCTCTTTGCTTATCCTCTAGTTATTAATTTAACTTTTGAAAATGATATGACGTAAGTTTTCCTAAAATCTAGCATGAATTCTTTTGATTTGGAGGCCACACGAGTGCTTACAGTCTTTAGGTAACAGAGCTACAAAACACAGAGCCTGCGTTCTTCAGCAGGTTTCTGCCAAGTGTAAAGATTGAAGAGGGGTGGAGGAAGAAGAGCTCTAGTTTGGCTTAACGAGACCCCAGGAATAAAAACCTCGGTTAGATTCTTTGCAAGCTGCTTTTGAATTAAAGTTCAGATTTGAGAATTTAACTGGGTTAGAGTAACTCTAGAGGACCTCAGGGTTTCTGGGATATCTCAGAACCCCAAAAAGCTACTCATCTTCAGAAGACTCAAATCAGGATAAGCTTGGAAGTTGACCAACCAAATATGGAGAATCCTGCCTGTAGAAATCAACCCTAAAATAGCTTTTCACTCTCAAGGCAACTTCAGTCTCCTCAAGGACTAATGTAGGAGCAAGTTGAGCAGTTATTAAATATCCAGTTTACTGTTTGAGCAACAGATCAGAGTGCATGTTAGTTTCATGAGCATAGGAAATCCTTTCAGTCATAGTGTGGATTTGTGATGTCTGTTCATTTTATGTTCTTTGAGTAGGAAAGACTGCAGAAGGAAACTCCTCAACGCAAATTACAATGGCTTCCAAGACAGCAGTGATGCTTAAGAAATGTCATGTTGCTTGACACATGGGCTTTTTGAACTGTGCATCAGAGTATTTGTGTAAAATACTACTGTGAGAGTCCTTTCTGCAAAGCTGTCTATAAACATTTTCACTTCCTTGTAAATAATTACCATAGGATAAAAGGACCAACTAGAAAGTATGAGTTCTATGTCCTGAGTTCTTGTGCCCCATCTAAATTTGCTTTATAAAATCTCTCTGGAAAAATCAGGAATGTGAATTTAATGGCCTGGGTGGGTTTTTGCATTGTAAGTCTACAAAGCAGTATGTTGAGAAAGCTTAGTGCTTAGAATCACCCAATGTACTTTATACATTTATTTAGAGAAGAATAGTTTAGTTTTAATTATTTATGATAATAGCTCTCAATACACTAGTAAATGTCCTTGGGTGCATATTTTGTAAAAGTAATGAAGTCTTTGTAACGTGAGCTTTCTCTGCAGCTATAAGCTGCCTTCTTTTTGCTAGCAGACCAGGGCAGAAGAGTGTGTCTGTGTTTTTGCATAAGACTGTATATAAATTACCAGGCTGGAGGTTTAGCAAGATGCTACTGAACCTGATCAAGGATTTCTAAGAACTATTCCTGGGTATCCTCACTACCCCACCCCACAACCATCCTCCCTCTCAATCATAACATTAGCAACTTGATCAAAGAAAACATCACCATGAGGGGATGAGCTGCCTACCAGAACATTGTTGTTATGGTGTTTCAGTGTTTTTCTTGTTCTTCCTTTCTTGCTACAATCTTACGGTACTACAGTAAAACATAGAAAGGAGCAATGTAAGTCTACTGTATTTCCTTCTGGCCTGAGTTATATATACCTGGTCTATGGATAAGTCTTATTATGTCAAAGAGCCTTCTTTCTTCTTTGGTTTCTTTCTTCTGCTTCTCTCTACCCAGCGCCTCTGCCTAGGATTAGCTTTTTTTACCCCCCTTCTCTTGTGGGGAATTTATACACACCAAAACCATGGGAGTGTCCACAGAGCAGTCAGCAAGTATGTGTCATTCATTTAGCTAACAGTTCAAAGGGCTAAGAGCACCAAAGTTACAGGTTCTGTTTTATACCTTTTTAGTAGCCCCCCAAGTGCCTAGTTAGGGTTCCAACATACCTTGATGATGAGAATGATCTATACTTAGAGTCAGTGGGGCAAACCCCTAGCACATTTTGATTTAACTTTTACAGCTTTGCTATTTGCAGGTGACCTGAAAAGTGCTGGTGTATTGTTATCTGTAATCAGGAATCCCATTTCCTAGGGATTTTGTGAGAGTTAGATGAGATGATGCCTTTAAAGGACTTTGCAGAAAAGAAATCGGTCAAGCTTGAAAGCTGGTGGGTGAGATTCACTTAGCTAGTAAACAATCTAGTTATGTCTTCATTACAGAGTGTTGGAGACCTGGATACTCAAGAAGTCTCTAGACATAGCCATTAAAATTTTACTAGAAAAAAAAAACAAAACAAAAAAAATTTACTGTAAGAATATTATTCTGTTTAGCCCTACCATCAGTCCATAGGCTCCCAGACAGAGACTGATTATTAAGAAAGCTGTATGTCAATGCCTCATACTCAAATGAAATTGCACACAAATCATTGTCATTTGGACAAGAATATAGTTCTAGTAATATCAAAAGTATCCTGCAAATTAAATATGGCTTTTTTGTGACTGAAAGAGACTGACCAGTTCTGCTTAAAGTTCTGTCTTCAGGAAAAGAGCCTCCTGGACATCTGATTTGAAATAAATGAGTCACTAGTGAATTAGAAGCAATGGCAGAAACCAGATAACCTGGCCATGGGCAAGGGGCTGCCTCTTGAGAGGCAAATGTAGTACATGATCCATGAGGCAGTAATGTCAAACAAGACATGAGGGAAACATGGAGTGATCAGGCAACCTGGATGGGCACAAATGGGGAGTGATTTCTAAAACTAATGGCAATGGCCACCTGCCCATCAAGGATGGCATGCTAGCTCATGGGTGCAGCAAAAAGGATAATGACAGATGCTTTAATGAACACCTTTATTCACAAAGCTTTCTCTTTAAATGAAAGGGGTCTGCTGCAGTTATGTTATGCCGTGTTACAAATGACTCCAAAATTATTGGTTTAAACCACACCATTTTATTTGCTTACAGTTATGTTTGAATCCATTAATTCACAATGAGATTCTTCCCCTCCCCACCCACAAATACAGACTCTCAATTTTATTGATCACCTTTAAAGGAAGCTAGAAACAGCTAGCTAATTTAAAATGTGATTAATAGACAGAATTAAGAACTTATCCTATCTTTCCCATATTATCTGCATTTCAGTGTAACTCAGTATTTGATGGGGGAAATGTTTTTTCTACAAAAAAAATCCCAGCTAACAAAGAAGGAAAAAGAAAAATATATCATCATATGTATCCTCTAATTAACTGATTCTAGAGTAGTGACCCAGAGAAGGCAATGGCACCCCACTCCAGTACTCTTGCCTGGAAAATCCCATGGATGGAGGAGCCTGGAAGGCTACAGTCCATGGGGTTGCTAAGAGTTGAACAGGACTGAGCAACTTCACTTTCACTTTTCACTTTCATGCACTGGAGAAGGAAATGGCAACCCACTCCAGTGTTCTTGCCTGGAGAATCCCAGGGATGGGGGGAGCCTGGTGGGCTGCCATCTATGGGGTCGCACAGAGTTGGACACAACTGAGGCGACTTAGCAGCAGCAGATTAGTGACCATCAGTATCTGGTAATGTCATAATTGAACATTATATGTCTCTTGATACACGTGTGCAGCTCCATCCATGAAGCTATATTGCCAACAAACACCACACATAAATAAACAAAGGCCTGAATCTGCTCCAGACTTTAGATCTAACTATAATTTCACAGGAAACATAAGAGACAGTGGAATATATTTTCTTAAAAAACATTAAAGGATGCAGTCAGCAAAACATAGACTGTGGGAAAATTAGTAGGTAAAAAAAAAGTTTCTTCACTTAAAAAACAAATTACAAGATTTCTCAGCGGGCGAGAAGGGCCGGCAGGGCAGCTGCCGCTGCTGTGGCCCAAGAGCAGGGCCGTGGAGAAGCTGCTGTGGGTCCTGAGTGTCCAGGACAACAAGGAGCAGGGCCTGACCACGCAGCTCCTTGATGCTTTATCCCTTAGTTTCAACACCAGGCTGAAGTGGTTTGCGATGTGCGTTGTCAGCGGCATCTTCTCCATCCTTGGAACTCGATTGCTGTGGCTCCTTGGAGGCATAAAGCTTTTTGAAGTGTTTTATACTTTTGGATATACTGCTGCCTTAGCCAGTACATGCTTTTTAATGGGACCCATGAAATAACTGAAGAAAATGTTTGAAACAACGAGATTGCTTCCAACAATTATTATACATTTGTGTTTGGTGCTCACACTGTGCACTGCTTTTTGGCGGCATAAGAAGGGGCTGGCTATATTATTCTGCATATTGCAGTTCCTGTTGATGACCTGGTATAGTCTGCCATACATCCCATATGCAAGGGTTGTAGTAATTAAGTGCTGTTCTCTCCTGAGCTGAAAGCTCTTTGGTAAGAAGGAAACTTTTTGAAAAGACCATTTGAAAGTTGATGTTCTTTTTTTTTTTTTTTTTTTGATGTTCTCTTTTTGGTGAAGTGTACTTTTCCTGATACAGTATTCACTCCAGAACAACTGCACTGACCATCTAAGACCATTTTGTATATTGATAAAAACTACATGCTGATTAAACTGTTAAATGCTTGTGACAGTAAATTCATTATGTGTCATTAATGTATTCATCCAGAGACAAGGAGATTTTAATCATTGCCAATTGTAAATGATTTTTAGCCAGTTTTACAATCTTTTCTAAACAGCATTTGGGATGTGAATATTTAAGGATAAGCCTATGCTGCAAGATATATTCAGCCTTTTTGGTGGTTTTTAAGTGTCTACATTTTTAAAATAACTTTTTAAAATAAAAACTTTAAATGTGAAAGTTTTTACTTTAAGCTAAAGATTGCTTTATTATATGTAATAAAAAATAATATATAAATCTTCATAATTTTGAAATAAACTCACACTTGGGAAAAACAAAGAACAAATTACAAGATAAAAACAGAGAGAAAGAAGGGCAACAGAGAGAAAGGAGAGAGACTTAAACACTTAGTGAAGAATTGCAGTGTATGGACCTTATTTAGATACTGACCCAAACAACCGCAAACTGCCAAAAAAAAAAAAAAAAAAAAGGAAAAAAGGAAGACAAATGAAGGCCATGGAGGAACTGTGAACACTGGATATTTGAGAATATAAAAGGATTATTTTTAATGTTTTTAGGTGTGGTACTACCATTGTGATTATGTATATATTTTTAGAAGAGTCCCTATCTTTTAGAGATACATAGTAACATGTGTGTAGGTAAATTGATGTATTCTCTAGGATTTCTTAAAAATAATCCAAGGTGGAGCAAAATTGGCAGTTTATTTATACCTGATGAAGCTAGGCAATAGGTACATTGGGAAATTGATACCATTCACTCTATTTATATGTGTTTGAAAAATCCCATAGTATTTTTTTTTAAATTAATGGAAATCACTAAAAGAAATGAAACATCATAACTTCCAAACCAGTATAGGGTGATGGGAGGACAAGAGGACCAGGAGAAAAAAGCCCAGAAAACCTTACCCATCTAATAGAGGTAGGAAAGAAGGAAAGGAAAACAAAAACAGTTGTCCAAACAGTAGTCTCCCAGTAAATCAAAGTCCTCGAGCAAGCCTTACTTAGCCATGCTTAGACTCCAGAAATCTCACCTCCGAAGTGAAAGCGCTTTTTTTCAACTAGGACACTGGGTTCTAATCCTGATCCTCCCTGTTGTAGCCATGATGCTCTCTGGGCTAAACTGTGCGGAATCCTCAGGCTGTATAAGAACCCAGACATCCTTTGGGCATTGGCAGCTTTGTGACAGCTGGCTGGGACTAGAGATTCAATTTGTGCCACAAAGCTAGCAAAGCCAACTGGGTCGCCTGAGGAAGTAATCTGAGCTCTAACCTGGTGAGCTAACTTTCAGCCTGTCCCCTGCTGCTGTGGCTCTTCAAGCAGAGCCTACAGCTCAGCGACCTAACAGCTAGTCCCAAGACACTATTCCAAGAGCATCATCTCTTACAGACTTTTGAAATATGATTTGGCAAGATTCTAGTAAGGGTGATTTGCAGCCTATTTGAATGAAAATATATGTCAAAAGACGGGGCAATGGGGATGGAGGTGTGAATACTACAAAGACCGCTGCTGGTCAGGCATGGGGATTTTGAAAAGGAAGAAAGCCTTTCTTCACTCAAATGTGAATTTAAGCTCTTTTCTTCTTTCCAAGTTCATCCTTTCAGGTGCTTTCTATGTATTTTCCCACATGTTCTCTGATTTTTTTTTTCTTTTGGTTTCTCCTTTCAGAGTAGAATGGTGCTTATTGTCATCTCCTAAGCACTGCATGTATTCCCATATTTCTCCCTGGATATGCAGTTTTCATATGGCATTTCCATCTCCATTCCTATTCCCATTTCCTTTTTGTCAAAACTTGTCTCTTTTTTAAAAAATAAAAAATTCTTTTCTTTTTCCTCTGAATCTCTGTACTTTATTCTTTCTGAAACTCTATGGCTCATTCTGTTCTTGCTCTTGTCCCCTCTGGTGCATAAGACATCCATGAAAAGATTAAGTAGCGAAAAGCTCTCTGAGTAAGGTCAGGATGTGTTGTGATGTGGAAAAGCTTCTGTAGTTACCGTGCTTTATTGGTTGAGGTTGTTGTCCTTTTTATCCCCCTGGGCATTCACTAGGTATAATGTCTGGATTCTGTCTTCATTTAGCTCATAAACTCTCTTAGGGCTCTAAAAGTCAGATTGCCTTTTCCTTTGTATTTCACTTCTCAATTTGATTATCACCCTACGTGGCATCTGGTTCATGATGAGAAGAAAAGATTCAGAGAAAGAAACCAAATGAGAAAAAAAAAAAAAAAAAGACCTATGTTACCTTAGCAAAATTGACCTTGAACATTGATGAAGTCATAGCTAACTCTTTCTATAGGAAATTGAGGTACACCAGCACAGGCACTGAATAATACAGTATACTTTGATGATGATGGGGGGTCTAGAGCGATTTTAAAAGGGGAAACTGTATGAAAGAAAGGAAAGGAAAAGAAATTGTAAAAAAAAAAAAAAGAGGTAAAAGAACTCCCAGGTAATCAACCCACAAATTACTTATTTTGGCAGAAATAATAAACTTCCTACATCAACACAGTTCTAATACTTTATGTATATTTACTCATAATCTTCTTCACAAACCACTATTAGCCCAACTCTGCAGATGAGAAAACTGAGACCCAGAGAGGATAAGTCTCTTATGACGGTTACACAGCTGGTAAGTGGTAGCTCTGGGATTTGATCCCAAGCAGCCTGGTTACACTGTCCATGTAATTAACTGCAGTAGCGTTTTGATTTTTTAATAGAATTTGTACTTGACTTCATTTATAAAGATTTAAATGAAGTGTATTTTTCTAATATTTCAGTAGGAAACAAATCTCAGGGTATGGGCAACCTAAAAATTTTGTGTGGACCTGATCATATTCCAGATCTTTGCTCATATTCATGATTCCAAACAAGTTATAATGAAGAGTGCTTAAAAATCCAGCACAAAATTTTCAGTGGTAGCAAACAATTGTTAAATGATAGTTATCAGAGAAAAACATTTTATGTGAAAAATTCTAAGTAAAACCATAACATAGAACATAACTCAGAATTTCAAAAAAGCAAGAAGATAATCTGTTAAGATTAAAATCTAAAGGATCAGAATGTATATACTTGATGAATGTATGTGATTTTCAAAATCAATATGCAAATTTTAATTTAGGGGACTTTTAACACAGATATATACAGCTATGACATGGATGTGGTATTTATAAATATATCATAGGTAAATTGTCAAAGTAATGTAAATCTATCACCGTTGCTGGCGGTAGAAAAGATATGATCAGTGGCTCTGTCGTGTCTGACTCTTTGAGACCCATGGATGGCAGCATACCAGGCTTCCCTGTCCTTCACAGTCTCCCAGAGTTGGCTCAAGCTCATGTTATTGAGTTGGTGTTGTCATCCAACCATTTTATCCTCTGTTGTCCCCTTCTCCTCCTGCCTTCAATCTTTTCCAGCATCAGGGTCTGTTCCAATGAGTTGGCTCCTTGCATCCGATGGCCAAAGTGTTGGAGCTTCAGCATCAGTCCTTCCAATAGATATCCAGGGTTGATTTCCTTTAGGATTGATTGGTTTGATCTCCTATTGTTCAAGGAACTGTCAAGATTCTTCTCCAACACCACAGTTCAAAAGCATCAATTCTTTGGCACTCAGCCTTCTTTATGGTCCAAATCTCATATATGTACATTACTACTGGAAAACTATAGCTTTGACTTTATGGACCATTGCTGGCAAAGTGATGTCTCAGCTTTTTAATAATGCTGTGTAGGTTTGTCATAGCTTTTCTTCTAAGGACCAAGTGACTTTTAATTTCATGGCTGCATTCTGGAGCCCAAGAAAATAAGTCTGTTACTGTTTCCATTATTTCTGCATCTGTTTGCCATGAAGGAAAGGAATTAGAGGCCATGATCTTCGTTTTTTTGAATGTTGAGTTTTAAGCTAGCATTTCACTCTTCTCCTTTACATTCAAGAGGCTCTTTAGTTCTTCACTTTCTGCCATAAGGGTGGTGTCATCTGCGTATCTGAGGTTATTGATATTTCTCCTGGCAATCTTGATTCCAGCTTGAACTTCATCCAGCCCAGCATTTCACACAATGTACTCTGCATATAAGTTAAATAAGCAGGGTGACAATATACAGCATTGACACACTCCTTTCCTAATTTGGAACCAGTCTATTTTGCCATGTCTGGTTCTAACTTTTGCTTCTTGACCTGCATACAGGTTTATCAGGAGGCAGGTAAGGTAGTCTGGTATTCCCACCTCTTGAAGAATTTTCCATAGTTTGTTGTGATCCACACAGTCAAAGGCTTTAGTGTAGTCAGTGTAGCAGAAGTAGATATTTTTCTGGAATTCTCTTGCTTTATCTATGATCCAATAAATGTTGGCAATTTGATCTCTGGTTCCTCTGCCTTTTCTAAATCCAGCTTGTACATCTGGAAGTTCTCAGCTCGTGTACTATTGAAGCCTAGCTTGGAGAATTCTGAGCATTACTTTGCTAGCATGTGAGATGAGTGCAATTGTGTGGTAGTTTGAATGTTCTTTGGCATTGCCTTTCTTTGGGATTGGAATGAAAAGTGACCTTTTCCAGTCCTGTGGTCACTTCTGAGTTTTCCAAATCTGCTGACATATTGAGTACTGCACTTTCACAGCATCATCTTTTAGGATTTGAAATAGCTCAACTGGAATTCCATCACCTCCACTAGCTTGTTTGTAGTAATTCTTCCTAAGGCTTACTTGACTTCACACTTCAGGATATCCGGCTCTAGGTGAGTGATCACACCATTGTGGTTATCTGGGTCATTAAGACCTCTTGTATAGTTCTTCTGTGTATTCTTGCCACCTCTTCTTAATATCTTCTGCTTCTGTTAGGTCCATACCATTTCTGTCCTTTATTGATCCCATCTTTGCATGAAATGTTCCCTTGGTATCTCTAATTTTCTTGAAGAGATCTCTAGTCTTTCCCATTCTATTATTATCCTCTATTTCTTTGCAGTGTTCACTTAAGAAGGCTTTCTTATCTCTCCTTGCTATTTTTCGGAACTGCACTCAAATGGGTATATCTTTCCTTTTCTGCTTTGTCTGTTGTTTCTCTTCTTTTCTATTTGTAAGGCATCCTTAGGCAACCGTTTTGTCTTTTTACCTTTCTTTTTCTTGGGGATGGTTTTGATCACCACCTCCTGTATAATGTTACGAACCTCTGTCCATAGTTTTTCTGGCACTCTGGCTATCAAATCTAATCCCTTGAATCTATTTGTCACTTCCACTATATAATCATAAGGGGTTTGATTTAGGTCATACCTCAATGATCTAGTGGTTTTCCCTACTTTCTTCAATTTTGACTGTGTGGATCACAATAAACTGTGGAAATTCTGAAAGAGATGGGAATACCAGACCACCTGATCTGCTTCTTGAGAAATCTGTATGCAGGTCAGGAAGCAACAGTTAGAACTGGACATGGAACAACAGACTGGTTCCAAATAGGAAAAGGAGTTCGTCAAGGCTGTATATTGTCACCCTGCTTATTTAACTTATATGCAGAGTACATCATGAGAAACGCTGGACTGGAAGAAACACAAACTGGAATCAAGATTGCCGGGAGAAATATCAATAACCTCAGATATGCAGATGACACCACCCTTATAGCAGAAAGTGAAGAGGAACTCAAAAGCCTCTTGATGAAAGTGAAAGAGGAGAGTGAAAAAGTTGGCTTAAAGCTCAACATTCAGAAAACGAAGATCATGGCATCCAGTCCCATCACTTCATGGGAAATAGATGGGAAAACAATGGAAACAGTCTCAGACTTTATTTTTCTGGGCTCCAAAATCACTACAGATGGTGACTGCAGCCATGAAATTAAAAGATGCTTACTCCTTGGAAGGAAAGTTATGACCAACCTAGATAGCATATTCAAAAGGAGAGACATTACATTGCCAACAAAGGTCCGTCTAGTCAAGGCTATGGTTTTTCCTGTGGTCATGTATGGATGTGAGATTTGGACTGTGAAGAAGGCTGAGTGCCAAAGAATTGATGCTTTTTAACTGTGGTGTTGGAGAAGACTCTTGAGAGTCCCTTGAACTGCAAGGAGATCCAACCAGTCCGTTCTGAAGGAGATCAGCCCTGGGATTTCTTTGGAAGGAATGATGCTAAAGCTGAAACTCCAGTACTTTGGCCACCTCATGTGAAGAGTTGACTCATTGGAAAAGACTGTGATGCTGGGAGGGATTGGGAGCAAGAGGAGAAGGGGACGACAGAGGATGAGATGGCTGGATGGCATCACTGACTCGATGGACGTGAGTCTGAGTGAACTCTGGGAGTTGGTGATGGACAGGGAGGCCTGGCGTGCTGCGATTCATGGGGTCGCAAAGAGTCAGACAGGACTGAGTACTGATCTATCTGATTGGCAATAAGGAGTTCATGATCTGAGCCACAGTCAGCTGCTGGTCTTGTTTTTGCTGACTGTATAGAGCTTCACCATCTTCAGCTGCAAAGAATATAAACAATCTGATTTTGGTATTGACCATCACATGGTGATGTCCATGTGTAGAGCTGTCTCTTATGTGGTTGGATAGGGTGTTTGCTATGACCAGTGTGTTCTCTTGGCCAAATTCTCTTTGCCTTTGCCCTGCTTATTTTGTACTCCAAGGCCAAGCTTGCCTGTTATTTCAAGTATCTCTTGACTTTCTGCTTTTGCATTTCAGTCCCCTCTGATGAAAATGACATCTGTTTTTGGTGTTAGTTCTAGCAGGCCTTATAGGTCTTCATAGAACCATTCAACTTAAGCTTCTTTGGCATTAGTAGTTGGAGCATAGACTTGAATTACTGTGATATTAAATGGTTTTCCTTGGAAATGAACTGAGATCATTCTGTCATTTTTGAGATTGCACCTAAGTACTACATTTCGGCCTCTTTTGTTGGCTGTAATGGCTACTCCATTTCTTCTAAGGAGTTCTTACCCATGTGCATGCTAGGGTGTTTTTCATGGTAAGTCACTTAAGCCGTGTCTGACTCTTTGCAACCCCATGGACTATAGCCTGCCAAGCTCCTCTGTCCACAGGATTCTCCAAGCAAGAATACTGGATTGGGTTGCCATGCCCTCCTACAGGGCATCTTCCCAACCCAGGGATTGAACTGGGGTGTCTTAAGTCTCCTGCATTGGCAGATGGGTTCTTTACCACTAGAACTACCTGGGGATATAATGATCATCTGAATTAAATTGTCCCATTTCCGTCCATTTTAGTTCACTGATTCCTAAAATGTCGATATTCATTCTTGGCCATCTCCTGTTTGACCACTTCTAATTTACCTTGATTCATGGACCTAACATTCCAGGTTCTACGCAATATTGTTCTTTACAGCATCAAACTTTACTTTTACCATCAGACACATCCACAACTGAGTGTTGTTTCTGCTTTGGCTAAGCTTCTTCATTCCTTCTGGAGCTGTTTCTCCACTTCTTCTCTGGTGGCATATTGGACACCTATGACCTGGGGGGTTCATCTTTTTACCTTTTCATACTGTTCATGGGTTTCTCAAGGCAAGAATGCTGAAGTGGTTTGCCATTCCCTTCTCCAGTGGTAGAAAGGATAAAACTATATAAATCAATTTAGGAATAATCTGTCACTCAGAGAAAGAATTACCTGCAAAATACAATATTTGGACTATGAGCTGGAAGAAGGCTGTTGAGCCTTACTGTTAGCTCTCGCTCCCATGAGGCTGTAGAAATCTGTCTCTCTCGTGTTGTTTACAGTGCACTATCTGTAACCTTTTAATGGTTGTCAGTGAACTTGCTGGGATAGCTGAGTAATTTTCGGTTCTTATACTGTACAGATCAATACTCCATCATTAAACTTAGGACGTAGATTTCAACTGACTGAGAGGAGAAAGAAACTGACCAAGTTGTTTTACCAACATCCTAGTGGCAGGTGGTATAGGAGAGTAAACTGAGATTGTAGCTTGTGGGTAATTATCTTTCAGACTCTAAAATTCAAAAGATCGCCAGAACATCAAGGATGACTTAGACCCACCTCTTCAATACCTTGTTCCTCGTTCTGTTCTGTTCATATTGGTGGATATTCTGTGTGGCTTATAGGCGTTGTTAACACACTTGGAACTTCTATCATGGTCTCTTCCTTTTTTTCTTACAAATGTAAGGTTGAACTAGTGGTTGAATTAGTGGAACAAAATTCTTTTGATGTAGGTGTACAAATGTGTATGCATGCCTGCTGTTCCTATTCCATATTATAAATAATCGTAAAAAATTTTTTTTCTGATCCATCAACTTTTTAACTTGAAAAATTTTAAATAGATAATTTGCCTAGTTCAATTAAAAAGTATATAAAAGAGTACACAGTAAGAAGTCTTTCTCCCTTCTCTGTTTTCATTCCAGCCAGTCCATTTCCACTCCTGCAAACAACAAATGCTATTAGATTTTTGGTATCCTTCCAGAGATATTTTATGTATATACAAGAAAAATTACATAAATACACATTTTTTCTTCCCTTTTTTCATGCAAATGGCTATCTGGTTTACACACTATTTAGCTTACTTTTTTCAGGCAGCAGTAAATCTTGTTGTCTTCTTACACTTTGTCTGCCCTGGCTCTCTCTCCTGCCTTTGCCCACCTTCTATTTGTCACCCCTAATATGCATTCACTCTCCACTTTTGTGTGCTAGAAACACATTAGTCCATTCACTGATTAGTTGACTTCTTAAAGATTCTTGTGACTTTTTGTGCTAAAGATTGTACATTTATGCACTCAGTGTTGTCTGCTTAAATGTAATCCCCCAAAGGATGTAGTCTTTTTTGGTGTAGACTAGACTAATTACGAGTTGAATAAATATCTTCTCCTAACTTTGACTTCTGATTTTTTGCCATCCACTTAGTGTTTTACAACCAGATCTACAGTGCTTTTACTGCAGTGCTAGCTTGTTAATAGTGGAGAAGGCGATGGCACCCCACTCCAGTACTCTTACCTGGAGAATCCCATGGACAGAGGAGCCTGGTAGACTGCAGTCCATGGGGTCGCTAAGAGTCAGACACGACTGAGCGATGTCACTTTCACTTTTCACTTTCATGCATTGGAGAAGGAAATGGCAACCCACTCCAGTGTTCTTGCCTAGAGAATCACAGGAACGGGGGAGCCTGGTGGGCTGCCGTCTATGGGGTTGCACAGAGTCGGACACGACTGAAGTGACTTAGCAGCAGCTTGTTAATAGACAACATGGATTGGCCAGATTTTGATAGAAGATATATAGAATCATTCTTTGTATGATAGGAAAATAGATATGAAATAGTTATAAATCTTTCAGTTCTTTTAAATTGTATCTATAAATTTCAAATTTGATCTACATTATAACCTTAAACTACTAAATTTTTAAAAAGGACTTGAAATATTTTTGATAACCATACCTAAAACTTACATGAAAATGACATGTGAATAGCTAACTTTTAAAAACAAGAGTATAAAAATGAGTAAAAATATATTAAATTGTACTAAAAAGGAGTAATAAAAACAGGGTGGTATTGGCACAAGAACAAATTAATGAATGGAATAGAATAGACAAAGATATATTAATGTACCTATAATTATTATTAATTTTGTGGTACCACAAAAATGATGAAGAGAAGATAACTTAGTAGATAGTTTTGGGAAAACTTACTCATCATATGAGAAAAAAAAAAAAATGTAACTGGATACCTGCCTAAAACCCCACATGGATTAAAGGCCTAAACATGAAAGTTGAAATTATAAAATTAATAAAAGAAAATATAGGAAACTATCTGTGACCTAGGGGGAGGAAAGAATTTGTTTTTCATTTTTTCATGCTGAAAATGTTCAAATATGTCAGAAGTACGACGAATAGAACAAAGAACTTTCATACAGCTATCACCCAGATTTTAAAATTAGTAAGATTTTGTCATGTTTGCTTCTTCTATCCTTTTTTCATTAAAATTTTTACTTTGTCAAAGTATCTTAAAACAAATTCAAGATTTCATATACTTTGATCCAATATAGTCCACAGTGTAATTTTGAAAATATGGGCACATTTTCTATATGTATCTGCAATGCTATCTTTGTACCTATAAAAGATAGTAATTTTTTTGGTCATACCATGCAGCTTGTGGGATCTTTGTTCCCTGACCAAGAACTGAACCCTGTTCCTGGCAGTAAAAGCACCGAGTCCTAACCACTGGACAGCCAGGGAATTCCCAAGATAACAACAATCATGTAAGAGCTTTTTAAACAATCAAACTTGTACACATCAATTACGTTAGAATAGTTTCCTTGGGTGGGAGAGAGAAGGAAAAATGGGAATGAAGCATGGAAACAAAAAAGAATAAATAAGTAGAACAAGAGAGAAAAAGTACCTGTGTCAGTGACAATAACATACCATGAACTGAAGGATAAACCTCACCCCCTTTCTATGCACAGGCAGGGGCAGGGATGGGAGGTGAAGAGTAGGAACAATTTATATCTGGATGAAAATAGGCACTTTCCTCACAAGATTTGAGAAGCTAGACACAAATATCTGAACAAGTCTCTCTCCCATTGCGTGAATCTCAATATAAGAGACTGACCATAAAAGATTCTTTCTTAGACTGCAAGGGGGGCCATGAAGTGCTCAAAAAACAAACCAAAACACAGGGAGAATGTCACCAGTAGCCAAAGTTGGAACAATTCAAGCAACTTAATAATAAAGTACTGTAGTAATGAACTATAACCCAAAATACATATCCACGAGTTCTTACTAATATAAATAAATTATTGAATAAATTAATAAATGGGGAAGAAGAGACATATCTCTTATGCAGAAGAATTCCGAATAATTGATGCAGATGTTCCACGCACAATAAGGAGGAACATAACTCTACATTCCATAAGTGTGGGCTTCACATAGTGACTTCTTTCCAAAGAGGACAGTACAGGGAAGGGGAGAAAGGACAAAAGAGTACTTTTACAGTGGAGGAACCTGACAGATGCTATCTCAGCCAGGTAATCAAGGGCCATGTCAAGAGTCGTAAATCTGGTTGACAGTATGTACTCTGGATGTGATGTGATGAGAGCATCACTATACCCCATTGAACTTCTTCCCAACACTCCATAATCGCAGGCTAATCATGAGAAAGACATCAGACAAATTCCAGTAGAAGAGCATGCTACAATATACCTGATCAGTACTCCTCAAAACTGTTAAGGTCATTGAAAACAAAGACAGTCTGAGGAACTCTTAACATCCCAGAAGAGCCTAAGGAGACATGACAGATAATATAATGTAGTATCCTGGAACCACAAAAAGGCCATTAGGTAAAAACTGCTGCTAAGTCACTTCAGTCATGTCTGACTCTGTGCGACCCCAGAGACGGCAGCCCACCAGGCTCTCCTGTCCCTGGGATTCTCCAGGCAAGAACACTGGAGTGGGTTGCCATTTCCTTCTCCAATGCATGAAAAGTGAAAAGTGAAAGTGAAATCGCTCAGTTGTGTCCAACTCTTAACGACCCCATGGACTACAGCCCACCAGGCTCCTCCGCCCATAGGATTTTCCAGGCGAGAATACTGGAGTGGGGTGCCATTGCCTTCTCCAAGGTAAAAACTAAGGATATCTAAATAGAATGGGCTTCAGATATTAATAATGTATCAATATTGGTTCATTAATTATAATATTATTGTACTAATATGTCAAAAATAGGGGCAACTTGGGGGTTAGGTGGAGTTGGCATGTATTATGGAAACCCTCCATCTCCATTCTTTCTATAAATCTAAAACTGTTCTTTGAAAGTGTGTCATGAGGCATTCCCTGGAGGTCCAGTGGTTGAAACCGTGTGCTTCCAATGCAGCTGATGCAGGTTCGATCCCTGACATGACCAAACAAAGAAAAAAAAGTAAGGATCCTGAAGTCGGTGGTTAATGGAATTCAAGGCAAAAATGTTCTTTCCTCCCTTCCAGTTGGGAAGGGTTTTTTATTTGTTTTGTTTTATTATTACTTTTTTTTTGTTTTTGCTAAACACAGGAGATCTCTGCAGAAACACACAGGAAGTGTTTTTCTTCTCCCACTTTTGGGATTATAAGTGAGTTTGCCAAAGCTGAAGACTTCAGAACCCTTCAGTAGATAATATAATTATATAATTAGTTGGAACTTGGAGAGATTCCCAAGACAGCTGAGAAGTGGCCAGTAGTGTACACTGATGGCCAGGAGCTTCTACATTTTAGACCAGGGGACTCACTCCTTTGCGATCCTCAAAGTTCTCTCACATGCAGTTAGAATGATGGTTTCAGCCAATCTGAAGTAACATAAGTGATGCTAGTCATAGGATCTCTGAGCAAAGTGTTCAGACAGGGTTACATGTTGGGGATTTCATCTCTTGCTCCTAGCACAGTGCCTGACACCCAGTAGGTACTTAGCAAATGTTCATGAAGTAAATGGTAATGTGTTCCTAGAGGTCAGTGCCAGATTACAATATTTTACATCTGGTTTTAAGAAGTAAAGAGCTATATTGCCTGGCTGGCAAATAATTATCACCTGAAAAAAGCATTTATTAAGTATCTTCTAATTCATGGAATTTATCCTTTATTAGTTCATCTACTGTTTGTTTCAAATCTCTGAATAACAGAACTGTGTCTTTCATTATGGGGAATGCTGGACCACACGTCACTTGAAAGGTGTCTTTCCCTAAGTGTTTTTTAATGTACTGGCTTGAACTCAAAACTGGCCTATCAGGGATGGTTAATGTTTTCCTCATGAGGAATCTCGATGTAGTTGAATATTATAACTTTTGCGTGTATTTTTATTAACTCAGAACCTTTTCAGTTCATTTTTGCTAATCTACAATTCCTGTAATTATCACAAAAAAGTACTCTGGCAAATTAACCCCACTTCTTGATTCAGGCTTACTAGGAAAAAATTGTTTTGAAAACACAGTGGTTTATAAGCACTGCTTTACAAAACAGGCTGCAACACACTTACACTCTGAAATACGCTTTTAAATAGTTAAACAAGTTCACTGGTATTAGGTGTGTTTATTTCCATCCTTTATTTTCCCCTGTTAACTTCATTACTTAAGATACATCTGACTAGCTGTTGGCAAAGGACCTCCTGGAAGCATGCAGTTATGGTGAAGGGGAGTAGAAGGAGCCCCTGTTTGTGGAGGAGAGTGGGCATCATTAGAAATAAGTGTGATTTGAACAGCTGACTCTGATGGAAGATTGTTGAGAGAGTAATAATTGGTTACATGAAAGTCGCTCAGTCGTGTCCGACTCTGCAACCCCATGGACTATAGCCTGCCAGGCTCCTCTGTCCATGGAATTCTCCAGGCAAGAATACTGTAGTGGATAGCCGTTCCTTCTCCAGGGGATCTTCCCAACCTAAGGATCAAACCCAGGTCTCCCGCATCGCAGGCAGATTCTTTACCATCTGAGCCACCTGGGAAGCCCAATAAAATTATAATCAGGGATTATGCAGTGAATCTGTGGATTGGAAGTAACTAATAACTGCTCCATATACTCTAAGATTCAGAAATACTTATGATAAAATAACTACGAAGAGGTAGAATCAAAACGCAGTCCTGGATGTTTTGATCATTGAAGCTGGAACAATGGGAATAACCATGAAATCTTCTAAAATAAATCCTTATAGGAGTCAGTGAGCAGAGACAAAAGCAGACTTATAGAAGAACTTCAAAGAAGATTCTCTATATAATAGGGGTCAAATTGTTAAACTAAAATGATCAAGTCCTCCCAGGGATTCTAGGTCATGTCTCAGCCATCGCTGTGGACTCGGACATTTCTAGAGGCCTGGTGTATAGACTCACTCTTCCACTCTCCACTCTACTCATGGCCCAGGCTTCTGGACACTGAAGTTCCCCATCAGTCGGTTGGATGGTGGTACAGGACCAGCCTCTAAATACAGAGCTCCCTGGGCTCTGCAGTTCATTGAAAAAGGTCTTGTGAGAGCTGGAAAGTGCAGCCCGAGTGTCTGAGATCAAACTTGAAGAGAGAGGGAGATAAGAAGAAAGTTGAGTCATTAGTCACTTCTTTTAACTAACTCTCTGAAGTTGGCTGGCTTCACACTAGACCTGGTGATTAAGGGGAAAGAGATGGGTCTTACAATTCAACTTCTTTAAGTAGAAAGAAATTTAAAGCTTCCCCTGAGCATTCCTCTTTAAATGCTTCAAAACAAACCTCAGTGCACACAGCCATGCACAGCCGTTGATGGGGAGAGGGAGTGGGTCAGGCGTCTCCTATTGGACGGTGACTTGGTGACTCCGCGGCCCTCCGCCTTTTCACAGCAATCTCCCAAAGGGAGGGAGAGAGTCACAACACCAAGGGGCAAACTGGCAACCCTGAGAGGTCATTCCCCTCTCAGAGAGCACACGCAGGCTGTTACTCCGAAGAGGGGAGACTGCTTGCAGTTTTCCAAGTAGATAGTCTGGCGTTTGCTAAAGAAGTGCCTTTTTGTTCAGTTATCCCTCGTAGAAGAGAACACATGTAAAAGTTAAGAAAATTCAATTTAGAAAGATGGTAACAATAACCCTGTGTACGAGACAGCAAAAGAGACACTGATGTATAGATCAGTCTTATGGACTCTGTGGGAGAGGGAGAGGGAGAGGGTGGGGAGATTTGGGAGAATGGCATTGAAACATGTGTAATATCATGTATGAAACGAGTCGCCAGTCCAGGTTCGATGCACGATACTGGATGCTTGGGGCTGGTGCGCTGGGACGACCCAGAGGGAGGGTATAGGGAGGGAGGAGGGAGGAGGGTTCAGGATGGGGAGCATGGGTATACCTGTGGCGGATTCATTTCGATGTTTGGCAAAACTAATACAATATTGTAAAGTTTAAAAATAAAATAAAATTTAAAAACAACAACAACAACAAAAAAAAAGTTAAGAAAATTCAATACTGAGAATAATTTTTTTTTTACTTAAAAAAATTTTCTAATATATAAGTGTGATTCTTAGTTCCAGAGACTCAATTACTCAGTTATCAGAGATAAATTGGATAAGGTGACAAGACCTATACCATCTACCTTGCTGCTCAAACAGAAATCTAGGATTCATGTTGTTTCCTCTTTTCATACCCAGTCTATTAGTCTCATTATTTGTCCTTTATGTATACACACATATAAATATATATATATATATTTTATTTGTCTGCATTTTGGGTCTGAGTTGCATCATATGATTTCTTTCGTTGCGGTGCATGGACTCTCGAGTTGTGGCACGCGAGCTCAGTAGTTGTGGCACATGGGCTTAGTTGCTCTGCAGCATGTGGGATCTTAGTTCCATGACCAAGGATCAAATCCACATCCCCTGCATTGCAAGGCAAATTCTCAACCACTGCACCACCAGGGACGTCCCTCAGAATATTTTAATTCATCCAGTTTTCTCCATTCCCATGATACCATTTTACTTTAAATCATAGCCCTATCTCACCTGAACAGTTACAATAATCTCTTAAATAGAACTCACTCTTACTTCTCTATACTCTGTCTTGTGGTAGCCAGAGAGGTTTTTTAAACATCATGTCTTTCATGAGGTTGAGTCAGCTTCAGTGGCTTCCTTCAAGGGCTATAGATGAGTTGGCCCTTCCCTACCATCTAAGTTCATTTCCTACCATGCTCTGCCCTCATACCATGGGCCTGTTTAAGGTCCGTGGACTAAGCCAACCTCTTATCTGCCTCAGAGACTTTGCCCTCATTTTCCCCTGACTGTAATGCTGGCCTCCTCGTGACTGGTTCTTTCCTATCTTTTAGGTCTTAGCATAAACATCACCTCCACAGATAGGATCTCCCCAACCTGTCTCCTTCCCTTGTTTTTTCCCTTTTATTAATCTCCTCTGCTCATTGTGTTCATAGCACTTATAATCTGAAATTGTCCTATTTATTTGTTAATGTATATGCTGACTGTTGATCTCTTCTCTCCCACAACAGAATCTAAGCTTTTCCAAGATAGGAACCATACTTGCTTTTGTGACATCACTGCATCTACAATACTTGTAATAGTGCCTAGAACATAGTAGATATTCAGTGGGTATTTGTGAAATGAATGAATAAAGAATAAAGAAAGGTCACCTGAGCACGAGTTAGCAAACTCTAACCCGTCAAGGGCCAATGAGTAAATATTTAATGTTTGTCACCTACAATCTCTGTAGTCTGTTCTTCATGTAATGACCGTTCTTCACTGTTACAAAAGCAGACCACAGGCTGGATGTGTCCCAAGGGTCATGGATGACAAGCCTCATCTAGACTAAGGGAGACGTTTACCCGAGACCATAGTTACCTCTGATGTCTAACTTTTGTATACTTGTCTTGAGTTCTAGGATGTAGTAGATAAACAGGAGTAGCTGTGTCAGTTGTTATCTCCTTGTTCATGACCGCTTCTTAGTGAACCTGTTCCCCTCATTTCTTGGAGACGAATAACTTTATCAGATAAAATATCCCTCAGTCATGTCTGACTCTTTGTGACCTAATGGACCGTAGCTTGCCAGGCTCCTCTGTCCATGGAGTTCTCCAGGCAAGATTTCTGAAGTGGGTAGCCATTCCCTTCTCCAGGGGATCTTCCTGACCCAGGGATAGAACCCAGGTCTCCCACATTGCAGACAGATTTTGCCATCTGAGCCACCAGAGAAGCCCTATTTATGGGAATAACCACCAGAGAATAAGTTTGTATGCTACCTGATTTCCTCCACACCTCCTACTTGCTACTCATGGCCAGTTGTACTAGAGCTGAACTCTACCCTAATCACATGATGTCTCTGTGGAATTTGGAATTGGGTCACTAAAATTTAACCAATTAGATGCTGTAATGGGCTCTTGAAATAAAATTGTTGAGTAGATCCAAAGCAAATGTAAGAGCGTATTTTCAGAGAATAGAGATACCACAATACAAAGGAAGTCAGTCTACTAAAACCACTGAGAAAGAAGGAGCTACACAGGTAGAAGCCAAGACCTGAAGCTCCAGGGTCCTTTGAGAAAAGGCCTAGCCTTGGGTCCTGTACATCCAGTCCCATGGCCTGCATGGTCTAGGTTTGCTTTGCTTATGTCCTTGATATCTGTGAGGTGGTCTGTTGTTATCTCTTAACTGACCTAATTTGAGAGAGCTTCTATTCCTGACAATGGGACTGACTGTTTCAAGTTACTATCAAAACTATCAATCAATACACACAAATTTGACAGATGGCTGCTATGTTGAGGACATCTGATAAACATTATATGTATAAGAAATTGTTACTGCCTTTAAGGAGTGTAAATATAGTTGAGGGATGAGACAGAGATATACAAAATAATAATTAAAAGCATAAGGCCATGTGTGGTAAGTACCTCATGACAGGATTCTGTGTGTCTAAGGTTTTAAAAAAATCAATTTTAATGGTATTTAAAGCAAAATGAAAATGGATGCTGAGGAAATAATACTGTTTCAAAAGAATTACACAGTAGTGCATCCTTACAAATGAAATTGCTTTTTATTAAGAATTACACTTTTATTTATCTGAGTATTTAAAGGACATTTTTAGCAGAATTTTAAAATTAGCCATGAGTCAAATCTATTTAGATTAACCAAGAATAAACCATTCCTGTACTCTTTCTGAAAGAGATAATGACTATTCTCAGACTATCTAAAAAATGTTTGGTCTTAACAACAAAGAACAGATAAAGTCCCTGGTGTATTCAAAGTGAACTCAGGGTATTTTATCAATATAGGCATCAGGTTACCAATTGCTTTAAAAATGCACTCCCTGATACTGTCTCTGTGTGGACAAAACATTCACTCTGAAAAACCATCTCTAGAGATCTGTGTCTAATATAGGTGTGTATAGGAATTTTTCTTTGCAGCCAAAGATGGAGAAGCTCTATACAGTCAACAAAAACAAGACCAGGAGCTGACTGTGGCTCAGATCATGAACTCCTTGTTGCCAGATTCAGACTTAAATTGAAAAAAGTAGGGAAAACCACTAGACCATTCAGGTATGACCTAAATCAAATCCCTTATGATTATACAGTGGAAGTGAGAAATAGATTTAAGGGCCTAGATCTGATAGATAGAGTGCCTGATGAACTATGGAATGAGGTTCGTGACATTGTACAGGAGACAGGGATCAAGACCATCCCTATGGAAAAGAAATGCAAAAAGCAAAATGGCTGTCTGGGGAGGCCTTACAAATAGCTGTGAAAACAAGAGAAGCAAAAAGCAAAGGAGAAAAGGAAAGATATAGCATCTGAATGCAGAGTTCCAAAGAATAGCAAGAAGAGATAAGAAAGCCTTCCTCAGCGATCAATGCAAAGAAATAGAGGAAAACAACAGAATAGGAAAGACTAGAGATCTCATTAAGAAAATTAGAGATACCAAGGGAACATTTCATGCAAAGATGGGCTCGAAAAAGGACAGAAATGGTATGGACCTAACAGAAGCAGAAGATATTAAGAAGAGGTGGCAAGAATACACAGAGAACTGTACAAAAAAGACCTTCACGACCCAGATAATCACGATGGTGTGATCACTGACAGACATCCTGGAATGTGAAGTCAAGTGGGCCTTAGAAAACATCACTACGAACAAAGCTAGTGGAGGTGATAGAATTCCAGTTGAGCTATTTCAAATACTAGAAGATGATGCTGTGAAAGTGCTGCACTCTATATGCCAGCACATTTGGAAAACTCAGCAGTGGCCACAGGACTGGACAAGGTCAGTTTTTATTCAAATCCCAAAGAAAGGCAATGCCAAAGAATGCTCAAACTACCACACAATCGCACTCATCTCACACGCTAGTAAAGTAATGCTCAAAATCCTCCAAGCCAGGCTTCAGCAATACATGAACCGTGAACTTCCTGATGTTCAAGCTGGTTTTAGAAAAGGCAGAAGAACTAGAGCTCAAATTGCCAACATCCGCTGGATCGTGGAAAAAGCAAGAGAGTTCCAGAAAAACATCTATTTCTGCTTGATTGACTATGCCAAAGCCTTTGACTGTGTGGATCACAATAAACTGTGGAAAATTCTGAAAGAGATGGGAATACCAGACCACCTGACCTGCCTCTTGAGAAATCTGTATGCAGGTCAGGAAGCAACAGTTAGAACTGGACATGGAACAACAGACTGGTTCCAAATAGGAAAAGGAGTACCTCGAGGCTGAATATTGTCACCCTGCTTATTTAACTTCTATGCAGAGTACATCATGAGAAACACTGGACTGGAAGAAACACAAGCTGGAATCAAGATTGCCAAGAGAAATATCAGTAACCTCAGATAAGCAGATGACACCACCCTTATGGCAGAAAGTGAAGAGGAACTCAAAAGCCTCTGGATGAAAGTGAAAGTGGAGAGTGAAAAAGTTGGCTCAACATTCAGAAAACGAAGATCATGGCGTCCGGTCCCATCACTTCATGGGAAATAGATGGGGAAACAGTGGAAACAGTGTCAGATTTCATTTTTTGGGGCTGCAAAATCACTGCAGATGGTAATTGCAGCCATGAAATTAAAAGACGCTTACTCCTTGGAAGAAAAGTTATGACCAACCTAGATAGCATATTGAAAAGCAGAGACATTACTTTGCCAACAAAGGTCCATCTAGTCCAGGCTATGGTTTTTCCAGTGGTCATGTATGGATGTGAGAGTTGGACTGTGAAGAAAGCTAAGCGCTGAAGAATTGATGCTTTTGAACTGTGGTGTTGGAGAAGACTCTTGAGAGTTGGACAGCAAGGAGATCCAACCAGTCCATTCTGAAGGAGATCAGCCCTGGGATTTCTTTGGAAGGAATGATGCTAAAGCTGAAACTCCGGTACTTTGGCCACCTCATGTGAAGAGTTGACTCATTGGAAAAGACTGTGATGCTGGGAGGTATTGGGGGGCAGGAGGAGAAGAGGACGACAGAGGATGAGATGGCTGGATGGCGTCACTGACTGGATGGATGTGAGTCTGAGTGAACTCTGGGAGTTGGTGATGGACAGGGAGGCCTGGCGTGCTGCGATTCATGGGGTCGCAAAGAGTCGGACATGACTGAGCGACTGAACTGAACTGATAGGAATTAATTCAGAGAAGGCAATGGCACCCCACTCCAGTACTCTTGCCTGGAAAATCCCATGGACAGAGGAGCCTGGTAGGCTGCAGTCCATAGGGTGGCGAAGAGTCAGACATGACTGAGCGACTTCACTTTCACTTTTCACTTTCATGCATTGGAGAAGGAAATGGCAACCCACTCCAGTGTTCTTGCCTGGAGAATGCCAGGGACGGGGGAGCCTGGTGGGTTGCTGTCTATGGGGTCGCACAGAGTCGAACACAACTGAAGTGACTTAGCAGCTGCAGCAGCAGGAATTAATTTTTCCTGAAAAATGTGTAGAAATACCATCTTCTAGGGATACTACCTGTAAAATCTAAAGATCTACTCAGTCTGAAGTAGAAATAAACTCCATAAAGAGGACAAGTTTTCCAGGATTGTTTGTTGTTGTTGTTGTGGCATGGGGTATCTTTAGTTTTAGTGTACAAACTCTTACTTGTGGCATGTGGGTTCTAGTTGCCTGACCAGGGGGGCCCCTGCATTGGGAGCACAGAGGCTTAGCCACTGGGCCACCAGGGAATTCCCTATCAAGATTTTTTTTAAGTAAGTTTTTATCAAAGCATTGTTTTAAAAGGAAATAAAGATGGGAAGTGAGGAGTAATAAGATTAATTGCCTGTCATATGAATGCACAGAAATTCAGCCTATATACCATAATCTACACTTTAGGTACCAGCAATTTTTCTTCATCCACTGAGTATATACACCTGATACAAAACAGGGTATGAGTCAGTAATTACTTTGTGTTCATATGCCAATACTGATAGTATTAATTATACCAGTAAACCAATCAGTGGTTCTCCAGCTTAAGATCAGAATCACTTGGGAGCTTGTCGAAACAGATTTACTGAACTCCCAGAGTCTCTGCTTTAGTAGGTAGGCCTGACAATGTGCACTTCTAACAAGTTTCTAAGGTGATACTGATGCTACTGGTCTGAGCGTCTGCACTGAGAACCACGGAACCAACAACATTCACGTAAGCCTGGACTTCCCTGCTGGATATGCCTAGAGAGTCCACTAGAACCGTGTGAAGAAACAGCCTGAGGTGATTTTCTTATGAATTCTAATGCTCAAAAGTCAGACAGTGATTCTAGGGATTCTGTAATTCTGATTGATTTTTAATTTCCGCATTTTCACGTAAGGCCCAGTGCCAGCTCATAGTGGTGGCTTAGATAAAGAGGTGCATGTAGCAGGCTCCCATGAGAGTCACCAGCAAAGGTCCACGGCAGAAAATCTTCTCACCCAAGAAGCTCACACTAAGAGCTCTAGTGACTGTGTTGGCCCAGTCCAGTTGGCATGTTTGGAAAGGACTGTCCAAAAAAATGGAGTTCTGATGCAAGCGACTACATGGGTGAGCCTTGAAAATGTTGTGCCAAGTGAAAGAGGCCAGTCCTCAGAGACCACGTAACATGTGATCCTGTTCATATAAAAGTTCAGAACAGGGAAGTCTACGGATACTGAAAATGGATTAGTAGTTTTAGAGCTGAAGGGTAGAGGTGGGGGAGCTGGGGAAGAGGTTATCTAAAGGGTACAAGGTGTCTTTTTGAGGTGATATAAATGTTCTAAAATGGTGATGATGGTTGTACACACCTGTGAATATGCTAAAAACCATTGTATTGTATACTTCAAATGGGTGAATTATATGATATCTGATTTATATCTCAATGAAGCTGTTAAGGGAAAAAATACTGTCCACGGGCAGTTTAGTCATCCTCATGCCAGGCTCAGCATCTTCCTAGTGTCCAAAAAGCTTTCCCTGGTACTTGTGCATGCACAGACTATCTCAAACAGATGGCCAGGCACTAATGTTAGTGGCCATTTCTAAAAGCAAAGAAGGGATTCCCAAAATATAATTAAGCTTTTGTTACCTATTACTTTTATCTGAAGTGGCAGAAAAAAGGTCATGAAAAAAGCACAAAAGACCAACAGAACAGTTTTCTGGCTTCTTTCGAAAGCGGTTTGTAAAATAAAAATTTAATGTTCCAAGTGTGAGAATCAGGAGAAATCACTGAGGCAAGGCTTACACCCTAGGAAAGCACAGTTTGAAGGGGACCATGAAACTTGGGCTTCAGAAAGCATCTTTATATATCCCACAGTATAGAGATGGTATTAAGAAGTGAAATAACTTTTCTTTCAAGGGCTACATGAAGAAGCTGGTATGTGAAGGAAAACACCCTGAACTGTCCAGGCCTTGGACACACTAAAAAAAAAAAAAACTTCAGAAAATGCAAGTCATGCCAAAAGCAAATTTCCTCAGAGGTAATTCATGACTATGTTTATAAAACATTTTCTGAGCACATATAATAGCTCCCAGCACTATAGTCAGACACTGTCCTAGGTTTAATAATACCAAAGAAAGAGAGGCTGGCCCAGTCTTCAAGGGGCTTGTTCTTCTACTACTTTCTGGGGACCCCTTTGACAAATGGTGCTTTGGAAGCATAGAAAAGGGACAGGTAAATTATTCCGTGGGCTTAGAGACAGCTTCCTGTAGAAAATGACCCTTGAGCTGAGTTTTAAAGAATAAGTAGACGTTAGCTGGAGAAGGTGATGGCACCCCACTCCAGTACTCTTGCCTGGAAAACCCCATGGACGGAGGAGCCTGGTAGGCTCCAGTCCATGGGGTTGCGAAGAGTCAGACACAACTGAGCGAATTCCCTTTCACTTTTCACTTTCATGCATTGGAGAAGGAAATGGCAACCCACTCCAGTGTTCTTGCCTGGAGAATGCCAGGGACGGGGGAGCCTGGTGGGCTTCCATCTATGGGGTAGCACAGAGTCAGACAAGACTGAAGTGACTTAGCAGCAACAGCAGCAGCAGCAGATGTTAGCTAGCTAAAGAATGAAGGGATAGAACATGACAGTGTGACCTTAAGAGCAAATGAGGAAGCTTAGCTTTGGAAGACACTGTTGGCAGTGGCTTGGCTCCTTCATGGTCCTGGCACATGCAGAATTGGTCTACTGTGGTTCTAGAATTCCCTGGGTAACCCTGATCCCTGGGATCTGGTGACATTACTTCCTCCTTTTATTTTTCCACTCATAGAATTTGCCATTGGTGGTGGTTTGCTATCATTGCTTGCTTCTGCTTGCCTCACTGTCCTGATTGACTTCTTAGCTCTTTCATCAGCTCTGTAACCAGTTTACTATAGTAAATGTCCTCTGCTCCGAAGACCAAAAAAGGAAAAAAAAGAAGCAAAAGAAAAAAGTGGGAAGGCAGGGAAACAACAGACAGTATCGTTTCTGATGGAAACAGCAATTACCTGTGAATGGCTGGGGTGAACAGTTGTGTGAACAAGAGAAGTAGAGTGTTAGGTGCTAAACTGAAAGCCACCGAGAGTCACTGAAGGATTAAGCAGGTGTCTGATTAGCATTTAGTAAGATCACCTTAGGGCTTCCCAGAAGGCACTAGTGGTAAAGAACCAGCCTGCCAATGCAGGAGACATGAGAGACTCGGGTTCTCTCCCTGGATCAGGAAGATCCCCTGGAGGAGAGCATGGCAATCCATGCCAGTATTCTTGCCTGGAGCATCCCATGGACAGAGGAGCCTGGCTGGGCTACAGTCCATAGGGTCCCAAAGTGTTGGACATGACTGAAGTGACTTAGCACACACACATGCAAAACCACCTTGGTAGTAATGCAGAGAGCAGGTTTATTGGGGTTGGTGATGCTCAGCTTATAAGTAGGAAAACCATTTAGGAACTGTTTCAATAACTTGGTGAAGGATGATACTGGTATGGACTAGGCATTGGACCAACATTTTGATCTCAAGTGCCCTTTATGCTCTTGAAAATTATTGAACTCTCCAAGATAGCTGACTTAGTTCTCCACAGCACATACAGACACAACAAGATTACTTGTTGATGGATATTTCCATTTAAGAGCCTAGACAACTTTTCTGAAAAATTTCTCGGCTGATTCTCTTCTAGTGCTTAAACTAGTCAAAAAGAAGGGGCAGAGGAAGCATCATGTCCTCTGTCTGAAACTAATCGTGATTCTGTCTCTGGAGCCAGGATTGGGGCTGGATTCAGCCTCCTCTGAAGCTTATGGAGGCATCTACCAACAAGGAAGGCTGTGGAAAGGGTAAGGGGTATCAGGGCAGCACTATTGTGGCTGTCATAGGACTCATCAGTGTAGAAGCTGTCCATCAAAGCCCCAGATATAGCGACGATTAACCAGAGAGACAATGAAGTAAAATGAGCTGGGACCTGAGGACTGGACTGTAATGCGCAGCGACACTTAAGGAACGAGCAAAGGAAAGGCATGCTCTGAAAGAAAGTCTGGGGTAGAAGGAATAGTGGTTAGAACCGTTGGGCTCTAAGTCAGGCTGCTGTCGTTGAGCTCCGAGAATGCTGTTACCTGCCTGATCTTGAGAAAATTACTTAGATTTTCTAAATCTGTCTTCTCATCTAAAAGATGGCAGAAATAATTATGCCTATTTCATTAGTGCTATTAAGAGGGAGGATTAAATATAGTAATTGTGTAGTTGGCACAGAACCCTTATTAAATGAGGGCTATTGTCTTATTAGCATTGTATTAATGAGGATCTGCTTCAGAGATGGAAAAATAATCAGATGTAACAGAAGTCAGGAGAGAAGAGAATTTAAAAAAATATCTCCAGCGATAAATACTGAAAAGAAGTCGCTTAAGATAAGGACTCTCATGCAATACTTAAGGGTTATTCTATTCATATTTTTAGCATCTACTATTGGCTTATATTAAACTAGCAGTCAACTAAATCCACAAGATGTTTTTACACAAACTCCGGTCAGACGAGGTCTCCATCTTTCTGTACCTGTGTAGCTAGCGGCAAGATTTAATTTATGTACTACATTGTTGCTAACCACTAGCCTTGTAAGAGTAATTTGAACTTTTGATCTATTTTGCTTACATTAGGTGACATTTCCATTGTTAATGTCATCTGCATATTTGATATATATATCTTATTTATTTTTGTCTAGTACTTTAACAGTTAAGTGGTAAGTTACATTTATCTATGCTTCATTCTGTCTCCATATTTATTTCACATAGGGTTGTGATAAATAAGTAAATGCCTGAACATGCCTAGTACTGTGTGTAGCACAAAGAAGATGTTCCTAAATTCTTCCCTACTGCCTTCTCTCTCCTTCTCTGGATCACTCTTCTTTTTCTCTCCTTTCTTTTTAAATTTCTTTAAAACTTTGTTTTAACATATTGCCTTGCTTACAAAGAGAAACTACATATAGAATAGGATAGTGTTTTAAAATCCAATTGGCTGGGATAGATTAAACTGAATTTCATGCTTTGAGTTGGTGACAGCTCCGTAAAGTGAGGATAAAGGCATAAATATACTTCTGTCTCCTTTTCTCATGGTTCGCTAATCCCGGCTCGAATGCTCTACCTCCCATGCCTCTCTCCCACATCCCCTCTAGACCCTCAAAACAGAGCACAGTCACTTCACTGCTAATAGAAATGAATTCATTGAGTATCTATAATGTGTACAGCGTCAGGTTAGGACTGAAGTTAAGATACGTGAAGCCAGAAACAGTCTCTCTGCCTTTTAGGACCTAATGAAATCTAGTATCTGGGTTTAATTCCCTTCTGCTGGAGTCTGTTTTCCTGTAAATCGATGATCCCATGCTAACAGCTGGGGAGAGAAAGAAAGGAGACCCCTGTGGATTTTGCCCTCCCTCCCAGGTAATATGTACATTTTGTACTTGTATTCTTTCCTGGTTCCAACAAATATTTCTGAAACTTTCATTGTATGCCAGGCATGATTATAAATACTAAGGGTACTGTGGAGAATAAGGCAGGCAAGGTCCTTATTCTCGTGGGGTTTATAGTCTAGACGGGGTAGACAGACAATAAACACAAAGAAAAATGCATGGACAGGGCACTGTTCGACATAAATGTGATCTAGAGTATTTGAACAAGTGACACGCTGCAGAGTGGCTCCTTTGGGTTGAGTGGGCAGGAAAAGCTCCTCTAAGCAGGTGACATTTCAGCTGAGACCTAAATCACAAGAAAGAACCAGTTACACTAAGATCTAAAGAACATTCCAGGCAGAAGACAAACTAGTACAGAGCCCCGGAGGTAGGGATAAAATCCCTGTGTTCACAGGGCTGAAAGGAGGCCAGCGTGGCTGGAGTGCGGCACCCGAGGGGGAGAGCGGTGTGAGATAAAGCAGGAAAGCCATGGGCCAGATCACCTGGCAAGGCCTGGCCACCTGGGGGCCTGTGAGAGTGTCCTGGGGAGCTTCAAAAATGTTGGGATCCCTCCTCCAGAGATTGATTCACTTGATCTGAGGTGGAGCCCAAGCGACAGAAGTTCACAGAGGCCTCTGTGCAGCCTGGGTTGAGGATTGGTGATATCTGGGATTCATAAGCCGTGGTAGGGAGTTTGTATTTTCTTCTAAAGTGGAATGGGGAGTCACTAGGGCTATTTAGCAGAAGAGAGATGGGATTTGAGTAATTTATTTAAAAGATCCCCCTAGATGCTACATGGAGAAGGGACTATAGAGGATCAAGAGAGAAAGCAGGCGATTATTGTCTTTTTGTGGACATATGCTTTCATTTCTCCTGGGTAAATACCTAGGAATGGAGTCGCTGGAAACAACCCAAATGTCTATCAAAAGGTGAATGGATAAATAAACTGTGATGTGTCCATACGGTAAAATACCACTCAGCAATAAACACAAAGAACTACCGCAATAGCATGGATGGACCTCAAAACCATTATACCGAGCAAACTCAGGCAGACACAAAACAGTATATACTACACTAATCCTCTTACGAGGTTTAGGAAAAGGTGAAACTAATCTGTGGTGATAGCAATCAGAAGAGGCTGCCTCTAGGGGCTAGAGACGACGGGAAGAGGTTTAGTAGAGAATTTATTAGGGTAATGGAAATGTGTATTTTGATTACATGAGTATACATGTTTATCAAAACTCCTTTGAATTGTGCACTTAGGATCTGTGCATTTCATTGTACATGGATTTTATACCAATTCAAAAAATGAAAAAGAACTACTACACACCTTCTAGAATGACTTAAAAAATGCCAGGTGCTGGAGAGGATAAAGAACAACTGGGACTCCCAGATGTTTCTTGTGGGAGTGCAAAATGGAAATTAGTTAAGTAGTTTCTGATAAAATTAAACAGGCGCTTACCATATGGTTCACCAATCTCACATGTAGATGTTTACCAAGAGAAATAAACTGTGTCACAAAAAGACCTGTATGTGAATGTTTATAGACAAAAGCAACAAGGGTTGTAATTAGGAGGCTCTTTGCAGTGTTCTGGTGAAAGATGATGGCATAGCCTAGGCTAAGATGTAGATGAAAGATAGGAGATGGAATGGAGACAGGCTATGGAGATGAAGAAAAGTCAGCAAGTTCAGGATATGTTCTGGAGGTAGAATCTGTGGGAACCGCATTGTTGATTTTGTGAGAAGGAGAGAGGAATCAAGAGTGACTTAGGGTTTTGGTATAAGCATCTGGGTGGTTGATGATGTCACTGACGGAGCTGTTGAAGACTGGGATGAGTAGGTTAGGGGAGAGGAAAATCAAAAGCTCTTCTAAACCATGTTAAGTCTGAGATGTTTATTAGACTTTGTGAATATTTTAGTAGTGGGCTGCTAGAAAATATGCTTCCATCTTTTACTGTTAAAATATAAACTTTCAGGACTTCTCTGGTGGGCCAGGGGTTAAGACTCTGCTTCCACTGTAGGGGTGTGTATTCAGTCCCTGCTTGGGGAACTAAGATCCTGCACATTGTGTGCTGTGCTCAGCTGCTCAGTCATGTCCGATTCTTTGCAACCCAGTGGACTGTAGCCCACCAGGCTCCTCTATCCATGGAATTTTCCAGGCAAGAATACTGGAGTGGGTTGCTATTTCCTTCTCCAGGAGAGCTTCCTGACCCAGGGGTTAAACCTGCATCTTTACCACTGTGACACTTGCTGTGGCAAACTGCGTGGTGCAGTTAAAAAGGAGCTTTCAATCTGGTCAAGTGGAGAATGCTGTGATCATAGGTGGCGGTAGAATGCAGTTCCTTGAGGTTGTGATAGAGTCAGTAACAGACTTATGAGAAGGGGGATTAGATATATTTTAGTGTTTCTCTATCATTGTGGACCCAACACATAGAAAAGACAGGAAAAAAACTTCAGGATGAAGCAAAACAATAAATAGTTTTAATCCAAGCCAGTGGTATAATCACTTGACTGGAAGTTTATAAGAACCAATCAGGCTTGAAAATTAGATAATGATATGATATGGATTTAGGGATATGGGCTAATATGGCCATTCCTTGTAAGCTATCTACTGCTATATAACAAATTACCCCCAAATTTAAATTAATAAGAATATAAATGTTTATTATCTTACACAGTGTTTATGGATCAAGAATTTGGGATCAGCTTAGTGGGTTTTGTTTTTCAGTGGAAAGGGCTGCTTAATAGTTGTTCTTGTTTTAATATTTTTCAGGTTTTAAAAATGTTTAAAGTTTTTGATTCCCAGTAGGAAAGTATTATCTGAATGATTGTTTTAATGGCAAACCACTGAAAATTGTTTCAGCTTCATTTGGGACAGAGGGAGAGAGACTATCTTCAGAGCACCATAGCTTTTCCTTCGTCAGCAGGTCAGAAGTACACTGGATTGTTTTACTGTGACATCCATTAGGTGATCTCAGTTGCTTTTCCTTCAGCATGGGCTTTATTTGTCAGAAGGGCCTTAGGCTTGCCCTCCAAATTTGGCCGACGATTTACAGATGAGACTCACAACTTTTGGGCTGCTCTGATATTTCAACATATTGAAGCTCTGGATCACATCCTAGAAGGCCGTCATAACTTCTAAAACCTGCATGTCCGTAAGAACCTCTGGATCATTAGTAATTTCATTGAGCCCAAGCATTCCTGCCATTCCAGGCATACCCCATCCCATTCCAGGCATTCTTCCAGGAAAATTAGCAGGTGTTGCCCCGGGAAAGCCACCTGAAAAATAGCTATATTGAGCTCCTGTTTGTCTTCTAATTTCTCCCACCTTCTGGGGTCTTTTCTGTTTCTCCCAAGCCTTCTTAACCCTTTCCATTTTTTCTTTGAGACTTTGGTCTTCATGGTTTCACTCAGACTTTCTCTGTTGTTCAGCAGTTTTCTGGGCCCTTGGTTGAACTTCTTTCAGCATTACACTAACATTGTAATCTAGTTTACGGTCAAGGGCAGGACCATGGACTGCTTCTACCCAGTGGCCCAGAGGTACATGTGCTTTTCCTGCCCACTTGTAAGGCTGAGCTGAATCAGGATTTATTTCAGTTTCTCTGTCAAAGTTTCAGATGGTAGCATTTGACTTCTGTAATTTGATGAAGACTCTGGCTCTCTTGGCATACAGAGAAGATTCAGCATAACGGCATCTGTAAACAAGTCAATGGCTTTCTGTAGCTCACCATCATTTAGGACCTCAATGGCAACCACATTTTTATCATTTGCCTGATCCATCATCCCCTGTTATCTCAACATTTTCATCTCCCATTCCTTGGCAGGCATCAGTGTTTGATTCAATCACACTTTACATTTTTATTATAGATGACTTTAGTTCAGACCCTCAGTTGTGTCCAACTCTTTGCGACCCCATGGACTGCAGCACGCCAGGCTTCCCTATCCATCACCAACTCCTGGGGCTTGCTCAAACTCATGTCCATTAAGTCAATGATACCATCAAACCATCTCATCCTCTCTCATCCCCTTCTGTTCCTGCCTTCAGTCTTTCCCAGCATCAGGGTCTTTTCCAATGAGTCAGTTCTTTGCATCAGGTGGCCAAAGTATTGGAGGTTCATCTTCAACATCAGTCCTTCCAATGAATATTCAGGACTGATTTCCTTTAGGATGGACTGGTTGGATCTCCTTGCAGTCTAAGAGACTCTAAAGAGTCTTCTCTAACACCACAGTTCAAAAAGCATCAATTCTTCAGTGCTCAGCTTTCTTTATAGTCCAACTCTCACATTCATATGTGACTACTGGAAAAACCATAGCTTTGACTAGATGGACCTTTGTTGGCAAAGTAATGTCTCTGCTTTTTAATATGCTGTTTAGGTTGGTCATAGCTTTTCTTGCAAGGAGTAAGCGTCTTTTAATTTCATGGTTGCAGTCACCATCTGCAGTGATTTCGGAGCCCCAAAGATAAAGTCTGTCACTGTTTCCATTGTTTCTCCCATCTATTTGCTATGAAGTGATGGGACCAGATGCCATGATCTTAGTTTTTTGAATGTTGAGTCTTAAGCCAGCCTTTTCACTCTCCTCTTTCACTTTCATCAAAAGGTTCTTCAGTTCCTCTTCACTTTCTGCCATAAAGGTGGTATCATCTGCGTATTTGAAGTTATTGATATTTCTCCTGGCAATCTTGATTCCAGCTTCTGCTTCATCCAGTCTGGCATTTTGCACGATATGCTCTGCATATAAGTTAAATAAGCAGGGTGACAGTATATAGCCTTGATGTAATCCTTTCCCAATTCGGAACCAGTCTGTTGTTCCATGTCCAGTTCTAACTTTTGCTTCTTGACCTGCATTCAGATTTCTCATGAGGCAGGTAAGCTAGTCTGGCATTCCCATCTCTTGAAGAATTTTCCACTTTGTTGTGAGCTACAGAGTCAAAGGCTTTGGTGTAATCAATGAAGCAGAAGTTGATGTTTCTCTGGAATTCTCTTGCTTTTTCGATGATCCAGCAGATGTTGGCTAGTTGGTCTCTGGTTTCTCTGCCTTTTCTAAATCCAGCTTGTACATATGGAAGTTCATGGTTCACATACTGTGGAAGTCTGTCTTGGAGAATTTTGAACATTACATTGCTAGTGTGTGAGATGAGTGCAATTGTGTGGTAGTTTGAACATTCTTTAGCATTGCCCTTCTTTGGGCTTGGAATGAAAAGTGACCTTTTCCAGTCCTGTGGCCACTGCTAAGTTTTCCAAATTTGCTGGCATATTGAGTGCAGCACTTCACAGCATCATCTTTTAAGATTTGAAATAACTCAACTGGAATTCTATCACCTCCATAGCTTTGTTCATAGTGATGCTTCCCAAGGCCCACTTGACTTCGCATTCCAGGATGTCTGGCTCTAGGTGAGTGATCACACCATCATGGTTATCTGGGTCATGAAGATCATTTTTATATAGTTCTTCTGTGTATTTTTGCCACCTCTTCTTTATCTCTTCTGCTTCTGTTAGGTCCATACCATTTCTGTCCTTTATTGTGCCCATTTTTGCACGAAATATTCCTTGTATCTCTAATTTTCTTGAAGAGATCTCTAGTCTTTCCCATTCTATTGTTTTCCTCTATTTCTCAGCATTGATCACTGAGTAAGGCTTTCTTATCTCTCTCCTTGCTATTCTTTGGAACTCTGCATTTAAATGGGTATATCTTCCCTTTTCTCCTTTGTCTTTAGCTTCTCTTCTTTTCTCAGCTATTTGTAAGGCCTCCTCAGACAACCATTTTGCCTTTCTGCATTTCATTTTCTTGGGGATGGCCTTGATCACCGCCTCCTCTACAGTGTTACGAACCTCTGTCCGTAATTCTTCAGGCACTCTGTCTATTAGATCTAATCCCTTGAATCTACTTGTCACTTTCACTGTATAATTGTTGGGGATTTGATTTAGATCATACCCGAATGGTCTAGTAGTTTTCCCTACTTTCTTCAATTTAAGTCTGAGTTTGGCAATAAGGAGTTCATGATCTGAGCCACAGTCAGCTGCTGGTCTTGTTTTTGCTGACTGTATAGAGCTTCTTCATCTTTGGCTGTGAAGAATATAATCAATCTGATTTCTGTTTTGACCATCTGGTGATGTCCATGTGTAGAGTCTTCTCTTGTGTTGTTAGAAGAGGGTGTTACTTACCTCACTTGATATGCACTTCTTTGGTGGCTCAGACCATAAGGGATCTGCCTGCAGTTCAGGAGATGCGGGTTCAGTCCTTGGATTGGAAAGATCCCCTGGAGAAGGGAATGGCTACCCACTCCAGTATTCTTATCTGGAAAATCCTGTGGACAGAGGAGCCTGGCAGGCTGTAGTTGGATACCACAGAGCGACTAGCACTTTCCTTCACTTGAAAGTTTGTCTTTATGTTTTCCTCTGCCTTCTCAGGATCTGGCTTTTCTTCCTTGGTATGTTCTTCTGACTTAGATTTATGAGTAGCAAGTGGTATTTTACCCCCATTACCTTCTACCCACTCCTCAGTAAGTACATTTCTTCAGTGTGCAGGACATTGGAATCTTGCTTACATATTTTTATGACGGTTCAAAGCTCTCTCACTTTGAGGATTCCTTGGTCCAGCATGGCTGAGACTGAGACCAGGTTCCACACCAGGACCACACGGTAGGGTGAGACTGCTCAGTTTCGAGTCTGGATATCTCCTAACGTCGCAGTCAATATGTTCGGCAGGACTACAGTTATTTGAAGGCTTCACTGGGGCTAGAGTAGCTGTTTCCCAGATTCATAAACATGGCAATTTAATTCTAGCTGTTGGTAGGAGGACTCAGTTCCTCACCACATAGACCTCTCCCTGGGCTGCATGAGTAGCTGGCTTCCTCCACAATAAACAATCCAGCAGTGTGCAAGGTAGAGGAAGCAATGTCTTTTATGACCTAGCTTCAGAAGTCATTCTCCATTGTTTCCAGAGTATCCTATTGATTACAGGTCAGGCTCATTCAGAGTAGAAGTATCTACACAGGGGAGTGACTAACAGGAGGGATAGCATCATTGGAGGGTATCAAGTCCCTTTTCTGGTTTTGTAGTTTATGATATATTAAGAGTATAAAGGGACTCTTCTTTGTGGTGTTATATGAGAAAAATTCCCCTAGATATTTATGGCTCCAGACCTTATATGCAATTCAACCAGCTTTAGAATGTCGTCAAAAGAATTTGAGAAGATAAACATTTTTTTAAGCAATAAGCATTTTTTAAAACATTGGGAAAGCTTACAATTAAATATAGAAATGTACTAAAAATGAAACACATGGTATTAGTATTTTTGTGTAAAGGATTCTGTATATTTAGTATTTTAAGTTTTTATAATGTTTAGAAGATCTAATAGAATAATAACATGTTATATGTGTAATGCTTATTTAAAAGGTGTAACTAAGTAATTGATTTGCATTTGTGATTTTAAGTGGAAATGTTTCAAATGTAAATGCAACATTAGACATTTAAAAGAACTTAAAATTAACATATTTATAAGATTAATTTATTAGATATATGTAAATTACTTAAGTACTTGGAAAGTGTTTTTTGGTTTCAGTTGAATTTTTTGGTCATTCAACAGAAGAACTTAATAATATATTTATATATATTAATATTTATAAAGTTATAAATTTTTTAAATAGATTAATTAATGACCAACCATTTAATGTGACCAACTATTAATCAAAAGTCCCTTTAGAAGGGATTGTTTAAATTTAACTATCCATAAAAGTTTATAAATCTATATATGTGTGTGTGTGTGAAGTCGCTCAGTCGCGTCCGACTCTTTGTGACCCCGTGGACTGTAGCCCGTCAGGCTCCTCTGTCCATGGGATTCTCCAGGCAAGAATACTGGAGTGGGTTGCCATTTCCTTCTCCAGGGGATCTTCCCAACCCAGGGATCGAACCCGGGTCTGCTGCATTGCAGGCAGACGCTTTACCCTCTGAGCCACCAGTATAAGCTAACATAAATATCTCCTTGGATTTTGATTTTGTAAAGGCAAGCATTAATTTTTCAAAACCAAAGTAACTTTTGAATACTTTTCTTTGAATGCATTAAAGTTCACCTTGAGTAAATAGATTCACTTGGATGGCAGGTGGGGAAGCAGGGGAAGAGAGATTTTGACTGATGGGTCAACCCTGCCTAGAGAAGCATGGGCCTGACTCGTGCTCTGGCCTGATGACCGAGCTGGTCCACAGTTAAGAACTCTTCTCTGCCTGGGCCCGAGGGTGCGGAGGGGGGCAAGGAGCCAGACCTCTGCCGGTACTGTCTGTTCCCCCTCCCACCTCCTTGAGCTCATGCATGTAATAAGTGCCACACTAGCCTTAATTCCAAGTCACAGCATGATTCTTTCTTTCTCCAAAAAAGCTGAGCACATGGCATACTGGTCTTTATTAACTTGCTCTTTGATTGTCCAAGGGACTTCTAACTGACCTGCAGGACTAATTGTGGCTGTATTAAGCAACGAGTACAGTTAAAGAAAAAAAAAAGCACATCAGCAAGTCCTAGACATAAAAGCTGCAAGTTCACCACATTGTCATAATATGACTTATAAAACAAAAATATAGCCAAACATTGATTAGTATGGGTTATAGCACAGACTCACATTTAGCTTTTGGTTGTAATATTGAAGTTTTAAATTTACTGTAACTGATCTTATGCCTGAACCTCCTACCCAGCTAGGTTGTGGACAGGAGCACTCTTAAATTTTCCATTAGCTGTATTTTTGTGTCTTCCATCAAAGTTCAACTCCCAGTTCATGCTCTTTGCCTGAGACGGCATCTGGATGCCTGAGAAGAGCCTTGGAAGTGCCAAGTGCCAGAGTAATGGCTGCTGTCTGACAGAGGATGGCCTGCTCATCAGAGTGGCACCTGTCCAGTGCCTGGCCCTGCTGGCCTTCCCACCAGTTTTAGCGTCCACTCCTGCTGACTAAGGAATCACCACAACCTCTCAATCCCAAATTCTCCCGGAGGCCTCCTCTTGCCCTCCCCACCACCCTGCTTCCGCCCTCCTCTGCCCTTCAGCAGTGCAGGGTGCTCCTCCCCACTCCTATCCTGCTTTGAGAGTTCGTGGTCTAGTGGCCGAGATGAACACATTTTGTGGAAAAGGTGACATTTAAGCCAGAGTTTGAAAGGTGTGTGCAGTTTCAGCAAGCAGAGATAAAGAATAAAAAATGACTTCCAGGAAAAAAGAAGCATGAATATCAAAGGACACAAATGGTTCCTTTTTCCTTCCCCCTCCTAGTTGTATTTCTATAAAAATCATCTTGGTACCGTGTGATCACATGGTTTCTGTAAGAATCATCTTCTGACCATATAATATTAGTTGGTGAATGTTGGTGGAATTCTTACTCAGCAGGCCAATCAGTTCTTCCTTGGGAATTTTGAACTGAAACTAAGCAAAAAGGTAGTCACTTTCTCTTGGTTAACAGAAGTTAAGTTTTGGAGCTCTCGATGACTATGACCTTGAGAAGAGAAAGAAAAGAGGAAAAGAGAAAGGAAGAGTAAGAAAAAGAAATGGAGGGCATACAGAGGGGAAAAACATCACAGACCGAGAATCCTGGTGACCGTTGTGTCTCAGATTTTGGACATTCCTGTGGTTCAACTGCATTTCTGTTCTTGGGATCCTTGAGATATAGTAATACCTTTCTGATAAATTTCTTTTCCCTTCAGCTAAATTGAGTTTTTTGGATTTTGTTGTCATTGTCTTTTTTTTTTTTTGGCAATTCTCCTAATGAATTGTGTTAGTTTCCTATTGCTGCTGTAATGAATTATCAAACCTGGTGGCTTAAAACAAGTGTGTTCTCTCACAGTTCTGGGAGGTACAAGTCCGCAACCAAGGTGTCCGCAGCGACATGCTCCTACTGAAGAGTCTAGAAAAGATTACTTCCTTGACTCTTTCTAGCTTCTGGTGGTTGCTGGCAAGACTTGGCATTCCCTGACTCGTAGCTGCATCACTCTCATTTCTGCCTCCATCTTCACGTGGCCGTCTTCCTTCTGTATGTCTCTCTGTGTCTTCGTGTGTCCTTCACATTAGGACACCAGTCGTTTTATTTAGAGCCCCAACTATCCAGCAAGATCTCATCTAAACTAATTACATCCACAAAGGCCACACTCTGAGGGTCCAGGTGGACATGAATTTGAGGGGATACTATTCAACTAAGTATACCATTCAACATGCAAAGGCACTGGGGCTACAAGTTCAGGTCCTGTTTCGAGCCAGGTGCTTGAGGAGGTGGAGTGCTCTGCTGAGGATGCTGAGGTTTGCCCTCTACCCAAAGAGGAGGCACAGAGTGCTGTATGCAGGAGAGTATCATGGTCAGAGTTTCATGGAGGATTGCTCTGGTCACAGTGTGCTAAATAAACTGGGGCCGGCAGGGCTAAGGAGGAAGGGACACCAGTTTTACTATTGGATAATTCAAGTGATAGGAAATACCATCTTGAGTCAGGATAGATGGTATGGGAAGAGGAGGAAGGAACAAGTGGGAGACATATTGCAAATTCAAAGTTAACCAGTTGTTGTTCAGTTGCTCAGTCATGTCCAGCTCTGCAATTCCATGGACTGCAGCACACCAGGCTTCCCTGTCCTTCACAATCTCCTGGAGCTTGCTCAAACTCATGTCCATTGAAATAATGATGTCATCCAACCATCTCATCCTCTGTTGCCCCCTTTTCTTCCTGCCCTCAATCTACCAACATCAGGGTCTTTTCCAATGAGTCGGCTCTTTGCATCAGGTGGCCAAAGGATTGGAGCTTCACCATCAGTCCTTCCAATGAATATTCAGGACTAATTTCCTTTAGGATTGACTAGTTGGATTTCCTTGCTGTCCAAAGGACTCTCAAGAGCCCTCTGTAGCACCACAGCTCAAAATCATCAGTTCTTCGGCGCTCAGCCTTCTTTATGGTCCAACTCTTACATCCATACTTGACTACTGGAAAAATCATAGCTTTGACTATACGGACCTTTGTCAGCAAAGTAATGTCTCTGCTTTTTAATACGCCATCTAGGTTTGTCACAGTTTTTCTTCCAAGGAGCAAGCGTCTTTAAATTTTATGGCTGCAGTCACTGTTTGGAGTGATTTTGGAGCCCAAGAAAATAACTTGAAGTTAACCAGACTTGGCAGTTAATATGTTGTGGGTGGGAGGAAGCGAGCAAAGCAAGCGAAGCATCTAGGTGACTGTACAATATGGGTGGTCCCTGCACATGGCTGAGTGGTTGCCAAGTGAGAGATGGTATTACCCGGAGGTCTGGGATTAAAGGGAAATGCAAGCCTTGAGGATCCCACAGGGTAGACCCCAGAGACTTGATGAGTGGTCAGGGAGTTGGAAGTAGGCTTTTTCAGTTGGGATTACTTCCATGAAAAGCATCCCATGTTTGTATAAGAGGATTCCGTGGCATAGTCCTTACCTGCTTTTGCTTTTGTGTTTTCAAATACTCTTTACCTACATCAGGGTCTTTGGACAGTGTATTTTTTAATTTTAATACATGTTGCCAGGTTACTTTCCTAAAAGGCTGTAACAATTCACTTTTCTACTGGCATTGTATGAGAGTCCCCTTTCCTCCTTATTCCCACGATTGGTAGGTATTCACTCTTTAATTTTTGCTATCTGAAATTATGACTTCTTTTAACGGCTGCAAAACATTCCACCCTATCAACATACCATAAAATGCTTAAATATTTTCCTATTTTTGGACATTACATTGTTTCCCTTCTTTGCTATAATAAAATTAATAACCCAGAAATGGGCATTTTTACATAAATCTCTGTCTATCCAATGATACTTACAATGGCTGTTATAATTTGAAAGAATATAACATAGATATAGTTTACCCAGGCTCTTGCGTTGTTGTTTTTCTGCCTGTGTGCTTTTCTTTCATTTCACTGCTAATATTTTAGGTGGACAGAGGAGGGTATAAGAAAGGGAAAGGGTTAAAACAAATAGATTTGCCCAGTCACTGAGCCATCACCAGGGACTCAGCAGCCTCCCCGTTGAGCCCCCTGGCTTCCCCGCGCTCTGCCCCCCACTTGCCCACCTTCTCCCGCCTCTGCCTTCTGCTGGCCCTTTCCACCGAGGAAAAGGAATCGTATCATATGTCTGCTATCCAGAACCTCCACTCGTTCGACCCCTTTGTTGATGCAAGTAAGGGTGATGATCTGCATCCTGCTGGCACTGAGGATTATATCCATATAAGAATTCAACAGAGAAATGGCAGGAAGACCCTTACTACTATCCAAGGGATCGCTGATGATTACGATAAAAAAAAAAAAAAAAAAACTAGTGAAGGCATTTAAGAAGAAATTTGCCTGCAATAGTACTGGAATTGAGCATCCAGAATATGGAGAAGTAATTCAGCTACAGGGTGACCAGCACAAGAACATATGCCAGTTCCTGGTAGAGACTGGACTGCCTAAGGACGACCAGCTGAAGGTTCATGGGTTTTAAGTGCTTTTGGCTCACTGAAGCTTAAGTGAGGATTTCCTTGTAATGAGTACAATTTCCCTTCTGTCCTTTGTCACAAGTTTAAAAACCTCACAGCTTGTATAATGTAACCATTTGGGGTCTGCTTTTAACTTGGACTAGTGTAACTCCTTCATGCAATAAACTGAAAAGAGCCATAAAAAAATAGATTTTAAATTTTCTATGAATTCTATTTCTGTCTGTCATTACTAAAGTGATCTGGAATTGCTGTTAAGCCATTATATATATATATATAATTTAATATATATTTAAATATATATTTAAATATATTTAATTATATATATATATATATATATATATATGGCTGTGCCAGTGTTAGCTGTGCCACGAGGAATATTCAGTCTCTGCACATGGGATCTTTTTTGGCTGAGGCATGTGAACTTCTTAATTGTGGCTTAAGGGACCTAGTTTCCTGACCAGGGATCGAAACCAGGTCCCCTGCACTGGGAGCATGGACTGGTAGCCACTGGACTGCTAGGGAGGTCCCTGAGCTATTATTGATTCTCTAACTTTCCCTTGTCCATACATGAAGTTTCTCATTTAATGGAGGGAAGAACAAATGCATCCTAGTATCCTGGCACTGTCTGTAACCTACAAAACCAGCCTAACTATTTTCTTAGACCTTGAAATTCTGAAAAGCATCAAACTTTTCTTGCCATGATGATGAAGAAAAAAGATGAGATTTAAATCTTTATACCATGAATGGTGTATGTTATAATTGTTGTTGTTTAGTTGCTCAGTCGTGTCTGACTCTTTGCAGCCCCAGGGACTTTAGCCTGCCAGGCCCCTATGTCTATGGAATTTTTTCAGGGAAGAATACTAGAGTAGGCTGCCATTTCCTTCTCCAGGGGATCTTCCCAACTGAGGGATCGAACCCGCATCTCTTGCATTGCAGGCAGATTCTTTATCACTGAGCCAACAGGGAAGCCCATATGTTATATGACTGGAAAAATAAACATCTTTTTCTATATTCCTCTCCCTTAAACTTTACCTATTAGAGTCAGAATGCTTCGATTGCAGAATTCTCACTTGAGCAAGGTTTTTATGTAACATTATTCATATTCTTGGCCTTGGATGCCAATTAAGTCTCTCAAGTCTAAAACTGCTTTGTTTGCTTTTTAAAGAAATCTGCCCACCTTACAGGCCTACAAGTTAACTCACCAGCTTGCTCCCTCCCCCCGTTTCCTCCCCAGAGGACTTTGCTTCTGTTGGTTTCCTGCCAGCTCTTACTTTCAAATTGAAATAGTTCAGTTTCTCTGTTTCTAGAACATAGAATTCATTACTCCTGGATTTTTGCCAACAATGTCCCTCTCATGTTTTTAAAACTAAGATGAATGTTACAGAGTGACCTAGTGGGCTCGACCCATGGTTAGAAGTCAGTGAGTGATATATGAGATGTCTACATGGATGCTCTATTCTGGGCAGTGGAGCTGCTAGGGGAACAGGCCTCTGGTAGGGTGGGAAGGGCTTCGAGGGCGAAGCCTTGGGGCTGGAGTGGAGAAATATGTGTGAGAGATTAGGTAAGATCTGGCTGATGTGAGGCAAGACTCAAATTCTTCCCCTGCCCTCAGGGTCCTGGTGAGTCTCTACCATAGAAAGGGCATAGTCATTAATTCTTCTTGGCCATTTAGATGGAAAACAGAAAGCCAGGTGACAGAGAATATTTATAAAGGGCTCTAGGAAGAGCCACTCCTTTTTTCCTTTTTACAATATTTTCAATACTTCTTTTCTCTTGCTACCCTTGCAAGCCTGCTTAGCCTTTTGTTTGTACTGGTTCTGAAAAGGTGAGCCTTCCTGCAGGAGAGCAGAAATCGTAGGGACTTACACATCTGCATCAGCTTAGGCCACATGAATTTTTCATTCCTGTGGCTCTGTTGAATGACATTGGGAGATTTCTCTACCTTTTAGGCTACTTTCTAGGAATATGTTAGTGTTTAAATTCTTTTCCGATTGCCTATTTTTTTTTAAATTAAACTTTCCATTTTGAGATAATTGTAGATTCACATACGGTTATAAGAAATACTGCTGGGACATCCTATGTACCCTTTACCCAGTATCCCACAATAGTAACATTTTATGGGAGACATTCTTGTAAAATATGATTGGCATTGATACAGTCAAGTTCTATAAGGTTTTCATCACCAGAAGGATCCCTCATGTTGCCCTTTTATGGTCACATAGGCTTCCCTCCTTCCCTGACCTCCTCATTATCACTTGGTAATCACTAATCTGTTCTCTATTATATGTTGTCATTTCAAGAATGATATGTGAATTGAATCATACAGTGAATAACTCTTTTGTATTGGCTTTTTAAACTCAGTATAAATTCTTGAAGCTTCGTGTATGTATCAATAGTTTTTTCTTTTTTTAACTGCTGAGTAATATTTCATGGTATGGATGTACTGCTGTTTGTTTACTATTCACTCATTGAAAGACATCTGGGTTGTTTCCAGTTCTTGGCTACTATGAGTAAAGCTGCTAGGAACATTTGTGTACAGGCTTTCATGTGAACATAAGTTTTCATTTCTCTAGGCTAAATGCCCAAGAGTGCAATTGCTGGGCCTTGTGGTAGTTGCATGTTTAGTCTTAAAAGAAACTGCCAAACAGTTTTCAGGAGTGGCTGGACCACTTTACATTCCCACAAGCAATGTATGAGCAATTTAGTTTCTCCACATCCTTGCCAGCATTTGGTGTTGCCACTATTTTTTTTTAAAATTTTAGTCATTTTGATAGCAGTGTAGTGATACCTCTTTGTGGTTTAAATCTGCATTATTTTCCTGATGGCTAATTATATTGAGCATCTTTTCAAATGCTTATTTGCCATCTGTATATCCTCTTTGGGCAATGTGTTCATGGTTTTAGCCCATTTCCTAATTGAATTGTTTGATTTTTTTCAAATTGTTGAGTTTTAAGTGTTCTCCATATATTCTAGATACTAATTCTTTGTTGAATATGTGGTTTGCAAATATTTTCCTCAGCCTATAGCTTGATATTTCATTCTCTTAACAGGGACTTTTGGAAAGAAAACATTTAATTTTGAGAGACCCATATCTACCAGTTTTTCCTTATATGGATTCTGCTATTGGTGTCAAGTGTAAGAACTCTTTGTCTAGCCATAGATCCCCAAATTTTTTCCTATATTTTTTTCTCAAAGTTTTATAATTTTACATTTAAGTCTGTGCCACATATTTTAATAAGTAACTTTTTACATCTCTACTGTCTGAAATAAGTCTTAGCATGTGGAATCCTTTCTGCCCTCATTTTCTTTCTCAATCTAATGAGCGCCAACTGACTCACGTCCCTGATACTAAATCACAGTACAATTTCTGACTGGGTACTTGATTCTGAGTTTGTAATGAGTTAGTTGAGTCATATACTTAAAAGCGTGAACTCTGGAGGCAGACTGCTTGGGTTCAAGCAGTTCCTGGTGCCACCTCTCAGAAGCTTTATGATCTTTGGCAAATTAGTTAATCCCCCTGAATGTCAGTTTTTCACATCATTTAGATCTGGATCTGGATGAAAATAATAATTCCTACTTCTCAGGTTGTTGTGAGAAGAAAATGTGATATTAGGTGTGAAATGCTTAGTGCAGTGCCTGGCACATGCACAGAAAACATTCAATAATTGTTTCTTTTCCTCTTTCCTGCTCCCTGTGCAGATTCTCCCGGCATCTTCCCCACAATCTCCATTTCTTTCTTCCTACTTCTTTTGTTCTTAATTATTCTACTTCATTTATGAAACCTGCTTAACCTATTTCAGCATTGTTTAGATTACCTACAAGTTATTGTGGCATTTTTATATGTGGTCAGATTACCTTTATTGCTTCTGTTTGTATTATGTGTGCATGCTCAGTTGTGTCCAACTCTTTGCAACCCTATGGACTGAAGCCCACCAGGCTCCTCTGTCCATGGGATTTTCCTGGCAAGAATACTGGAGTGGGTTGCCATTTCCTCCTCCAGAGGATCTTCCTGACTCGGGGATTGAACCCATGTCTCCTGCATTTCAGGAGGATTCTTTTACTGCTGAGCCACCAGGGAAGCCCATGGAGCTTTCCATACATGTCTCTTTGAGAGCATACTGCTCGCCCTCCACAGAGTCTAGCTCTATGCTGAATAATTGGCAAATACTCAGCAAGTCCCTTGGAGAAGGAAATGGCAACCCGTTCCAGTACTCTTGCCTGGAAAATCCCGTGGACAGAGAAGCCTGGTAGGCTACAGTCCATGGAGTCGCTAAGAGTCGGCACTACTGAGTGACTTCACTTTCACTTTTCACTTTTCACTTTCATGCATTGGAGAAGGAAATGGCAACCCACTCCAGTGTTCTTGCCTGGAGAATGCCAGGGACGGGGGAACCTGGTGGGCTGCCTTCTATGAGGTCGCACAGAGTTGGACACGACTGAAGCGACTTAGCAGCAGCAGCAGCAAGTCCCCAATCATTGACAATGGTGAATCTAAATTACAACCTGTTTCATTGAAAGCAATTTGGCACAATGAATCTGAAGCCTTAAAACTTTTGACCTAGTAATTTACTTCAAAATCTATCCCAAGAATGGTAAAGTAGGTAAACAAAAATTTATGCATAGAAATATTTACAGCCTTATTTGTAGAAGTATGGATTTAGAAAAACATAAATGTACAACATTAAAGAATCAGGAATCATTCAAATTTCATGTATATGGTAAATATTATACTGTCAATAAAACTTCATCTTCCTAATCATGGATTATAGAACTATAAGGATATAAGGATATTCACTAAAGTACTCTTTCTATTAGTAAAAACACAGAAATAACATAAACCTCCAACTATATGGATAAACTAAGTAAAATATTGTCAGAAAATAGAAATACAGTATGACCTCATTTGTCTAAACTATGTATGTCTATTAAGATACCCACACACAAATATACAAAAGGCAGTAAAAATATACATCAAAATTTTAGTGGTCATTATCTTTGAGTAATAGCTTTTTAGTGATTTCAATTTTAATTTTGTCTTCTCTGAAACATAATATTTAATACTTTCAGCATTAGAAAATAAGAATGAACATTATCTGTTTTTTTAAATGGTGCTTTGGAGGCTATTTAATTACACAAATATATTGATCATTCATCCATTGCATTAAAAACATTTATTAACTGCCTACCAGCTGTTAGGCCCAGTACTAGAAACATAATGGAGAGAATAATTGACAAAGTCATTGAATCACAGATAGTCTAGTGAGGGGTAAAAAAAAATGACAAAACAGTGAGAGAAGCAATAATATAATGATAATACTGAGTGTCATGGAACCTTAGAAAAAGGTGGGGGTTAGGGATTTAAGATAAGTCTCTTTGGTAGAACTTGAGTGAATTAGAGCCAAAAGAAGTGGTGGTAGATAGGGAAGAATGTTCTGAGTTTAGGGCTAAGATTTTCAAAGGTTCTGAATGGATACTACTACTGAAGATACTACTACTGACAAGCCATGGAAGCAGGGGGAGGGTTTGGAAGGAGAACTAGCAAAAGTAAGTAGTTATGTTGATGACACATTCTATCCTTAAGAATAAACAAAGAAAAAAATGGCAATTAATGGTGTTAATGAGAATGCTGTGATCATATTTTTGCTTTAAAAGATCACACTGACTATTGAATAGAGAATGAATTAGAAGAGGACAGGACTGCAGACAGACAGGTGGTGGTTTAAGTCACTGAGCTGATGGTAGTGGCTTTAGGGATGGAGAGAGAAACCTGACGTAGATGTGGTCTGGTGATAGAATGGATTAGTGGTGGTGATGGTGGAGGAGATGTCAAGGAAAAGCAAGAGCTAAGGATGATGTTCTGACTCCCAGTTTGGGCAGCTGTGGACGGTGGTGCCGCTAATTGAGATCTGGGACAGATGAGGAATCATGAAGTAGGAGGGAAAATAAGTTCATTTTTGGGGTACACCAAGTTTGAATCACCTGTGGGGAGTCCAGTACCCGGGGTGTTCAGAAAAGTTGTTGAAGATACAAATACACATGTATGTTTTGGGGGGTGGTCATGAGAGCAGGTGAGAACACTAAGAGATACCTGTAGAATGAGAATAGAGTCGGACTTAGGAGAGAACCCTAAGGAAAACCAACATTTAGGAGACTGAAAGGGAGAAAGCAAATTAACTCAAAGCTGGTGTGGGACAGAAATTTTTTTGTGTGATGTAATTTACAACCCCTTCTGGGAAGCAATTAGCATTCCTGATAAAGTGCGTGAACAGTTTTCTGACAGACTTTAATAAGACTGAGAACTCCTTCTGGGAAGCTAGGGTTACCCATCCAGCTGATTGACTAGCCTAATAATCTTTAACCAGATGTTCTTTTTTTTTTTTCTTTTCTTTTTGTATCCATTCTAAGCATGGTTGGTGAATCATTCATTTTTTCTTATAAAATGTCTCAACCAAAATGACTCCTTCAGTTGAATTTTTTGAAAGCTTCTCATTTACTCAAAAACAGTTTGTCTGAGGCATTGCTTTAACCAAAGAGAAAGAGGAGCCTCAGAAAGCAAATTAAGAGGGCAGAGAGAGAGGAGAGAAACCAGAAGACTGCTGACATTATGGAAGCCAGGTTGATCTCAGGCGGCCTCAACCTGCAACAGCTTGGAGCCTGGCTTGGGTTCCCAACCAGAGATTGAGGCTGGGTCATGGCCGTGAAAGTACCAGATCCTAGCCACTAGACCAGTGGTCAGTGACATGGACTCTGGCCCTTCAGCTTTCCAGAAAAGAATTCTCACAAAGATGGAAAGTAGTGAAACAAACTATTTATTAAGAGGAGGAAAAAAATACAGTACTTGTGGACGGATGCACAACTAGACTCCAGGACAGAGAGTTGCTGAATCTCATCCTCATGACAGTTTGACTCACTTTTACAGGGCATTCCTTCCAGGTTTCCTTTGGCCAATCATTTTGACTTGTCTGGTTCACAGTCCTATTTGGTATATCTCAGGATCCTTCCATGTGTACGCAGGCCTCTCTTAGCCAGGATGGATTTTACCGAAAAGAGTAGAACATCCCTTGACATAACTACCCTTTGGCCTCCAAGGAGCCTTTCTGCACATGTGTGGTCAGGTATTCTGGTCTTGGAGTTTTGATCCACAGGGAATAAATCTTAAATTGCTTTACCCTGGGTGTGTGTGGTGGGGTGGGGTGTGCTCATCCACCTCCTGCCTCAAGGTGAAAGTATTTCATGAAACAGGGCACACAGGAACAAGTTGTGGTGACCCAAGGACGAAAGAGCAGATAAAACCAAGGAGGGTCTTGGAATGCAGGAACAGAAAAACCAGACCCTTATCGTCCTTCCCTTCCCCATGTTGTAACTATTAACAGATTTCTGGTCCTCCTGAGCAGTATAACCTGTCTCACCTCCTACCCCACATAGGAAGAAGGTATTTGCCTTACCCAGTATCCATGCCTCATCCAATCAGCAAATGACCTGCAAGACCCCTATCCCACTCCTTGTAAGCTGGGTATAAAAGTGGACTAAGAACCCCTGTTCAGCGTTGGTTCTCCCTTGAGCTGGCCCGCTGTTCTAACAGCGTCTCCCACTCTAATAAACTTTATTTCCCTCTCATTCTGTCTCATGTCTGGAAATTCTTTTCCAACCCATGCATGGACCACAAGTGTCAAATGGAAGTGAAAGGTCAAGTAGAATATGGATGAGAAATTGCTCCTGATTTTAGCAGTAAGAATGTCAATGGTGATCTTCTTTCAAAAAGTGTGACTGTAAAAGAGAAGACAGAAATAAAAGAGAATAAGGGAGATTTGAGTTTGTTTGTTTTTAGTGGGAGACAGAAATTTATTTGAATGTGTTACGGAAGGAATTAGTAGCCAGAGAAGTAGAAAATGCCTGAAAGAGCAGGGATAATCTCGAGTTAAGAGATCAGGAAAGGTGAGCTAGTCTCGGGATTCTGAGCCCAGGTGCAGGGAAGGACATATGCATCCCACTGTGATAGAAAAAGGGGAGGGTGAGCCTGTAGGGAAGACCTTCTGTAAGTTTGGTGTTAGAAGATTAGAGGATTTCCTCTTCAGTGGTTGCTGTTACATGTGTGATGTAGGTTAGGAGCTCTGCTGAAGATGCCTAGGTAAGTGGCAGGATGGCAGCAGGAGGACCGGGAGAAAACTCTGAGCAAGATCCCAGTGAGAGCAGGAGAGTGAACTGTCTGGGGAAATAGTGATTTCAGGGCACGGTGGAAGTGGTGGAACACCTTGTGGAAACTACCAGCCCAGGTCTGTGATTTTCTCCTGTGGCACTTTGAAATCCTGATTCTGGCATGAGGACAATTAACCTGGACTGTTACTGGTGACTCCCTTGTTTGGAGCCTAGGCTCGGTTTTCTTCTTACTTTATAGACACTTGCAGTTGATCTCATCCACTCCCATGACCTCAGTTAACCTCTCTGTGCTGATAAATCCTAAACCCATACTCACAACCCAGCCTTCCTCTAGAACAGCTGACTCTTGATCCCATTGGCCTTGTGCTGCTAAGTCACTTCAGTCGTGTCCGACTCCGTGCGACCCCATAGACGGCAGCCCACCAGGCTCCCCCGTCCCTGGGATTCACCAGGCAAGAACACTGGAGTGGGTTGCCATTTCCTTCTCCAAAGCATGAAAGTGAAGTCACTCAGTCGTGTCCGACTCTTAGCGACCCCATAGACTGCAGCCTACCAGGCTCCTCCATCCATGGATTTTCCAGGCAAGAGTACTGGAGTGGGGTGTGGGCACCTTCAATTGTCTGCCTCCTCAAGCTGAACTACTGGATTTTCTTTCCTTAGGAATTTCCTTCTTTTCCTTTGCCCCGGAGGCAGGGGTTTGTCGTTTTCACCAGGAACCCTGCTCAGTGTTTAATGAACATCTTTTGGAATTTCAAATGTAGGAGTCTATTCAATTCTCTAAGCCAGAGACTTGGGAGACATCTTTTACTCCAGCTTCTTCACCTCTGGCATCCAATCTATCACACACAGATGTGCCTCATGGCAGAAAAAAACAGTAAATTATCAAACAGTTATAACATAGAGACTGAAGTGTGGGCTTCACCTCCTCTTCTTTGCTTCATTAACATTGGAACTAAACCAGTGTGCCCGGCGGGGGGGGGGGGGGGGGGGGGGGGGGGGCTGCCTCCCTCCCAGCCTCCTCCCCCACCCCTTCCCACACACCCCCTGTGGCCTTAGAGAAAGTGGGAGCCAGTTTTTCATTTGCTAATGATTTGGGCTCAGGTTATAATGGACCATTAAGGTGTTTTGTGGGAGAAAAGAGGAAAATGGAGCTTTCCGGTGGAGGGATAAAGAGACTGGAGTGGGGACCTGGGACCCCAGGGAGGAAGGGCCTGGAATCTGATCCAGACTTTTCTGAGAAGAGGGGCCAAGAAGGACCCTGCAAGGGGCCTGAGTCCTCCTGACTGGGGCCCCTCCTTGTCTGCCCTGGGGGCTTACAGTTTCAGGCTCCGCACTGTGTGCAGGGACAGAGCTTGGACAGCTCAAGCTGTTCACTGCCCAACAGGGCTTTTGTTTGGTTGCCTAGATGTTACTTCCTTGAGGAACAACTGCCTCAACCAAGTGGGCGCCCTTCTGAGATGCCACAGAGACCCCATAAGCCCTAGAGACATCTCTTGGACACCGAGCTGGCTGGGGGGAGGAGCTCTCACTCCCCTGCCCAGAGCAAATGCTGAGGCCTCTGGAGAGCTGGACTGTGTTCCCCAAGCCCCCATCACAGGCTGCTTTGCCTACTTGTCTCCCTTGCACGATCCATGGCTGTTATCCAAGCCTCCATCTCTCACCTGTTAACTGCAGAAGCCTCCTAACTAACCTCCCTACCTTGTGTCTCACCTCTACCCCATCCTTTTGCCACACAGAAGCCAGGGGCTTTATTTAAGAAACAAAAAATAAACCTCCAAATCAAGAAAACCACTAGACGCCCCCCAATCCCCACCGCACCCCCAATCTGGTTAATACCTGTAATCTTTTAGGTTTATGCTTCCTCCACACCCTGTAGTTAATTGTCATCACTCCTTTGTATTTTTAACTGCCCTAAGTGCAAAGAATTAGAGAAGGAAATGGCAGTCCACTCCAGGATTCTTGCCTGGAGAATCCCATGGATGAGCCTGGTGGGCTATAGTCGATGCGGTCACAAGAATCCAACAGGACTAAGCTACTACACCACTACCACCTGGGGCAGAGAGTAGACCTGCTTACCTATTTACTCGCAGCCTTGTCTCCCATGCCTTGTCATGTACCTCAAACATGGTGGATGAAAGTAAAATCTACTCAGGTGGTTGCTAAACCCGAATCAGAATTATTTGAAAAACAATTCAAATTGTTAAATTGCTTGTTAAAACACAGATGGCTGGATCTCCTTTTCTGATTCAGTAGGTCTGGGGTGGGGACGGAAGTAATGGATCTCTGACCGGTTCTCAGGAGTTGTTGTTGCTGGTTGGAGATCACATTTTGAGTTATCACTGCTCTGCATCTAATTGGAGAGGACTGGAGGGGTAGAATTGGAGTCACTTTTTAGACAAGAAAGGTCCATGGGAAACAAAATTTGGAAGTCATAGAGGCAGTGGCTAAAAGAGATATTTGAATTTGATATTAAAATTGGCGAAACTTTCCAATAGTTGACAAGTTTGAGGGAGTAACTATGAGAATATATGGTTGAAGTGGCCTGTAGATGAAGTTATGGTATGCAGGCTGGCCAAGACCTGAAAAAAAAATTACTTTAAAAAGTAAAATACTGAAAAGATAAAAATGAAAGAAGTGAAAAGAAACATTGTAAAATGAAATGCATGACATCATTCAAATATGTGACATTATTAAAAATGCCTAGGAAAAGAACTTGAAAAATATATGGCAATGTTTATAATCGTTATCCATATAGATGCAATATATCATCTTCCTTTGCCTTTCTAAAATTTGAAAATTCTCTCCATCATGGTTTCCATTCATGATTGAGAAAAGCTTCTCTTATTTTGAACTTCTGCAGTCTTGGACATTTCCATCTGGCTGAATTAAGTTATTTCCTCTTCTCTCTGTCAGACTCGTTTCTCTTTGACATCTTGCATTGTGCTAAAAGTATGAAAATCAACAAAATTAAAATAACCAAATCAAAGACAAGCAAAAGAAAACAAAAATGAAGAACCTTGAGAAAGGCAATAATTTAGTCAGTCCTGACACCTGCAAGAAAGCATCTTGATCACTGGTCTTCCAATCATTCTATGTACTGTAACCACCTACTTGGAGGGATTACCAGGTTGTTCATGACTGGTGACTTCATTGATTGGTTAGACAGGGAGCTCTGTTCCCCAAATAATATCATTCAAAAAAGTTATTCTTTTCTGTCATTTAGTTATTAGAGTTATTTTAAAAACTAGTTGACAACTTAAGCTTGCTTTATAACAAGGTATTGGGGATTAAATTAAAAGTTCCACACAATTAAAGTACATATAAACTTTTAGAACACAACTCATTTTATCCATGAGAGCACTTGTGCAATAAACATTGTATATACATATGTCAATGGCACCCCACTCCAGTACTCTTGCCTGGGAAATCCCATGGATGGAGGAGCCTGGTAGGCTGCAGTCCATGGGGTCGCTAAGAATCGGACACGACTGAGCGACTTCACTTTCACTTTTCACTTTCATGCATTGGAGAAGGAAATGGCAACCTACTCCAGTATTCTTGCCTTGAGAATCCCAGGGACAGGGGAGCCTGGTGGGCTGCCGTCTACGGGGTCTCACAGAGTCAGACATGACTGACGCGACTTAGCAGCAGCATACATATGTCATAACATATACCAATTGGCAATGGTATTTGCCAGGAAGAATATCTTGCTCAATTTCTTTGAAGGAATGAGATTTATAGGATTTTAGCATACATATCCACTTAATTTCAAAGATGAACAATTCTGAATTTTGTGTCAAGGTTTTATAATTCTTTACCTGCAGAGTAGACACAAATGAAATAACTAGGTAAATATTTATAAGTTTAATCATGTATGATTTCAAAATAAGAAATATGAATATATGTATTCAGTATTTCTATAAACCTATTATTATGGAAGCGAATAATTAAACTGTGTATGCCAATAGCAAAATGAAAGCAATATACAGAATAGTAATTATCACCATGAACACTGATCAGATCAGAAAAGACTAGAATCTTGATAACTACACTGACTACTTTGTACCTATTTTCTTGAATGTCCTTTTTATCTCTGATAATAAAGTGTGAATTAACAGGACCATTCTAGAAACCAAGAAATTGTAACCATGAATGATTTGGTAAGTTAATAAGTGACAGAGTGTTACCAGAAACTCATTTCCTAATTGCCAGCTTAGTACTTCTTATTCTTTAAATATGCTGCCACAAGACACTGCTGTCCCATTTTAGAAATAGGATGTATAAAGGTTTCCTTTGTGATCTGGCAGAAGACATTTATTATTTAAAAAAAGTCAATCGCTGATCATTAATGAGTTGTTTTTAATGCATTATTGATACAAGTTGTCCTCCACTTCTACAAATAATCATCAACTTGTAAGTTTGGTAAGAACAACCAGAAATTACTGTTAATAAGACAAGGGGTGTTGAATATCATCTTGTCTATCATCTCAGTGGGGAAACTAAGATCCAAAGACATTTGTCCAGAGTTATAGTGTGAGTTGATAGGAGGCTGCAGACTTTTAGTCCAGGGCTGTGTACAGCACATGGCACTACCTCATCACGTTCCTGGGACCATCAGTCTTAAGCATAGAATCAGTGTTGAGGGTTCATGTATTCTTTTACACCTTTTTTTCTCATCTATTTACTCAGCACACTTTCATTTTTGTTGCCTGATGTTTTGGGAGTGGGGATAGTCAGAAAAAAAAAAGTTAAAGGCTGAATGGTAAGTGTAGCTTATTTTTTATTTTTATTTTTTGCAGGGGAATGAGTGAAATAAATTTCCCTGGAATGTGGAAAAGTTGCAGTCTTCAAAGGCAAGAAGACCAAGAATGAGAGATAGGAGGGATGGCTCTCATACTGACAGGGTCTCTGCTGGGCATGTTTATGGAGTTATTTCAGTTAACAACCCTTCAGGTAGGGCCTGTTAACCCCATTTTATTACTCAGGAAGAAACTGAGGTTCAGAGAGGTTTTGTAATTTACCCCACAGTTGCATAGCTGACAACTCGTAGCGTCGGATTCAGTTCAGGGTCTGTCTGGCTATGAAGCCTGTGTCCTTTTACTTCTGCAGTAGAGTATGTGTAAAGTGAACCAAGGAAAATAGCAGTAAGTTCAGGGCAATATTAATAACAGTAATAATGATAGCATAGTGCTTTACATATGTGGTTTCTTTGAGCAGGATTAAGTGAGCACGATTAAGTGAGCACATAAACAGTACTGATAGGGTGTCTTTGTACTTCATTAGTGAAGCAGGCAAGAGAGAAAAAGGACATATACTTAAGATTTCCTTTGGTTTACTTTGCTTTCTGAAAAATAATTGAAAGACTCAATTAGTTTTGTTTTCCCACATTTATCAGATTACTATGATCCCGATGTAGGTGGATGGGTTGGTGTGAGATTTTATGAAACCAAACCTGACATATTCAGAATTCTTCCAGTGGACAAGTATGCCTTAGGGTTTGATACTCAATTTTGTAATCAGTGATCTATGTTCCGGATTATTGAATAGTATTTTCAACCTGTACCCCATTTTTTTTTTTCTTTTCCCTTTTGAAGCAGAATATCATATAGACTCATTTCTTTAAGGGGGGTCCATGAGAGAAGAGGGCTTCCCAGGTGGCTCAGAGGGTAAAGAATCGGCCTGCAATGCAGGACCCCAGGGTTTGACCCCTGGGTTGGGAAAACCCCCTGGAAAAGGGAATGGCAACCCACTCCAGTATTCTTGCCTGGATAATCCCATGGAGCCTGGTGGACTACATTCCATGGGGTCCCAAAGAGTTGGACATGACTGAGCGGCTAACACTTTCATGAGAGAAGCGTGTTAATCTCCACTCCTTTTTTACACATAAATACCCCAGAATTAATCTGACTAATTTCATGTTAGTCTGCAGCTCCAGTTTTAGCATTAGGCTCAATTCTCCCTATTTGGAAGACAATGTCCCGTTCTGTAACACAGTGTAACATAACGGTGGTGTCAACTCACAAATAATTAGTTTCCTAATGAATTAATGCTTATTTGGAATTATCATTTCGATACAAACTTAGGTAAAGATGTGTTCCGGCTCCCAAACTGGATTTTCTATATTTAAAAATGTCATAATAATCCGCAGCTCCCCCAAAACTGTTACTACCAAAGAACTATTTATTTTTCCATTCAATCTAAAAATAAAACCTCTCACCCAAACTACATTCCTTAATAGCCACAGTTTAATCTACATAATTTTAAAGTAATTTGAAAGAATCCTTTTCTAGTGCAGTGATGTCAAACAAGAGTTGAGACTGGGAGAGTCTGAAAGGGATAATTTAAAAGGCCACCATCCTGGAGGTGTCTTGGAGACACTTCAAGAAAGTCTAGGCTCACAAGAGAGGTGAAGGAAGAGATTTTAAAAGCTGAAGCATGCGGCTGTTTGCAAGCCCCTGCTGACCCAGGCCGAGCCTGCTACGGCGAGGGCCGCGAAGAGTTAACGAGGGACAGAGCCCCCCGCACCGCGGTTCCCGGCGAGCTCCCTCCGCCCTCCCATCCCCACCCTCTCGTTTTGGCAAGGGATTAAAGTGCTCCCCCCTGTGGCAGCAGTGACCCAGAAATGAGTTTGATTCACACAGTCCTTCCTCCATAACAAGCCAAACGCCCGTCCGAGAGTGCCTCCCTGCGCGAGCGCCGGGTGTGTGCGCGCCGGCGAGAGCAGGGGCCCGCCCGGCTCCCCGCCCGCCACTCCGTCCGCCAGCCCGCCACGGCCCGAACTCATGCGGCGCGGAGCGAGCGGCGAGGAGCCCAGCGCCGCGGCCGAACCCCTCCGCAGCAGGTACGCGCGCGGGCCGCGGGGGGCGCGCGGGGAGGGCGCGCCGACCGAGAGTCCGCGCGTGTCCGCGTGTGGGTCCGTGTGCGCGTCCCGATTCCGCGGCGGCGGCAGCGGCGGCGGCTGCAGGACGAGCCGAGAGGCTCAGCCATATTTGATGGTTTTGTTGCTTTGCTCGGGAGTTCTCGGGAGTAATTTAATGCCGAAGGTCGCTGCCTAGTGGAAATAATATAGTACGTCATTAATATGGCGCCAAAAGATTGGGTTCTCGATATGTAGCGAAGGAGGGAGGGCCGGCAGCCGCCGAGCGCAGCGTTACTATCCCACCAGTAACTTGGGCATTGCCGGGGCGGGGGCCAGAGGAGGAGGAGGAGAGGATGATTTTTGGATCCTGAGAATTGATGTGTGTTGGATCAGTAAGTTTTATTATGATTATTTTTCAGTTTTGGGGGCTGAAGACTTAAGAGCTTTTTCTTTTGGATTAGCGAAGAACATGCGGTTTTCAGGCGAATCATCAATTAAAACGCGTTCAGGAGTAGAAACCCAGTTTAGTTGGCTTTAGTTATAGAATTTTTTAAACAGCTAAAGTGCATTAGGTTGCATGGAAGTGAAAAGCATAATAGCAACTTGGTAGACAGATGGCAATGGCAGAACAAGGTCCGGGTACATATATGAATCCAGAGTGTGTGTGACCGTGGTGGTGGTGGTGCGGGGGAAGGGACGACGACTGTATAGTCAAAACATAGGTGTGGGTATAGGTTCATCTGTGTAGGGTAGCTGCAGCCCTATCTCTTATCACCGCGTCACCACATGTCCAAAATATTCATTGCATCAATTCAAGGACAGTGAGGGAGGGGTGGGGGGGCGGTGCAGGGACAGTTTAGCAATTAGGTTCTTCCCAATTGGGTTTCCAGTGAACGGACCTTTTACTTATAGTGAGACTGCCTGTGAAGTGTAAAACCCTTTATCGGTGAAATTAAGAAGGAGTTGCATTGGTAGACCAAACTACCGATTAACCATGAACTTAAAACGGATTGCAAATTGCAACCTTTTGGCACCGTCTGCAAATTGTGAGCATGGTGTCGTGTCGCTTGGTCCGCCTGAAAACGTGCAGTGTGCACCCCGGGACTGCAAGTTGCGAAGCCCTTCAAGTGCACGTGTCCTGTGCCTGTGAGTGTGTATTTGTGAGTTGGGGGCTGTTGTTCTGTAGCCAGCAGGCTTTCCGGGTTGTTGGCGCTGGCTTGCAAATGCGGGAGAGGGATGGAATGTGGAATGTTGACCGGGGAACCGAATCCTGTCGGAACGGTCCCATTTGCTAGAGAAATTCGATCCCTTCCACCTCCTTCCCGCTCCCCCCGCCCGCCTGCGGGCAGGAGGCGGGGCCGAGGACGCGGCTGCTGCTCAAAGTGGCGGAGCGCGGCGGCGGGAGGCAGGTGCACGGCACCCGCCAGTGGGGGTGCCTCAACTTCCGCGGGCGTTTAAATAGCAGCCTCTCTCCCCTCCCACCGGTAATAGGTGACCTGGCGGCCGAGGGCGGTGGGGGGGAAAGGGACGGGGTAGACCCGGGAGCTAACCTCCGCGGCACGTGGGCAGGTGCTGGGTGGCCCCGGGGCCAACTTTTGTGGCCCGCCTCTGGCTCTGGAGGAGAGGCGGCTCCATGTGGAAATGGGGACGGGCGGGCGGCGGCCGAGGCGCTGCTTTCTCAGCCGCGCCGGAGCGTCACCTAACGGTCCCAGCAGCGTTGCCGGGGCCCGGGGTGGGGGGTTTCGGGGGCGGGGACGCCTGGCCTACCGCGCCCGCGCCGCGGGAGCCCCGCACAAAGCCCGCGGCGCGGGGGCGGCCACCGCGCTCACGCCCGGGGAACGGCCCGAAGCCCGTCGCCGTCCCCGCGTTGATTCCGGCGGGCGGCCGCAGGCGTTTGTTTGTTGGTTCCGCGCCGCCTTCCTCGCCGGATGGCTTCCTGTGACAGAGGTGATACACAGTTTCCAGAACTGTCTGGGGGCGGGAGCGGGAGCCGAGTCCTCTCCGAGCTGCTCGCCGTCACCGCTGCTCCCGCTCCCATCTCACAGCCGTTTCTCGCCGGCGCGCCCGCCCCACTCTGAAGGTGCCGCCCGGGAGGGACTCGGGGAGGGGGGGACGGCGCGGCCGTTTCCAGCGGCGCAAGTGGCTTCTAGACGCGAGGGAGCGTTTGATTTGCAACTGGGGCCGAGCGGATTGGTGCAGCTGGCGGCGGCGGGGCGGGAGGAGCGGCGGCGGCGGCGGCGGGGGGGTGGCCACTTTCAAACGGAGAGGGCGGCGGCGGCGGGGACTCGCTGCGGAGGGAGCGGGGCTTGATTGCGCCACGAGAAGGTGTCATCACTGCACCGGGGCTAATTCCGGCGGAGGTGCCGGGAGTTACTTTCCCCTCCTCCCGCGCTGTTGTTTCTGTCGCCTTGGGAGGAGGAGGAGGAGGAGGAGGCGGCGATGAGGGAGAGAGGGAGGGGGCGGCGCCGCTGCGCGAAGCCGCGGCTCTGCGCACAGCCCGGCGGGCGCCGTGCGGTGCTTTCTCCGGTGCGGGGCGGCGGCCCAGTTCTCCCCGCCCCGGGATCCCCGCCTTCCTGGGGTCCTCAGCTTTCTCTGTCCTGCCCCCCTTCCCCCCTCACGGGCTCTGCATCCCAGAGTCCTCCGCCCCCGGCTCTCCTCGCCCCGGGCCCCCCTCCCCGGGCGCCCCTCCCCGGTTGTACCCCCCTCTCCCCGCCCCGGCTTTTCCACCCTGGGCTCTCCTCCCCGGCGCGCGGGGGCAGCCGTAGTCCCGGCACCCGGTGAATGCAGCGAGCAAACAAAAAAGCGGGCGATTTAAACGTGCCTTCGAAACCCGTTAGGAATGCATCGTCACCACGAGACCGTTTAAAAGCAGCTTTGGCTGGTTTTCTAGTAACTAGGAGGCAGGCGCCCCACCTCGCTTCGGCGGGGTGAGGGTCTGTCGCCTTCTATTTACCACAGCTGAGGGGGAATTTAAATTTTCTCTTTGTAAAGTGATAGCTGCAGTTGAATGACTTAAGACGGCTACGTTTTTAGGAAATTGAGAGAGAATCTGAAGTTTCCATTAATGGAAATACTTAGGGGCTCCTTTCCCAAAGGTTTTTATTAGGTGAACTATTTTTCCTTTTTAGAAAACCCGCTGTGAACGGCTAGCTCTCTAGTTACTTGTACCCCAAGGCTAATACCTTTCAAAGTTAATGAACTAGTTTTGAGATACAGAGAAATTACTTCCCTGGAAGCTGGTTTAGGTGGTGATCCACCAGTGGTTAGAGATTAGGAAGTTGTGTTTGACCAGATCGCCGCTAATCAAGATTTAATTACTTTTAGCTGGAGAAAAGGAGCGTTCAGTGTAACTATACTTACACTGACAACACTTTTGATAAAATAATTTATTGTAGTAGAGTGGGCAACACATACTGGACAGATAAAGTGCGTGTTCTGTGTGTGACACTTGCTAGCAAATACCTTCACCCGAGAATTCTTAATGCCCTTTTGTCCCGACGATTTTAGTCTCATCTAATGCCACTTTTAAATCAGATTGACTTTGGTTATTTTGTTTTCTCCCTTAAGTTTATGTGTGTTTATACGTTATTTGATGAGTTGGCATACATACCTCCTCCTTACAGCAGCCAGAGATAAAAGGAGTTGCCTGAACTTGCAGTAGAATTTGAACTTGATTCCATCTTAAGGTCATAGGCTGCTTTCTAAGAAGAAAATTTGAGTGGGTTGTAACAGAGATTTTTAACTTTTACAAAGGTGGATGTATGTTCATTTAGAAAGAACAAGATTCCCCACCCCCTACAAGTTGCTCCTCCATCACCAGACAGGTTTTCAGCCTGTAAGTGAATACTTTGGTTTCCTATTGCAGAGGTTGAAAGAGTAGCTATAAAGGGAAAATAGTGAGAAATGATGAGTGTGTGAAAAGTGGGAACAGGAGAAAAAACTTTTTGGAGTTTAAGGACATGTTGTATTTTAGAATGAACAGTTGCTTAGCCCAGAGACTTTGGGTAGAAGGATTAACTAAAAAAGCAAACAAAACTTGGAGGACTTGGTGAGAATACAAACACATCTCCATGTGTTTCACCTTCATAAATAATTGATTTTTTACTTCAAAGAGCCCTTAGTGGCTTAAAGTATTGTTACAGAAATGGTGTTATTTTACATGTACATGTTTTCAACTAGAGAAGCACATATAAAAACACATTCCTATCACCTAGAAATCATTTTATCATTTTCCAGGTAATTGTGTATACATATGTATAATGACTCATACTGTCTGTACAGTTGTGTAAGGAGTGTTTTTTCCTCCTGTTAGCTAGCTTGTCTATTTGGGATACATTCAGATTTTCTTCCTTGGCCTCCAAATATAACAGCAGCTTTATCTAAAACACTGTCCAATCAAAGATCATTGCATCTCGTTATTTCCTGTAAGTAGACACTAATCTGTAGTAACTTTTTGACAGAACCTATGACATTGAGGAGGCATGTCTTCGGAGTTAATCATAACTGGATTTGAAAAAGTTAGAATTTAAGTAGCATTTTTTTGTGTGTAATTTAGAGTCTTCAGTTTGAAGATTATTTGAAAACTTTTAAAGAAATTTGCCTGATGTATTTATCTGCACACTTGCCGAGAAAAAAAAAATTAACTGTGTTTCAGTACTGAGGTGGTTAGAACAGCAAACATCTAGACATCAGACACGGACCAAGTCTTGTATTTTTAGGCATTGTCAGGAGTGAGGAGGAGACAGATGACTCTCACAGTTCTGCTTGCTTGCTTCCTTTCTGTTGGTGAAGCTCTTTCCTCAGTAATACGGGGCACCTGTTACACTATTACAGTTCATGGTCTGTCAGAATTTGCGTTGTATGCCCAGTTTTCCTACATGGTTAATAAAACAAGACATTCTCTAGAGGAAAATATAACACTTTTGTCAATATCTTGCTGCTTATTTGGATTGGCATTGAAATGCTTGACTTAATTGGTCAAACAGTGGGAGTTATACCAATGTTAAACTTCTTTGTCTCTGCTCAAGCCTGTGATAGTTAGAACACTGTTGCCTTGTTTAACAGTAAATTAAAAAAAAAAATTCAAATAAAGGCTGACTTTGCTTGGAGTTGTTAGTTTCTTGGATTGTATCAGAAGCCTGATAGGAACCTTAATTGGCAAAGTTTTAGTTCCTGAGTCAGTAGGTTGTTTCCTTTAAAGTTTTAGTGTTCAGCTGGTTTTCTCTGTATTAAGATCTTGTTCAGTCATTAAGCTGTGTCCTACTCTTTGCGACTTCATGGACAGCAGCATGCCTGGCTTCCTTGTCCTTCACTGTCTCCCAGAGTTTGCTCAAACTCATGTCCATTGAGTCGGATATTGCCATCCAACCATCTCATTCTCTGTCACCGCCTTCTCTTCCTGCCTTCAATCTTTCCCAGCATAAATGTCTTTTCCAGTGAGTCGGCTCTTCTCATCAGGTGGCCAAAGTATTGGAGCTTCAGCATCAGTCCTTCCAGGGAATATTCAGGGTTGATTTCCTTTAGGATTGACTGACTGATCTTCTTGCTGTCCACGGGACCGTCAGATGTCTCCCTCAGCATCAGGATTCAAAAGCATTGTAAAAGCATTGTATCTGACTCTTTGCAACCCGCCAGGCTCCTTTCTCCATGTAATTCTCCAGGCAAGAATACTGGAATGGGTAGCCATTCTCTTCTCCAGGGGATCTTCCTGCCCCAGAGATTGAACCCAGGTCTCCTGCATTTCAGGCAGATTCTTTACTGTCTGAGCCACCAGGGATGCCCATTTGAAGACCTGGCAGCACTTTATTTGGTAATGTATTTAAAATTTGGACAGTTGATATGTTTATTATATGTAGTATATAAAATTTCAAAAAGTTGAGACAATTGAGAGTCTTGCTATTTGCTTGGTGAAAGTGAATGGGAAAGTCGCTCAGTCATGTCTGACTCTGTGACCCTATGGACTGTACAGTCCATGGAATTCTCCAGGCCGGAATACTGGAGTGGGTAGCCTTTCCCTTCTCCAGGGGATCTTCCTAACCCCGGGACCAAACCCAGGTCTCCCGCATTGCAAGCATATTCTTTACCAGCTGAGCCACCAGGGAAGCCCAGGAATACTGGAGCGAGTAGCCTATCCCTTCTCCAGCGGGTCTTCTGACCCAGGAATTGAACCCAGGTCCTCCTGCATTGCAGGTGGATAGAAGCCTATTTGCTTGGTGTGTTTATACAAAGAATATTGATAGGTGATTGTGAGGGATTTATATTTTGGTATTTTCACAGATGGTTGGCTCTGATGGAATAAGTAAACTCGGCATTCCTAATAAATGGGAGAGTGCTCCTGGAGCCCCTTTTTGCCTTTCAGTTGAAGTGGCATCTTGTTAAGTTTAGGCAGGGCTGAGTGTCGTGGAACAGAGAGAAAATTTAGTCTAAGAGAATGTTGATTGTGACTCTGGCCATGTTATTGTGGCTTGGCCTTATCTAGCCTAGACTTTGAAAGTTTATTCAGGATGTCTTCCTTACCTGAAAGCAACAAAAATAGGAAGAGTCTGGGTATTTCCATTTTTGAGTCCTTTGTTACCTCTAGACTAGTGGTGTATTACGTGCCCTTAACAGGTGTTCAAGGACCAAGGTTTTAATGAATGCTCTAAAACAAGTTACGTGTTTACTTTTTTTGCTTTTGGTTCTTCAGGTAGAGTTAAAGACTGTTAAGGTGATTGAGGGCAGTTGAAGTAAGTTCATTTCTTTAAACTTCGGTTCTTTCGGGCTGATTTGTTGAAGGAATTAAATCACAGTTTTCTCTTGTTTTGAAAGCACTTCCAGCTGGCAATAATATATAGTTTTTAATACTGATCTGCACAGGATCAGACATTTAATAATGTCTGCACAGGAGATTTTATTAATTTGAAAATTCATGACAGCTTCTAAGACAGTTTCTAAGCAGTTATTTTAAGTGAAGGTTTCACTGGGGAGAGTCCAAACTGAAGAATAAGATGAACATTTTTTTCTTTTATTCCTTTCTCCAGAGTAAGCAGCAAGAATTGGCAAGGTTAACAAGTTGCTGGAGTTTGAGCTGCCTGGTTTGCGTTTGTTTAGCACAAAGTACACTTAACATGATTTAAGATTTTTCTTGATTAGTCATGGTCATTTTTATGACCATCAGTTATTTCAGTGTTGAAATAAAAAGATGCACTTTAGATGTGTAGGCTGAGTACTTGTGACTTGTAACTTTTTTAAGGTCAAGGACACTTGAGATCCAAAACCTGTGGGAACCTCTCCAGCAGAAAAAGTGAGTTACTCAAAAATTTGCATGTCATTTCAGGGTCTGGATGAATACTTTTAAGTGCATCCTTGGATTTCAATTTGGCATTTAAATTCTGGTGACTTCTTTTTATGATTTCTCTCTGATCCTTTTATATCACTGTTAAACCACACATTATAGTTTAAATGCCTGTCTAGAACGGTCATTTTTCTGCTTATTGGTTACTGGCTTGAAAATCAGATAAGTTTATTAGTTGTTATAACTTAGTGTACACTGGCCCCAAGAAGGAGCCTCAGGGGTTTTCCTTTGAGAAGAATTCACAAGTTTCTAGACATGGCTTTAATTTAAGTTGGCTTAGAACACCACCCTCCTACCCCGCCCTCTTACCCCCTTACTGCTAGTCTGTTGATCAGTAGCAGAGATCAGTAAACTATTTTAGTAAAGGGGCCAGATAGCAAATGTTTTAGGCTCTGTGGGCCTGGTAGTCCCTATTACAGCTGTTCAACTCTGCCATCCTAAATGCGAAAGCAATCAGTGGACAAAAAGTAAATGAACGAATGTGACTGTGTCCCAATAAAACTTTATTTACAGATAGTGAAATTTGAATTTGGGATAATTTTCAGGTGTTCTGAAATGTGATTCCCTCTCCCAAACCATTTAAATACATAAAAACCATTCTTATGTATTGAGCAACAGCAGGTTGTAGAGCCCTAATTTATAATGACACAGCCATACCTGTATATATATATTGAAAACCTGTACTGTAGTATACATACCTGTAGAACAGTATATACCTGTAGTGTAGGATGTGCATGCATGCGTGCTGAGTCTCTTCAGTCATTTCTGACATTTGTGACCCTATGGACCTTAGCCCGCCTGGCTCCTTTGACTGGGTTGCTGTGCCCTCCTGCAGGGGAGTTTTCTGACCCAGGGATCAAACCAGTGTATCTTACAGCTCCTGCATTGGCAGGTGGGTTCTTTGCCACTAGTGCCGCCTGGGAAGCCTGTAGTATAGTATAGTTACACAGTTTTAGCTAGTCACCAGCTGGGACTGAATTCTGTTTCTGATAGGAACCTGAAACAAGTTGAAATCAGAAGTTTGTTTGATAAATATGAAGGCAGTTGACTCAACTCAGGGCTGTGGCTCCTAACTCTTTGGTTCCTAGATAGTCTTTGAGGGTAGGATGTGTAATACAGGACCCCATGCACCTTGCGAAACACAGCTAGGTAGTCACACCCTCCCAGGAGGCCAGGCCAAGAGGCCCTGCGTGAGGGAATATACATTATGACCTGGGACTGCATCCAGAGGGAGACGTTTCCAGAGGAGTGTGATGTCTCTCCACGTAGGGTGTGTGTCACACCAATCCGAAGTGAATACCTGCTGCTCAGAGGACACGTGGCCCTGTGATAGTGTTCAGGGAACCACTCGTGTGCAGTCTGTCCAGCTCTCCAGCAGGCAGAATGGCATTTGCAGCCATCTTCACGTCAGCTTGCCAGGAAATATGTTTCAAGTTCTAAGTTAACAGACTGTTTGTTGAGTACATTTTAGTTGTCTGACCCCAGATAACATGTAGTCCATGGCCTTAATCTTCACGATAACCTCTTTCTAAATCTCAGGAGGTGTCCAGGAGCAGGAAGCCCATGGTCCCGTCACCTGGGAGGAGGATGGATGGCACAGGTCTTTGATTCAGCCTCTGGCTTTGCCCTAGACCCATCTGTGTGTCTTTGCTCTTGCTGCTTAACCTCTCCAGAACTTACTGTACGTACTTCCTTTTAAAATTAGGAAAGGTAAATTACCTCCAAAACATTTTCTGGAGATTAAGTTAGGATTTTATGTGTTTCTTTGGGGAAGATGTCCTGTAGACACAATCCATGGCTGAGACTGTTTTCAGCTTTAGCCTCAGAGACTACATTGCAGACCTTGCTGCTAGGTTTTGAGACTGTCCTATGTTTCCGTGACTGTAGTAACAGGACTTGTACAATTGTGATGAAATGTTTGTTTTAATATATAATTCAGATGATGTGTAAATGGAGTTTTTGTTGTTAAGTGAGTCATCTAGATCTTCTAGTGTACAACATTGAAAGTCTGAATTTTTTTTTTAAACTGTATTTTAAAATTTTTTGGTGACTTAACATTGTTAGTGGTAACTGATAGTTTCTGACAACCGGCTATAATCAGGGAACAAAGTTCCTCAAAACAGCTGCATTTCAGCCTGTGCACAGTGTAATTGTCATTAGCTGGTTGAGTCTGGTTTCTGCAGAAGCTGCTTTGTATATCCTGTATAAGAACATCTGGTTTGAGCATTTAAAAATCTTTTAAAATTACCCTGTAGTCACTTTGCATTTATTGGCTTATTCTTCCAAGAGTCATATAAGGAAGTGTAGACTCCTTTCCCATCCTTATTTTGACATTGGTTCATTCAGAACTATCTCCTGCTAACACTTAGTTTTTTTTTTTTTTTTTTTTTAAGTGTTACTCTTCAGAGAAGTTTTAGAGTTTGATCTGGAGAATGTGCATGTGTATGTGTTAAAAATTAGAATTTGGTTCAAAGATCCCAGGGCTGAATGGAACACAAACGCCTCATTGCAGTGAAATGTTATATAAAAAACTATCTTTTCATATATTATGAAGAGATTGGTCTTATGTTTGTTTTCTCCAGTAATTTGTTAAAAAAGAAAAAAGTGTGAAAAGAGGACCTATAGGGCAAAATAGACTGCATCTTGCATGTGAATTTTGACACAGAGTGATAGCACTGTGTTAAGTGTTAAGGAGGATTCTGAGGTCACGCCTGGGCTTGTGGAAAAAAAGAATGACCTAATTTATTAACCATGCTTGCCATGGGTAGAGGAAATGGTGTGTTTGGTAACCATCTCTGGAATGTAGCTCCCCCCCCCCCCCCCAAAAATAGTACTGCTCTTAAAATGGATAAAAGGTTGAGTATTTATTTGACTTTGAATTCTTTAAAGGTAGTTTAAACCCTAGTTTTCTTGTCTGAGTTAGTTTTTCTATTCTTAACTGCATATATTTTTAGTGACCTGCTACTGGCACACTGGCTATTCTAATGTTTTGAAAACTTTCACTTTTGAATTAAATAATGAATGAGTGATAGTAGCATTTTACGGCATTATCCTATTACCTTTTCTATTTTTTTCCTCCTATGCTATTTCATCAGGTATTTTAAAACAAGATAAGCCTTTGATACCGCATCTCAGGAAGGAGGTGGAATATATGTAGTTTATTGGTAGCTGCTCATTTTAGGCTGGTGCCTGTGTGGGGCCAAGAAGCTGTGCTCCCAGGGTCTTCTATAATGTGAGGAGCAAGAAACAACGGTTCTGGATTTTTAAATCTTTACTATTACAAATAGCATAGTGCAGGATCATGGTAAAAAATTAAAATCATCTAAAATGTCATTCAGTTCAGTTCAGTCACTCAGTTGTGTCCAACTCTTTGCGACCTCATGGACTGTAGCACGCCAGGCCTCTCTGTCCATTGCCAACTCTTGGAGTTTACCCAGACTCATGTCCATCAAGTTGGTGATGCCATCCAACCATCTCATCCTCTGTCATCCCCTTCTCCTCCTGTCCTCAGTCTTTGCCATCATCAGAGTCTTTTCCAATGAGTCAGTTCTTCACATCAGGTGGCCAAAGTATTGGAGTTTCAGCTTCAGCATCAGTCCTTCCAATGAATATTCAGGACTGATTTCCTTAGGATGGACTGATTGGATCTCCTTGCAGTCCACGGGACTCTCAAGAGTCTTCTCCAACACTCCAATTCAAAAGCATTAATTCTTCGGTGCTCAGCTTTCTTGATAGTCCAACTCTCACATCCAGACATGACTACTGGAAAAAACCGTAGCTTTGACTAGATGGACCTTTGTTGGCAAAGTAATGTAGGTCATATGCTGTAAAAGGTCATAAATGTAAATAAAATTTCCCAACCTATTCAGTCTAGAATTCTGCAGTCACTCCAGGAATTCTGAGTAGATGGAAATGGGTAGAAGCTCAGGGTTGGAGTCCATGATGTCTGGTTGCCTATATTGTTTGGGGTGAATTCATGGAAAGAGAACAAAAATACATCCCAAATACAGATGGTTGGAATATTTTGTCATAACTGCTCTTCAGGTGCTGACTGTAATTGTCATCAATTACAGAGACCTAAGAGGGATTTAATAGATTATTTTAGGGCTCATAAACAGAGATTGGATTAATTTATAAAGAACTTAATGGTAAACTAGTGTGTTACAGCACTTGGATTTTATTAGTAACATTCACAGGGATGAATATTGCATTTATGATTATCTGGGCAGTTATTAAAATCTTCTTTCTGGTAGCGGTGGTAGGTTATTTGTTGCTAATATAAACTCTTTTTCAGCTGAATATTTTCAAGTAGATGTCTCTGCAGAGACTGTAGTAGCTTGGGCACCATGTCCTTTAAACAAATTTTGATATATGACATTATAACAGACACAGTTTTATAAGTTCTTTTTTTCTGAGTTGAAATATTTAGACAAGATTAAAGCTTTTAACACTTAAGATCTAAGCAGTTTGTCAGTTATATCAAATCTATGACTGTCTTTTTGACCAGATATAATTTTCTGGTTAAAGTGAGAAATCTGGGTTTGAGTTACAGTCACACTAGTATTTTTAAACTCTGAGCATTTGAATTTAGATAGTGTTGTTAATTTGAAAACTTTATGTCTAAGAGATTAATGTTTGCTATAAAAACTGAGATAAGAAACCAGCTGATCTTGTTCACATTCATTTATGGATAAGAGATTACTTTGAAGTATAGGTCATTATTATATTTGGGTATTTTATTTGGGGTAATATATAGTCATTGAATGGAGAAGGAAATGGCAACCCACTCCAGTATTCTTGCCTGGAGAATCCCGTGGATGGAGGAGCCTGGTGGGCTACAGTCCACAGGATCGCAGAGAGTCAGACGCGACACAGTGACTTCATTTTCACTTTTACTTTCATACTCATTGAAGATAAGCAAGAAGATCTATTAAGAAACTATGAGTCTTTCTTTATGGGGGAAGTATTAATAGTCTATGACCAGTGACTAAGGGAACAAATCATGTTGCATAGTGTTGAAAAATAATATTTGAATGTCTGAACTTAGCAAATAGAGCCACCTCATTACAAAATCTTTTGTCTTTATGTAAGACTTCTTGGTGTCTGAAAGTCCGTTCTTTAATGTATGTTTTTATATTATACATATGCTAAATATATTTTAAAATATAGTACATTTAAATATTAGATTATTAACTTTGACAGAGCATGGAAGGACACCTTATAAATTTGAAAATAAATAGAAGTTACTCCAGTTAAAGGTCAATTAGATATTAAAGTGAAGTGTCTCAAATTCTATAAAGCTGAGTTGAACATGGGATAGAGTTTACATACAGGAACTCGTTCATCCGTCCTGCATTGCGTGGGTGTGTTCAGTCACTCGGTCGTGTCCGACTCGTTGTGGCCCCATGGACTGTAGCCCACCAGGGTCCTCTGTCTGTGGGATCTTCCAGCAAGAATACTGGAGTGGGTTGCCATCTCCTACTCCAGGGGATCTTCCTGACCAAGGGATCGAGCTCAAGTCTCTTGACTCCTGCGTTGACGGGTGGATTCTTTACCACTAGTGCCACCTGGGAAGCCCCGTTCATCCACTGCATTAGTTATGTATTAAGTGATACACAGAGAAGGAATATGTAGGAGGTCTTTGAGTACTTTCTAGAACTTCTTGAGAGTGAAATAAATAAGAATGAAAACATACTGGACAAAATCGATACTTTGAATGAAAAAAATAGCCTTTCTGCATATAAACCATAAGCAATGAAAATCACTAGGGTGCAATCCTTAATATAGCCGTAGTGTTTATGGCCTGATAAATGGTGCCTGTTCCACCACAGAATAATTCTAATAACTGGACAGTTCCTCAAATCTGTCTTTTTCTCAGGTGTAGCGCTGAATAAACATCCTGAAATTCTTAATCATCTTATTCTTTTGTAAAAGTTCTTCTTTCTGTCCTCCAGGGTCATTTCTCATTCTTTCTTGGCTAGAGTCACATACCAGTCATGCCTCCCTGTTACCACACCCAGGTCACTAAATTTGTTCCCTTGCAAATTCCTGAACCACTTGGGGATGGGTTCCTTCAGCTAAGGGCTGCTCTTAGTGCTTGCCAATTCCCCATTCTAATTTCAGTCCAAGGAAAACATAAATTTGAAGGTTTTGAGGCAGCTTGCTGTCTCATGTACATATCCTGTGAAAGTGTTAGTTGCTCAATCATGTCTGACTCTTTGCAGCCCTGTGGACTGTAACCTGCCAGGGTCCTCCATACCAGGCAAGAATGCTAGAGTTGGTTGCCATTTCCTTCTCTGGGAAATCTTCCTGACCCAGGGATTGAACCCAAGTCTTCATAACAGTTACCACACTGCAGCTAGTTATCTAGATATCTGCTTACTGTATCTGCCTCTGGGCCATTCCCTACCTTGTTCATCATATCTTTGGCATCTACCTTCATACAATTGAATGAATATGTTAACTAATCCACTGCTTTTTAACCCATGTGGCAGGAGAGGCTGAAGGAGAGCGATCTGCATGCAGGATGTTACCTGTGCTTCCCGAGGAGATGACGCCCTGAGCAGCTACCACATGCGCTTGGTTGTCTCGGCTCATCCTCCCTGTTTCCAAAGGATGGTCACTTGACTGATCCAGCCAGCGTCTTTGGCCAATGACTTCCTCTTACTTGGCCTTTCTAGGCAGTGTTCAGATTATAATCAGGCTTCCTAGGTGGTTTTTTTTGCTTTTTGGGCAAAGTCCCAAATGCCTAATAATTAGTATTTTGTCTACTTAGCTGTTATGCTTCTCATGGCAAATGGACACTCCAGGCTCCTGTAAATTGTATCACTTTGAAGCCAGTTTTGATGAAATCAGATAGGATGTTAGAAGAGCCCTGTTGAGGACTGGACCCAGAGTTCCGGGGGTGTCTGTTGTAGCTGCCCTTTGAAGTCTTTTTTTTTTGAAGTTTTGCTCAAGACCCATTTCTGTGAAGTCTTTATTTCACATTTAATCCAAGAGAATCTCTGTTCTCTAGAACTTAACTATAACCTTTTAGAGACACACATGTATAAACCATTTGAGTGATGATGCAAGGCAGGAGTTGATTGCGTGTTAAAATAGTACAATAAAAGGCTGAGTGAAAAAGTTCTAAAAGATGAAAAAGGTGAAATGAGTGGTACTGAATGTAAGTGGTTTTACTTGGAGTGGTGGGATGGTACTTGGTGGTTTTGAGCTGAGCCCTGGAGAAGGGATGGGATTGGGATGGATGAGTGAGGAAGAAAGGGCCAGGGAGCACTGGGAGTAGAGGCTGAGGCTGGAAAGAAGAGGTGTTTATGATAGAGGCCAGGCAAGCTGGTTAGGGGGTCTTGGTAGGAGAGATGTTTGGGTAGAGCAGGGAGGGGCCAGGTGGTGGAAAACCTGGGTTTCTAGCTGGAGCCATTTGCAGTATGAAACGGAGAGATTGGTGGAGGAAATAGCTTGGAGAGGTCACCTCATAGGATGGATTAATTTGCTGTAATAATTCCATAAAGAAGGCTGAGCATTGAAGAATTGATGCTTTTGAACTGTGGTGCTGATGAAGACTTGAGAATCCCTTGGACTGCAAGGAGGTCAAACCAGTCAATCCTAAAAGAAATCAACCCTGAATATTATTGGAAGGACTGATGCTGAAGCTCCAATACTTTGGCCACCTGATGCAAAGAGCCGACTCATTAGAAAAGACCCTGATGCTGGGAAAGATTGAGATTAGGAGGAGAAGGGGTGACAGGATGAGATGGTTGGATGGTATCATCGGCTCAATGGACGTGAGTTTGAGCAAACTCTGGGAGATAGTGAAGGACAGGGAAGCCTGGCATGCTGTTGTCTATGGGGTTGCAAAGAGTTGGACTCAACTCAGTGACAGAACAACAACAAAGAAAACCGTGGTCATGGAGAAAGGAAGGATAGTGCCTAAAGCAGTCTAGGTGTAGGTGGCTAGAGACCTGGTGGGGCAGTAGGGGGACTTGAAAGGATCACATTTTATGAAATGATGAGCCTTTGCAATTGAACAGAAAGGTAAGAAAGGATTGTTGTTGATGTTGCTTAGTCGCTTAGTCATGATTCTTTGTGACCCCATGGGCTTTAGCCCACCACGCTCCTCTGTCCATGGGATTTCCCAGGCCAGAATACTGGAGTGGGTTCCTGTTTCCTTCTCCAGTGGATCTTCCCGACCCAGGGATCGAACCCACGCCTTGTGCTTTGGCAGGTGGATTCTTCACCGCTGAGCCACCTGGGAAGCCCAAGAAGAGATACATATTAGTAAATAAGTGAGCAAATAGATTCTGAATATGAAGGCACTGCAGAGAGTAATATGCTAGGTTATATATATATATATATATATATATGTATGTATGTATGTATGTTAAATATACAGTGTTTTGCCCAAAATGTGCTGCCGCTTTTTGTTACCTCTTTGTTCTT